>NC_055992.1:50254798-50879798 GCF_018446385.1 Zingiber officinale | reverse complement strand
GGTTTAAATTTATGCTAAGCATGTTATGTGACCCATATGATAGGTAGTTAGTGATGATGTTTTGAAAAGTAAAGGAAAAGTTTAAAGAAAAAAAATATATATACTATAGATAAGACTTTCGCTGTTTTAAAGAAGAAAAGATAAGTAACCCCCGTCAGCTCAAGTAGGAAGGGGCGGGGCGTTACACTGTGTGCCACTTGCGGAAAGCAGCATTCCGGAGTATGCCACCAGGGTACGAGAAAGTGCTACAATTGTGGACAGGAAGGACATATGGTCAGAGACTGCCCTACCCGGTTCCAGGTACCATCTCAGCAGAATGACCAGAATGGAGTACCCCCGCACAACTACATAGATGCAAGCAGCTCTGGAAGGGACTCTGATCAGCCAAGGAAGATTAGAAGCCCCACCAGTGACGACAAATGCCAGGGTTTTCTCTCTCACCAAGGAGGACGTGGCGAGTGCTTCTACAGTAGTCACAGGTCAGCTATCTATTTTCAGTCAGTATGCTACTGTATTATTTAATACTGGAGCAACCCACTCGTTTGTCTCCACATCCTTCACAAAAAAGTTAGAAGTGCCACCACAAGTCATAAATGGCAAATTCTTAACAACCTTACCTTCGGGAGAAGTGATGCCTTCCGATCAGATGCTGCGAGTCGTGCCTATCCGAATCGTAGACAGAGAACTCTACTGCGATCTGATAATAATCGATATGCAGGATTTTGATATTATACTAGGCATGAATTTCCTGAGCAAATACGGCGCTTCAATCGAGTGCCGTAAAAGAAAAGTAGTCTTCCAACCGGAAGCCGAATTGAAGTTCGAGTTTATTGGGGAGCAACGGGAAAAGATGTGTTACGGGATCAGAATCATTTCAGAAAGGCTCTCTACTCTGATGATAGCACCAACGCTATTTGACGACATATTAGAAAAGCATGGTCGCGACCCGAGCACCCAAAGGATCAAGCAAGAGGTTCTAGAAGGAAAGGATAACGGATTTCGTATCGCTGATAATGGAGTACTCTATCTCCGAGATCGGTTATGTATACCCGATGACCCAGAGTTGCGGAAAAGTATATTTGCGGAATCTCACGCAACCCCTTATGCGATGCATCCAGGATCCACCAAAATGTACCAAGATTTAAAGAAGAAATTCTGGTGGTTCGGCATGAAAAGAGATGTGGCTCAGTATGTCAGTTCTTGCCTGACTTGCCAGAAGGTCAAAGCAGAACATCAGAGACCTGGACGGTTACTGCAGCCAATTCAGCTTCCCGAATGGAAATGGGAAGACATTTCTATGGATTTCATCTCGGGACTACCCAAGATAACAAATGGGTATGATGCAATATGGGTAATTGTTGACAGACTGACGAAGTCCGCACACTTTTTAGCAATCAAGATGACATATTCAACAGAGCAATTAGCCCAATTATATGTTAAGGAAGTTATCATATTACATGGGATTCCTAAGACCATTATTTCTGACAGAGATGGTCGCTTTATCTCACATTTTTGGGAATGTGTTAAGAAGGCTCTTGGCACAAGGCTATTGTTCAGTACTGCCTTCCACCCTCAGACTGACGGACAAACAGAAAGGGTGAACCAAGTGCTAGAGGACATGTTACGAGCTTGCGCTTTAGACTTCAAAGGAAGTTGGTGCCGATATTTATGTTTGGCGAAATTCACTTATAATAATAGCTACCAAACTACCATTGGAATGGCGCCTTACGAAGCTCTGTATGGAAGGAAATGTAGGTCACTTATATGCTGGTACGAAGGTGGAGAAAAGAAAGAAATGGGGCTCCGAACGGATTTCATCGATGACACCACCCGAGCTATACAGAATATTCGCCAGAGAATAGAAATTGCTCAGAGCCGACAAAAGAGCTATGCCGACAAACGGCGTAGGCCGTTAGAATTCAGTATCGGAGACTCGGTATTTCTCAAGGTAGCTCCGATGAAAGGAATAATGAGATTTGGGAAGAAGGGCAAGCTAAGTCCACGATATGTGGGACCATATCGGATACTGAAAAGAGTGGGTCAAGTGGCGTACGAGCTAGAGCTGCCCCAGGAGATGGCAGCTATTCACAATGTATTTCATGTCTCAATGCTCAAGAAGTGTATTTCCAATACAGATCAAGTGATTGAGCCACAGACAGTACAAGTCCAAGAGGACCTAAGTTATGAAAGTAAACTCATCCAAATACTGGATAGAGGAGTCAAAAGGTTAAGGAACAAAGAAGTACATTTAGTAAAAGTCCTATGGCAAAATCAACGGTTCGAAGAGGCAACCTGGGAACGTGAGGACGATATGAAACAAAAGTACCCAGAGCTATTCTAAAGTTCGAGGACGAACTTTCTATGAGGTATGGGGTACTGTAACTCCCACGAATTTCTTAAGCTAAGTATGTGAAGATTTTTCTCTTAGAATAAAAGGATAAGATAGAACCAAAAATATATAAAGAAAAGGAATTGGTCAAGGATTGAACCATGAACCTTTTTAAGCTAAGGAATATGGAATTACCACTAGACCATCATAATTTATTGTTAAAGAAGGAATGGAAATTCTAGATAAAGTTAAGAGCATGATAAAAAGAAGAAAGCAAGAAAAAGATAAATTGTCTTCTTCTCCTTCCTTCTCCTTTAGTTTTGGTGGGATGATGAAATGAGGGAATTGGAGAGCAAAAGGGGATGAATGAAGACATTTCTTCATCATTAAGAGAATAAAGGATGAGTTAAGAAGAAGGGAAGGCAAAGTTTCTTTTTGCTTCTTACTCCCACCTAGCATAAGAGGAAAAACAAAGAAGAGATTTCATTTTTTCTTCCCTTTCCTCACCATTGCCGTGACCTAGAGCATCCCCTCTCCCCTTTCTGAAAATCCAACTAAGGTTTTCTCCCTAAGAAAACCCAACCACAAGAAGGGATCCTCAAGATCTATCTCTCACAAGCAAGAGAAGCAAAAGGGAGCACTAGAAGGAGAAGCTTTCTTCTTCCTCTTCACAAAGGGTATCTTCTCTTAGGGAAAAGACCAAGCAAGAGGATGTGAGCATCCCCTCACCTGTGGTACAAGTTGTTATATGATTTTGTTCGAGCTTAGATGGATTAACAACCTAGGATTTCTTTTGGAAACTTTCGGCCATGACACTTTGTAAGGCTTATGGAAGCTCAAAACCAAAACCAACATGCTTAAGTTTTTTCTCATGATATGCTATGAAGATGACCTTGATATTTCATGCTTGTATGTGGCTTGGAGTTAGGTAATACCCCACCTTAGGGTTCGACAATGAAGAGACTTAAAACTCTAGATAAGCTCAACTTAAAGACTAACATGCTTATGATCTCTTCTATGATATGATATGAACATTTTCTTGATGTTTTATACTTGTATGTTGCTTGGAAATTTGTAGAACCTCACCTTAGGGATTTGGCCATGAAGGGATTAAATACCTTAGGGAGGCTCAACCTCAAACCTAGTTTGCTTATGATTTACCTTATGATAGGATATGGAGATAACTTGATGCACTTGTGATTTCATGTCGTTTAGAGTTAGGTTTTCACATGGTAAACTTTTGGCCAAAATGAAATGTAGGGCTTAGGCAAGCCTAAATTCAACCCTAACATGTTTATGTTCTTCTCTATGATATGCTAGGAAATTTATAGGGTATTCACATGCTTGTATTTGGTTGAAAAAAAATCCTAGAAGAAGTATCAAGTATGAAGTTTCCCATAATATGTTATGAATGTTCCCTTGATGTTTTATACTTGTATGTTGCTTGGAACTAGTAGAACCTTACCTTAGGGTTTCGGTCATGAAGGGATTAAATACCTTAGGGAGGCTCAACCTCAAATCTAGCTTGCTTATGTTCTTCCTTATGATGGGATATGGAGATAACATAATGCACTTGTGATTTCATGTTGCTTAGGGTTAGGTTTTCACATGGTGAACTTTCGGCCAAAAGGAAATCTAGGGCTTAGGCAAGCCTAAATTCAACCCTAACATGTTTATGTTCTTCTCCATGATATGTTATGAAATTTATAGGGTATTCACATGCTTGTGTTTGGTTGAAAAAAAAAAAAACTTAGAGTCACATTGATGGCATTCGGCCGCCTATGATTTATGGACTTAGGAAGCTTGAAACTTAAACTCATTATGCTCATGTGGTTGCCTATGATAAATGCATGGAAATTGTTTAGGGTTCACATGTTTACATGCTATTTGTAACCAAATGTTGGACCTTGTATGTTTCGGCCAAATGTGGATTTCTAGACCTAGGAAGCATAGAACCTAAATCAAATATGCTTATGATGTTCTTTATGATAAATGTTATGGAAATGAATTAGGGTTCATATGCTTGTATGATTTCATGCAACCTAAGTGAGCCTATGCATGTTTCGGCCACCCTTAGTTGGTTGGGGATTTAGACCAAATTATGACTCATTATGTGCTTCCCTTTGCCATGATATGAATTAGGAGAAGTTAACTCGTGATCCATGCATGATTATGTTTTCTTTTCCTTCCATGATATATTATATATGCTCGTTTAAGTATGCTTACGAACCATGCATGAGAATGATACCTATATTGGCTATGTGCCCAAATGTGATGGCTACATGCCCAAATATGATGGCTATGTGCCCAAGACGAGTATGATGGCTATGTGCCCAAGTATGCATGGCTATGTGCCCATTTATGCATACCTTATGAATGACATGAATGACATGAACATGATATGCTATGAATGACATGAAGTGATATGCTATAAATGACATGAACATGATATACTATGAATGACATGGACATGATATGCTATGAATGACATGAATATGATATGCTTTGAATGACATGAATATATTATGCAATGATAAAGATATGATATGACATGTATTTTACTTTGAATGACTTGTACCAAAAGGGTGGGCTCCTTATGCGTCCCTAGGTTGAATTATGGGCCTAGTAAAGGGTGGGCTCCTTACGTGCCCCTAGGTCGAGCTATGGGCCTAGTTTCCTAGTAGGTTCAAGACTAGCTACCTTGGGTCTACTTAGGATGCGCGCATTTATGTATGTATGTGGTACTAAGCCGGGCCCCTCTCATGTTGAGATTATTTTTAAGTACTATATGATATTGTTTTAAGAAATTTCACACATGACATAAATCATGTTTTGAAAGGCATATTGCACATGACATTACCCATGTTTTAAAGGACATCTTGCATCCATGCTTACGATATGATATGAAATAATGCTTACAATTATGCTATGATATGATGCTTGGATGTTATGAAAAGAAATGTCATGATGCTTTTACTTATGCTATGATATGATCTATGCCATGCTATGATGTTTACTTATGCTATGATATGATCTATGCCATGCTACGATGATTACTTATACTATGATATGATCTATACCATGCTATGATCATTACTTATGCTATGATATGATCTATGACATGCTATGATGTTCACTTATGCTATGATATGATTTATGCCATGATGTGATGTTACTTATACCATGATAAGATTCATGCCATGATATGTTGTTTACTTTATGTTAAGATATTATGAAAATTATGACATGATATGATCTGTTTTTAATTATATGATAATATTAGCGTCATTTATTCTATGATTTATGATATGATGATTTTACATGATATGTTGGCTTTTGTGAGTAGGAAAGGATCTCACTAAGCCTTGAGTGCTTACAGATACTTTTCCTTATACCACAGACAAAGGTAAAGGATGGATAAACTAGAGGAGCAGCAGGACGGGGCAAGAGATGTGTGATGGTGACTTTGCTAAAGAAATAAAATGACCTGCTTAAGTGAACTTAAGAATAATATGTTATGTTATGTTGATGTCTTACATGATTCCCTATGCATGTGTTAGAAATGAATAATATGACTTTTTTAAAGTTGAACCATGCTATTTCATGCTCATATGCTTAGTATGATTTTAGAAAAAAATGAATATGCTTCCGCTGTATGTATGTTTATGTATGCTAAGTCAAAGAAAGTAACCCCGCCCTCACTAGGTAGGAGTGGGAAAGGGGTGGGCGTTATAATTTATGGACTGAAGCAAGCTTCAAGATCTTAGAAAATCCAATTTAATGAAGTAATCCAGTCGTATGAATTTATTCAGTGTCCGAATGAGTCTTGTGTATTCAAGAACTGTGATGGAAACGTGGTGGTATTTCTTGTACTGTACGTAGATGAGATTTTGTTAGTTGGAAACATTATCAAAGTGTTGTCAGAAGTAAGGATATGGTTATCCAAGCAATTCGATATGAAGGACTTAGGAGAATGCACATATATTCTTGTGATCAAAGTAATAAGGGATTGCAAGAAAAGGATACTGTGCTTGTCCCAAGCTTCATATATTGATACAATCCTTGCTCGTTTTAGCATGCAAGACTCCAAGAAAGGTTTTCTACCTTTTAGGCAAGGAGTATCTTTATCTAAAGAAGATGTCTCTGAAGACAACAAAAGAGATAGAAGAAATGAAGGCAGTTCCTTATGCTTCAGCTGTAGGAAGCCTAATGTATGCTATGTTGTGTACGAGACCTGATATCTGTTTTGCCATGGACATGGTTAGCAGATATCAAAGTAACCCTGGACAAGGACATTGGACTGCAGTAAAGCATATATTGAAGTACCTGAGAAGGACTAGAGATTATATGCTGGTTTACTAAGCAGATGATTTGCTTCCTGTTGGTTACACGGATTTTCGCTTCCAATCTGATAGGGACAATAGTAAGTCGATCTTGGGGTTTTGTGTTTACTTTAGGAGGTAAAACCATAACAATGGAGGAGTGATATGCATAGATGCTTTTCGGATTCCACCATGGAAGCAGAGTATGTGGCAGCTTTTAAGGCAGCCATAGAAGTTGTATGGTTCAGAAACTTCATAATGGAATTAGATGTGATTCCTGGTTTGCCCAAAAATTATTACAGTGTATTGTGATAATAAGTGGTGCAGTAGCAAACTCGAAGGAACCACGAGCCCATAAGGCAAGTAAACAAATAGAGCGTAAGTACCACCCAATATGAGACATCGTATAACGAGGAGAAGTTGTTGCCGCCTAGATTGCATCAGATGATAACCTGGGAGATCCTTTCTCTAAGGCCCTTAAGGTAAGAGCTTTTGATGGGCATAATGAAGGAATGAGAATCAGATGTATGGCAGCGTTTATGGTAGCATAGTTTTTTAGTATAAGTGGGAGATTGTTAGAGTGTAGACTAAAAGTCTAGCTTTTTGTAAACATTTATTTTCAATTAAAGAATCACATTGGTCAAATGTCTATATTTATATGCTAAGTATAGTTGTTCAATTAATTTATATTGTAAATACCATGGTGGGTGGTGTCACACATAGAAGATCATGTTATCAATTCCTTATAAATTATAAACAGTAGCTCACGACTAAGATGGATAGGAACAAACCATTGAAATAGTCATAGTGTAATTTGGTATTAGTTTATCTTAACTATAAAATTACACTAGTACACTCTGACTGTATTGAGAAGGACCATTTAAGGTAAGTTTTTTTTATACTGACTGCAAAAAAGAACAAGACCTTAGTTATTATGGAAGTGTGTGCTCTTAATCCTGATATAATAACAAGCACGTATACTCAATATTCATTTCTTTAATTTATCAAAGGGTGTGATTTAGTTCGATAAATCAACAGGCCCGATAAGTTGGAAAATGGTATTATTTATATGGTGTGTTGCTGATTATAGAATGAAATTATGTCCTAGTTGTTGGGTTTTTCGGGCCGCGAAAATCGCTTTTTGCGTCGCGGAAACCCCGAATCACCCAAAGCCGTAGATCCGTGCAAAGAAAAATCGAACGAAAATACGAGTACGAGTTTCAAAACTTTAGATCTACTCCTAGATCTATATATTATACCTTCGAAGCGTGCCCTTTCGCGTTCCCGCTAGTCCAAGGAATTGCCGGATCTCTAGAGTATCAAAATAGATACTCCTCTAGAAGTATCCACACGAACACGTAGATGGAGAAAACACACAAAAGGTGTGCTAGCACCTTGTGTGGTCATGGCAAGAGGAGGAGAGGGAGAGAGCTCTCTTGAGGAAGAAGAAGAAGAAGTAATGCCTTGAATGAAAATCAAATTTCATTCACCACTTTTGTGTGGCCGGCCACTCTATGGAGTGTAACTCCCATTCCACATTAATCACAATTAATGTGAAGCCATTAAGAGGTGTTGCACATCATGAAGATGTGGACCATTACCATTGGTCCACATCTTGTCACCTCACAATGATGTGGCAAATGAGTAACCTCCACTCATTTAATGTGGCCAACCCACATTAAATGCAATGGAGGCTTGTAACCTCCATGAGGTGGCAAAGCAAGATGATGTGGAACAACACTATTGGTCCACATCTTGCCACCTCACTCATGATGTGGTAAAGAGTCAAGTCAAACTTGACTCTTCCTCTTCCTCTCTAGTCAAGTCAAACTTGACTCAATCTCTCTCATGATTGATATAATATAACCATTTGATTCAAGCCAACTTAATATAATGAATCTAATTCATTAAATTAAATTGATCTAATGAGTCATAATCTAAATTAGACTCATTAAATACATGAATCAACTTGAGTCTAACTCAATTAGCCCAATTTGGATTACTCTTAATCCAATTTCATTCATCAAATGAATCTATTCCTCTTGGTTCATCGTATGAACCAAATCTCCATCTAAATGTCCTTAGTGTGTGACCCTATAGGTTCTTGTAACGTTGGCAATGCCCCTAAACTCATTTTGGAGCATAAGTAATGAGCGGTATCTAGCAACACATCATTACTACCCAAGTTACAAGAATGTTGAGATCCAACATCACCTTGTGACTACTAATTGTGACTCCTTACAATATGTGACATTGTCCATCTATCCTAGACATCTAGATTGATCAATGTGAGGCATAGACCGTGTCATCCTCTAATCAATCTAAATCTTGAACTCCAAGTAGACTTACTCGATCAAATGAGTTCAACATCTAATGTTGACTCATTTGGGCATGGCCATGTACTTCGTGGTCTAACTCTATCAAGAATATTGATGTCGCTCCCGTCATATGGGAGGTATAGATCCCATCTACATCACTCACATCCCTCTGCATAATTTGTTACATACCCAGTAATCGCCTTTATAATCCACCCTGTTACGGGTGACGTTTGACGAAACCAAAGTACATAACTCCTTATGTAGGGATCCATGGTGACTTCAGGTCAAAGGACTAATAGTCATACTAATAGCCACATGAGAAAGTATATGACACTCATATAACGATCCATGATACTTTCTCATGGCGGGTCATTCAGTATACATTCTCTAATGCATACCCATGTGTCAGCTTGATATCTCTATATCCATGACTTGTGAGATCAAGTCATCGAGCTGACATACATGCTAGTCTTATTGTATTAACATTGTCCCTGAATGTTAATACTCGACTAGAAATGATTTAGAGTAGTGTTCCCTATATCATCTCACTATCGATTCAACCAATCGATTGATATAGGTAAGAACCTTCTACTCAAGGACGTTACTATACTTATTTTATCTGGCATTAATACAAATAAGCATAATAACCAAAAACCAAATGCCTTAATATATATACAAGAATATGCTATACATGAGTCCATACAATCATCAAATGATTGGCTCTAGGGCTCTAACTAACAATCTCCCACTAGCATTAGTGCTAATCAGTATAGGCTCTAAGGCCTAATGACCTAGTGTGACCATCATGCTTTCTCTGTGCCAAAGCCTTGGTCAAGGGATCTGCGATGTTAGCCTCTGTAGGTACTCTGCAAATCTTCACATCTCCTCTATCGATAATCTCTCGAATGAGATGGAAGCGCCGTAGTATGTGCTTGGTCCGCTGGTGTGAGCGAGGTTCCTTCGCCTGTGCTATAGCTCCATTGTTGTCACAATAGAGCTCAACTGGGTCAGCGATGCTAAGAACCACCCCAAGTTCAGTGATGAACTTGCGGATCCAAACTGCCTCCTTTTCTGCCTCTGATGCAGCAATATACTCGGCCTCTGTTGTAGAATCAGCTACTGTGTCCTGCTTCGAACTCTTCCAGCTCACAGCACCACCATTTAAGCAAAACATGAACCCTGACTGCGATCGGTAATTGGAAGCTGGCATCACTGTAACCCTTTACAGTTAGCTCATCATTGCCTCCATATATCAAGAAATATTCTTTAGTCCTTCTTAAGTACTTAAGAATATTCTTGACCGCTATCCAGTGACTTTCACCTGGATCTGACCGGTATCTGCTCGTCATGCTCAAAGCATACGAGACATCAGGTCGAGTACATAGCATGGCATACATGATCGATCCTATGGCTGAGGCATAAGGGATATGATCCATGCGATCTCTCTCCTCTCTAGAAGAGGGACCTTGAGTCTTCGAAAGACTCACGCCATGTGACATCGGCAGAAATCCCTTCTTGGAATTCTGCAAGGCAAACCGAAGGAGTACCTTGTCAATGTATGTACTCTGACTTAGGCCAAGCAATCTCTTAGATCTATCTCTATAGATCTGTATCCCTAGAATGCGGGATGCCTCACCTAAGTCCTTCATTGAGAAGCAACTCCCTAGCCAGGCCTTGACAGACTGAAGCATAGGGATGTCCTTCCCAATGAGCAGTATGTCATCCACATACAATATGAGGAAGACAACTATGTTCCCTACAACCTTCTTGTAGACACAAGGTTCATCTTCGTTCTTGATGAAACCAAACTGTTTGATTGCATCATCGAAACGAAGATTCCAGCTCCGAGAAGCTTGCTTTAGTCCATAAATGGACCTATGCAGCTTGCATACTCTGCTAGTATGCTGTGGATCTACAAAACCCTCAGGTTGTGTCATGTACACATCCTCAAGCAGGTTTCCATTCAGAAACGCGGTTTTGACATCCATCTGCCATATCTCATAGTCAAGGTAGGCTGCAATAGCAAGCATGATCCGAATGGACTTAAACATCGCTACTGGAGAAAAGGTTTCATCATAGTCAATACCATGAATCTGCTTGAAACCTTTAGCTACCAAGCGACCCTTATAGATAAGTCCATCCATGTCAGTCTTTCTCTTAAAGACCCACTTACACCCAATGGGTTTTACCCCTTCAGGTGGATCAACCAAAGTCCATACTTCGTTGGTCTACATGGAATCCATCTCGGATCTCATGGCTTCTAGCCATTTCTCGGAATCTGGTCTCATCACAGCTTCCTGATAGGTGGTAGGCTCATCCTCTATGAGCACAACGTCATCATGGTCAGACAAGAGAAATGAGTATCTCTCAGGCTGACGACGTACCCTATCAGACCTGCGAAGAGGTATGTCTACTTGAACTGGTTGTTGTTCCTCAACTCTTTGTGGAAAATCATCCACAACACTTTGTGGTTCCAGTTCAACTTCCATCAAGGCATCAGTGCTATTGTTCGCATCTTGAACTTCTTCAAGATCGAACGCGCTCCCATTAGTCTTTCTAGAAACAAAGTCCCTTTCTAGAAAGACCCCAGTCTTTGCCACAACTACCTTGTGCTGACTGAGAATGTAGAAGTAATATCCCTTAGTTTCCTTGGGATATCAATAAAGTAACACTTGTCGGATTTGGGTCCTAACTTGTCTGAGACTTGACGTCGTACGTAAGCCTCACAACCCCAAATCCTCATGAAAGACACCTGGGCATCTCTCCTAGTCCATATCCTATATGGTGTCTTTATCACGGCCTTGGATGGAACTCGGTTGAGAATGAAAGCTGCCGTGTCTAGAGCATATCCCCATAGATATGTCGGAAGATCTGTGTGACTCATCATAGTGTGTACCATATCTAATAGGGTACGATTCCTCCTTTCGGATACACCATTCCACTGTGGTGTTCTAGGAGGAGTGAGTTGGGATAGAATCCCACACTCAGCTAGATAGTCACGGAACTCATGGCTAAGGTATTCTCCACCTCGATCTGATTGAAGTATTTTAATACTCATGCCAAGCTGGTTCTGTACTTCATTCTTGAATTCTTTAAACTTTTCAAAGGATTCAGACTTATGTGTCATCAAGTACACATAACCATATCTACTGAAGTCATCAGTAAATGTGATGAAATACCTATAACCACCTCTAGCAGCGACATTGAAAGGGCCACATACATCACTATGTATGAGTCCTAACAAATCAATCACTCTTTCGCTGTGCCCACTAAAGGGAGTCTTGGTCATCTTGCCTCGTAGGCATGACTCACATATCTCATATGATTCAAAATCAAATGAGTCCAGCAAACCATCCTTATGGAGCTGGGATAAGCGCTTGTCATTTATATGACCTAAGCGACCGTGCCAGAGGTAGGTTTGGTTCATATCATTTGACTTGAACCGCTTGGTATTTATGTTATAGATAGGGCTCTCAAAGACTAGAATATAGAGTCTGTTTATTAGAGGTGCACTACAATAGAACATATCGTTTAAATAGACAGAACAACATTTGTTCTTTATTATAAACAAAAATCCTTTCTTGTCCAAATAAGAAACTAAAATTATGTTCTTAGTCAAGGCAGGCACATAACAACAATCATCTAATTCTAGTACAAGCCCAGAAGGAAGAGATAGATGATAAGTTCCTACAGCAATAGCAGCAACTCGTGCTCCATTGCCTACTCGTAGGTCTATCTCACCCTTCGTCAATGCCCTACTATTTCTCAGCGCTTGTACATTAGTACAAATGTGCGAAGCACATCCGGTATCTAATACCCACGATGACGAAATAGAGAGGTTGACTTCTATAACATGTATACCTGAAGTAGAAATCTTATTTCTCTTATTCGTAAGATCTTCCAGGTATTCTTTGGAGTTCCTCTTCCAGTGCCTTGCTTGTCCTTGATATAGGTGACAAAGATGTTCAACCATATCATAAGCACTCATCAACTCATGTTGCTTCTGAAGCTCAGAGTTCATGGTTGCGAGCATAAGACAGGACACATCTAATGCGTCATCTTGATGCTTCTTGTAAGCATCCCGGTCAGCTCGCGTGACAGTGGCAGGAGGAGCCTCCGGAATTGGCTGCTCCAGAACGTACAGTTTACGTTCCTGAGTGAGAACTATTCTCAGGTTCCTGTACCAGTCCAGGAAATTTACTCCGTTAAGCTTGTCCTTCTTAAGGACAGAACGCAGGGAGAAAGAGTTCGTATTCGACGTCATGGTTATCTACAACAGAAAATTTGTAGAAAATCATATTCTTTTAAAATCATTTAATTAGGCCTTTAATTAAATGATGCTCCCACTGAATTCTATAATTCTTGTGGGATAAGATCCACATCATACTAACCCTTGAGTTAGCTTTGGCTAATACGCCCAAGGCTTAGTATGATCGGTAGGTAACGATTACCAATTACATCTCTATGCAACTCTTGTTTATAAAATCAATATCCGCATTTATATTAAAACTCGAGTTAGCTTTGGCAAATATGCCTGAGAGTTAATATAGATGTGATTTTGACCTATCTTTTCCAACCGTTGGAAGAATGCCTATAGTTGACTCGATCTAACCGAGCAACTAGGAATACTCAATCTAATTGAGTTTGTATTCACCCATGCGTTGATAGGCGGGACCAAGATTATCCCTCCGTACCCTACCAAGATAATATGTATTGCTCTGCTTTGGCAGATTCAACAATACATTTGATCGAGGTAGTGATAGGTATCACGGCACGGTTAGGCATTTAGAGTTGGTTCGATCGAGATCTAATCTAATCGAAAAGGATGAATCTTGTGCACGACTTAGATCTAATTTAATCGCAAGGGTTGTTGGAGTGTATACTGAAAGCCTAAGCTTTGTAAACATTCATTATGAATAAAGAATCACATTTGGTCAAATTGTCTACATTTAGTTGTAGTTGTTCAATTAATTTATATTGTAGATAACATAGTATGTGGTGTCACATGCAGAAGATAATGTTATCAGTACCTTATAAATTATAAACAGTAGCTCACGACCAAAATGGAAAGGAACAAACCATTAGAAGGTCATAGTGTAATTAGGTATTAGTTTATCTTGACTATATAATTACACTAGTACACTCAGAGTGTATTGAGTAGGACCATTTGAGGTCGTTTCTTTTATACTGACTTTATAAAGGAACAAAGACCTCAGTTATTATGGAAGTGTGTGCTCTTAATCCTAATATAATAACAAGCACATATATTTGATATTTATTTCTTTAATTTATCAATGGGTGAGATTTAGTTCGATGAATCAATAAACCCGATAAGTTGGGAAATGATATCACTTATAGTGTGTGTTGTTGATTATAGAAGGAAACTCTGTCCTAGAGATACTAGGTTGATAATGTCCTCAGGAGGAGCTCATAAGGATTGTCATGTTAAACCCTGCAGGTGGACTTAGTCTGACATGTCGATAAGGTTGAGTGGTACTACTCTTGGACTAAGATATTAATTAAATGAGTTGTCAGTAACTCACTTAATTAGTGGACATTCGATATCTTAAACACAGGGAGACTAACACACTCATAATAAGAAGGAGCCCAAAAATATAATTTGGGATTGGTGTGGTAGTTCAATAATAGTTCTCTAGTAGAATGAATTATTATTGATAAAATTAAGTTGTGTGTTCGGGGCGAACACGGGATGCTTAATTTTATCGGGAGACCAAAACCAATTCCTCCTCTCAGTCCCTATCGTAGCTTCTTATTTATAGAGTACTATATCCACCTATACCCACCTTCTACACCCACCAATAGGGGGTCGGCCAAGCTAGCTTGGGAACTAAGCTAGGGCCGGCCTAGGTATAAAATTTGGTGGCCGACCATAGCTTGAACCCAAGCAAGTGGGGGCCGGCCAAATTAATTAAAAAAGAAATTTAATTTTAATTTTTATTATGTGGAAGATATAATTTATTAAAGAGAATTAAAATTAAAATATCTCTCTTGTAAAAGATCTATAATAGATTAAAGAAAGAGATCTAATCTCTTTCCTTATTTGTAGATTGGTGAGATATTTTATATATTTTCTTTAAAAATTATTCACATGTTGTAAAATTAAAATTATAGAAATTTCCTTTTTATCAACCATGAAGAGATTTTGAAGAGAAATTTTATTTTTTTAAATTTTCGGAAACAAATTAGGAAGTTTTAATTGTTGATTGAAACTTGTCCAATTTGATTTCATTGATGTGGCCGACCATAAGATTTCAATTTGGAAAATTTTATTTTATTTTTCTCAATTAAATCATGTCAACGAAATTGAGGAAATTTTATTGTAATTAAATTTCCTAATTTGCCTAGGCCAAGGAATATAAAAGAAGGGGTGAGGGTGCCTTCATTGTACAACCTCTATTATTTTCTCTCCCTCTTTTCCTTGGTGTTGTGGCCGGCCATCATCTCTTCTCCTCTTCCTCTTTGTGGTGGCCGAAACTCTCTATTGCTTGGAGCTCTTGTGAAGGCCGGATACTACTTGGAGAAGAAGAAGAAGAAGGAGAGAAAGCTTGCATCTCTTGGAGCTTGGTTAGTGTTTTGATTTTCTTCCTTGGTGAAGCTTCTTTCTTTGTGGCCGAACCTAGCTAGGAGGAGAAGAAGGTGGTTGGTGGTTTCTCATCTCGGAAGATCGTTGCCCACACAACGTCCGAGGTTAGAAGAGGAATACGATAGAAGATCAAGAGGTCTTTCTAGAAGGTATAACTAGTAGTTTTTCCTTTTCCGCATCATACTAATTATTTATGGAAATAATACCAAATACAAGAGGCTTACGTTCTTGTATTTCGAATATGTTTTTCGATGTTGTGTTCTTTTGTTTTATTTATCCTTGTGATTTGATTGTTCTTTTCGGTTAACCTAAAGTTATTTTAGGAAATTAAATATTAGCTTTCTATAAAAGGTTTTGTCTAGTCGGTGGTGGTTGCTCCCATATCCAAGAAGGTCATGTGCCTCGCCACGTCAGTACTGGGAACCGATTATGGAATTTAATATTTAATGGAATTAATAACTTAAGGCGATTTGGGTCGAACGTGTTAAGTTTCGCAGGTGACCCAAGTCAAAACATAAAAGAACGAATAGATTAAGTTTTGGATCAAACGTGTTAAGTTCCGCAGGCGATCCAAAATTTAATTTAAAAGAACACATGGTAGCTAGGAAAAGGTTCAGACCTTTGTACAAAATTTTTGTACAGTGGAACCTCTAGATTTTCCGCGTAGCAACCAACAATTGGTATCAGAGCTACGGTTTTGCCTCTGTGTATTTGGTATTAGTTTAATTATGCACATATCATACATAATTTAGGCAGGATAATAATAGGATATGCTAACTTTGTGGATGCAGGATCCAACTATTATGACTTTTAGATATTATGTGTGTGATTGGACCCTTGGACATGTCAAGGGCATTTATATGTGTGTGCATGATTTTATTAAAAATACAGCAGAAGCTGTATTTAGTTTTATTAGGATTTTATTTTTTGATCTAGATACATGTACATTCCTTTTATGGAATATAGGATCAAAATTGTAAAATTCTATTTATGTCGCGGATCAAATCTTGCAAAGCGTGGAACCTTCTGAGGACTAGAGGCGCAGCGGAACAAGGAACAAGATGGATGCGACAATTAGACCCGGTGGCGGTGGCCAAATATGGCAGCATCTTGGGATGACAACACACGGAGGACAACTATAAAAGTCATAATAGTTCAAAATTAGATTTTCTATTTATTGCTTTTATATTATGCTGTGTGTGCATGTTAGTATACATGACTAGTAGGCTAGCATAGTTAAAATTCCTCGTTTATAAATAACTAAGTGGGAGAGGGATTTTTAAATAAATCCCATGGTCTCCATTATTGGTTTGTAAGTGATGCAAACAAGCTTGCGCGTTGGCTCTGAGTGCCTTCCTCCATAACGGATGAGCTTGTTTGTGGATCACTAGAACAGACTTCCATTTTTGGATGACTATAGGAAGTTAATTAAGAGCGTGTGATCTTCCCCAACGGAAGGGGCATAATCTTATTAATGGACTTAGTGTCAAGTAATGGTATACACTTAGACACACCTAATAGTATCCTCCCCATCGGAGTCACTGCTATTATTTGTGTGACCAAAAGATACCAACTATTAATTTTATTTGTCAAAAAGTTAGGTTGACAAGATAATAAAATTAATGGGTTAAAACCCTCCTTTTACAAATGTTTAATTTGTATACGTCCACACTAACGTGGCATACAAAATTCACGGTGCTTTGAGGTGTTGGTTAATTTAAAATAGTATTGTTTGAGGAATCAATATTATTCTAAATTTAAGAGTTCTGACCAAAAGTTATTTGTGATTCTTAGGATGACTTTCAACCCACTGTCCATCATACTTCAACAGAATAGACTTACTGGACCAAACTACATAGATTGGAAAAGAAACCTAGACATTGTTCTTACTGCTGAAAGCTATAAATTTGTACTGACTGAGCAATGCCCTGAAGCACCTACTGGTGAATCTACTCAAGAGGAGATTGAATATCATGGGTAAAAGCTGATGAGATGGCGCGGTGTTACATTTTGGCTTCAATGTCAAATGTATTGCAACATCAACATCAGGATTTACCAACAGCTTATGATATTATGAACAATCTCAAGGAACTCTTTGGTCATCAGGATAGGGCTTCTAGGCAAGAAGCCATGAGAAAGATAATGACAGCCACCATGCAAGAGGGTACTCCTGTGAGAGATCATATCCTAAAAATGATGGCTTATCTGAACGAGATACAGATCCTTGGAGGAGAAATTGATGGGGAAACCCAGATCGATATGATCCTCCAAACGCTACCTAGAAGTTTTGAGCAGTTTCGCCTGAACTATAATATGAATAAGAGGGTTTATTCATTAGCGGAACTATTGATCAAGAAGCAGAAGGATTATTTCGTCACAATCCCCAAATTCACTATGTTTGAAAATGGTTCTACTTCTAAACCGAGAGGAAGAAGAAGAAGAAATAATTTGGTTCAAGAAAGAAAGTGAATAAATCTCAGAGTACGAGATTGGAATGAAGAAGCAGAAGGGCAAGTGCTTCATCTGCAAGCAGGACATTGGAAGGCGGACTGTCCTCGTAGGAACCAAAACAAAGGTATATCTCATACTCTAGTTGTTGAAACATGTTTAGCGGTGTTATCTACCAGCACCTGGTGTGTAGATACGGGAGCCACTGATCATGTCTGCAATTCCTTGAAGGGGTTCCAGGAAACCCGACGACTATCTGAAGGAGAGATTACCGTCTACATGGGCAATGCTACTAAGGTGGCAGCTGTTGCAGTGGGAGACGTCTACTTATCTTTTAGTAGAAATAGAAATTTGATTTTAAGAAATTGTCTTTATGTACCCAGTTTTAGAAAGAATTTAATTTCAGCTTCTAAACTGTTTTTAGATGGATATTCAGTTTATTTCAGTAACGATGTAGTTATTAAAAGAAATAAAGAGATTATCTGTTCTGGTGCATTAGTTGGCAATTTGTATACTTTAAATCCAATTTCTTCCACAAAGCAAAACATGGAAATTTATAACTCATATTCTAACTCTAATAAGAGTAAAGAACCTTCGGAAATGAACCAAGCATATCTTTGGCATCTAAAGCTTGGTCATATTAACTTAAGTAGGATTCAAAGGCTTATAGCCGATGGACTTTTGAGTTCATTTGAGTTAGAAAATTTTCCAACTTGTGAATCCTGCTTGGAAGGTAAAATGACCAAGAGGTTGTTCAAGGCCAAGGGGTATAGAGCCAAAGAAGTGTTAGAGTTGGTTCACTCTGATTTGTGTGGTCCTATGTCTGTCCAGGCAAGAGGAGGTTTTGAATATTTTGTCTCTTTCATAGACGATTATTCAAGATATGGATACATTTACCTAATGCGCCGCAAGTCCGAGTGCTTTGATAAGTTCAAAGAATACAAGGCTGATATGGAGAAACGACTAGGTAAAAGTATCAAGACACTACGGTCAGATCGTGATGGCGAATACCTCTTAGGAGAGTTTAGGAATTACTTATCAGAGGCCGGGATTCAATCCCAACTGTCCGCACCTGGTACACCCCAACAGAATGGTGTGGCAGAACGAAGGAATAGGACTCTTATGGAGATGGTTAGATCGATGATGAGTTATTCAGAATTACCAAATTCGTTTTGGGGATATGCTCTGGAAACAGCAGTATACGTTTTGAACTTAGTACCTTCTAAATCAGTTTCTTCTACTCCCATAGAATTGTGGAATGGCCGAAAACCCAGTCTAAGACATATTCGGATTTGGGGTAGTCCAGCACATGTGCTGAAACCAGATGCTGATAAGTTAGAATCCCGTACAGAAGTTCGCGTATTTGTAGGATATCCCAAAGGAACGAAAGGTGGTTTATTTTATAGTCCTAAAGACCAGAAGGTCATTGTTAGCACCAATGCCCAGTTTTTAGAAGAAGACTATATAATGGATCACAAGCCCAGTAGTAAAGTTGTTTTAGAAGAACTAAGAGATGACACGTCTACTTTAGTACCAACAGTACAAGATGAAGTACCACAAGAGACTGCAACATGTGTCACACATGATACACAACCACAGACAGTGCCTCGTCGTAGTGGGAGGGTTGTGAGGCAACCTGAGAGATTCATGTTTTTGGGAGAGTCTTCGGACTTGATCCCGGGTAAACATGAACCTGATCCCCGGTCATATGACGAAGCACTCCAAGATATAGATGCAGCATCTTGGCAAAAGGCGATGAATTCTGAAATAGAGTCTATGTACTCTAATAAGGTCTGGGAGCTTGTAGAACCACCTGATGGTGTAAAAGCCGTTGGATGTAAGTGGATCTACAAAAGGAAAAGAGGGACAGACGGGAAGGTAGAAACCTTCAAAGCTAGGCTTGTTGCGAAAGGGTATACTCAGAAAGAGGGAATCGATTATAAGGAAACCTTTTCACCGGTAGCCATGCTTAAGTCTATCCGGATACTCTTATCCATTGCTGCTCATATGGATTATGAGATTTGGCAAATGGATGTCAAGACAGCTTTCCTTAATGGAAGTCTTGAAGAAACATCCATATGAAGCAACCAGAAGGGTTCATTGAAAAAGACAAAGAGCATCTAGTGTGTAAGCTCAATCGGTCCATTTATGGACTGAAGCAAGCTTCAAGATCTTGGAACATCCGGTTTAATGAAGTAATCCAGTCATACGGATTTATTCAAAGTCCGGATGAGTCTTGTGTATATAAGAAGTGTAACGAAAACGTGGTGGTATTTCTTGTACTATACGTAGATGATATTTTGTTAATTGGCAACAATGTCAAGGTATTATCAGACGTAAGGGTATGGTTGTCCAATTAATTTGATATGCAGGACTTAGGAGAATGTGCACACATTCTTGGGATCAAAGTTATAAGAGATCGCAAGAAAAGAATGTTGTGTCTGTCTCAAGCTTCATATATAGATACAATCCTTGCTCGTTTTAGCATGCAGGATTCCAAGAAAGGTTTCTTACCTTTTAGGCATGGAATAGCTCTATCTAAAGAGATGTCTTCAAAGACGTCAAAGGAGATAGAAGACATGAAAGCAGTTCCTTATGCTTCGGCTGTAGGAAGCCTTATGTATGCAATGCTATGTACGAGACCTGATATTTGTGCATGGTCAGTAGATATCAGAGTAACCCTGGACAAGGACATTGGACTGTGGTAAAGCATATATTAAAGTACCTGAGAAGGACTAGAGATTATATGCTAGTTTACCAAGCAGACGATTTACTCCCTGTGGGTTACACGGATTCAGATTTCCAATCAGATAGGGACAATAGTAAGTCTAAATCAGGCTATGTGTTTACTTTAGGAGGTGGAGCCATTTCATGGATGAGTGTTAAGCAGAAAAGCGTATCGGACTCAACCATGGAAGCTGAGTATGTAGTAGCCTCTGAGGCAGCTAAAGAAGCAGTATGGCTCAGGAACTTTCTAATGGACTTAGATGTGATTCCTTGTTTGCCCAAAATTATCACAATTTATTGTGATAATAGCGGTGCAGTTGCAAACTCGATGGAACCACGAGCTCATAAGGCAAGTAAACATATAGAGCGCAAGTATCACCTGATACGAGATATCGTGAAGCGAGGAGAAGTTGTCATCGCCAAGATTGCATCAGCAGATAACCTGGCAGATCTTTTCACTAAGGCCCTTCCGGCAAAAGCTTTTGATCGACATGTGGAGGGAATGTGAATCAGATGTATGGTAGAAGATATGACAGCTTAGTCATTAGTATAAGTGGGAGATTGTTGGAGTGTATACTGAAAGCCTAAGCTTTGTAAACATTCATTATGAATAAAGAATCACATTTGGTCAAATTATCTACATTTAGTTGTAGTTATTCAATTAATTTATATTATATATAACATAGTATGTGGTGTCACATGCAGAAGATAATGTTATCAGTACCTTATAAATTATAAAACAGTAGCTCACGACCAAAATGGAAAGGAACAAACCATTAGAAGGTCGTAGTGTAATTAGATATTAGTTTATCTTGACTATATAATTACACTAGTACACTCAGAGTGTATTGAGTAGGGCCATTTGAGGTCGTTTCTTTTATACTGACTTTATAAAGGAACAAAGACCTCAGTTATTATGGAAGTGTGTGCTCTTAATCCTAATATAATAACAAGCACATATATTTGATATTTATTTCTTTAATTTATCAATGGGTGAGATTTAGTTCGATGAATCAATAAACCCGATAAGTTGGGAAATGGTATCACTTATAGTGTGTGTTGTTGATTATAGAAGGAAACTGTGTCCTAGAGATACTAGGTTGATAATGTCCTCAAGAGGAGCTCATAAGGATTGTCATGTTAAACCCTGCAGGTGGACTTAGTCCGACATGACGATAAGGTTGAGTGGTACTACTCTTGAACTAAGATATTAATTAAATGAGTTGTCAGTAACTCACTTAATTAGTTGACATTCGATATCTTAAACACAGGGAGACTAACACACTCATGATAAGAAGAAGCCCAAAAATGTAATTTGGGATTGGTGCGGTAGTTCAATAATAGTTCTCAAGTGGAATGAATTATTATTGATAAAATTAAGTTGTGTGTTCGGGGCAAACACGGGATGCTTAATTTTATCGGGAGACCAAAATCAATTCCTCCTCTCGGTCCCTATCATAGCTTCTTATTTATAGAGTACTATACCCACCTATACCCACCTTCTACACCCACCAATAGGGGGCCGGCCAAGCTAGCTTGGGAACCAAGCTAGGGCCGGCCTAGGTATAAAATTGGGTGGCCGGCCCTAGCTTGAACCCAAGCAATTGGGGGCTGACCAAATTAATTAAAAAAGAAATTTAATTTTAATTTTTATTATGTGGAAGATATAATTTATTAAAGATAATTAAAATTAAAATATAGCTCTTGTAAAAGATCTACAATAGATTAAAGAAAGAGATTAGATCTCTTTTCTTATTTGTAGATTGGTGAGATATTTTATTTTCTCTTTAAAAATTATTCACATGTTGTAAAATTAAAATTATAGAAATTTCCTTTTTATCAACCATGAAGAGATTTTGAAGAGAAATTTTATTTTTTAAAATTTCCGGAAACAAATTAGGAAGTTTTAATTGTTGATTGAAACTTGTCCAATTTGATTTCATTGATGTGGCCGGCCATAAGATTTCAATTTGGGAAATTTTATTTTATTTTTCTCAATTAAATCATGTTAAGGAAATTGAGGAAATTTTATTGTAATTAAATTTCCTAATTTTCCTAGGCCAAGGAATATAAAAGAAGGGGTGAGGGTGCCTTCATTGAACAACCTCTATTATTTTCTCTCCCTCTTTTCCTTGGTGTTGTGGCCGGCCATCATCTCTTCTCCTCTTCCTCTTTGTGGTGGCCGAAACTCTCTATTGCTTGGAGCTCTTGTGAAGGCCGGATACTACTTGGAGAAGAAGAAGAAGAAGGAGAGAAAGCTTGCATCTCTTGGAGCTTGGTTAGTGTTTTGATTTTCTTCCTTGGTGAAGCTTCTTTCTTTGTGGCCGAACCTAGCTAGGAGGAGAAGAAGGTGGTTGGTGGTTTCTCATCTCGGAAGATCGTTGCCCACACAACGTCCGAGGTTCGAAGAGGAATACGATAGAAGATCAAGAGGTCTTTCTAGAAGGTATAACTAGTAGTTTTTCCTTTTCCGCATCATACTAGTTATTTATGGAAATAATACCAAATACAAGAGGCTTACATTCTTGTATTTCGAATATGTTTTTCGATGTTGTGTTCTTTTGTTTTATTTATCCTTGTGATTTGATTGTTCTTTTCGGTTAACCTAAAGTTATTTTAGGAAATTAAATATTAGCTTTCTATAAAAGGATTTGTCTAGTCGGTGGTGGTTGCTCCCATATCCAAGAAGGCCATGTGCCTCGCCACGTCAGTACTGGGAATCGATTATGGAAATTAATATTTAATGGAATTAATAACTTAAGACGATTTGGGTCGAACGTGTTAAGTTCCGCAGGAGACCCAAGTCAAAACCTAAAAGAACGAATAGATTAAGTTTTGGATCAAACGTGTTAAGTTCCGCAGGCGATCCAAAATTTAATTTAAAAGAACACATGGTAGCTAGGAAAAGGTTCAGACCTTTGTACAAAATTTTTGTACAGTGGAACCTCTAGGTTTTCCGAGTAGCAACCAACAGGGTGCATCATGTGCACGACTTAGATCTAATCTAATCGTAAGGCACTAATTAATTAATTACTTATTAAACATGCATCATATATATAAGCAATTAACTAATTAATCTATTTGTGATTTAGTCATGGCCCTACTACGATCTTCTCAAGCCAATGAGAAGATCGAATGGTCAACCTAGGGTCAACAGCTTCTCCAAGCTCCTCCCTTTGACCACCTTGTGTTGCTCGTGCCCGCCTCGGAACTCCGTCTCGTGTGGAACCTCCACCGCTCCAATTTGTACATTACAATTTGAAACTCGAGTTACATTTGAGTCTAAATCTAATTTACAACAAGAATATAAGAGAAAGGCACGACGCACAGGTCACGGAAAAATAAAAACATACAACACGCGCAAATACATAACGGCACGCAGGCCGTATTATGAATTACAACACAATCCAATCATATTGGGTTTTTGGGTAATGACTATCACAAAATTAATATATAATTCAAAATTATATATTTTCATAATTTTCTATAATTTTAAAAATAATTTTTACAATTTTTACGAGAAAAATTTCCCGGCGGTCCCGTTTAGCGGTTTGGGCGCAATCGCGGAACGGATCCCCTTGTGGGGCCAGGAGCAACGCCCTTACCTGCGATCTAACCATCGCGAGGCCCAAACTCGCTGTCCCAAAACGATTTGGGTCGAGACATTGCCGTTTCGGAAAAATCTTCCCGGCAGGTTCGTTTTTAGCGATTTCAGGTGCAATCGCGGAGCAAATCCCCTTGCGGGATTAGGGGCAGTACCCCTACCCATGATCTAACCATCGTGAGTTGCTCCTTTGCGATCTAATGGCACCCAAGCCCGCTGTCCCAAACGGATTTGGGGTAAAACGAAGCCGTTTTGGAAAAATCTTTCCGGTAGCCGAAGCCTACAAGTGCCGAGACACTTGTGCTTCGCTTCTACGGAAAAATTACCCATAAAAACTATAAAAATCATAATTTTACAGAAAATTACAGAAACTTTAGTTTTCATAAAACCAAAAATTAAACTCGTACAAGCCTTGCACGTGGCTCTGATACCACTGTTGGGTTTTTCGGGCCGCGAAAACCGCTTTTCGCGTCGCGGAAACTCCGAATCACCCAAAGCCGTAGATCCGTGCAAAGAAAAACCGAACGAAAATACGAGTACGAGTTTCAAAGCTTTAGATCAACTCCTAGATCTATGTGTTATACCTTCGAAGCGTGCCCTTTCGCGTTCCCACTCGTCCAAGGAATTGCCGGATCTCTAGAGTATCAAAATAGATACTCCTCTAGAAGTATCCACACGAACACATAGATGGAGAAAACACACAAAAGGTGTGCTAGCACCTTGTGTGGTCACGGAAAGAGGAGGAGAGGGAGAGAGCTCTCTTGAGGAAGAAGAAGAAGAAGTAATGCCTTGAATGAAAATCAAATTTCATTCACCACTTTTGTGTGGCCGGCCACTCCATGGAGTGTAACTCCCATTCCACACTAATCACAATTAATGTGAAGCCATTAAGAGGTGTTGTGTAACTCCTATGATGTGGCACATCATGAAGATGTGGACCATTACCATTGGTCCACATCTTGCCACCTCACAATGATGTGGCAAATGAGTAACCTCCGCAAATTTAATGTGGCCAACCCACATTAAATGCAATGGAGGCTTGTAACCTCCATGAGGTGGCAAAGCAAGATGATGTGGAACAACACTATTGGTCCACATCTTGCCACCTCACTCATGATGTGGTAAAGAGTCAAGTCAAACTTGACTCTTCCGCTTCCTCTCTAGTTAAGTCAAACTTGACTCAATCTCTCTCATGGTTGATCTAATCTAACCATTTGATTCAAGCCAACTTAATATAATGAATCTAATTCATTAAATTAAATTGATCTAATGAGTCATAATCTAAATTAGACTCATTAAATACATGAATCAACTTGAGTCTAACTCAATTAGCCCAATTTGGATTACTCTTAATCCAATTTGATTCATCAAATGAATCTAATCCTCTTCGTTCATCGTATGAACCAAATCTCCATCTAATTGTCCTTAGTGTGTGACCCTATAGGTTCTTGTAACGTTGGCAATGCCCCTAAACTCATTTAGGAGCATAAGTAATGAGCGGTATCTAGCAACACATCATTACTACCCAAGTTACAAGAATGTTGAGATCCAACATCACCTTGTGACAACTAATTGTGACTCCTCACAATATGTGACATTGTCCTTCTATCCTAGCCATCTAGATTGATCAATGTGAGGCATAGACCATGTCATCCTCTAATCAATCTAAATCTTGAACTCCAAGTAGACTCACTCGATCAAATGAGTTCAACATCTAATGTTGACTCATTTGGGAATGGTCATGCACTTTGTGGTCTAACTCTATCAAGAATATTGATGTCGCTCCCGTCATATGGGAGGGATAGATCCCATCTACATCACTCACATCCCTCTGCATAATTTGTTACATTCCCAGTAATCGCCTTTATAGTCCACCCTGTTACGGGTGACATTTGACGAAACCAAAGTACATAACTCCTTATGTGGGGATCCATGGTGACTTCAGGTCAAAGGACTAATAGTCATACTAATAGCCACATGAGAAAGTATATGACACTCATATAACGATCCATGATACTTTCTCATGGCGGGTCATTCAGTATATATTCTCTAATGCATACCCATGTGTCAGCTTGAAATCTCTATATCCATGACTTGTGAGATCAAGTAATCGAGCTTACCTATATGCTAGTCTTATTGTATTAACATTGTCCCTGAATGTTAATACTCGACTAGGAATGATTTAGAGTAGTGTTCCCTATATCATCTCACTATCGATTCAACCAATCGATTGATATAGGTAAGAACCTTCTACTCAAGGACGTTACTATACTTATTTTATCTGGAATTAATACAAATAAGCATAATAACCAAAAACCAAATGCCTTAATATATATACAAGAATATGATATACATGAGTCCATACAATAATCAAATGATTGGCTCTAGGGCTCTAACTAACACTAGTAATCTAGGTTGATAATGTCCCCAAAAGGAGCTCATAAGGATTGTCATGTAAACCCTGCAGGTGGACTTAGTCCGACATGACAATAAGGTTGAGTGGTACTACTCTCGGAGTTAGATATTAATTAAATGAGTTGTTAATAACTCATTTAATTAGTGGGCATTCGATATCTTAAACACAGGAAGATTAACACACTCATGATAAGAAGGAGCTCATATAGTAATATGGGATTGGTGCGGTAGTTCAATAATAACTCTTTAGTGGAATGAGATATTATTGATGAACTCAAGTTGGGTGTTCAGAGTGAACACGGGAAGCTCAAGTTCATCGGGAGACCAAAACCAATTCCTCCTCTCGGTCCCTGTCGTAGCCTCTTATTTATAAATTATTATACCCACCTTCTTACCCATCCTTACGTGGCCCACCAAGCCAAGCTTGGAGCCCAAGCAAGGGCCGGCCAAGGTATGCCTTGGATGGACCAAGTGGTGGCCGGCCTTAGCTTGGAGCCCAAGCATAGGTTGTCGGCCACATAAAAAATAAAAGGAGTTTATTTTAAAATCTTTCCTTATGTGGAAGTCATGGTTTTAAAAGAGAGTTTAAAATTTTAATATTTTCTTTTGTAGCTTTTTACAAAAGATTAAGAGAAAGGTTTGATATCTTTCCTTATTTGTAGTTAAAAGGAAGATTTTAATTTTTGATAAAACTTCCTTTTTTGTAACCATCCTCATGATTTTAAATTAGAGTTTTAAAATTAAATTTTACATTTTTATAGTTTCTACAAAGGATTAAGAGAATGGTTTGATATCTTTCCTTATTTATAGATTGAAGGGAAGATTTTAATTTTGGAGAAAACTTTCCTTATTGCAATCATCCTCATGTTTTAATAGAGAGCTTTTAATTTATAAAAGTTTCCTTTTATAACCAACCATAAAGGGAATTTTTAAAAGAGAAATTTTTATTTTAAAATTTCCGGAAACAAATTAGGAAGTTTAAATTTTGTGTTTAAAACTTTCCTTTCTTAGAGGATTTGAGGTGGCTGGCCATTAATAAGAGAAAAGAAATTTTTTTTATTAATTAAATTTTCCTTTCAATGGCAAGGAAAATAAGGAAATTTTTATTAAAACTTTCCTTATTTGCCAAGACCAAGGAATATAAAAGAGAGGGTAGAGGTGTCTCACCTCATAACAATACATCTTCTATTTTTCGTCGCTTCCTTGGTGGTGGTCGGCCCTCTCTTCCTCTTCCTCTTCCTCTCCTATTCTTCTTCCTTGTGTAGCTGGCAACATCTTCATCTCAAGGAGCTTGGTGGTGGCCGGATCTTGTTAGAGGAAGAAGATAGATAGGAGGCTTTGTTTCTTAGCATCCCTTGGAGTTTGGTTGGTGGCCGAAAGTTCTTCATCTCTTGAATATAGGTGGTGGCCAAAACTTGCTTGGAGAAAAAGGGAGCTTTGGTGGATTCTCGTCTTGGTAGATCGTCGCCCACACGACGTCCGAGATAAGAAGAGGAATACGATAGAAGATCGTGAGGTCTATAAGCTACAATTGGTATAACTAGTTATTAGTTTCAGCATCATAACTAGTTCATCTTTTTGTTTAGATCTTGAAATACCAAACACAAGAGGCTAACGTTTCTAGGTTTTGGATTTATAATTCGAATTTGTGTTTATTTTGTTTTTCGATCTTGTGATTCGATTGTTCTTATTGGTTAAACCTAGGGTTACTATAAGGAGATTAAATATTCAATTTCGTTGAAAGGCTTTGTCAAGGAAGTGGTGGATGATCGCATACCCAAGAAGGCCAAGTGCCTCGCCATGCCTGGAAGCTAATCTCTGAAATAAATATTTAATCGAATTTGCAACATGGGTGGATTTGGATTAATAATGTTAAATATCGTTTGCGATCCAAGTCTAAACTTCTAAGAACAGATAAGTTGAATTTGGAATCAATAATGTTAAGTTTTGCTTGCGATTCCGAATTTAATATCTAGAGAATACAATAGGTTGTTAGGAAAGGTTCAGGACTTGTACAAAATTTTGTACAGGGGAACCGGTACGATATTCCGAGTAGCAACCAACAAACTCTTCGATGCGATCTTCATAGGATAGTACCAGACTTTAGTTAGAACTCCTACATGAGTGTAAACATGGAGTTAGGTAGATGAACTATGCATAGGGACATTAATTAGCATCATAGTGAAATTGAAATCCTAGTATCTATCCATCCCCAAATCCAACTATCCCTCTTTCTCTACTCTTTACATTCTCTCTTTTCTTCACTCTCTCTTTTCCAACCAATCTTACGTTTGTCTAGATAATTCATCGTGCAAAGTTAACTAGTTCTTAATCAACAGTCTCTGTGGTTTCAATAATCTTTTATATTGCTGACGATGTAACCGTGTACTTGCGATGACGTAACAATTGTGATGTATTGCACTTGTTTGAGATTGTTGGTTGCTACTCGGAAAACCCAATGGCTCCACTGTACAAAAAATTTGTACGTGATCTGAACCTTTCCTAGCTACCATGTGTTCTTTTAAGTTAAATTTGTATCTCCTGCAGAACTTAACACGTTTGATTCCAAGTTTAACTTATATGTTCTTTTAAGTTTAGATTTGGATCCCTTGCGGAACTTACACGTTTGATCCAAATCACCTAGGTTATAAATTCAATTAAATATTAGTTTCCAAAATTGACTTCCAGTGCTGCATGGCGAGGCACTTGGCCTTCTTGGATATGGGAGCAACCACCACCGACTAGACAAAGCCTTTTAAGGAAAGTTAATATTTAATTTCCTTATATAACTCTAGGTTAACCAAAAGGAACAATCAAATCACAAGGAAAAAAGAAAAAGAACACAACATCAAAATTAAATTCGAAAAACAAGAATCGAATGCCTCTTGTATTTGGTATTTATACAAAGAAAAATTAACTAGTATGATGCGGAAATTAAATACTAGTTATACCTCTTCCTTGTATGCTAAAAACCTCGAGATCTTCTGTCGTATCCCTCGCCTCCTCTTAGATGTCATGTGGGCGATGATCCTCCAAGACGAACACCGCCCGGAAAGCTTCTCCTCCTTCTCTAGAATTCGGCGACCACCACCACAAAGGAGCAAAAGAGAGCAAAGGGAAGAGAGGGAGAGGGGCCGGCCACTTGATGATTTGCAACAACACAATATTAATTGTTATGTTTTTCAAGGTCTCCCCTTCCCCCATTTTTATATTAGTTTCCCAACGGAAAATTATGGAAAGAGTTTTATAAAAAATTAGACTCATTCCTATTTCCTTTTAATTTTTTCTTTTTCTTTCCTTTTAATTAATTAATCCTAGATTGATTTATTAATTAAACAACTATTTGTTGATGTTTAATTATTTGACCGGCCCCTTGCTTGGGCACCAAGCAAGGTGGCCGGCCACTTATTAAAAGGGAAAGAAAGAAAATTTTTTTTATAAACTTTAAAAGAAGAAAACTTCTAATAAAATTTTACAAACTCTCTTTTTTTCTAATGTGGATATTAAAAGGAAAGTTTTAAAATTTAAAACTAAGTTTTAAAATTTAAAACATTTCTAATAATATTTCTTTTTTAAAATAAAGTTTTATAAATTTTACAACTCTCTTTTAAAACCTTGTGGCCTAATTTAAATTAGGAAAATTTTATAAATTTTTAAAATCTCTCTTTTTACAAATTGTAAATATCTGAGGAAATTTAAAAATTCAAAAAAAATCTTCCTAATTTAAATATTACGGTCGGCCCCCTTGCCCAAGGCAAGGGCCGGCCACTTCTAGAGAATATGTGGTCGGCCATTGCTTGGTCACCAAGCAATGAACCGGCCCCTTCTTGGACACCAAGATAGGTTTTTCTTTGGATGGACTTGAGGCTTTATTGAGGCTACAACAGGGACCTAGAGTAGAAATTGGTTTTGGCCTTCCAATGAGCTTGAGTATCCCGTGCTCGCCCCGAACACACAACTCAAGTTCATCGATAATAACTCATTCCACTAGAGAGTTATTACCGCACTACCGCACCAATCCCAAATTACATTATGGGCTCCTTCTTATCATGAGTGTGTTAGTCTCCCTGTGTTTAAGATTACGAATGTCCACTAATTAAGTGAGTTACTTACAACTCATTTAATTAATATCTAGCTCCAAGAGTAGTACCACCCAACTTTATTGTCAAGTTGGACTAGGTCCACCTGCAGGGTTTAACATGGCAATCCTTATGAGCTCCCCTTGAGGACATTCTCAACCTAGTTAACTAGGACACAGATTCCTTCTATAATCAACAACACATACTATAAGTAATATCATTTCCCAACTTATCGGGCATATTGATTTATCGAGATAAACCTCACCCTTTGATAAGTCAAAGAAATAAATATTAAATATACATGCTTGTTATTATATTAAGATTAAGAGCACACACTTCCATAATAACTAAGATCTAATTCTTTTACTAAGTTAGTACAAAAAGAACTTATCTAAATGATCCTACTCAATACACTTAAACTGTATCAGTGTAATTTATTAGTCAAGACAAACTAATACTTAATTACACTACGTCTATTCTGATGGTTTGTTCCTTTCCATCTTAGTCGTGAGCAACTATTTATAATTTATAGAGAACCGACAACATGATCTTCTAAGTGTGACTCCACACTCCATGTTATCTACTATATAAATTAATTGAATAATTATATTTAACAAATAAATGTAAACATTTGACCAATGTGATTCTTTATTTCAAAATAAATGTGTACAAAAGCTAAACTTTTTAGTATACACTCCAACAATCTCCCACTTATACTAAAATTCTAAGCTGCCATATCTGTTTCCATACATCTGATTCCCATCCCCTCCACATGCCGATCAAAAGCTTTCGCCGGAAGGGCCTTAGTGAAAGGATCTGCCAGGTTATCTGCTGATGCTATCTTCGCGACGACAACTTCTCCTTACTTGACGATGTCTCGTATCAGGTGGTACTTGCACTCTATATGTTTACTTGCCTTATGTGCTCGTGGTTCCTTCGAGTTTGCAACTGCTCCACTATTATCACAATAAATTGTGACGATCTTGGGCAAACCAGGAATCACATCTAAGTCCATTAGAAAGTTCCTGAGCCATATAACTTTTTTGGCTGCCTCAGAGGCTGCCACAAACTATGCTTCCATGGTTGAGTCTGAGACGCATTTCTGCTTAACACTCCTCCATGCAATGGCTCCACCTCCTAAAGTAAACACATAGACTGATGTAGACTTACTGTTGTCCCTATCTGATTGGAAGTCCGAATCCGTGTAACCCACAAGGAGTAAATCGTCTGCTTGGTAAACTAGCATATAATCTCTAGTCCTTCTCAGGTACTTTAATATATGTTTTACTGCAGTCCAATGTCCTTGGCCAGGGTTACTTTGATATTTGCTAACCATGCCCATGGCAAAACAGATATCAGGTCTCGTACACAACATTGCATACATAAGGCTTCCTACAGCCGAAGCATACGGAACTGCCTTCATGTCCTCAATCTCCTTTGATGTTTATGGAGACATCTCTTTAGATAAGGGTACTCCATGCCTAAAAGGTAAGAAACTCATCTTGGAGTTTTGCATGCTGAAACGAACAAGGATTGTATCTATATATAAAGCTTGGGATAGGCACAACATTCTTTTCTTGCGATCCCTTATAACTTTGATCCCAAGGATGTGTGCACATTCTCCTAAGTCCTTCATATCAAATTGTTTGGACAACCATACCCTTACGTCTGATAATACCTTGACATTATTGTCAATTAACAAAATATCATCTACGTATAGTACAAGAAATACCACCATGTTTCCGTTACACTTCTTGTATATACAAGACTCATCCGGACACTGAATAAATTCATATGACTGGATTACTTCATTAAACCGGATGTTTCAAGATCTTGAAGCTTGCTTCAGTCCATAAATGGACCGATTAAGCTTGCACACTAGATGCTCTTTGCCCTTTTCAATGAACCCTTCTGGTTGCTTCATATGGATGTTTTCTTCAAGACTTCCATTAAGGAAAGCTGTCTTGACATCCATTTGCCAAATCTCATAATCCATATGAGCGGCAATGGATAAGAGTATCCGGATAGACTTAAGCATAGTTACCGGCGAAAAGGTCTCCTCATAATCGATTCCCTCTTTCTAAGTGTACCCCTTCGCAACAAGCCTTGCTTTGAAGGTCTCTACCTTCCCATCTGTCCCTCTTTTCCTTTTATAGATCCACTTGCATCCAATGGCTTTTACACCATCAGGTGGTTCTACAAGCTCCCAGACCTTATTAGAATACATAGATTCTATTTCGGAATTCATTATCTTTTGCCAAGATACTGCATCTATATCTTGGAGTGCTTCATCATATGTCCGGGGATCTGGTTCATGTTTGCCTGGGATCAAGTCCGAAGACTCACCCAAAAACATGAATCTCTCGGGCTGCCTTACAACCCTCCCACTACGACGAGGCACCGTCTGTGGTTGTGTATCATGTGTGACACGTGTTGCAGTCTCTTGTGGTACTTCATCTTGTACTGTTGGTACTGAAGTAGACGTGTCCTCTCTAAGTTCTTCTAGAATAATTTTACTACTGGGCTTGTGATCTATTATATAGTCTTCTTCTAAAAACTGGGCATTGGTGCTAACAATAACCTTCTGGTCTTTAGGACTATAAAATAAACCGTCTTTCATTCCTCTGGGATACCCCACAAACATACGAACTTCTATACGAGATTTTAACTTATCAGCATCTTGTTTCAGCACATGTGCTGGACTACCCCAAATCTGAATATGTCTTAGACTGGGCTTCCGCCCATTCCATAATTCTGTGGGAGTAGAAGATACTGATTTAGAAGGTACTAAGTTCAGAATGTGCGCTGTTGTTTCCAGAGCGTATCCCCAAAATGAATTTGGTAATTCTGAATAACTCATCATCGATCTAACCATCTCCATAAGAGTCATATTCCTTCGTTCTGCCACACCATTCTGTTGGGGTGTACCAGGTGCGGATAATTGGGATTGAATTCCAATCTCTGATAAGTAATTCCTAAACTCTCCTAAGAGGTATTCGCCACCACGATCAGACCATAGTGTCTTGATACTTTTACCTAGACGTTTCTCCACATCAGCCTTGTACTCTTTGAACTTATCAAAGCACTCAGACTTGCGGTGCATTAGGTAAATGTATCCATATCTTGAATAATCGTCTATAAAAGAGACAAAATATTCAAAGCCACCTCTATCCTGGATAGATATAGGACCACACAAATCAGAATGAACTAATGCTAACGCTTCTTTGGCTCTATACCCCTTGGCCTTAAAAGGTCTCTTGGTCATCTTACCTTCCAAGCAGGATTCACACGTTGGAAAGTTTTCCAACTCTAATGGAACCAAGAGTCCATCAGCTACAAGCCTTTGAATCCTACTCAAGTTAATATGACCAAGCCTTAGATGCCAAAGGTGTGTTTGGTTCATTTCCGAAGGTTCTTTTCTCTTATTAGAGTTAGAAGATATGTTATTAATTTCCATATTTTGCTTTGTGGGGGAAATTGGATTTAAAGTATATAAATTGCCAACCAATGCACCAGAACAGATAATCACTTTATTTCTCTTTATAACCACATTGTTACTAAAGGAAACTGAATATCCATCCAAATACAGTTTAGAAACTGAAATTAAATTCTTTCTAAAACTGGGTACATAAAGACAATTCCTTAAAACCAATTTCCTATTCCTATCAAATGATAAGTAGACGTCTCCCACAGCAACAGCCGCCACCTTAGTAGCATTGCCCATGTAGACAATTATCTCTCATCGGGTTTCCTGGAACCCCTGCAAAGAATTGCAGACATGATCAGTGGCTCCTGTATCTACACACCAGGTGCTGGTAGATAACACCGCTAAACATGTTTCAACTACTAGAGTATGAGATATACCTTTATTATTCTGTTTCCTACGAGGACAGTCTGCCTTCCAATATCCAGTCTACTTGCAAATAAAGCACTTTCCCTTCGGCTTCTTTATTCCAGCTTTTTGTCCTGCACCTTGAGGTTTATTCACCTTCTTTGCTGAGTCATTTTGTTTCTTCTTCTTCTTGCCTTTCGGCTTAGAAGTAGAACCATTTTCAGCATAGTGAATTTGAGAATGTTAACGAAACAACCCTTCTGCTGCTTGAAGTTCTGTCAGAAGTTCCACCAATGAATACATCCTTTTATTCATATTATAGTTCAGGCGAAAATGCTCAAAACTTCTGGGCAGCGTTTGGAGGATGATATCGACCTGGGTTTCCCCATCAATTTCCCCTCCAAGAACTTGTATTTCGTTTAAGTAAGCCATCATCTTGAAAATATGATCCCTCACGGGAGTCCCCTCAGTCAAGGTGGCTGTCATCAGTTTTCTCATTGCCTCTTGCCTAGTAGCCCGATTCTGATGTCCGAAGAGTTCCTTGAGATTGTTCATTACATCATAGGCTGTTGGTAAGTCCTGATGCTGATGTTGCAATACATTTGACATCGAAGCCAAGATGTAACACCGTGCCATCTCATCAGTTTTTACCCATTTACTATGATGCAGAATCTCCTCTGGGGTAGAATCATTGCTAGGTGTTTCTGGGCATTCCTCTAACAGTACAAACTTATAACCCTTAGCAGTTAAAACAATGTCCAGGTTTCTTTTCCAATCTATATAGTTGGGACCAGTAAGTCTGTTTTCTTTTAGAATAATGGCCAGTGGGTTGAAAGTCATCCTAAGAATCACAAAATAAATTTTGGTCAGAACTCTAAATTTAGAATAATATTGATTCCTCAAACAATACTATTTTAAATTAACTAACACCTTAAAACACCGTGAATTTTGTATGCCACGATAGTGTGGATGTATACAAATTCAACATTTGTAAAAGGAGGGTATATCCCATTAATTTTATTATCTTGTCAACCTAACTTTTCGACAAATAAAATTAATAGTTGGTTTCCTTCGGTCACATAAATAATAGCAGTGACTCCGATAGGGAGGATACTATTAGACGTGCCTAAGTGTATACCATTACTTGACACTAAGTCCATTAATAAGATTGTGCCCTTCCGATGGGGAAGATCACACGCTCTTAATTAATTTCCTATAGTCATCCGAAATGGAAGTTTGATCTAGTGATCCACAAACAAACTCATCCGATATGGAGGAAGACACTCAGAGCCAACGCGCAAGTTTGTTTGCATCACTTACAAACCAGTAATGGAGACCGTGGAATTCACTAAAATAAATTCCTCTCCCACTTAGTTATTTAAAGTGAGGAATTTTGTTGATGCTAGCCTACTAAACATGTACACTAACATTCACACAGCACAATACAAAAGCAATAAATAGAAAAACTAATTTTCAACTATTATGGCTTTTATCTATTGTTGTCCTCCATGTGTCGTCATTCCTAGCTGCTGCCATCTTTGGCCACCGCCACCGGGTCTAGTTGTCGCATCCATCTTGCTCCTTGTTCCGCTGCACCACTCTGATCCTCAAAAGGTTCCACGCCTTGCAAGATTCGATCCGCGACATAAATAGAATTTTACATTTTTCGATCCTATATTCCTCGAAGAAATGTACATGTAAACTAGATCGACCATAAAATAAAATTTACATCCATCGATCGTATATTCCATAAAAGGAATGTACATGTATCTAGATCAAAAATTAAAATCCAAATAAAACTAAATACAGCTCCTGCTGTATTTTATAATACAATCATACACACATAATAAATGCCCTTGACATGTCCAAGGGTCCAATTACACACATAATAACTATAAGCCATAATAGTTGGATCCTGCATCCACAAAGTTAGCACATCCTACTATTAACCTGCCTAAATTATGTATGACATGTGCATAATTAAACTAATACCAAATACACAGAGGCAAAACCCTAGCTCTGATACCAATTGTTGGTTGCTACTCGGAAAACCCAATGGCTCCACTGTACAAAAATTTTGTACGTGATATGAACCTTTCCTAGCTACCATGTGTTCTTTTCAATTAAACTTGTATCTCCTGCGGAACTTAACACATTTGATTCCAAGTTTAACTTATATGTTCTTTTATGTTTAGATTTGGATCTCCTGCGGAACTTAACACGTTTAATCCAAATCACCTAGGTTATAAATTCAATTAAATATTAGTTTCCAAAATTGGCTTCCAGTGCTGCATGGCGAGGCACTTGGCCTTCTTGGATATGGGAGCAACCACCACTAACTAGACAAAGCCTTTTAAGGAAAGTTAATATTTAATTTCCTTATATAACTCTAGGTTAACCAAAACGAACAATCAAATCACGAGGAAAAAATAAAAGAACACAACATCGAAATTAAATTCGAAAAACAAGAATCGAATGCCTCTTGTATTTGGTATTTATATAAAGAAAAATTAACTAGTATGATGCGGAAATTAAATACTAGTTATACCTCTTCCTTGTATGCTAAAAACCTCAAGATCTTCTGCCATATCCCTCGCCTCCTCTTAGACGTCGTGTGGGCGACGATCCTCCAAGACGAACACCACCCGGAAAGCTTCTCCTCCTTCTCTAGAATTCGACCACCACCAACACAAAGGAGCAAAAGAGAGCAAAGGGAAGAGAGGGAGAGGGGCCGGCCACTTGATGATCTCCAACAACACAATATCAATTGTTATGTTTTTCAAGGCCTCCCCTTCCCCCCTTTTTATATTAGTTTCCCAACGGAAAATTATGGAAAGAGTTTTATAAAAAATTAGATTCATTCCTATTTCCTTTTAATTTTTTCTTTTTCTTTCCTTTTAATTAATAATCCTAGATTGATTTATTAATTAAACAACTATTTGTCGATGTTTAATTATTTGACCGACCCCTTGCTTGGGCACCAAGCAAGGTGGCCGGCCACTTATTAAAAGGGAAAGAAAGAAAATTTTTTTTATAAAATTTAAAAGAAGAAAACTTCTAATAAAATTTTACAAACTCTCTTTTTTTTCTAATGTGGATATTAAAAGGAAAGTTTTAAAATTTAAAACCAAGTTTTAAAATTTAAAACATCTCTAATAATATTTCTTTTTTAAAAGAAAGTTTTATAAATTTTACAACTCTCTTTTAAAACCTTGTGGCCTAATTTAAATTAGGAAAATTTTATAAATTTTTAAAATCTCTCTTTTTACAAATTGTGAATATCTGAGGAAATTTAAAAAATCAAAAACAACCTTCCTAATTTAAATATTGCGGCCGGCCCCCTTGCCCAAGCCAAGGGCCGGCCACTTCTAGAAAATATGTGGCCGACCATTGCTTGGTCACCAAGCAATGAACCGGCCCCTTCTTGGACACCAAGATAGGCTTTTCTTTCGATGGACTTGAGGCTTTGTTGAGGCTACAATAGGGACCTTGAGGAGAAATTGGTTTTGGCCTTCCGATGAGCTTGAGTATCCCGTGCTCGCCCCGAACACACAACTCAAGTTCATCGAAAATAACTCATTCCACTAGAGAGTTATTACCGCACTACCGCACCAATCCCAAATTACATTATGAGCTCCTTCTTATCATGAGTGTGTTAGTCTCCCTGTGTTTATGATTACGAATGTCCACTAATTAAATGAGTTACTTACAACTCATTTAATTAATATCTAGCTCCAAGAGTAGTACCACCCAACTTTATTGTCATGTTGGACTAGGTCCACCTGCAGGATTTACATGGCAATCCTTATGAGCTCCTCTTGGGGACAATCTCAACCTAGATAACTAGGACATAGATTCCTTCTATAATCAACAACACATACTATAAGTAATATCATTTCCCAACTTATCGGGCATATTGATTTATCGAGCTAAACCTCACCCTTTGATAAGTCAAAGAAATAAATATTAAATATACATGCTTGTTATTATATTAGGATTAAGAGCACACAGTTCCATAATAACTAAGGTCTAGTTCTTTTACTAAGTCAGTACAAAAAGTGTTGGTGCAACCTTGGTCAAGGTTGACCTGGTTGACCCGACTCGAGTTGACCTGACTCGAGTTGTATTTTGATGTTTGACGAGAACACAAGAATTGTATTTTGATGGGAGATTGTTGGTACAACCTTAGGTCAAGGTTGACCTGGTTGACCTGACTCGAGTTGACCTGACTCAAGTTGTATCTTAATGTTTGACAAGAACAGAAACTTGGGAGGTTGTGGGTGCAACCCTTGGTCAAGGTTGACCTGGTTGACCCGAGGTGAGTTGACTTGGCACGGAGAAGTCCAAGTATGGGAACTTGGCAAGTGGAAGTCGGAGAGGGCTCGGTAGCTCGTTCTCCGGACTAGGGCAGAGAGGGCTCGGTAGCTCGTTCTTTAGATCAGGAAGGAAGATGGAAAATCTTGGTGAGTGAAGCCAGGTGAAAGTCCTGGTGAGTGAAGCCAGGCAGATGGAAAGTCCTGGTGAGTGAAGCCAGGTAGACGAAAAAGTCCTGGTGAGTGAAGCCAGGCAGATTGGAAATCCTGGTGAGTGAAGCCAAGTGAAAACCCTAGTGAGTGAAGCTAGGTGAAAGTGAAAGTTCTGGTGAGTGAAGCCAGGCAGTTGGTGAAAGTCCTGGTGAGTGAAGCCAGGCAAGGGAAAGTCCTGGTGAGTGAAGCCGGGCAAGGAAAAATCCAGATGGATCAAGGCTGATCGGACATCTGGTGTTGTGAAGGTCAAGTAGGTCAAGGGAGTGACCGGATACTTGGCACGAAGAGAAAAGTCCAAGTGGGTCATAGGGATTGACCGGACACTTGGTGGGGAGTCTTAGCAGGTCAAGGGAGTGACCGGATGCTAAGCATGATGTACCAACAGGTCAAGGTTGACCGGATGTTGGTTTGGAAGGCTTGGGACTTGGTTTGGGCAAAAACCAAGCTCTGGATCGATCAGTGGATCGATCCAGTGATACATTGGGTATCTGGATCGGTCTGGTGACCGATCAGTAACCAAACAGTAGCCTACTAAGTGTTATCTGATCGGTCTACAGACCGGTCAGGAAACAACGATCAGAAGGCAAGAAGTTCGGGAGAAAAAGGAAGGGACATGCATGCTTATCGGTCCCTGGACCGATCAGAGGAAGCTCTGATCGGTCCCAAGGACCGATCAGGGTCTTCCTGGACCGATCAGGACATAGCCTGATCGGTCCAGGCTTAGCCTGATCGGTCCCCAAGACCGATCAGGGACTGTGTGGACCGATCAGGTTGGAGCCTGATCGGTCCAGAACTATCCGTTGGCTCACAATGGTCTTCTGTCTTCTGCTGTCTGCTGGCTTCTTCTTCGCAGGTGGATGCAAGTATAAAAGAGGCTGAGGGCTTTTACAGAGGGGCTACTTCTTTCTTCTTCTCTCTTCTCTGAACTGAGCTGCTGTTCTTCTAAAAGCTGTGCTCTTGAGCTTTGCTGAGCTCCGAAGCTTCGTGTGAGCTTCTTCGACTGAGTTGCTTGTTGGCATTCGTCCGTGAAGTTGGTGCTTCATCCGGGACTTCAGTCGACGAGAAGGCAAGCGAGTATTTGTACATTCATTGTGTATTTTGTTCTTGCTCTTCTTTGTATTTCCATATTGCTGTTGCAAGCTATTGTGGCGAGGTTTCTCCACCCACAAGGAGTATTTATTAGCCGGTTCTCCGGGGACTCATCCACCGATGGATTGATAGGGCTCGTCCACCTTACGGACATGCCGAGGAGTAGGAGTATCACCTCCGAACCTCGTTACATCCATCGAGTTTGAGGTTTGTCTTCTTCCTTTTCGTTTCTACGGTTTCATTTCCGCTGCGCTAACCCTAATTGTAGGAAGAAACACGAGAATTTGGGGCGGCTATTCACACCCCCCCTCTCTAGCCGCGACCGTCGATCCTTACAAGTGGTATCAGAGCAAGGTTGCTCTTCGTCGGATTAACACCCGGGGGAGCACAAGCTAGAGAATGGATCAACTTGGAGAAGACGTCACGATTCCACCCTTCTACGATCGCGACGACTTCGCGTTTTGTAAGGTAAGGTTGAAGTATTTTCTTATGACTAACCTAGTTCATTGGAGTTGTGTGCAAGTAGGGTTTACCCATCCGGTGGATAAAGACGGAAAAACCCTAGAGAAGAAAAAGTAGACGAAGGAGCAAATCCACCAATCCACAATCAACGATGAGGTAACGAAAATTCTTGAATTTTCTTTACCTAATGATGTTTTGTGTAGAATAGGTGGATATAACGATGCCAAGGAGTTGTGGAACAACTTGGCAAAGTTCCATGAGGAGAACTCCACTTCAAGTCATGAAGAAGAGTCAAGTGAGCCAAGTAGCTCACTTCGTGGAGGAATGGATTTAGAAGTTGAGGGCCACTCAACATCTAAAGAAGAAGAGGAGGAGAGTTCTTCTTCAAGTTCGGAGCAAGAAGAAGAAACTTCTATCTCCGGAAGGGATGAAGAAGAGAGCTCACATCCATCCTCAACCCTAGGTAACTCAAGCCATTTAATTTCAAATAAATTACACATAATGTGCTTTGAGTGTAGGGAATTTGGGCATTACAAGAGTAAGTGTCCAAAGAGGGTTAGGAAGACTCCACCGGCGCCAAAGGTCAAGGAAGCCGGAGTCCCGACACGCAAAGGCAAGGAGCACGTGGTGTGCTTCCAATGCAAGCGAAAGGGACACTATAGGAGTCAATGTCCGAGAGGGAGGCAATCTCACAAGGACAAGAGACCGAGCACGTCTATAGGGGGAGCTAAGGCAAACCCTAAGGTACATTTTAAGGCACATTATTGCAATTCTAATAAGAAACATGCTAGTAGCTTTATTGCAATTGCCAATGATGATAAGCATGATAACTATAGTAACTGATACACGTGCTTAGGTGCCAAACATGTTAGTCTAGATAAGGACAATACTAGAAAAACCAACCCTAGAATTGACTCATCTAAGGTTAAGGAAAACCTAGGTAGGAATCCCAAAACAACTAGACATATGCCTAGGTATACCTCAAAGAAAAATGACAAATTAAAACTTGAGGTATTAGAAAAGGAAAATCAAGCCTTGAGGTCAAGACTTAACAATTTAGAAAAGGCCCTTAAGAATTTAGAGAAGTCGACTCTAGGGTCTAGGGGTCAAAAACCCTAAGTCCAAGGACAAGAAAGGTTTGGGCCACAAACCTAAGTCCCAAGTAGTCAAGCCCAATTATCATAATGTTTCATTCGATTATGGAAAAAAACCTAGGGTTAGAAAGAACAACACCAAAGTCACAAGGGGAGTCACCCCTAGAGTTGATATTGATGAGTCCCAAATGGCCAAGGCTTCAAAGCCTAGGAGGGTCATTAGGAGGGTCATTAGGAGGGTTGCTAGGGAAGTCATCCCTAGTGAATATTTAGTGAACCCAATGAGCTCCAATAGGTATTGGGTTCCTAGGAGCGTGATTTCATCATGCTAGATTAGTTAGGGTGTGTCAACCTTACTTGAATAGGTAGTTAACCTAATCATGGCAAAAGGTGGCACTTTAGGATTTTTCAAGGTATAATCAAGCCTTGAAAATGAAATTAAGAATTATTCCTAAGGTGATTAGAATGTGCCAATCAAATTTGAGGAGTTTTCTAGAGTCAATCTAATTGGCACATAGTGATTAAAAATCTTTGGTATAAGATGTTAGGTCTATTACACTTAGGAATATAGAACCTATGGCAAAATGATCAAAATTATCAAAAATGGCAACTAAGGCTAGAATTAGTTATTTTCTATACCTTTATGTGCTATTTGCCATATATTGTTTGTCATATGCCATGTCATGACATCATATTTATTTTATGATCATTTAAAATGTCATGATAACGCTTAGGTTAGTTAAATGTCATGCTTTATTTAAGTTTCATACTTTATGCCATGACATCATGACATTGGCACATGTTTCCATTTATAATACAATTATATGTCATGTCATCATCTTGTGCATTAATGATCAATGAAATTGATTTAAGGACTAAAACACAATTTGATATGGAGATCAAATTGTTATTTAGAAAAATGCATGAGAACTTAGATTAAGCTAACCTAAACCCATATCTCACATCAAAATTGACATGGATGTGTTTGATACAACTTAGATGTGTGTGAGATATTAGGATTGTGAGTTAGGATCAAGGTGCATAGTTCTTGTACCTAGATGTGCCTAATTCTAATTGGGGATCATAGGGAAAGCTTGTGTACAAGTCATGTACATTTAGCCCTAAGATTGTGGTCCTAAATTAAAGGGTTTAAAATCATTTTAAAATTGATTTGAAAAACCTTGATGAAGCTTTTCTAGTGATAGCTCTCATCATTGAGCAAAGTGATACAAAGATGAGTTAACTTTGAGCTATTTCAAAGACTTTTGAACTTTGTATCAAGATTGAAAAATGGAAGATATTTTCATAGTAAACTATTTTTCCTTGATAGTATATGTTATGAGGAATGTATCCTCAAATTTTTATAATTTCTGGAATTTTGTAGGGGTTTCTGAATTTCGGAAGGAAATTCAGAAACTGATATCAGAGGTTGTGGACCAATCAGAAGGGAGTCTGATCGGTCCAGGCAGTTGTGGATCGGTCACTGTGACCGATCCAGGGAAGACTTGATCGGTCTGGTGACCGATCAGGGCGTGCCAATTTCGACTATGCTGTCTGAAATTTCTGAAATTTCAGCAATGAAGTTGGTGTTTTGGATTTCTAAAGGGTTGAAACTCTCAAAGACATTGTTGGTGCAATGGTCAAGGGGGAGTTGACCTTTAGGGGGAGTTTTACCTATTAGTTAAGGGGGAGTTGACTTTTAGGGGGAGTTTTTTTTTTTACTCCTAAAAGACTTAAGTGATATGGGATTATCACTAAGTTAATTGTTGACCTTAGTATCAAGGGGAAAATTAAGGGTTTCAATGAAAGGTATGGGACCTTCATTAGAAAGAAACTCTTGACCTTGATTCACTCTTTTTGATGTGTGTCAAAAAGGGGGAGAATGTTCAAGGAAGAACATTAGAAAACCTAAGTAAGGTTATGGTTTTGTCAAACATCAAAAAGGGGTAGATTGTTGGTGCAACCTTGGTCAAGGTTGACCTGGTTGACCAGACTCGAGTTGACCTGACTCGAGTTGTATTTTGATGTTTGACGAGAACATAAGAGTTGTATTTTGATGGGAGATTGTTGGTACAACCTTAGGTCAAGGTTGACCTGGTTGACCTGACTCGAGTTGACCTGACTCAAGTTGTATCTTGATGTTTGACAAGAACAGAAACTTGGGAGGTTGTGGGTGCAACCCTTGGTCAAGGTTGACCTGGTTGACCCGAGGTGAGTTGACTTGGCACGGAGAAGTCCAAGTATGGGAACTTGGCAAGTGGAAGTCGGAGAGGGCTCGGTAGCTCATTCTCCGGACTAGGTCAGAGAGGGCTCGGTAGCTCGTTCTCTAGATCAGGAAGGCAGATGGAAAATCATGGTGAGTGAAGCCAGGTGAAAATCCTGGTGAGTGAAGCTAGGTGAAAGTCCTGGTGAGTGAAGCCAGGCAGATGGAAAGTCCTGGTGAGTGAAGCCAGGCATATTGGAAATCCTGGTGAGTGAAGCCAGGTGAAAGTCCTGGTGAGTGAAGCCAGGCAGATGGAAAGTCCTGGTGAGTGAAGCCAGGCATATTGGAAATCCTGGTGAGTGAAGCCAGGCAGATTGGAAATCCTGGTGAGTGAAGCCAGGTGAAAACCCTAGTGAGTGAAGCTAGGTGAAAGTGAAAGTCCTGGTGAGTGAAGCCAGGCAATTGGTGAAAGTCCAAGTGAGTGAAGCCAGGCAAGGGAAACTCCTGGTGAGTGAAGCCGTGCAAGGAAAAATCCAGATAGATCTAGGCTGATCGGACATCTGGTGTTGTGAAGGTCAAGTAGGTCAAGGGAGTGACCGGATACTTGGCACGAAGAGAAAAGTCCAAGTGGGTCAAAGGGATTGACCGGACACTTGGTGGGGAGTCTTAGCAGGTCAAGGGAGTGACCGGATGCTAAGCATGATGTACCAACAGGTCAAGGTTGACCGGATGTTGGTTTGGAAGGCTTGGGACTTGGTTTGTTCAAATACCAAGCTCTGGATCGATCAATGGATCGATCCAGTGATACATTGGGTATCTGGATCGGTCTGGTGACCGATAAGTAACCAAACAGTAGCCTACTGAGTGTTATCTGATCGGTCTGCGGACCGGTCAGGAAACAACGATCAGAAGGCAAGAAGTTCGGGAGAAAAAGGAAGGGACATGCATGCTTATCGGTCCGGGAGATGAGGAAGCTCGATCGGTCCCGGGACCGATCAGGGTCTTCCTAGACCGATCAGGATATAGCCTGATCGGTCCAGATTCTTGATCGATCCCAAGACCGATCGGGGCGGTGTGGACCGATCGGGTTGGAGCTGATCGGTCGAACTATCCGTTGGCTCTAGCGGTCTTACTCTTGTCTTACGGCTTCTTCTTCGCAGTGGATACAGGTATAAAAGTGAGGATTCTCTGGAGGGCTACTTCTTTCTTCTTCTCTCTTCTCGAATGTTCTTCTAAAAGCTGTGCTCTTGAGCTTTGCTGAGCTCCGAAGCTTCGTGTGAGCTTCTTCAACTGAGTTGCTTGTTGGCATTCGTCCGTGAATTTGGTGCTTCATCCGGGACTTTAGTCGACAAGAAGGCAAGCAAGTATTTGTACATTCATTGTGTATTTTGTTCTTGCTCTTCTTTGTATTTCCATATTGCTGTTGCAAGCTATTGTGGCGAGGTTTCTCCACCCACAAGGAGTATTTATTAGCCGGTTCTCCGGGGACTCATCCACCGACGGATTGATAGGGCTCGTCCACCTTACGGACACGCCGAGGAGTAGGAGTATCACCTCCGAACCTCGTTACATCCATCGAGTTTGAGGTTTGTCTTCTTCCTTTTCGTTTCTACGGTTTCATTTCCGCTGCGCTAACCCTAATCGTAGGAAGAAACACGAGAATTTGGGGCGGCTATTCACACCCCCCCTCTCTAGCCGCGACCGTCGATCCTAACAAAAAGAACTTACCTTATTGATCCTACTCAATACACTTAAAGTGTATTAGTGTAATTTATTAGTCAAGACAAACTAATACTTAATTACAGTACGTCTATTCTGATGGTTTGTTCCATTTCATCTTAGTCATGAGCAACTGTTTATAATTTATAGAGAACCGAAAACATGATCTTCTAAGTGTGACTCCGCACTCCATGTTATCAACTATATAAATTAATTAAACAATTACATTTAACAAATAAATGTAAACATTTGACTAATGTGATTCTTTATTTCAAAATAAATGTGTACAAAAGATAAACTTTTAAGTATACACACCAACAGAGATATGATTGTTGCATATGGTTATCATACTGCATACATGTCATTTATTATACATGTATACGCTGTGATTTATATTGCTCAGGTGTTACGAGCAGATCTGTTGTTGATTCCCGGTGAGCACTATTCATTATTACCGTATGTGTCGATTCCAGATTGGGTATGTGTTCATTATGTCGATATGGTTATGTGTATTCATCATTTCAGTAATAATCATTTTACCATGTTTGTTAGACTAGTACTGGTATGTGTGTTTATTGACTATGTCAGTATATGATCATGTTCTTATTTTCTCTACTGAGACTGTATACTTTCATCTCCATTGTTTTATATAGACTATGCACTATCTTGTCTATGTTGGGATCTAGCATGCTAAGCACGCGAAAGCGCAGTGGAAATTAATTAGATCCTCTATCTAGCAGATCCATGCGAAGGGAATAAACATTGCATACAAGCAATCTATACTAAGTTACATGATAGGATTATACCCTTGATGCATGCACACAATCTCTCGATAGCTCGGATCTCAGCATGATCACACGTCCACGCCTCTATGGTATCCGTACAAACAAGCCTTGTCTTTGTTTGTCTCACAAACAAAACAAGATGGAGAAGAAAACACATAAGGTTGTGCTAGCTACCTCAAAGAGTGTTTCGGCCAAGAGAGGGAAGGAGGAAGAAGAAGAATGCAAAAGGTCTTACACACCAAAAAATATCATCCAAATGATATATATATATACCCATCACATGAATACCAAGGGTTTTGACCTTTCATCTTCCCATCCAATGGTTCAATTTTGACCATTAAACTTCCTCGGTGAACTCAAGTTCACCCAATGTGTCCAACCCATTGATTCTCATGCAACTCGACTCAATCCAACAATTGGATCCATTTGAGTCTAACTCAATCAGTCCAATTCAGATTACACTTAATCCAATGATCCGTCACATGAACCCATCTCCATATCAACTTGTTCTTTGTGTGTGACCCTATAGGTTCTCGTAATGTTGGCAATGTATTCAAATCAACATTTAGATATATAAGCAATGAGTGACATCTACCAAGGCATCATTGCTACCTCAGTCACAAGAAAGTCGAGATCCGACCTAACCTGTCCGTGACTATTATCTTGTATGACTTGGTCCCTCTATCCTTGATATCTAGATTGATCAATGAGGCATAGATCGTGTCATCCTCTTATCAATCTTTGTGTTTCATGATCTCTAAGTAGACATACTCGATCAAATAAGCTCAATATTTCATATTGACTCATTTGTGCATAGTCGTACTTTCTTGTGTCTTACTAATCAAGGGGTCCACAGATATCACTTCCGTCATATGGAAGGCATAGATCCCATCTATATCACTCACATCCCACTACATAATTAATTGCATATCCAGTGATCGACTTTATAATCCACCCTGTTATGGGTGACGTTTAATGATACCAAAGTATATAACTCCTTATGTAGAGAACTGTAGTGACTTCAGGTCTAAGGACTATTCATATAAATAGTCACATGAGAATGTTTATGACACTCATATAATGATCCATGAAACATTCTCATGGCGGGTCATTCAGTATATATTCTTTAATATATACCCATGTGTCAACCTGATATCTCATATCCATGACTTGTGAGATTAAGTCATCCATTGACCTATATGCTAGTTCAACGCATTAATATTGTCCTTGTATATTAATGCTCGACTAGGAATAATTAAGAGTAGTGTTCTCTATAATATCTCGCTATCAATTCAACTAATTGATATACTGTAGATAAGAACCTACCAACCAAGGACATTATTATACTTATTCGATCGGTACTGCACTGAAATAAATATAATAACCAACTTTGCCTTTTATTAGTAATGATATATGATACAAAATGAGCCCTTTACAATCATCTCATAATTGGTACTAAGGCTAATACTAACAGTCTATTACCCGCTGATTGACCCGCACTCACCACTCTATTTGTATCTTTATGTTTTCAGGTAGCTGATAGATTATTGTGGAGTTGCTTGAAGTATCCTGTCTGCCGGTCCTATGTCACATCAAAAGATGATTTTGCTTCACTCTTGTGTTCTTTCATTTATTCTTTATTGTTTTGGCATTGTATTGGTGTTTAGCCATGTGGCTATTTCATAATTTTTGGTGTTTTATTTTGTGTTTAAGTCGTGCCAGCACACATTTTATCTATTTGGTTAGTGTGGATTTTTCTTTCATTTTCCACTGTATTTTTAGTACAGTCGTGTGAGTTGTTTAATATATAACTACATGGTTGTGATTATTTTGTTCCAACTGAGTGGACTATATATATAACTGCGTGGTTGTATATATATTCCAGCATTTCTATACCCTTAGTTGAAGCAAATCATTTTGTGTTGAAGCCAACTTTTATATCCAAGGTTCGGCAACATCAGTATGGCGGTGGTCCAATAGAGGATCCAAATTATCATCTAGATAACTTTAATGAATTATACTGCATGGTGCACATTAATGAAGTTCCTCTTGAGGCCATCAGACTATTATTATTTAGGTATTCTTTAAGGGACAAAGCTAAAACTTGGCTAAATTCCTTACCTTCGAATTGTATTACTTCTTGGGCCCAATGTGAGCAAGTCTTCCTGGACAAGTTCTTTCCAACAAGTAAGACAACACACCTTCGAAGTCTTATTGCAAGCTTTAAGAAAATAGACTCCGAATTTTTTTATGGAGCTTGGGATAGATTTAAGGGAATGCTGAGAGACAGCTCGCATCATGGACGAGAGAAATGGCTCGTGATTCACACTTTCTACAATAGGATCAATTATCAAACAAAGGTTTCCTTAGATTTTGCTGCTAGTGGAGCATTAATGAACAAGGGCTTAGATAAATTAGAAAACATCATTGAGAGTGTGGCACAGAACCATCACCAATGGGCCTCAGAGCGAAGTTTAGGAGCAATTAAAACACTAGGAAAATATAATGTTGATGCACTTGATTTGATCACTGCAAAGCTTGATTCATTATCAAAACATTTTGAGAATATGAATACATGCCCTATAAATGTAATTTTTGTAACTTCTGAAGCATGTGGAGCTTTAGAACACACAAAGATTCTTGTCTTTTTAGAGCTATTAATATGCAAATTTCTCGAGTGGAACAAAGTGATGCTATTGGTAACTATAATAAGAGATAAAACAATCCTTACTCTAATACTTACAATCCAAGATGGAAAAATCATCCCAACTCCTCATACAGAAGCAATCAAGACTTTGACAAACAATCGGGATATAGTCAAGTCCACAACTAAGCCGATTTGAAAATCTACTTGAGGAGATATTAGCTAACTAAAATGAAATGAAGTCTGACATCAAGCAATTGAACATTCGGTTGGACAACTTAGTAAAGTAGATCAATACAAGAATGGGCAACCAGGACAAACATATCAAGATGCTTGAAAATCAAGTTGCTCAAATAGCTAGTTCTTCTTCCTCAAGAGTTCAAGGAAATTTTCCTAGCAAACCTGAACTAAATCCTGTGGAGCATTGCAAGGCAATTGAGCTAAGGAGTGGATGGACCTTGGGTAATCCCCAAGTGACCCTAGAATTTATGATGGAATTAATCTGAGTGAAGAGACGTCTACTTTTTTCACACATCCAGAGCGAGACTGTAAGATACGGTAATTAAATAATAAGTCTTATTCGAGAAATAACCTTATTGGATTTTTTAGGAATTTTTTGGCATTTAAATGGAGGTCGTATGAGACATTTTAAGAGGATAGATTGTAGGATCATTGACGTGCTAAAGGGGGGGTGGTGTGAATAGCACTTGTTGCTTTTTCACTCGTTTCAGAAAACTCAAAGTAGTGCAGCGGAATAAAGAACAAGACAAAAGCAATGCTAACATAATTTCTTTTTCTTGGTTCGGAGGTTGTGTCGACTCTTACTCCATGGGCCACGATCGTTGATCGCATTCGATGGACAATCACTAATAGTTCAAAAATATTTTACAAGTAAACAATTACAAGTACTAAAAAAAATATATACCAACAATAAGGAATTAGGAATTTGTTCGTCGGTTGTTGGAGCAGCGTTGAAGAGAGCAACAATTGTTCATTTCTTGATCTTGGAAATTATGGTGTGTATTAAGCAACTGATCGAGCCCTCCTTAAATATCTAAGCTTGGCCTGATCTAGATCCACTGATCTCAGGATTAGGTTTGACTCATCACTGATCGGTTGACCGATCCCCATGTTTGGTCGACCGATCTTGCCTGAATCGGTCCGACTTCCCGTCCAGATTTAGCTTTGGATGAGTCCTCATTCAGTCAACCGATCCCGCCATTTGGTCGACTAATCCTGCTATCCTCGTTGGCATATCTGGCCTAATTCGATCAATCTAGCCTGATCTTAGTCACCGCATATCCATTGTTCCATTGACCGAACCCTAGGTTCGGTCGACCGATCCCTAGGTTCGGTCGATCGATCCTTTGGTCGAACTCACTCATCTGATTAGAAATCTATTTGTTTGCTTTAGAGGTCTTTCAAACAAAATACAATTCAACCATCCAAGAGTTTTGAAATCCACAAGTCACAAAATGAGTAGTTCAAACATTTGGGGGTAAAGATTGATAGCATTATTTCAAAATGGTTCAAACAAGATCCCCCTCCTACACAGACAGTGTCTAGTGAACAGTGTAATAATTTTATGTTGAGAAGTGGCAAGAATCATGAAGAACTTCTGAAAAAGGATTTGTAAAGAATTAAGGAGATGAACAGTAGAAGACCACAAGAACTCAGCTCCATTACTCTAGGAAGTTTCCAAAGGTCGCAAGTACCTTTCCCTCAATGGTTGATCACATCAACACTAGATAAGCAGGTTGGACCTCCTCCGCAAGCTCAAAGGGAATATGGGAAAAAAGAAGTACCTTTCCCAAGACCTTCACTAAAGTTCCTTTTCCACAAAGGCTAGTGAGGGTCAATGAAAACGAAAACTTTGGCAAACTCTGTGACACTAATATGGTTGAGTGTAGATTTTTGGATGTATATGAAGATGAGGACTCTTCAGATGAGGATTGTGATGATAATGCAGTGGATAACAAGTTTTTAGATTTACCTTCTGGGTTTACAGGGTGTTATGATGAAATTAAATTTTCAGATAATGAATGTGATGTGGTAGATCAACTTAAAACTGCAAATGAAGTTAGTGATCCTCTTATAGATGATACTCCCACTGAGGATATTGATGTTAATTTATTTTTTGATGCTTGTGTTGATGATGATGTTATGAAAGGAAGTGTAGGGAGCTGTGTTGTGGAAACAACATCTCATGAATTACCTCCTTTATCCACACAACCTTCTGAGATTATGAGAGTTGCAAGGATTTAGCATGTTGTGGACCAATGTGTAGGGACTTGTGCAATAGAAGCGAAACCCCAAGAATCACCATTTTTAGAGGCACCACCACTTAAGCCAGAGCTAGAGCCAATACAAGATTCAGAAATCACATCCACATGTTTAGAACTTTCAAGTACCTCTCAACAAAGCAAGGTTAGTATCTTTTGTGATCTTTTAGAAAATTCATAGATGTACCAATAGTAGATTTTGTTGGATGTGATTCAATTTGTGATACATACTCAGTTCATCTTAATAAGGTTCTAGTTCTATCTAATATAGCATGCTTGGGAGAGGTATGTTTTTCTTTTGGGTGTGCAGATTTTCATGGGGCCTATAATTGGAAGCTCGATTTGAACTGTCTTCGACCTCCTGAATGAATTTCCAAGAAGACGAAGATAGAAAGAGCGATTCTTCACTTTTTGATGAAATCTCCCTCCATAATATGAGCCCTTGGTAAGAGAGTGATGAAATATCTTACCCCTACAAGAGCAAGATTTCAATGAATCTAATGAGGTGGTCGAGCTAATGACCTTAAACAATCACTTCTTGGGAGGCAACACAAGTTCATTTTCTTCATTTTCATTCATGTCTTTAGTTCTTTCTAGTTTCATTTCTTTCCTCATAATAAGCATGTATCCTCTACTTAATTTTTGTTGTCAATTTTCTTTTATAGGACTCAAAGATTAGGAGGAGTGCAATTACATGATGGAGAAGTTAATGATAAGGGCACACATCATTTGGTAACTACTCTTACTTTTAATCTCATCCACATTGTTTTTAGTTTTCATTGGGGCAATGAAAAGTTTAAGTCTGGGGGGATGCATTAGATGTATTTGGTTTAGTTTAGTTTTTGCTTTTGCATACTTCTTTTTGCCTAATAAAATTTGTTAGTTGTATCATTCATCACATCATGATTGTTGTTTGTTCCTTAATGCAAAACACTGGCATGTTTTATCTAGATATTTATGTTGTGTGATTTGGTATGCTAGTATGCCTATTGATCTTTATTTTCCTATCCATAGTAGCATGAAGTGAGCATTGTTATTACTAGAAGAATTTGAATGTTGGCCAAGTTTTAGGATCTCTTCACATTATGCTTGACTTTGATGGTAGATATTTTTGAAAATAGTCATGATTCATAGAACCGAATGTATGGTAATAGGTTGCTAAACACGCAAACGCGCAGCGGAAAAACCTATTACCCCAGAAGATCCATGCGAAGGGAAACAAAACTTTATACTAAGTTAGATCTAAAACATGATGAAGTATACCTTTGGTGCGTGCTCACGGACTCCCGATAGCTCGGATCACAGCACGATCTCGCGTTCACGCCTCTACGGTATCCACACGAACAAGTGTTCGTTTGTCTTACAAACTCACAAAAGGAGAAAGGTTGTGCTAGCAACCTTGAAGGTGGATTTCGGCCAAGGTGAAGAGGAGCAAGAAGAATGAAGATTAAGTCCAAAAATGAAGAGCAAAAATCTTAAGTATTTTCATCCAATGAAACACTTAATTAGCAATAATGGCCTTAATGAGCATTTACACTCCTTTAAGTACAAAACTTGTAACTCTTCATTTTGAATGAGTGTAACTCCTCATTTCAATTTCAAAAATTGAATGGGATAAATAATCATTGAATTTCGAAATTCAATGATTATTTCCATTATTCTTCACTTGAGTCTAACTCAAGTCTCCTCACTTGAATCTAACTCAAGTCTCCTCACTTGAGTCTAACTCAAGTCTAATTCACTCGAGTCTAACTCAAGTCTAATTCAATCGAGTTTTACTCAATTGATCTCATGCAATTCAAATTCAATGAATCACTATTTCATTAATTCGAATTGACTCCTTGAGTATATTTTGAATTGGACTTAATCCAACAATTAGATCCACTTGAGTCCAACTCAATAAGTCCAATTCGGATTAGACCTAATCCAATGATTCATCATATGAACCCATCTCCAAATCTACTTGTTCTTTATGTGTGACCCAATACTTTCTCGTAACGTTGGCAATGTACCCAAATCAACATTTATATACATAAGCAATGAGTGGCATCTAGCAAGGCATCATTGCTACCCAAGTAACTAGAAGGTCAAGATCCGACCTAACCTGTCCGTGGCTATTATCTTGTATGACTTTGTCCCTCTATCCTTGATATCTAGGTTTATCAATGAGGCATATACCGTGTCATCCTCTTATCAACCTTTGTTTTTCTTGATCTCTAAGTAGACACACTCAATCAAATAAGGTCAATATCTCATATTGACTCATTTGCGCATGGCCATGCTTTCTTGTGTCCTACTAATCAAGGGGCCCACAGATATCGCTTCCCTCATATAGAAGGGATAGATCATATCTACATCACTCACATCCCTCCGCATAAATCATTGCTTACCCAGTGATCGACTTTATTGTCAACCTTATTACAGGTGACGTTTGCCGATACCAAAGTACACAACTCCTTATGTAGGGAACCGTAGTGACTTCAGGTATAAGGACTATCCATACCAATAGTCACATGAGAATGTTTATGACACTCATATAACAATCCATAAAACATTCTCATGGTGGTTCATTCAGTATATATTCTCTAATATATACCCATGTGTAAACCTGATATATCATATCCATGACTTGTGAGATCAAGTCATCCGTTGACCTACATGTTAGTCTCAACGCATTAATATTGTCCTTGTATATTAATGCTATACTAGGAATAGTTAAGTGCAGTGTTTTCTACAATATCTCACTATCAATTCAACCAATTGATATAATGTAGATAAGAACTTACTACCCAAGGACATTATTATATTTATTCAATCGGCACTGAACTGAAATAAATATTGATCCGGCAGTAAGAATGGGGGACCCCATTTAGCAGTCAACGCCGCGAGGAGGGCCAAAGGCCTTGGCCGAGCGGATAAGGAGGGCGACGACCAGCTGAAGCTTCCGAGCGGAAGCAATACACCCCGCCGGAGTCGGGGTTCCGACGCTCATGATGAACAGTAGGAAAGGCCGAGCAGAGGGCCTGCTCGGCCGAAGGAATAAAACATCAACGCTGCGAACAGTCGAGAGCACATGACCAGGAAGCTCCCGCGTGGATCAGAACACCCAATCGGCCGGACGCGAGGAAACTGCCGACTGGTCGGACGATCGACGGGGAGTAAGAAGGCAAGGATAGAAACATCTTCTGACAGCAGATGATATGCAGGATCTTAGGACATGGGCTCACTGTCCCATCAAAGACGTGCTCACTGTCCCATCAAAGACGTGCTCGTACTGTAGCAGTAAGGAGTCAGGCAAGCTCCTCTGACAAGCCCATACTGGGTATGGGTTGAGGACACGTGTGTGTGCCTCGGTATATGTACATCAGCCTCCTTAGAAGTCTATATAAGGCCTCCACTTCTTCAACCGGAGGTACGCGAGTCTTCATCCGACAACCACTTTCATCTATTCCTTCGCCTGACTTGAGCGTCGGACACCCCTCCCGGCTCGGTTTTGTTGCAGGTTTGCCGGAGCACTCGAGGATCCAGCAGGGAGCGCCACGTCCCCAGCGTTCGTTGACCCCTGGTTCGGACAAGATCAATTTGGCGCCGTCTGTGGGAACGCTCCTGCATCCGAATGGGAACGATGGACGAGGCTGGAAGAATACATACCGTGGCACTCTCACAAGAAGAGTTGGACGCCATAGTCGAGGCGAGGGCAGCCAAGATAGTGGCGCAGCAAAAGGAGAAAGTACAGGCTGAGCGAGCGCAACAGCAAACCTCGGCTTCAGCAGGCCGGGCGGCGCAAGCAGACCGCCCGGAATATGTTTCAACAGGAGGGTTCCCTCAGGCACTCTTCTGTACTCCCCCAGAAATCGCGCCCGCTCCCGGGGGCAAGGATCTTCATCTGATGAGTCTCCCGTGCGGGATTATAGGAAGGGTAAAATCCTCCGAGCGGACGCTTCTCCCGAGCGGAAGCACCGACTGCCACAGTTCCATTTCCCTCAAAAGCAGATACTTCATCTCCCGAATTCGACTTATAGCAAGCCCCTCCTTCTGGAACCTCAAGAGCGGGAGTTTGATGTCAGGCGATGAATCGACCGCATACGAGGAAGTTGGGTGGACCAGCCGCCGAGCGGATGAAGAGGGATTGGCACTTGCATCCACCATGAAGCACAAATTACCTCTAGCCTGTCCGGGGCAGGGTGAGAGGTGCACCAATAGAATATGTGCTGTATATTTTCCGTTTGGTTGTATATTTGAAATGTAGAAGGCAAAATGTTATAATGTGCGCAATTGGAATTATTGGCCGAGCGACCTATCTTCATGGTGTATAAGATACGAGCCAAGCGCTCTTGGATCGATGAAGAAGGCCTCGAGCCGTTCGGCTGGAGGTATAGTATCCGAGCCAGGTGCTCGCTGACGAAGGCTCATGGAGCAATGGGAGCAGAAGGCTCAAGTAAAAGGATAAAGCAGCAGGACGCCTCCACCTCTGGTAGGCCGAACGGCCATGGAGGACCGACCGGGAAGTTTTGCCATCCTCCTGGCCTTAGATGAATTTCGACGAAGTACATTGTATCCACCTCACTCCACGGGTTTTCGGGAGTTGAGAAATTACCTTAGATCTTATGCTGATCGGCAGGTTAGTTTTTCAGATATAGTTTCTTTCGGGCGTAGAATTCATCGTAATTTTCCGAATGAAGGCCCCGCGCCATTCGGCCGGAGGTATAATATCTGAGCCAAAGGCTCGAGGAACGAAGGCCCCGTGGCATTCGGCCGGAGGTAAATGGGTCGAGCCAAGCGCTCGAGGATCGAAGACCCAGTACCTTCCGGACGGAGGTAAATTATCCGACCCAAAATGCTCGACGAAGCAGACCCTGAGCCGTTTGGCCAGGAGTACGTTCTCCAAGCTGGGTGAAAGGGGCATATGGATTATCCGAGCCAAGCGCCCGAATAGTGAAGGCCTCCCAGCCGATTGGATGCGCAAGCAAATGACCCGTGCCGTTCGGCCGGGCACAAAGACTGTTAAAGCGCTAGATAAGTTATGAAGGCCAAGGTCGCTCGACCTGGTAAGGAGTTAGCCTTAAAGACCGTCTAGCCCAGACGTTAAACCGTAGAGCCGCGCCGACCGGCTATAAATAACCGCGCCGTCGAACACCGACGTTAAAGATCGAGAGACGAGCCGGCGTCTATAAACGTCCGAGCGGAAGACCGACGAGCCCCGTCGTTAAAAATCGAGAGCCGCGCCGACCGGCTATAAATAACCGCACGAGAGACGCCTATAAGCACCGAGCGTTAAAGATCGAAGCCGCCTATAAATCGAGGCCGCTATATAATAACCGCGCCGTCGAGCACCGGCATTAAAGATCGAGAGCCGCGCCTATCGGCTATAGCGGAAGACCGACGAGCCCCGTCGTTAAAGATCGAGAGCCGCGCCGACCGGCTATAAATAACCGCGCCGTCGAGCACCGATGTTAAAGATCGAGAGACGAGCCAGCGTCTATAAACCCTCCCAGCGGGAGACCGTCTAGCCCAGACGTTAAACCGTAGAGCCGCGCCGACCGGCTATAAATATCCGCACCGACGAGCTCCGTCGTTAAAAATCGAGAACCGCGCCGATTGTCTATAAACGTCCGAGCGGAAAGCCGACGAGCCCCGTCGTTAAACATCGAGAGCCGCGCCGACCGGCTATAAATAACCGCGCCGTCGAGCACCGACGTTAAATATCGAGAGACGAGCCGGTGTCCATAAACGTCCGAGCGGAAAGCCGACGAGCCCCGTCGTTAAACATCAAGAGCCGCGCCGACCGGCTATAAATAACCGCGTCGTCAGCACTGACGTTAAATATCGAGAGACGAGCCGGCGTCTATAAACGTCCTAGCGGAAAGCCGACGAGCTCCGTCGTTAAAGATCAAGAGCCGCGCCGACCGGCTATAAATATCCGCGCCGACGAGCTCCGTCGTTAAAGATCGAGAGACGAGCCGGCGTCTATAAACCCTCCGAGCGGGAGACCGTCTAGCCCAGACGTTAAACCGTAGAGCCGCACCGACCGGCTATAAATATCCACACCGACGAGCTCCGTCGTTAAAAATCGAGAACCGCGCCGATTGTCTATAAACATCAGCGCGACGAGCATTCACAAAAACTAAATTGTTTAAGTCCGATCGGCCATCGGTTTGCCAATACTTCTCATTCAAACAGTATAACCAAGCGCTAAACGATTTCGAGGAAACCGAGTCAATTGATTAACCTGATCGGTTGTCTAGTGGGAGACACGTATAGCTTAATTGACTCTACAAATGAGCACCAAACAGACAGAAGAGGGCAATGAAGGACAGTCAAAAATAGAAGCAAAGGAATACAATTAGGCCGAACGGCACGTACAAAAATTTTACATCCGCCGAGCGGATGAAATACAGGAAGTACTTGGAAGAATCCGCCTCACTCCAGTTCCTCAAAATTGAAAAAGGCGTCCGGGATATCGTCAATCATGGCCGCCAGGTCGGAGGCTGGAATATGCATTCCCGCAAGAAGGTGGCCACCCTTCTTCAAGTATGCCATGGTGACCTTGACCGCCTCAGCGAAAGTTGATGAGAGGTTGCCGTCGAATTTTGCGCCGAACCGTTCCGAGCGGAGGTAGTCTTGGCGCGCTGCTACTAGGCGGCTCGGCTCTCCCTCCTTATATTTTTTGAGTGCCGCCGGGGAAGCGGTTAAGGAATCTTGGACTGCCTTCAAGTCCATTTCAGCCTTTGTGCGTTCTGTCGAACGGTCTTCCCGCTCGGCGTTCAGCTGGGCCTCCAGATCCTTGGATATCTGATCTAGCGCACGGACATCTACTTTCATCTTGTCCAGATCAGCTATCGCTCGCTTCTTCCGGGCAGTAGCGCGTTTGGCATCCGCTTCGCGCTTCTTGACTTGGCCCTCTAGCCGAGCCACCTCTGTAGACAGGTCGGCGGACTTCTTATGTTCAGCCTCGAGGGTTTGTTTCTCCCGCTCGGCCGATGGACCCCCCGACACTTGGAGTTTCTCCAGGAGATCCTCCAACTCAGCTAGCCGATGGCTAGTGGCGATTTGCTCAGCCCAGCGCTGTAAGGGAAATAATAAAATGAGGAACCGGACAGTAGCATGCAACAGAAAGAAAAATGAATTTACCTGAGTGGCCTGCTGCATGTTGTTATCGCCGAGCTGCTTGGGCGTCATGAGGGCCACTTGAATCTGGGCGTCCTCGAAGAGTTTGGCGATTGGACCCGTCAAGGTTATTTCATGAACGGGGCTTGAGGGCCGATCGGCGGACAGTAAATATTCCTCCGATGGAAATCGAAGGGTAGTCTTGATGGTCGGATGGCCGGCCGGCGTTTCCTCAGCCGCGCTTGCCCGGCCCGAGGACTCCCCTATGGTAGAGGTTTCGCCCAACCGTCGTAAGCGACGACGAGTTCGCGGAGGAGAGCCAGAGGGCTGTGCGGTGGGCGAGGCCACTGGAGTCCCGATCTGCGACGGCGTGCGATCTGGCGAAGCTACCCCGAGCGGCGCTTGTGGTCCACCCTCTTGGGTCGGCGGAAGGCTGGAGTCTCTTCGACGTTTCCGCCGAACTTCCCGTGGTGAATCCCCGGCCTGGGGGACTCCCAGCTCGGCTGGGGCAGAGGAAACAGGATCCTCCTCAACCTCTGTTGAAGCGGATGGAGTAACTTCTGTTTCGAGGGCAGACTGCGTCCCCCCCTCTCCTGTAGCTGCCGGGCGGCTGGGGATTAGACCCCGCTCGGCGAGTTCTTTTTTGGTAGCCGCCTCAATTTCCACGGCTTTCAACTTCAGATGATCAGTAGCCTTGGAGCGCCACATGACTTCAGCTGCAGTAGAAAAAATTAAAATCAGTTAGACAAAAAAAGGCGAAGTGAGCAAAGATCCTTACTCATGCGGTAGGGCAGATTGGCCCGAATGGGAGACAATCCAAAAATGTACAACACCCCCTTGAGAAGCAGGATTGCTTCTGAATTTGCCGAGCTCCGGCAGGGTCGGCACGGCGGTCTGCCATTTAGTTCGGAATGCTGGCCGCTCGGGAAGTCACATGTAGAAGAAAAACTCCTTCCAGTGCTTGTTGGAGGTCGGCATATTATCAAAAAATTTGAAGCTTATTCTACTTTGGAAAATAAAAGTGCCCAACTCGGATTGTTTGGGGTAGAAGAAGAAGTGGAATATTTTGGGGTCAAGTGGAATACTATGCAGCCTAAAGAGGACGACCACCCCACTCAGCAGCCTAAAGGAATTCGGCACAAGTTGGCCGAGCGGGATCCGGAAATAATTACAAACCTCCAAAATAAAGGGATGGGTAGGAAATCTAAGGCCGCCCTGGAATTGGTCAAGAAAAAAACAAATGGTACCGATCGGCGGGTTATGGGGCCGGTCGGTCGGGTCGGCTATAACTATTTCATGGTCATCAGGGATCCCATACGTCCGAACAAGACGACGAGCGCCCTCTTCATCAAACCGACTCTCCATGGTCATGTACCAAGGGCCATGAACATCCACAGTGGGTACGGAAGTGCTTGCCATGACTGAAGTATCAAGAAAAAGAAAGAAGGAAGCCGAAGGAAACTCGGAAACGGAGGACAGATAAGAGTTCGCAAGCAAGGGAACGAAAGGAGTTCCACGCCAAAGGGAAAGGCCGAATGAAAGGAAGGGAGAAGCTTACTGAGGAAAGGTGAACGGAGAAGATCACCAGAAAGCCGAAAACCACCGAGAGGCGAGAGCTAGGACAACCGGAATGAAGCAGCCGCGGGCACCTTCGACGGAGGATGAGCGATGAAACAGAGAAATGCGGCGTAAAGGTGGAGACGAAGGCTTTATGCGAACGAGGCTAGTCGACCTCGTCCGTCGGATGCAGGTCACGAGAGACGAGGTCATCATCTAACCGTCCATTTCAAAGTAATCGCGTCCCATCGTACGGATCATCACCGCCACACAAGAAGAGCCACGTGGCGCTCTGTCACCCGGTGCAATTAATGCGCCCATACCGCGTATGCTTCGACTTAATGGAAATGATTTGCACGATTTTCAAGAAGATTTAGACAAGTAAACATCCACGTTGGACGCCAAGACATCCAGAACGAAGAGCCGAGCGGATGATGAGTTATGAGGGCCGAACGGCTCTAGGTATATCATAAGCGGCGGTAAGGCGACGACCGCCCGTTCGGACACATAGTCCAGTCAGTCGGACTCATTGCCTCCTTCGACTAGACTTAAAGAGGAGGCAAGTGATCCGGCAGTAAGAATGGGGGACCCCATTTAGCAGTCAACGCCGCAAGGAGGGCCAAAGGCCTTGGCCGAGCGGATAAGGAGGGCGACGACCAGCTGAAGCTTCCGAGCAGAAGCAATACACCCCGCCGGAGTCGGGGTTCCGACGCTCATGATGAACAGTAGGAAAGGCCGAGCAGAGGGCCTGCTCGGCCGAAGGAATAAAACATCAACGCTGCGAACAGTCGAGAGCACATGACCAGGAAGCTCCCGCGTAGATCAGAACACCCGATCGGCCGGACGCGAGGAAACTGCCGACTGGTCGGACGATCGACGGGGAGTAAGAAGGCAAGGATTGAAACATCTTCTGACAGCAGATGATATGCAGGATCTTAGGACATGGGCTCACTGTCCCATCAAAGACGTGCTCACTGTCCCATCAAAGACGTGCTCGTACTGTAGCAGTAAGGAGTCAGGCAAGCTCCTCTGACAAGCCCATACTGGGTATGGGTTGAGGACACGTGTGTGTGCCTCGGTATATGTACATCAGCCTCCTTAGAAGTCTATATAAGGCCTCCACTTCTTCAACCGGAGGTACGCGAGTCTTCATCCGGCAACCACTTTCATCTATTCCTTCGCCTGACTTGAGCGTCGGAGGGCCGTCGCAGGGACACCCCTCCCGGCTCGGTTTTGTTGCAGGTTTGCCGGAGCACTCGAGGATCCAGCAGGGAGCGCCACGTCCCCAGCGTTCGTTGACCCCTGGTTCGGACAGGATCAAATATAATAACCAACTTTATCTTTTTACTTATAATGAAATATGATACAATAATGTGCCCTTTACAATCATCTCATAATTGGTACTACGGCTAATACTAACATCGGACTAGTACTCTTGCTTTTATGGTGACGTCTCAACCATATTTTGATTACTAGATAAATTCAGATGATGTAAGCTCATTTGAAAAAATCAATCCCCCCAAAAAAAATAAAAGTTTGTTCAAGTTTGATACTTTGTAAACATTAAAAAAAAGAAAAAACATATAAGGGATAAAAAATAGTTATCGTGAGTGGAAACTAGCAATTCACCCCTTTGAGACTGATTTAGGTTAATTGGGAAATGAATGCTATGTTTCTCTTGATACTGAGTATTTCTTTGAGACCTTGTAACACCCACGAATTTTTATTTATACATGAGTATTATTCTCATTAAGAGCATGGAAATAAATAAAAAGGATAAGAGAAAAAAAAGAGTAAGAAACAAAATAAAAATAATAGGTAAGAGGTAGAGGCCAAGGATTGAACCTCGAACCTCCCACCAATAATAGGGAAAGATTAATGGCATGATCACCACTAGGATAGAGAGTAACATATGCATAGGAAGGAATAAAAATGTTAGTTAAAGGAGAGAAGTTAAAAATAAAGCAAAGAGCAAGAGAAAACCAAATTGCTCACCTCTTCACCCTCTTGGTTAAGAGAAGGAACAAGAAGAAGGCAAGTTGTCTTCCTCACCCTTCCCTCTCCTCATTTTCATGGGAATCAAGAGAGGAGTAATGGATGAATTAAGGGAAAGATTAATGAAGGCATAAATTCCTCTCATGATGAATAAATAGAAAAATGAGAAGTAAATCTCTCATTTTCCTCATTCTTCCTCCTCCTCCCTCCCTTTCTTTTCTTCACCGAGACTAGGAGATCCTCCCACTCTTTGATCCGAGCACTAAGTCAAGTTCTTCTCCAAGGAAGCTAATTTCCAAGAAGAAATCTTCAAGTTCTAGCCCTCCCAAGCAAAGGAAATCAAAGGAGGCACAAGAAGAAGAACCTTCTTCCTTCCTTAACAACTAGAACACTTTCCTCCTTAAGAAAAACCACAAGCGAAAGGATGTAAGTTCCCCTCACCTGTGGTACAATAGCTATGTGATTGTTATGTAAAAATATTTCTTTAAAACCTATGGTTGTTTCATGAGGGTTTCGGCCAAACCAAAAAAGAAAGAGTTTAAAGAACCTTGAAAACCAACTAAGATATGTTCATGATGTTGCTTATGTTATGTACCTTATGGTAGGAGGGTTAAACTAATATTTTCATGCTAGAATGTTTGGTTAGAACATAAATTTATGAACTTAGATTTTCGTCATAGAAGGAACAAAAGAACTAGAAGAGCTCTAAACCTAAACCAAGCATGTTCCCTTATTCTTATGATGTGTACCTCATGATAAATGGTGTTGTTAATGTTTTTACACCTTGTATGTCAATTTAAACTGGATTCCATATTCATGTACATTCGGCCATGATAGAGTTGGGGGCCTAGAAGGGCTTTAACCTAAAAATTTAAGCATGCTATGATTCTCATAAGACAAGATATGAAGCTAATATGACATGCCATGATCTTAGGTTAAGTTGAACAATATTTCTTTTGTATATGATGGTTCGGCCATTTTTAGACTTGAACCCTAGGAAAGTTTAAATCAAGTCTAAGATAATTATGATCTACTTGATGAAGAGATATGAAATAAATTAATGTTCACATGTTGCTTGAAACTTGAATCCTTGTTCTTTAGCATTCGGCCACAATTGTTTTTAAGACCTAGGATGCTTAAATTTCTAAACTAAGTGGTCCATGTTATTCTTTGAAATGAATGCTAGGAAAGTTCTTATGGTCTTCATGCTAATATGCCACTAGAAACTTAATTCCCATGCTTACAAGATTCGGCTATATTAGGTTAAAAGGCTTGAGAAGCTTGAAACTTAGACTAAAAGTACTTATGGTGATTCTCATGATATGTATTGATATGCTAGTATGAAGATCAACCTTTTCATGTTGCTTGTAACCTAGAAACATGTTGCTAGGTTTTCGGCCATGTTAGGGTTAAAGGCTTAGAGAACTTGGAACCTAAATTAAATATGCTCAAGTGGTTTCTTATGGAATATGATATGAAAATTGTTAGGGTTGTTCATGCTTATATGTTGTTAATAACCCAAAAGGAGGCTTAATGAGTTTCGGCCAGGTTATGAAAAGGGACCTAGAAAGCTTGGAACCTATATCTAACATGCTTAAGATGCCTTTTATGTCATAAGAAATGATAGATGTTTAGGGTTCACATGTTCTTTTGTTGCTTGATAACCTAAACCATCTCTACATGTTTCGGCCACCACTTGTTACTAGGGTTAGATACCTAATTGTGTTCTTCCATGAACTTCATATGCAATGCTTTATGATATGTGGAGAGTATGACATGCTGTGATGTTCATTTATATATGTTAGGTCCTATTCATGACATGCTGTGTGCTTGATTTCATGATATGTTATGTGCTCATTTTCATGATATGCTGTGTGCTAAATTTCATGATATGCTATGTGCTTATTTTCATGATATGCTGTGTGCTCAATTTCATGATATGCTATGTGCTCAAGTTCATGATATGCTGTGTGCTTAAACTCATGATATGCTATGTGCTCAAATTCATGATATGCTATGTTCCTAAACACATGATATGCTATGTGCTCAAATTCATGATATGCTGTGTGCTTAAATTCATGATAGGTTGTATGCTTAATTATGCTTGTGTTCATGATATGCTGTGTGCTCAAAATCATGATATGCTGTGTGCTCAAATATACATGCTTTAAGCTATGCCTAAAAGAGTTGCTTCCCTATAAGTGGGATCAAGAGCACTCTTCATGACATGAATATGACATGAGTGATATGGACTATGTAAATATGACATGCTATTTTACTTTTAAGGCTTGTACCAAGGGTGGGCTCCATAAGCGCCCCGGGGTCGATGGACTAAGAAACGGGCCTCGTTAGGGATGGGCTCCTAAGTGTCCCTAGGTCGATGGACTAAGAAACAGGCCTAGTATATGCCTTGTAGGGTTCAAGACTTGCTACCTTGGACCTACTAGGACGCGCGCATTTATGTACGTGGTACAAGCCGGGATCCCCTCTTATGTTGAGATTATGTTTAAGTATCTATACTATACGTTTTAAACAAGACATGATGCATGTTTTAAAAGTTCACCTTGCATATACTTTATGAATATGCCATGATGAGTATGATGATCATGTTATGTTATGCCATGCTACCTTGTGTTTATGCCATGATTATGCCATGATATCTATGATTGTGCTCATGATACGTATGATGATCATGTATGATATGCTATGATGCATTATGCTTTGATATATGCTTTGTGATTGTTGACATGCTATACGGATTTTGTGAGTAGGAAAGGAACTTACTGAGCCATGAGTGCTCACAGCTTACTTTCTTCTACCACAGATAAGGGGAAAGGTTGGATGAATTGTAACGCCCGCCCTTCTTACCCAACCAAAGGCGGCGCTACGTTCTTATACTACTTACGTACATGTTTTACTATAACAGCGGAAGAATAAAAACTTTAAAAAATTTAATTTATTAAGCATGATATCACAGATTAAATTGTATATATTGAAATCATATTAATCCGTCCGGATCGTTCTTTGCCGAGCCACCACCACACACATCCTTATCCGCTCCTCCTGTTGCTCCTCTAGTTCATCCAGTTCTTTTATCTGCGGTACAAGGAAAGTAAGCTGTGAGCACTCATGGCTCAGTAAGTTCCTTTCCTACTCACTAAAACCGAAAATCATCGTATATTAATATCATGCGTAATATCATAAGCATATAACATACAAAGGTATCATATTCATATCATCATGGCATCATATCAAATCATTAGCTAATTCAAGCACATATGCAGGCAATGCATCATGAATTTGAAAACTTATACTTGTAAGTACTTGAAATTAATATCATCATCATTGGGGATCCCGGTTTGTACCACATACATCATACGTAGGTCCAAGGTAGCAAGTCTTGAATCCTACCATACATACATACTAGGCCCGAGTCTTACTCCATCGACCTAGGGCATCAGAAGCCCATTACTGACGAGGCCCGAGTCTTATCCCGGTGCGTTTACGGAGCCCACCCTTGGTACAAACCATACAAAGTAATTTATCATGCATAACTATCATATCATATCCTTAACAATCTTTCATGCATTTCATTTTTCATTCTTCTCATTATGTATAGCATTTCATATGCTATTACATATCATGGCATTCACATAATTTCATTCTTCTCATTATGTATAGCATTTCATATGCTATCACATATCATGGCATTTACATATATTTCATTCTTCTCATTATGTATAGCATTTCATATGCTATCACATATCATGGCATTACATAAATTTCACATAAAAACATATAAAAAGCCTTGTACCACAGGTGAGGGGAAGCTTACCTTCTTCGCTTAAGTTTTCTAGAATTGAGAACTTGCTTGGACCTTTCTTCTTGCTTGCTAGGTTCGGCACCAATGGAGGGAAAGGAGTGGCTAGGTCTTTTGGTGGAGAGGGGAGGAAGAAGAAGCTTCTCCCTCTTGTGTTGCTCGGCAACAACAAGGAAGAAAGAAGAGGGAGGGAGTGAGGAGGAAGAGGAGCTTCCTTCCTCTTGTGTTGCATGGCAACAAGAAGAAGAAGAGAGGGGGGTCTCGGCACAAGAGGGAGGAGGAGAGGGAGAGGAGTGGAGGATGAATTTGAAGTCACCCTCCATGCCTATTTATACTAAAATGAGGGGAGGAAATTTGACTTGATTCATCCTCCCCATTTATTCCTCTTCTTTATGATAGGAATATTCTAGAGATATGCCTTGTGAGTTCTCTCTTAATCTCTCTCTTTTCTCTCCTTTAATAAAATTTTCTATCTCTCCTCTTACAATATCCTCTCTTATCCCAATTGGTTAACACATGCATGCATCCACAAGAGAACCAAGGTTCAAAACTTGGTTATGCATATTTTTACTTCTTTTTCTTTTTAAGTAGAAAGAATCCTTTCTTATTCTTAACTACTTAATCCTTCCTCTCTTTACTAATAATTCTCCTATCCCCTTTGGTATCCTATACATGTTCCCTACAAGAGATCCAAGGTTCAATCTCTCTTCTAACATTTTATTTTCTTTTACACATAATAATTCATATATATTATGCATTATGCATAAATATTTCATACATGTACATATTATCTCTTATTTCTTTCTTTTGTCCACATTAATTCCATACATTTTAAATCATGTATAGATGATTATATTCTCAACTTTATTTTTTCTTTCATAAAGTTTTAATCATCTAAATCCATCTTAATATTTAACATAGAGTATTTACATCCTCTTTTCACTACCTTCGTATTCTCATTGCCCTTACTTTATCTAGGCTTTCTAGGGGTGTTACAAATACATACATACTAGGCCCGAGTCTTACTCCATCGACCTATGCTCGATTTGTTAACTAGATAGGAGAACAAATATATTTAAGCATAAGTTGGAATATTTAAAATAAAATGGTTGCAGCTGGGATTCGATCCCTCGAGTTGGGCTTTAAGCAGAACGCAGCCCACCAACAGACCAGCCGTGGGTTTGTTAATAAAACCCGAATCAAGTTGTATTTAAGCAATAGTTAGTTAACAGAATATTAAAGTTATAAGAAGAGAACTTAGGTTTTCCCCGTGACAAAAATCTTCTCCTCTCCTCCTCTCGTGACGGCGTTTTTTCCTCTCGGGCGAAAACAGAGACGAAGCTAGGGCTTCGTCTCCGGCGGTCGGCGAGCGTCTTCTTCCGTGAGTTCTTCACGTATCCAAGCTCCTCTCGTAAAGGAGAACTCGAAGACGCGAGGAAGAGGCCGAGATCGTGAGTTTCTCCGAAGCCCTAGAAGCTATCTTGCTCGGTTGTAAGTCCAAGAACCGAAGGTGAGTTGCTTCTCACCTGCAGTAGGAGTTGTTTCGAGCTTTGATTCGTTTTCATGGCATCATATCAAATCATTAGCTAATTCAAGCACATATGCAGGCAATGCATCATGAATTTGAAAACTTATACTTGTAAGTACTTGAAATTAATATCATCATCATTGGGGATCCCGGTTTGTACCACATACATCATACGTAGGTCCAAGGTAGCAAGTCTTGAACCCTACCATACATACATACTAGGCCCGAGTCTTACTCCATCGACCTAGGGCATCAGAAGCCCATTGCTCGACCTAGGGCATCAGAAGCCCTCTTTTCTTTCTTGTTGTTGCCGAGCAACACAAGAGGAAGAGGTCTCTTCTCCCTCCTCCTCTCCACCAAAAGACCTAGCCACTCTTCTCCTCCATTGGTGCCGAGCAAGCAAGCAAGGAAGAAAGGTCCACAAGCAAGTTCTCAACTCTAGGAAACTTAAGCAAAGAAGGTAAGCTTCCCCTCACCTGTGGTACAAGGCTTTTATGTGATTTTCGGATTTATAAGGATTAGAAAACCTAGGAAAGAATTTAAGAAAATTCGGCTAAAGAAAAGGTTTTCAAATCTAGGATGATTTAAACAAGACCTCATTTCATGATAAGATTTTCTATGCTATGTAGAAGGATTCCTTTCCATGATTTTATATTGATATGATGTATGATCAGAGGAGTATCTAACCTTAGGATTTCAACCAAAAATATTTTAAAGAGGTGAGTAAGATTATTGTCTAACCGAACTAGTGCAAGGTTCCTTCTATGAAATGCTATACATAATGTTATGTAATATGCCATGATATGTGATAGCATAGGAAATGCTAAACATAATGAGGAGAAAATGAAATTATGTTATATGCCATGATATGTGATAGCATAGGAAATGCTATACATAATGTTATGTAATATGCCATGATATGTGATAGCATAGGAAATGCTAAACATAATGAGGAGAAAATAAAATTATGTTATATGCCATGATATGTGATAGCATAGGAAATACTATACATAATGTTATGTAATATGCCATGATATGTGATAGCATAGGAAATGCTAAACATAATGAGGAGAAAATGAAATTATGTTATATGCCATGATATGTGATAGCATAGGAAGTGCTATACATAATGTTATGTAATATGCCATGATATGTGATAGCATAAGGAAATGCTATACAAAATGAAGAAATGAAATTATGTTATGTAATATGCCATGATATGTGATAGCATAGGAAATGCTATACATAATGAAAAGAAATGCATGAAAGATTGTTAAGGATATGATATGATAGTTATGCATGATAAGTTATTTTTGTATGGGTTTGTACCATGGGTGGGCTCCGTAAACGCCCCGGGGTCGATGGAGTAAGACTCGGGCCTCGTCAGTAATGGGCCTCTGAATGCCCTAGGTCGATGGAGTAAGACTCGGGCCTAGTATGTATGCATGATAGGGTTCAAGACTTGCTACCGTGGACCTACCTATGAAGCGCGCGTATTATGTATGTGGTACAAACCGGGATCCCCTTAATGATGATATTAATTTCAAGTACTTATTAGTATAAGTTTTCAAATTCATGATGCATTGCCTACATATGTACTTGAATTATCTGATGATTAGATATAATGTCATGTGATAATATGATATGAATATGATACCCTTGTATGTTGTATGCTTATGATATTACGCATGATATTGATATACGATGATTTTCGGTTTCAGTGAGGAGGGAAGGAACTTACTGAGCCATGAGTGCTCATAGCTTACTTTCCTTGTACCGCAGATATGGGGGACGGATATTCAGAACAACGGAGCAGCAGGAGGAGCAGATAGTGATGTGTGTGGTGGTGGCTCGGCAAAGAACGATTCGGACAAATTAATATGATTAGTTATAGAATCAATATTTGAACAAATCAGAATATGTGATATTATGCTTAATAAATTAAATTCTTTAAAGTTTTTATTCTTCCGCTGTTATTGTAAAACATGTACGTAAGTAGTATAAGAACGTAGCGCCGCCTTTGGTTGGGTAAGAAGGGTGGGGCGTTACAGGTGACTAGGGGAGCAGCAGGAGGGGCTAGCAAGATGTGTGGGGTAGTGACTGGCTAATGAAGAAAAGACCTGCTTTTATTAAATATGAATTGTGCTTAGTTGATATTTATTTTATGATTGTAACTCCATGACATTTTATCATGTTAATTCCTATATGTCTTGAAATAATGTAAAGTATGACATATGGATTCTATGTTTCAAAAATTTACAAGTAAGACTTCCGCTGTAATAAGTTATTAAGTTGATAAGTATGGTAAGTAACCCCCGTCGCCTTAGCAGGAGGGGCGGGGCGTTACAGACCTAGTGTAGACGATGCATCGCATTTTTGAGGGGAACGAACCTTGCGTGTGGTGTAACGCCCGCCCCTTTACTACCACTCCTGCCTAGTGAGGGCGGGGTTACTTTCTTACCCTTAGACTTAGTAAATTTAAACATTCATATATACATACAGCGGAAGACATACCAAGCATATGAATATGAAATAACATCGTTCAACTTAAATAGTCATAGTATCCATTTCTAGCACATGCATAAGGAATCATAAAAGACATCACATAACATAACATATTATTCTAAGTTCATTTCAGCAGGTCATTTTATTTCTTTAGCCAAGTCACCATCACACACCTCTTGCCCCTTCCCACTGCTCCTCTAGTTTCTCCATTCTTTACCTTTATCTGTGATATAAGGAAAAGTATCTGTAAGCACTCAAGGCTTAGTGAGATCCTTTCCTACTCACAAAAACCAACGTAATCATGCAACATCATCAAATCATACATTAGAGTAATTGATGCTCATCTCATCATGAAATTAAAACATATCATATCATGGCATGAATCTCAATAATAGCATAACGTAATGTAGACAACATATTATGGCATAAATCTTATCATAATACATGTAACATCATATCCTAGCATGAATCAGATCATAACATAAGAAATCATCATATCATGGTATAGTTCATATCATAGCATGGAGGTACTAACATAACATAAGAAAATCATCATATCATGGTATAGATCATATCATAACATAAGTGTACATCATAGCATGAGTAAATCATCATATCATGGTATAGATCATATCATAACATAAGTGTACATCATAGCGTGAGTAAATCATCATATCATGGTATAGATCATATCATAACATAAGTGTACATCATAGCATGAGTAAATCATCATATCATGAGCATGGATTCAAGATGTCCTTTAAAACATGAGAAATGTCATGTACAATATGTCTTTCAAAACATGATTTATGTCATGGGTAGGATGTCTTAAAATAATATTATATAGTACTTGAAAATAATCTCAACATGAAAGGGGTCCGGCTTAGTACCACATACATACATAATGCGCGCATCCTAAGTAGACCCAAGGTAGCTAGTCTTGAACCTACTAGGAAACTAGGCCCGTAGCTCGACCTAGGGGCACGTAAGGAGCCCACCCTTTACTAGGCCCGTAATTCGACCTTGGGGCGCATGAGGAGCCCACCATTTTGGTACAAGCCATTCAAAGTAAAATACATGCCATATCATATCTCTATCATTTCATAGCATAATTATGTCGTTCATAGCATATCTTATTCATGTCATTCATAGCATATCATGTTCACGTCATTCATAACATATCATATTCATGTCATACATAGCATATCATAATCATGTCACTCATAGCATATCATGTTCATGTCCTTCATAGCATATCATTGTCATTCGTAACATATCATATTCATGTCATTCATAAGGTATGCATAAATGGGCACATAGCCATGCATACTTGGGCACACAGCCATCATACTTGTCTTGGGCGCATAGCCATCATATTTGGGCACATAGCCATTTTCAGATATCATTCTCATGCATGGTTCATAAGCATAATCAAATGAGCAATATGACACAAAAAGAAAACATAATCATGCATGGTTCACAAGTTAACTTCTTCTAATTCATGTCATGGCAAGGGAAGTACATATTGAGTCATAACTTAGTCTAAATTCTCGACCCACTAAAGGTGGCCGAAACATGCTTAGGCTCACTTAGGTTTCATGAAATCATACAAGAAAATGAACCCACATTCATTTCCATAACATTTAACATAGGGAACATCATAAGCATATGTGATTTTAGGTTCTATACTTCCTAGGGTTTTAAACCCACCTTGGCCGAAACATACAAGGTCCCAACTAGGTTACATATAGCATGTAAGCATGTGATTCTAAATAAATTTTTCCATGCATTTATCATAGGCATTCACATGAGCATATTAGGTTAAAGTTCAAGCTTCCTAAGTTCACCAAATGTAAGTGGCCGAATGCCACCAAAGCATGGATTCTAGACATGTGGGTACTCATAAATTTCATAGCATACATGGAGAGGAACATAAACATGTTAGGGTTGAATTTAGGCTTGCCTAAGCCCTACATTTCATGGTGGCCGAATGTTTAACATGTGAAAAACATAACCCTAAGCAACTTGAAAACTCAAGTGCATAATGTTATCTTCATATCTTTTCATAAGGTAAAACATAAGCAAGCTAGATTTGAGGTTGAGCCTCACTAAGGTGTTTAAATCCCTACATGGCCGAAACCTTGTGATAGGGTCCTCCTAGTTCTAAGCAACATACAAGTTATAAACAACAAGAGAACATTAACAACATATGGTGGAAAACTTCATACTTAATACCTCTTCTAGAATTTACAAGCATGTGAGTACCTTATGAATTTCGTAGCATATCATGGGGAGGAACGTAAACATGTTAGGGTTGAATTTAGGCTTGTTTAAGCCTTACATTTCATGTTGGCCGAAAGTTTATCAAGTAAAAAAAACCTAACCCTAAACAACATGAATCCCAAGTGCTTTATGTCATTTTTCATATCTTTTCAAAAAGAGAAACATAAGCAAGCTAAATTTGAGGTTTAACCTCCTTAAGGTATTAAATCCCTTCATGGCCGAAACCTTAAAGTAGGGGTCTACTAGTTCTAAGCAACATACAAGTACAAACATCAAGAAAAACATTCATATAACATCATAGAATAGGTCATAGACATGTTAGTTTTTAACTTGAGCTTTCCTAGGTTTTCAAACCTCTTCATGGCCGAACCCTAAGGTAGGGTATTACCTAACCCTAAGCCTTATACAAGCATGAAATATCAAGGTTATATTCATAACATATCACGAGGAAAACTTAAACTTATGGATTTTGGTTTTTAAGCTTCCATAACTTCACAAGCATCATAACCGAAATTTCTAAAGGAGAGCTCTAGGTTAAAATTTCATATAAACTCAAACGAAAACCATAGAACCACTTGTACCACAGGTGAAGGGATACTCACACCCTCTTGCTTGGTCTTTTCCTAAGAGAAGGTACCCTTGGTGAAAAGAAAGAAGAGAGCTCCTCCTCCTAGTGCTACTTTGTGTTTTTCTTGCTTATGAGAGGTAGATCTTGAGGGTTCCTCCTTGTAGTTTGGTTTTCTTAGGGAGAAAACCTTAGTTAGATTTTTGGGAAAGAAAAGAGGGGGCTCTAGGTCACGGCAAGGTGAGGGAAGGGAAGAAAAAATGAAGTCTCTTCTTGATTTTTCCCTTTATGCTAGGTGGAAGTAAGAAGCAAAAAGAGGCTTTGCTTTCCCCTCTTCTTAACTCATCTTTTAGTCTCTTAATGATGAAGAAATGTCTTCATTCATCCCCCTGCTTCCTCTCCTCTCCTTCTCTCTTGTTATCCACGAAAATGTAAGGAAGAAGAAGAAGACAATTTGTCTTTTTCTTGCTTTCTTCTCTTAATCATGGTCTTACCTTTATCTACAATATTCATTCTCTATTTAACAATAACTCATGATGGTCTAGTGGTAATTCTATAATTCTTAGCTTAAAAAGGTTCAAGGTTCAATCCTTGACTAATTCTTTATATATATATATATATATATATATATATATATATATATATATATATATATATATATATATATATATATATTTTCTATCTTATCTTCTTTTATTCTAAAAGAAAACTTCACCCACTTAGCTTAAGAAATTCGTGGGTGTTACAGTACCCCATACCTCATAAAAAGTTCATCCTCTAACTTTAAAATAGCGACATCAGGTGGCTCCAGACTTCCTACTGAGTGCATTAGCTACTTTGTTCGCCTTTCCTGGATGATAAAAGATCTCGCAGTCATAGTCTTTGACTAGGTCGAGCCATCTACGTTGTCTCATATTCAGGTCTTTCTGTGTGAAGAAGTATTTCAGACTCTGGTGGTCGGTGTAAATCTTACACTGGGCTCCATATAAATAATGTCTCCATATTTTGAGCGCAAAGACCACGGCTGCTAGTTCCAGGTCATGGGTGGGGTAATTCTTTTCATGCTCTTTAAGTTGTCTAGAGGCATAGGTAATAACCTTGCCGTCTTGCATGAGTACAGCTCCTAATCCTAATATGGAGGCATCGCTGTACATATCGAAGCCCTTCTCACATTCCGGAAGAGTAAGGATCGGCGCACTAGTCAGTCTCCTTTTTAATTCTGTGAAACTCTTCTCGCAGTCATCCGTCCATTCATACCTTTTGTTCTTTTTGGTGAGGTATGTCATAGGGGCTGCAATTTTAGAAAAATCTTCTACAAATTTCCTGTAATAGCCTGCAAGTCCGAGAAAGCTCCAGACTTCGCTGGCATTCTTCGGCCTGTTCCAGTTACTTACAGCTTCGATCTTGCTTGGATCCTTCATTACTCCGTCTTTGGAGATAACATGGCCCAAGAATGATATTTGATTAAGCCAGAACTCACATTTGGAAAACTTTGCATATAATTGTTTCTCCTGAAGGATCTGTAGAACTGTGTTCAGGTGTTCAACGTGTTCTTCTGGGGTTTTGGAATAGACGAGGATATCATCAATGAAGACAATCACAAATTTGTCGAGATACGCCGTAAATACCCGATTCATCAGATCCATAAATGTAGCAGGAGCATTAGTTACGCCAAAGGGAATAACTATAAACTCATAGTGTCCGTATCTTGTTCGAAATGTCGTCTTCAGAATATCACCCTGTTTCACTTTCACCTGGTGATAGCCGGATCTCAGGTCAATCTTTGAGAAGACAGTTGCACCCTTCAATTGGTCGAACAAGTCGTCGATTCGTGGAAGAGGGTACCGGTTCTTGATTGTTACCTTATTTAGTTCTCGGTAGTCTATACACATTCGCATGGATCCATCCTTCTTCTTTACGAACAGTATCGGAGCTCCCCATGGGGAGTGACTAGGGCGAATAAGTCCCTCGTCAAGTAATTCCGATAGTTGTCCCTGTAATTCCTTCAACTCTGCCGGCGCCATTTGATAGGGTGCTTTAGAGATCGGTTTAGTGCCAGGAATCAATTCAATCTCAAATTCTATCTCTCGATCAGGGGCTAATCCTGGTAATTCATCGGGAAACACCCCTGGATATTTGCATACTACTGGGACATCTTCTAGTTTCTGATCATTGATTCGATCTGCGTCGACCATTTGTGATAGAAAGCCAGTACATCCTTGATCTAACATCTTTTGTGCCCTTATAACTGATAGAAATCCCTCAATTTCTTTTCTGGGTTCTCCAATAAACTCGAACCTCAGTTCGGCTTCCGGTCGGAAGACTACCTTTCTTTTACGACACTCGATTGAAGCGCCATACTTGCTCAGGAAATCCATGACTAGTATAATATCAAAATCCTGCATGTCGAGTATTATCAGATCGCAGTAGAGTTCTGTGTCTGCGATTCGGATAGGCACGGCTTGCAGCATCTGATCGGAAGGCATCACTTCTCCCGAAGGTAAGGTTGTTAAGAATTTGCCTTTTATGACTTGTGGGGGTACTTCTAACTTTTTCATGAAGGGTATGGAGACAAACGAGTGGGTTGCTCCGGGATCAAATAATACAGTAGCATACTGACTAAAAATAGATAGCTGACCTGTGACCACAGTAGAAGCACTCGCCACGTCTTCCTTGGTGAGAGGGAAAACCCTGGCATTCGTCGTTACTGGTGGGGCTTCTAATCTCCCTTGGCTAATCAGAGTCCCTTCTAAAGCTGCTTGCATCTGATGTAGCTGTGCAGGGGTACTCCTATTCAGGTCATACTGCTGAGATGGTACCTGGAACCGAGTAGGGCAATCTCTGACCATATGTCCTTCCTGTCCACAATTGTAGCACTTCCTCGTACCCTGATGGCATACTCCAGAATGTTGTTTCCCACAAGTGGCACACAGAGGGTACCTCGGCTGCTTGTTTGCTGGACCACTTTTACTGTTGTTCCATTGTTTTCTTTTGCCAATGGAACTTCCTTTCCAGTTCGTCTTGGTACTCTGCGATTTCTGTCCTTCCATCTGTGCCGGACTCTTTCCTTCGTTCATCGCCTTTTGATAATGTTCGGTGATCAAAGCACTGCTGACTAGCTCTTCCGTGGTTTGCGGTCTATTAACTCCGCCGGCCACATTCAAAGCTATTTCAGGTCGGAGCATTCTCAACATTAATCTGACCCGTTCTCTTTCCGTGCTGACCAACTCTGGACATAGGCGTGCGAGGCGGTTAAAGCGCTTCACAGCATCACTGACTGATAAATCGCCTTGCCGAAATTCGGTGAACTCGTCATAATGCCGATTTGTCACTCGCATATGAAAATATTCCTCCAGAAATTCTGCTTCGAAATCTACCCAGTTCATCAGATTGACTTGTCTCTTGGCCTTAACTCTTTCCCACCACATCCTTGCATCTCCAAAAAACAAAAAAACACGCACTTGATCTTTTCCGGTACGGGCCAATCTATCAGATCTACGATATTTTCCACCGTCTTGAACCAGGCCTGGCCGTCCCATGGCTCACATGTACCCGTAAAATTTTTCGGCTTTAATCTCAGCAACTGTATCAGATAAGTTTCCTATCGGACTACTGGAACAGGGACTACCGGTGGCACCGGGGCAGCTACGGGTATAACGGGCATAGCGTTTTGATTTGCTGGCGGGGTGACCGGATTTACTTGCTGACCCATCAGAGTAGTAATCAATTATTGTTGTTCGGTGATCTGACGCTGAAGGTCTGTGACTACCTGAGTCAGGTCTGGTGGAGTTACTGTCTCCTTAGGTCTACCACCGCGTCTTCTAGTAGCCATGATTATCTTCATAAATCACAATAAAGCTAGCATAAGTCATTATAGTCCCAACTAGAATAACATAAGGTAGTTATCATTCCTAACACGAGCTAGCATATGTTATCGTCAATCCTATCCTACCATCATATATTCCCTAGACTAAAAATCATCACAATAAAATAGGCATGCATAATTAAATAAACATATCAGACATAAAATAAAGTAAGCATAGAAAATTCTTACTTGGAGCGGCAGGATAGAGGCTTGATGTGTGTAGTGAAATGGCTAACCTGGCTCTGATACCAACCTGTAACGCCCGCCCCTTTACTACCACTCCTGCCTAGTGAGGGCGGGGTTACTTTCTTACCCTTAGACTTAGTAAATTTAAACATTCATACATACATACAGCGGAAGACATACCAAGCATATGAATATGAAATAACATGGTTCAACTTAAATAGTCATAGTATCCATTTCTAGCACATGCATAAGGAATCATAAAAGACATCACATAACATAACATATTATTCTAAGTTCATTTCAGCAGGTTATTTTATTTCTTTAGCCAAGTCACCGTCACACACCTCTTGCCCCTTCCCGCTGCTCCTCTAGTTTCTCCATTCTTTACCTTTATCTGTGGTACAAGGAAAAGTATCTGTAAGCACTCAAGGCTTAGTGAGGTCCTTTCCTACTCACAAAAACCAACGTAATCATGCAACATCATCAAATCATACATTAGAGTAATTGATGCTCATCTCATCATGAAATTAAAACATATCATATCATGGCATGAATCTCAATAATAGCATAACGTAAGGTAGACAACATATTATGGCATAAATCTTATCATAATACATGTAACATCATATCCTAGCATGAATCACATCATAACATAAGAAATCATCATATCATGGTATAGTTCATATCATAGCATGGAGGTACTAACATAACATAAGAAAATCATCATATCATGGTATAGATCATATCATAACATAAGTGTACATCATAGCATGAGTAAATCATCATATCATGGTATAGATCATATCATAACATAAGTGTACATCATAGCGTGAGTAAATCATCATATCATGGTATAGATCATATCATAACATAAGTGTACATCATAGCATGAGTAAATCATCATATCATGAGCATGGATGCAAGATGTCCTTTAAAACATGAGAAATGTCATGTACAATATGCCTTTGAAAACATGATTTATGTCATGGGTAGGATGTCTTAAAACAATATCATATAGTACTTGAAAATAATCTCAAAATGAAAGGGGCCCGGCTTAGTACCACATACATACATAATGCGCGCATCCTAAGTAGACCCAAGGTAGCTAGTCTTGAACCTACTAGGAAACTAGGCCCGTAGCTCGACCTAGGGGCACGTAAGGAGCCCACCCTTTACTAGGCCCGTAATTCGACCTAGGGGCGCATGAGGAGCCCACCCTTTTGGTACAAGTCATTCAAAGTAAAATACATGCCATATCATATCTCTATCATTTCATAACATAATTATGTCGTTCATAGCATATCTTATTCATGTCATTCATAGCATATCATATTCATGTCATTCATAACATATCATATTCATGTCATTCATAGCATATCATAATCATGTCATTCATAGCATATCATGTTCATGTCCTTCATAGCATATCATTGTCATTCGTAACATATCATATTCATGTCATTCATAAGGTATGCATAAATGGGCACATAGCCATGCATACTTGGGCACACAACCATCATACTTGTCTTGGGCACATAGCCATTTTTAGATATCATTCTCATGCATGGTTCATAAGCATATTCAAATGAGCAATATGACACAAAAAGAAAACATAATCATGCATGGTTCACAAGTTAACTTCTTCTAATTCATGTCATGGCAAGGGAAGTACATATTGAGTCATAACTTAGTCTAAATTCTCGACCCACTAAGGGTGGCCGAAACATGCATAGGCTCACTTAGGTTTCAAGAAATCATACAAGCAAATGAACCCACATTCATTTCCATAACATTTAACATAGGGAACATCATAAGCATATGTGATTTTAGGTTCTATGCTTCCTAGGGTTTTAAACCCACCTTGGCCGAAACATACAAGGTCCCAACTAGGTTACATATAGCATGTAAGCATGTGATTCTAAATAAATTTTTCCATGCATTTATCATAGGCATTCACATGAGCATATTAGGTTAAAGTTCAAGCTTCCTAAGTTCACCAAATGTAAGTGGCCGAATGCCACCAAAGCATGGATTCTAGACATGTGGGTACTCATAAATTTCATAGCATACATGGAGAGGAACATAAACATGTTAGGGTTGAATTTAGGCTTGCCTAAGCCCTACATTTCATGGTGGCTGAATGTTTAACATGTGAAAAACATAACCCTAAGCAACTTGAAAACTCAAGTGCATAATGTTATCTTCATATCTTTTCATAAGGTAAAACATAAGCAAGCTAGATTTGAGGTTGAGCCTCACTAAGGTATTTAAATCCCTACATGGCCGAAACCTTGTGATAGGGTCCTCCTAGTTCTAAGCAACATACAAGTTATAAACAACAAGAGAACATTAACAACATATGGTGGAAAACTTCATACTTAATACCTCTTCTAGAATTTACAAGCATGTGAGTACCTTATGAATTTCGTAGCATATCATGGGGAGGAACATAAACATGTTAGGGTTGAATTTAGGCTTGTTTAAGCCTTACATTTCATGTTGGCCGAAAGTTCATCAAGTAAAAAAAACCTAACCCTAAACAACATGAATCCCAAGTGCTTTATGTCATTTTTCATATCTTTTCATAAAGAGAAACATAAGCAAGCTAAATTTGAGGTTTAACCTCCTTAAGGTATTAAATCCCTTCATGGCCGAAACCTTAAAGTAGGGGTCTACTAGTTCTAAGCAACATACAAGTACAAACATCAAGAAAAACATTCATATAACATCATAGAATAGGTCATTGACATGTTAGTTTTTAACTTGAGCTTTCCTAGGTTTTTAAACCTCTTCATGGCCGAACCCTAAGGTAGTGTATTACCTAACCCTAAGCCTTATACAAGCATGAAATATCAAGGTTATATTCATAACATATCATGAGGAAAACTTAAACTTATGGATTTTGGTTTTTAAGCTTCCATAACATCACAAGCATCATAACCGAAATTTCTAAAGGAGAGCTCTAGGTTAAAATTTCAAATAAACTCAAACGAAAACCATAGAACCACTTGTACCACAGGTGAGGGGATACTCACATCCTCTTGCTTGGTCTTTTCCTAAGAGAAGGTACCCTTGGTGAAAAGAAAGAAGAGAGCTCCTCCTCCTAGTGCTCCTTTGTGTTTTTCTTGCTTGTGAGAGGTAGATCTTGAGGGTTCCTCCTTGTAGTTTGGTTTTCTTAGGGAGAAAACCTTAGTTAGATTTTTGGGAAAGAAAAGAGGGGGCTCTAGGTCACGGCAAGGTGAGGGAAGGGAAGAAAAAAATGAAGTCTCTTCTTGATTTTTCCCTTTATGCTAGGTGGAAGTAAGAAGCAAAAAGAGGCTTTGCTTTCCCCTCTTCTTAACTCATCTTTTAGTCTCTTAATGATGAAGAAATGTCTTCATTCATCCCCCTACTTCCTCTCCTCTCGTTCTCTCTTGTTATCCACGAAAATGTAAAGATGAAGAAGAAGACAATTTGTCTTTTTCTTGCTTTCTTCTCTTAATCATGGTCTTACCTTTATCTACAATATCCATTCTCTATTTAACAATAACTCATGATGGTCTAGTGGTAATTCTTTAATTCTTAGCTTAAGAAGGTTCAAGGTTCAATCCTTGACTAATTCTTTTTATATATATATATATATATATATTTTTTTTCTATCTTATCTTCTTTTATTCTAAAAGAAATCTTCACCCACTTAGCTTATGAAATTTGTGGGTGTTACATGTGGCAAGTAAATGCTTATCACCGAAAGTATGAGGAACATGAAGTGGAGAAACATAACATGCTCTTGACGACCAGCCAATTGGCACGGTCGCGCTGCATGACCTAGAAATTGACTAGGCTTAGACATTGACACATGAAAAAGTTAAGCCACTTATTATACTGAGCACAGAGAACTTCTACTTAGGGCATACTCAAATAATTTTTGTATCATGCTCATCAATGAAACTATATGATAGGTTTTTATTGATTCATTAGGGATTATTACAAGCCATCTAAACACATAAATCTTGATTATGGGTTTTGCTTGAGGACAAGCAAAGGTTCAAGTCTGGGGGTGTGATGTGCGTAGATCTTATGATCATTTATACAGGTTCGGACGCACATCTACTTGTATTTCATTCGCATAATCTATGTTTATTGCACCCTATTTCTTTATAATGTCATACTTCCGTTATATTTTATTCAGAGATCTGCTCTTTGCTTGTTTTGATTGACAGGACGTGATTTGGAGCAAAAATGGAGCTTAAATGAAGTCTAGAGCTTCAAGAGTGTCACGGGCATGCGAAAACTAAGTTCTTGCAGGTTCTGGCCGTGCGGAGACCACACGGCTATTTAAAGGCCGTGTGGGGGACGTGTTGAGGCCCTGTGAATGTCACACGGCCGTGTAGAATTTTCAGCATTGCAGACCAAAAGTAAAATGGATATAACTTTGTGCTCAGTTGGAGTTTTGGGCTGTTATTTATATCGATTTGTAGATAACTTCAAGATCTACAACTTTGATGACGACGTGAACCAGAGGAATCCCCATATTGATGGTGTAAAAGATGTTGTAATGGGATATAGTCATTTAGAGCCAAGACAAGGGGTGTGCAAGGGGTGTGTGAGCACCACACGGGCGTGTAACCTTGCTAGAGTAGAAGGAAGACATAGCCATGCCAATTTGCATGGCCATGCAGAGTAACCAGAGCAGAAGGAAGGCACGGCTGTGCCAATTCGCACGATCATGCGGAATAACCCGAGTAGAAGGAAGGCATGGCCATACCAATTCGCACGGCCATGCAGTGTAACCAGAGCAGATGGAAGGCACGGTCGTGCCAATTCGCACGATCATGCGGTGTAACCAGAGTAGAAGAGAGACACAGTCATGCACATCTTGGACGGTCGTGCCACTCAACCCGAAGGGAGAAGGCAATTGGCCATGCGGATCTCGCAAGGACATGGGACAGGTCATGCGGCGCCCGCACTGTCACGCCCCCAGAGGAGTCCTTACCAAAAAATTTTGGCAGCATCTCCCCTGTATGGGTGACAATCTGAGGCATACATACATACAATATACATCAGACACATACGACTGGAATATATCTACACAACCACGCAGTTATATAATCAGCCCACTCGGCTGGATAGAAATAAACACAACCACGTAGTTATATAAATATATGAATCAGCCCACACGGTTGTACTAAAATCAACACAGCGGAAATCACAAACAACAATCACAAAATACAAAGCAACTAACTGCGAGCCGGCTCGGCTTGACATAATAAAATCAAACTAAATACAAGATACACAAACACAAGAACAAGAAACAAAACCAAAGTACAACTAACGTACGGTATAACAAAATCATAATATCGTCCTCGAATGTGACGTGGAACTGGCGGACAGGATCTCCAGGCGACTCCATAAATCCTTTACCTGCTACCTGTAGAAATTACCAATATACGGGGTGGTGAGTATAAAGACTCAGCGGGTAATAGACAGATAGTGCATGAGTATAGTAAAGAACTAGAGATGCAAAGGTATACAGTCTCGTATGGAAATAGCAGATACTACAGTGATATCATAAGAAGTGTCCATACATGAAACCATATCTTAGGCTAGTAGTAAAAGGTAAAGTGTAGCAAAGTCCTGCTACAGTACTGCTCATAACTACATGGTATCATGTGAGGTTTATACATGTCAACAGTAAGTAAGTCAATGTCTAAACACATATCACAGGTATAAATCTCAACCTATGTAAGCATAACAACATAAATAAACAACAGCAGCATAATCTAGCAACAGTAGCATAAGAAACAGCAGTATCAGCAGGTATAATAATAACAGCGTATGTACGGATGGTCACTCCGCCCACCTCTCTGCACCATGACCCCTTTATGGTCGAGAGGCCAGATCGATGACAACTGTACCACCCAAAGGCCGCCACTACTCTCGAGTGACCGGATGGACAGGTGCATAGTAGCTGAATAGCTATGTCTGTGACGGGAGTCCCTGCTGCCCGCGACTCCAGCTATCACTACCCATGAGTGTGCGAGTGGGGGGCACGACAGGACAAGTGGCACGCTCCAGCTACCACTACCCATGAGTGGCCGAGCGTGTGGCCCAAGCCATTGACCGTCTCAACCATAATGGAGCCAAGGTCGCCGGCAATGCATGCAATGACATGATGCGAAGAATGCAACAGTCATCATATATATATAAATAGAAACAGGTATGATACATGAAGCCAGCATGCTCAGTAAGGTGTGTAAATAAACAACAAACCAAAGCATGTAAATATGGTATCAGGTGCCCATATATCCAATACCTAATATCTAATGTATGGTATCTGGTATCTGATACCTAGTAATATAGTATCTGCTAAATATCATTGATAGTAACGAGAGAATGTATAGATACAGAAACGAGTAGCTCAAAGATTGAGTGGAAGTATTAACCACAGGAAAAATAAGAGTGGAGTCAAGATAGATACAGCAACTATTTGAACATAAAGCTCATGCACTAGGATCAAAACACTAAAGAGATAAAGCAAGAAGTACCCGCCTTAAATGTAGGTCGAGCTAAACAATCCCCTGTTGAGACGCTCGTCTTAAACTAACGCCCTGCAAATCACACAAAATACAGTTTAGCTAACCACATATGCAATAACTAGCTAAACCCTAAAACCCAAACTAATTAGGGGAAACCCTAATCGAAATGATTAACATCAATTACACACATCTATGATTCCTTTAATCTTCTCAATCATAATCAAAATCTATAAATCCATCATTTAATCCATTGTATCACCTATTAGACATCATGAATCAAGTCTACTTGTTTTATCTCAATAAAATGGACTAATCTCTTTCACCATCAATCATAACTACATTAGATTCAATAACCCTAATAACTCCATAGTCCAACCAATTTAAACAAACATAGATCAATGCTAACCAAACCACTACATACCATGAAATTCAATCTCTATCTTCAACATTCCATCGAATTCCAAATATGCTACATCACCAAAACAATACCAACCAACTAAGTGTAGATTAACAACCTTAAACCATAATCAGATCCACGATTAACAATTAAGCATAACTCACTAGCTACTTAGGTTTAGTTTTGTTACCCCAATTTGATTTGCAGCTGCCCGGTGGAGTTCTGAAGCGTAGCTATGATGAACATGGAGCTCCTCACTCGGATCTGCATCAACTCAATGATGATCCCAGATGCAACAATGGGAAAATAGAGATCTTCTCTTGATGGTTGTCCTGCTCCTCCATCCAGCACCGTCGATGGCTTCTTGGCAACAGTGAGAGGCGAAGCAGTGACGCCCCTCTCTCGATCAGCAGTGGTCTGCAATAACCGACGGTGTCGGATCTAGGAGGAAGGTAGGCTGGCGTGTGGCACGGCGATGCCAGGTGATTTCTGAGGTGCTGGATCTGTCGGAGAGCGGCCGGTAGCAGGGTCGTGAAAGAGGTGCCTGCTAGGGTTGCGGGAACATGCAACAGGGAGAGGGAATCGGCGTGAACTGGTGATCTGGCGATAGGCGGCGACGTCCGACGTCAGGTTGTGGTGGCCGACGACAACACAAGGAGGATGATTGGGAGAAGGCGGCGCGTGATGACTAGGCTCCGTCGGTAAGGTGGAATCGAGTGTCCGGCTACCGGCGAGGCTGGGTGTCCACGGCTAGGTATGGGAAGGTGATGGCCAGATCTGCGTCGGTGACGAAGAGGAGGACTCGACTCAGGTCGGTGCTGAGAGGCGGCTCACGAGAGTCGACGGTGATGCTGAGGAGTTGGAAGAAAACCCCGGCTGGCCGATGATCTAAGGATGATCGGCGTCGATCGGCGGAAGAGGGGAAAGAGTCGGCGCAAGTGGAGAGAAGGGATCGGGCGGAGTGAAGAAGGAATGGAGAATATTTCGGCTTATAAACCTAGCCTAATTAAAACTTAGGTTAAATCAATTAAACACTAAGTTGGTTTCCTCAATCAACTCCCACTTTTAGGTATTTTAAACGGACTTTCACTTAGCCTATAAATGATCCCCTTAAACTACGCCAAACGGACTCCGAAAAATTTCCAGAAAATTCCTAAAAATTCCTAAAAAATCCAATAAGATTATTTGTCCAATAACCTTATTATTTAAATTTTATTTGGGTGTTGTATTTTACACGCACCCTAGCTTATAAAAGAGTTAAGAACCCTATTCTAGGGGGCATCTTTGGTTCGGGACTTCGTTGTTGGTGCAATTTCCAGTAGGTCAAGGTTGACCTAGTTGACCAAGCGTAAACCTTGGTCATGGTTTCGATGTTTGACAATACAGAAAGACATGTAGACATGGACAATGCAAGTGCAGTTGTCCATGCGGAGAGATACTGATCAGGGTCTGATCAAGTTGGATGAAGAAGAGTCAAGTAGGTCAAGGTTGACCGGATACTTGACTGGGAAGTCCTAACTGGGATGTTAGGCAGTTCGGAAAGACCTAGTGAGTGAAGCCAGGCAGTTTGGAAAGTCCTGCTGAGTGAAGCCAGGCAGTCGGGAAATCCTGGTGAGTGAAGCCAGGTGAAAATCCTAGTGAGTGAAGCTAGGTGAAAGTGAAAGTCCTGGTGAGTGAAGCCAGGCAGTTGGTGAAAGTCCTGGTGAGTGAAGCCAGTCAGTTTGGAAGTCCTGGTGAGTAAAGCCAGGCAAGGGAAATCCAGATGGGTCAAGGTTGACCAGACATCTGGTGAAAAGTCCAAGCAGGGAGTTTGGCACTGGAAAAGTCCAAGTATGGAGACTTGGCACGGAGAAGTCCAAGTATGGAAGCTTGGCACATGGGAAGTCGGAGAGGGCTCGGAAGCTCGTTCTCCGGACTGTGGTCAGAGAGGGCTCGGGAGCTCGTTCTCTGGACCGGATGTGGAAAGTCCTGGTGAGTGAAGCCAGGCAGACGGATATGTCCTGGTGAGTGAAGTCCTGGTGAGTAAAGCCAGGCAGTTGTGAGAACCCTAGTGAGTGAAGCTAGGTGAAAGTCCTGGTGAGTGAAGCCGGGCAAGGGAAAATCCAGATGGATCAAGGGTGATCGGACATCTGGTGTTGAGAAGGTCAAGTAGGTCAAGGGAGTGATCGGATACTTGACACAAAGAGAAAAGTCCAAGTGGGTCAAAGGGATTGACCGGACACTTGGTGAGTCTTAGGTCAAGGGAGTGACCGGATGCTAAGCATGATGTACCAACAGTCAAGGTTGACCGGATGTTGGTTTGAAGGTTTTGGACTTGGTTTGGGCAAAACCAAGCTCGGATCGATCGCTGGATCGATCCAGGATACATGGTATCCGGATCAGTCCGTGACCGATCGAGAACCAAACAAGTAGCTCATCGAGTGTTATCTGATCGGTCCGCAGATCGATCAGAAACGATCGAGAAAGCAGGATCAAAGCATGCTGATCGGTCCCCATGACCGATCAGACCAGCCCCAGACCGATCAGGTCAACGGCTAGGTTATTTCGGGCTTCTGTGTTCTGGTCTTTTTGCTTGCAGGTTCGCAGGTTAGCCAGGATATCAGGGGATATAAGAAGAGATCGAGGGTTGCTGACTACTATACTCTTCTTCTTCCTCCTCGAGCTGCTGTTCTTCTGAAAGTTGTGCTTGAGCTTTGCTGAGCTCCGAAGCTTCGGGGGAGCTTCTTTAACTGAGTTGTTTGTTGGCATTCGTCCGTGAAGTTGGTGCTTCATCCGAGACTTCAGTCGACGAGAAGGCAAGCGATTATTTGTACATTTATTGTGTATTTTGTTCTTGCTCTTCTTTGTACTCCTTATTGCTGTTGCAAAGTTCTTGTGGCGAGGTTTCTCCACCCATAAGGAGTTTATATTAGCCGGTTTTCCGGGGACTCATCCACCGACGGATTGATAGGTTTCGTCCACCTTACGGACACGCCGAGGAGTAGGAGTTTCATCTCCGAACCTCGTTACATCGACGAGTTTGAGGTTTGATCTTTCCGCTTTCGTTTCTATTCATTTTATTTCCGCTGCGCTAACCCTAATTTGTAGAAAGAAACGTGATTTTGGGGTCGGCTATTCACACCCCCCTCTCTAGCCGCGATCATCGATCCTAACAAGTGGTATCAGAGCGAGGTCGCTCTTCGTTGGATCAACACCCGGGGGAGCACGAGCTAGAGAATGGATCTATTTGGAGAAGATGTCACGATTCCACCCTTCTACGATCGCGACGACTTTGCGTTTTGGAAGGTAAGAATGAAGTACTTTCTTATGACTAACCTTGAAAATTGGAGTTGTGTTCAATTAGGTTTCAAGCCTCCGATGGACAAGAAAGGAGAAACCCTAGAGAAGAAGGAGTGGACCAAGGAACAAGTCCACCAATCCCTAGCCAATGATGAGGTATTGAAAATTTTTGAATTTTCTTTACCTAATGATGTTTTGTGTAGGATAGGTGGATATAACGATGCCAAGGAGTTGTGGAACAACTTGGCAAAGTTCCATGAGGAGAACTCCACTTCAAGTCATGAAGAGGAGTCAAGTGAGCCAAGTAGCTCACTTCATGGAGAAATGGATTTAGAAGTTGAGGGCCACTCAACATCTAAAGAAGAAGAGGAGGAGAGTTCTTCTTCAAGTTCGGAGCAAGAAGAAGAAGCTTCTACCTCCGGAAGGGATGAAGGAGAGAGCGTTCATCCATCCTCAACTCTAGGTAACTCAAGCCATTTAGTTTCTAGCAAATTACACATAATGTGCTTTGAGTGTAGGGAATTTGGGCACTACAAGAGTAAGTGTCCAAAGATGATTAGAAAGACTCCACCGGCGCCAAAGGTCAAGAAAGCCGGAGTCCCGATACGCAAAGGCAAAGAGCACGTGGTGTGCTTTCAATGCAATCAAAGGGGACACTATAGGAGTCAATGTCCGAGGGGGAGGCAACCTCACAAGGACAAGAAGACGAGCACATCGATAGGGGGAGCTAAGGCAAACCCTAAGGTAATCTCTAAGGCTCATTTTTGCAATTCAAATAGAACACATGCTAGTAGCCTTATTGCTATTGCTAATAATGATAAGCATGTTAATTATAGAAATCGATACACATGCTTAGGTGCCAAACATGTGAGCCTAGATAAGGATAACACTCGGAAAGCCAACCCTAGGACTAACTCATCTAAGGCTAAGGAGAACCTAGGTAGAAATCCCAAATCAACTAGACACATGCCTAGGAATACCTCAAAGAAAAATGAAAAATTAAAAATTGAGGTATTAGAGAAGGAGAATCAAGTCTTGAGGTCAAGACTTGATACTTTGGAAAAGGCTCTTAAGAACTTGGAGAAGTCATCTCTAGGGTTTAAGGGTCAAAAACCAATGTCCAAGGACAAGAAAGGTTTGGGTCACAAATCTAAGTCCCAAGTGGTCAAGCCCACTTATCACAATGTACCATTCGATTATGGAACAAAATCTAGGGCTAGGAAGACCATCACCAAGGTCACAAGGGGAGTCACCCCTAGAGTTGATCTTGATGAGTCCCAAATGACCAAGGCTTCAAAGCCTAGGAGGGTCATTAGAAGGGTTGCTAGGGAAGTCATCCCTAGTGAATACTTAGTGAACCCAATGAGCTCAAATAGGTATTGGGTTCCTAGGAGCGTGATTTCATCACGCTAGATGAGTTAGGGTGTGCCAACCTTACTTGAATAGGTAGTTAACCTAATCATGGCAAAAGGTGGCACTTTAGGAATTTTCAAGGTGTGATCAAGCCTTGAAAATGAAATTAAGAGTTATTCCTAAGGTGATTAGAATGTGCCAACTACATTTGAGGAGTTCTCTTAGGTCAATCTAATTGGCACATAATGATCTAAAAATCTTGAGGATATGACTTTAGGTCTATTACACTTAGGAATATAGAATTTTATGGCAAAATGATAAAAATTATCAAAAATGGCAACTAAGGCTAGAATTAGGTATTTTCTATACCTTTACATGTTATTTGCCATATATTGTTTGCCATATGCCATGTCATGACATCATATTTATTTTATGATCATTTAAAATGTCATGATAATGCTTAGGTTAGTTTATATGTCATGCTTTATTTAAGTTTCATACATTATGCCATGACATCATGACATTGGCACATGTTATTATGTATGATATCATTTTATGTCATGTCATCATTTCTTGCATTTATAATCAATGAAATTGATTTAAGGTTAAAAACATAATTTGATATGGAGATCAAATTGATGTTTAGAAAATGCATGAGAACTTAGCTTAAGATGACCTAAACCCCTATCTCACATCAAAATTGACTTGAATGTGTTTGATACACCTTAGATGTGTGTGAGATATTAAGATGATGAGTTAGGATCAAGGTGCATAGTTCTTGTACCTAGATGAGCCTAATTCTAAATTGAGGATCATAGGGAAAGCTTGTGTACAAGTCATGTACATTTAGCCCAAAGATTGTGGTCCTAAATTAAATGGTTTAAAATCATTTCAAAATTGATTTGAAAAACCTTGATGAAGCTTTTCTAGTAATAGCATTAATCATTGAACAAGTTGATACAAAGATAAGTTAACTTTGAGCTATTTCAAAGACTTTTGAACTTTGTATCAAGATTGAAAAATGGAAGTTATTTTCATAGAAAACTATTTTTCCATGATAGTATATGTTATGAGGAATGTATCCTCAAAATTTCACAATTTTTCGAATTTTCTGTGATTTTCTAGAGGTTTCTGAATTTCGGGAGAAGGAATCAGGAATCAGAAATCAGAAATCAGAATTGTGGACCGATCAGAGGGGATTCTGATCGGTCCAGGGGAGCCTGGATCGGTCACTGTGACCGATCCAGAGGGAGCCTGATCGGTCTGGTGACCGATCAGGGCGTGCCAACCTGCTGAATTTAGACTGTTTGTCTGAAATTGCAGCTATGGGAGTGGTGCTTTAGAGTTCTAAAGGTTTGAAACTCTCCAAGACATTGTTGGTGCAATGGTCAAGGGGGAGTTGACCTTTAGGGGGAGTTTTACCTATTAGTCAAGGAGTAGTTGACTTTTAGGGGGAGTTTTTACTCGTCGAAATTTTTGAGGATGAGTGATTTGGGATTATCACTAAGTTAATTGTTGAATTTAGTATCAAGGGGGAAATTAAGGGTTTCAATGAAAGGTATGGGACTTTCATTAGGGAGAAACTCTTGACCTTGATTCACTCCTTTTGATGTGTGTCAAAAAGGGGAAGAATGTCTAGAGAATGTTCAAGGAAGAACATTGGAGTTAGTGAGAGAGTTTGTTGATCACGACGAGTGAAGTTGTGAACAACAATAACTTACTCTTCAGGGGGAGAGTTTGTTGATGTGTGCCAATAGGGGGAGAATGAAGGGTTTAAGTTATGCCTTCATTATCTAAGAAGGAGGTTGCCTTCTTAGAAGGAGAATGTAAGGTTGTAACTTATGTTTCATTACCTAGTGGCAGGAGGAAAGTTGAGGCAATTGGATTAGCCTAACTTAAATGTATTGTCAAACATCAAAAAGGGGGAGATTGTTGGTGCAATTTCCAGTAGGTCAAGGTTGACCTAGTTGACCAAGCGTAAACCTTGGTCATGGTTTCGATGTTTGACAATAGAGAAATACATGTAGACATGGACAATGCAAGTGCAGTTGTCCATACGGAGAGATACTGATCAAGGTCTGATCAGGTTGAATGAAGAAGAGTCAAGTAGGTCAAGGTTGACCGGATACTTGACTGGGAAGTCCTAACTGGGATGTTAGGCAGAATGAAAATCCTAGTGAGTGAAGCTAGGTGAAAGGGAAAGTCCTGGTGAGTGAAGCCAGGCAGTTGGAAAAGTCCTGGTGAGTGAAACCAGGCAGTTCGGAAAGTCCTGGTGAGTGAAACCAGGCAGTTCGGAAAGTCCTGGTGAGTGAAGCCAGGCAGTTGGAAAGTCCTGGTGAGTGAAACCAGGCAGTTCGGAAAGTCCTGGTGAGTGAAGCCAGGTGAAAGTCCTGTGAGTGAAGCTAGCTGGTGAGTGAAGCCAGGTAGTTTGGAAGTCCCGGTGAGTGAAGCCAGGCAGTTGGAGAAAATCCTAGTGAGTGAAGCTAGGTGAAAGTGAAAGTCCTGGTGAGTGAAGCCAGGCAGATGCGAAACCCTGGTGAGTGAAGCCAGGTAAAAGACCTAGTGAGTGAAGCTAGGCAGTTTGGAAGTCCTGGTGAGTGAACCCAGGCAAGGGAAATCCAAATGGGTCAAGGTTGACCAGACATCTGGTGAAAAGTCCAAGCAGGGAGCTTGGCACAGGAAAAGTCCAAATATGGAGACTTGGCACAGAGAAGACCAAGATGGAGACTTGGCACGGAAGGTCGGAGAGGGCTCGGTAGCTCGTTCTCTGGACCGGACGATGTCGGAGAGGGCTCGGTAGCTCGTTCTCCGGACTGTGGTCAGAGGGGGCTCGGTAGCACGTTCTCTGGACCGGACGAAGTCGGAGAGGGCTCGGTAGCTCGTTCTCCGGACTGTGGTCAGAGAGGGCTCGGTAGCTCGTTCTCTGGACCAGACGAAGTCATAGAGGGCTCGGTAGCTCATTCTCCGGACTGTGATCGGAGAGGGCTCGGTAGCTCGTTCTTTGGACCGGACGAAGTCGGAGAGGGCTCGGTAGCTCGTTCTCAGGACCAAGTAGGGTTTAGGGCTGGGAGCTCTAAACCTGGATCGATCTGATGACCGATCCAGTGATACGCTGGGTTATCTGATCGGTCTGGTGACCGATCAGTAACCAAACAGAAGTATTCTGTTGCTTATCTGATCGGTCAGCAGACCGATTAGTGATCGATCAGAAGGAAATCACCTTCGGGAGGGAAAGGACCTGATCGGTCATGGGACCGATCAGGGAAGGACCTGATCGGTCTCCATGACCGATCAGGGAAGGGCCTGATCGGTCTTGTGACCGATCAGGACCCTTGTGGACCGATCAGGATGAAGCCTGTTCGGTCCACATCCTAGACGTTGCGTAGCAACGGCTAGTTTCTTCTGTGTCTTCTTCGTAGGTTATAAAAGGAGTTCGAGGGCCTGTATAGTGATTTCTCTTCTTCTACTTCTGGTTCGAAGCTGCTGCTTCTTCTTCTTCACTGCTGTGATCTGAGCTTTGCTGAGCTCTTTGTTTCTGAAGCTTCGTGTGAGCTTCCCCGGCAGGTCAGCTGCTGCTGTTCTTCCGTGAAGTTGCTGCTTAGTCAACGGAAACCAGTCAAAGGCAAGAAAGGTGTTTTACATTCATATTGTCTGTATTTCTTGCTGTATTTCTGTACTTCATTCTTGCTGTTGCAAGAGATATTGTGGTGAGGTTTCTCCACCCAGAAGGAGTTCTTATTAGCCGGTTTTCCGGGGACTCATCCACCGACGGATTGATAGGCTTCGTCCACCTTACGGACATGCCGAGGAGTAGGAGTTTATCTCCGAACCTCGTTACATCGACGAGTTTGAGGTTTGATCTTTCCGCTTTCGTTTCTATTCATTTTATTTCCGCTGCGCTAACTCTAATTGTAGAAAGAAACGAGATTTTGGGGTCGGCTATTCACACCCCCCCTCTCTAGCCGCGATCATCGATCCTAACACCTAAAACGTCTATCTTTCGTGTCTTGTAGGCATTGGTCAAGGGGGAGCATCTATCAACTTGGTTTGTTGATAGTAGATGCTCCAAGCATATGACCGGGGACAAGTCACTCTTTACTACCCTTCAAAACAAAAATAGAGGTAATGTGTCGTTTGGTAATAATGGTAGCCTTAAGGTTATAGGAGTTGGAGACATTCATATATCCGAATGTCTCCAAATCAAAAATGTCCTTCATGTCAAGGGGATGACCTTTAATCTCCTAAGTGTCAGCCAATTGTGTGATACGGGTTACACAATTGAGTTTCATTCAAGTCAATGTTTGGTCAAACACATTGACACACTTGACACGATACTAGTAGGCACAAGGGTAGATAACATTTATCAAGTATCTTTTAAAAGTGCTACTAATGTCTCTGCTAAGTGTTTCATGTCAAAAGAAGAAGAATCATGGCTTTGGCATAGGAGGTTGGCCCATGTGAACATGAAGAATATTCGAAAGCTGGCCAACAAAGGATTAGTGCGAGGCCTACCAAGCATCAAGTACTAAAAGACAAAATTATGTGATGCATGTCAAAAGGGTAAGCAAACAAAAGCGACTCATAAAGGTAAAAGCGCTGTAAGTACATCTAATGCTTTAGATTTATTGCATATGGATTTATTTGATTGTAGTAATGTCATTTCATTGAATGGAAGTAGATACTGCTTAGTGATCATTGATGATTTTACTAGATATTCATGGACTTTCTTTTTGAAAAATAAGGATCAAACCATAGATATTTTTGTTTCTTTTTGTATAAGAACTGAAAATGAAAAATCAACAACAATTAAAACAATTAGAAGTGATCATGGTGGAGAATTTCAAAACCCTAGATTTTTAGAATTTTGTTAAGAAAAAGGATATAGGCATGAGTTCTCTACTCCAAGGACCCCCACAGCAAAATGGGGTTGTGGAGAGAAAGAACCGAGTCTTGCAAGAGGCTGCACGAAGCATGCTCAATGAGTACTCACTACCGAGCTACCTATGGGCTGAAGCTGTAAATACAGCCTGCTATGTGCAAAACCGAGTCTTGATACATAGGTTTTTAGGAAAGACTCCCCATGAACTTTGGTTTGGGAAACCCCCTACAATTAAACATCAAAGGGTGTTTGGTTGTAAGGTGTTTATCTTGAACACCAAGGATCATCTTGGAAAGTTCACGGCTAAGGCTGATAAAGGGATACTGGTCGGGCACTCTCTCATCAGCAAAGCCTATTGAGTCTACAACAATAGGACTAAATTGATTGAAGATTCCTCGGATGTAGCATTTGAAGAAATCCCTAAATCAAATGATCAATCGAGGGATGTAGGAGAAATTCAATTTGAACTTAGAAGTCTAAGTTTGAATGATCAAAACATAGAAAGAGTCGAAGTTGACTCCGATGATGATGAGCAAAGGCAACAAAGGGCTCAGGCTGATCCTTTGCCTGATACTAAGTCCTTGCCTGTGCCTAGTGAGACCACTCATGAGACCCCGCCAACACCAAGGCAATCTAGGATAGCCTCTTATCATCCCCAAGACCAGATTGTTGGAGACATCCAACAAGGGGTTAGGACTAGATCATTCTTTAGAAATGAGTCTAATGAGGTCGACTTAATCTCAGAAATCGAACCAAAATTAGTTGGTGAGGCATTGCACGATCCTGACTGGATCATAGCTATGCAAGATGAGTTAGGTCAATTTGAAAGGAGCTAAGTGTGGGACTTAGTTCCTAGACCTAAGAAGACCACCATTATTGGAACCAAATGGGTCTTCAAAAATAAGTTAAATCAAAAGGGAGAAGTCGTAAGAAACAAGGCAAAACTTGTAGCCAAGGGCTATAGTCAAGTCGAAGGCCTCGATTATGATGAGACTTATGCTCCCATGGCCCGATTAGAGTCCATTCGTTTAATGCTAGCTTTTGCTGCACATAGAGGCTTCAAGCTCTATCAAATGGACGTTAAATCGGCCTTCTTAAACGGTTTCATTAAAGAAGAGGTCTTTGTTGAACAACCACCGGGGTTTGTGAATACCGAAGCACCAAACCACATGTACAAGCTCAAGAAAGCTCTTTATGGGCTTAAACAATCACCTCGAGCTTGGTACGAAAGGTTGTCAACTTACTTACTAGAAAAGGGTTTTGTAAGAGGTCAAATAGATCCAACACTATTTCTGCGTAGAGATGGTGAAAACATATTTGTAGCCCAGGTGTATGTCGATGACATAATTTGTGGCTCAAATAACAAAGACTATTTGAATGAATTTATCACTCACATGGAAAGTGAGTTTGGATGAGTCTGGTGGGAGAATTGACATTCTTCCTTAGACTTGAAATCAAACAAACTCAAGATGGCATTTATGTCCATCAGACAAAATACACTCAAGAGGTGCTCAAGAAATTCAAAATGAGTGACTCTAAGTATCCACTCCAATGGCGACAAACACTCGCCTTGACAATGATGAGAATGGAAAACCAGTTGATCTAACACAATATAGAAGCATGATCGGTAGTCTTCTATATCTCACAGCTAGTCGACCAGACATACTTTTCGCTGTGGGCATGTGCGCTAGATATCAAGTATGTGCCAAGGAATCTCATTTAATTGCAGTTAAGAGAATCCTGAGATACCTTAAGGGCACAATTAGAATAGGTCTCTGGTATCCTCGTACTGAGTCTTTTGATTTGATAGGTTATACCGACTCCGATTATGCTGGGTGCAAATTGGATCGGAAAAGCACTAGTGGGGGTTGCCAATTTTTAGGTTCATCATTGGTTAGTTGGTCAAGTCGGAAGCAACATTGCGTTGCTCTCTCCACGACCGAGGTTGAATACATTACCATGGGAGAGAGTGTATCACAATTGTTGTGGATGATCCACACCCTAGAAGATTATGGGCTTTCGTATAAGGGAGTGCAAGTGTTGTGTGACAACATCAGCACAATAAACCTAACGAAAAATCCAGTCCATCATTCAAGGACCAAACACATTGAAGTGCGTCATCACTTCATTAGAGATCACGTAGCTAGGGGAGACATTGCTCTCACATATGTTGAGTCAAAATCAAACCTAGCCGATATTTTCACCAAACCCCTTCCGGAAAATGAATTTAGTCATTTAAGGAGAGAATTGGGAATGTGTTTGGCTCAATAGGCCATTAGGACTTCATCATGATCAATAAGGACAATTAAAACGACAAGAGAAATTGGGAAAGTAATTTGGGCAACTTGGGGACATCTCACAAAAACTATAAGGTTTAACAAATTATTTTTGTTTGCTAGAAATGGGGTGAGATGCTAGGATCAGCCAAATTATTCAAAATGTATCATGAATCCCTTGAATAATTAGGTTGAAGAGACATAAATCGAGTATGGGGAAGACCATTACATAATTCATGTGTATTTGGTTCCTAGATCTTACTCATTCCAACCAAGGAAACTTGGTTGGACCTTTACGTAGAAATTATCTAACTTTGGTTGATGTGTTGATTGATACCTTTCATGATTTTGATTGAAAATAGGACAAGTTATTGAAGTAATGATAGCAATTTGGATATATTTTAACAAACTCGAAACTGATCATAGCAAGGATGTGTTTTGAACCAGGTAATAAATAGCCTGAGTCTTGATTAATACCTTGGTTCACTATAGATCATAGTTTCAGAAGTTTTTCTGGTTTTGAAACCTTAAAGTTCAAAACATCTGAACTCTATGCGTTTGGAGTTGGTCTGAGTTTTTCTTGTTTGGAACCTTCCAGTTCTGAACAATTTCAGACCGTAAGAGCTCATCTTTCGGAAATATTTATGTTTGTAGATTCTTCAGGTTCTAGGTTCTAAATTTGGAAGTTTCTGAACTTCTTGAGTTCTGAATCTTCAGAATTTTCGATAGAAAACTTCTACGAATTTCAGTTACTGAATGGAGAATCTTCAATTTGTCAGACACTGATCGGTCTACAGCCCGATCAGGAGAGGCTGGATCGGTCAGTCGACCGATCCAGTACTCTCTGTTTGTTTACTGATCGGTCCAGGGAGCAATCAGGAGGTTCCCTGATCGGTCCACTGACCGATCAGGGTATTCCGTGACCAATCAGGAGGTTCCCTGATCGGTCAGGATCTCTCCTGATCGGACAACCGTCTGATCATATCAACACCTGGATCGATCACCCATCCCTCTTAACTCTTCTCGGTCCTTTCTCTTCCCATTGCACGCCGAAGCCCTAGCCGACACCCTCCTACACCTTAACTCTTCTCGGTCCTTTCTCTTCCCATTGCACGCCGAAGCCCTAGCCGACACCCTCCTACGCCTCAACTCTTCTCTCCTTTATCCGAAAGATACATAAATGGCACCAAGGTAACTCCATTCTCCCCGAGCTCTACTTATTTTGGCACTTCATTTTCATTTCTCACCGTATCTTTGTAATTTGGCTTGGTTCTCGGTTGTTGGTGGCTTCCGTGCTCACCTAATTGTCCCGTTCGTGTCACATTTTTAACCTTTAGGAAGAAACAAGTTAGTGAGGGAACCTCTAAGTCGTCAACTGAGAAATCTAAAACTAAGGCTCCCTCACGACCTCAACCATCCGTTTCTGGAAGATTTACAAACCATCACTTTGAACAAGCTTTTCAACAAAGAACCTTCAAACTGCTTCCTTATAGGTCTGTGGATAAAAAATTCATGGATGAATTTTGTCCATCTGTGTCGGAAATACTTGCCTATTACAAACTTGATTCTCTAGTCTATTTAGAACGGGACATCAATTACGACTTAGTATCTGAGTTCTATAATAATCTTCATCAAACTAATGATGTTAATTATAGAACTAGAGTTGCTAAGAAAACTATTGATTTCTCTTTCTCGGCCTTCTTTGATTATCTAGCTTGCCGGAGGTGTTCAGGAAATGTCTTTTCCTTATATCTTGATTTACCAGACCCCTTACCTTCTCCCTTTGATGTCTCATCTGACTCCATTTATGAGTATTTCTTTGGACATCCTAGACCAGGTGGACAAGATGAGTTAGATGTTGATTTTCCTACCTTTGCAGCTCTGAGACTATCTGCCCCAGATTACATTCTCTTTAAGATCGTCACAAATTATCTTCTGCCAATCACATCTAAACCCTTGTCAGAGATCCGACCATATCACTGCCTGATGCTTTATGGATTGAGTCGGCGTCTTGATTTTGACATCATGTCGAGTATTTATTCATCTATCATCTCCTATAGTGAGCCTAACAGCTTCACCGTTTATATGCCTTATGGGCATATAATTACGGATTGACTCGAGACCCTACAGATTGATGTCTCTAAGGGAAGGATAGTCAAGATGGTGAGGCAGGACTACAGACTTTGGAAACATGCATTTTCCAAGTCTGGCATCATAGGAGAGTAGGGGTGGTTCGTTGGAAGGACGGGAGAGCACTGGGTGAGTTACCACGGGCACCTCTACGACATGTTGATGCTGCTCCTGTTGCTACTCCTCCTCCTGCTGCTGATGAGTATGGAGAGGCAGATCCTGATCTGCGCTGGCAGATCGCTGAGCTGGAGAGCCGTATCGATCAGCATGATGAGCTGCTGGCTGCTGAGCTCCATGGGCTGCGCGTTCGGATTGACCAGCGTTACGATGATCTACGCAGTCAGCATTTGCCGACGTAGCAGGTGCTTCTGGGATGGATGGCCAGCTACTCACCTCCACAGTATTACTCGTGCTATCCACCCTCGAGCAGCAGCATACCGCCTTAGGGACTCATTCCTCCAGCTGATGATGATGATGCTCCTCATATTGAGGATGTTGATTGATACACCTTGTTTTATGTTGGTCATTTTGATTGCCTATGTTTCGGATACTATTTGATAGATACATGTGTCTGACCTGGATATTAGCTGTTTTCATATATTTATGCTACTCGTTTTTCTATTACTTGTTTCTCTTTATGTTTCAGTTCTTATTGGCTATTTATATGCTTTTCATATGACATATCTTGATTGTCTCTTATTTACTGTCTGATAATACACTTAGAGGGAATTCTATGCGGATTAAGAAAGAGACAGTATGGAAAGGGGGAGTCCTTTAAGTCTTATTACCTAATTCGCACCTTTTTGGTGTTTGACAAAGGGGGAGAATATGACTAAGTTTAGAGATGAATGAAGTTTTGATTTTAGGGGAGAGGATAACCTTGAGGATTATTGACTTCCTTACATAGTGTTGTATCCGTCTTAGGGGGAGGATCTTGATTCTCCTAAAATTATAGAAATATGAGCATTTCTAATCTAAACTTAAATCGTGTTGTCAAACAACAAAAAGGGGGAGATTGTTGATACAGTCTGACCTGGCTGTTGTTTTGATGTTGACACTGATTTAAGTTTGTATAAGATATTAATTAAACTCAGATTGATTACTGATCAAGGTTGATCAGGTGGAAGGGAAAAGTCCATGTATGGAAACTTGGCACGCGAAGTCGGAGAGGGCTCGGTAGCTCGTTCTCCGGACTAGGTCAGAGAGGGCTCGGTAGCTCGTTCTCTGGACCGGACGAAGTCGGAGAGGGCTCGGTAGCTCGTTCTCCGGACTAGGTCAGAGAGGGCTCGGTAGCTCGTTCTCTGGACTCGACGAAGTCGGAGAGGGCTCGGTAGCTCGTTCTCCGGACTAGGTCAGAGAGGGCTCGGTAGCTTGTTCTCTGGACCGGACGAAGTTGGAAAGGGCTCGGTAGCTCGTTCTCCGGACTAGGTCAGAGAGAGCTTGGTAGCTCGTTCTCTGGACCGGACGAAGTCGGAGAGGGCTTGGTAGCTCGTTCTCCGGACTAGGTCAGAGAGGGCTCGGTAGCTCGTTCTGTAGACCAGGAAGGCTTTAGGGTTTAGGGATGGGAAGCTCTAAACCTACATAGGCATTGGATCGATCTGTTGACCGATCCAGTGATACTATGGTTATCTGATCTGTCACTAGACCGATCAGCAACCAATCAGTAACTCTCTGTGAACTCACCGAGAATTACTGATCGGTCTGAAGATCGATCAGGAGGCAACAGAGTTCGGGAGAAAGGATAGGGGGATCGGTCTGTGGACCGATCCACCTATAGCTTGATCGGTCCACAGACCGATCAGAGCCCTCCTGGACCGATCAGGCTGTAGCTTGACCGGTCAAAGAGGCTGTGGATCGGTCTGCTGACCGATCCATAATAATGGTCTGTAGTTTCTGCTGTTTCTCTGCAACTTCTGATTCGTCTGATTTAACCATCTACTGTGAGCTTTTTAAATCTGCAGGTTGCAGGTATCATGCCAATGCTTAAATTGAAATCAAGCTCCATCATAAGAATAAGACAAAGTGTTCTTTCTACTGTGTTTCGCTGTAAATGGTGCAATTGGAGCGTCAACGTTTACTAGCTGCGATCTGGCCGCGATAAGCTGGCAATCAGCTTGACTCCTGTTTATTGGTTCGAGCTCAGAGACACCTGTGAAGACCATGGGTTCTATTGGTGTGAGTTCAGAGAACTAGATGAGGAGGAAGAGTGATTGGCGACGCCTTAGCTTGCAGCAGCGATTCGGTGCAGGTTGACAGCGATTTGATACAGGCTGAACGCAGTGGAAAAGCAGAGGCATAAGAAGAAGGATGAAGAGATTTTTCGGATAATGAACTAATAAAGAAAAACTCTATATCGATCAAGTGAGTGTGCTAAGCTTTGAGCACTTGGCTGAGAAGTTGCTTCCTTCTTGCGCTTTGCTTTCACTGTCGTTTTCGCGTGGCTGTGAGCATATTCTTCATTTTCTTTAGCCACTGATCATTGTAAGTCTTGTGTTTTATTTTCATATCTTCTGAGACTTTGTGGAGAGGTTACTCCACCGAGAAGGAGGAAATCTTTAGCCAGAATCTATCCGGGGTGTGATCTACCGAAAGATCAAGGGATCGTCCACCTTACGGACACGCCGAGGAGTAGGGGCAAGTTATACCCGAACCTCGTACATACTGGTGTTAGTGGTGTTTGTCTCTTTTTCTTGTATTATCTTTTCGTTTGCATATTTCCACTGCGCTAACGATTTGTAGGAAGAAATTCTTTAAGCTTTTAGAGGAGGCTATTCACACCCCCCTCTCTAGCCATCCGAAGATCCTAACAAGAACCGGATAGTCCAGATACTGTCAAACACTTTTGTTATCGTGTTTATTATGTGCTAACTTTGTTTTACAGGATATGTTGTTGTTTTGTGGACTAACGTAGCTTGCAGGATGAAGAAAGAGCTCAAATCCCCGGATGAACAGTGTTCGGGGCACCTCCATGGAGCTTGGAGGCGCCTCGTGTAACACCCGTAAATTTCCTTTCCTCCAAAAAAAAAAAGAACAAAAAGGAATAGAAAAAAATGAAAAGAAATAAAAATATATTTATAAATGACCCGAGCTAGGATTGAACCTTAGACCTCTTACTTGAGATTTGTTTAAGTAGCCATTAGGTGGTGGTAAAGCATCACATAAGCAATATGAAACAATTCATTATATGTAGATTATGTGTGAAGAGATGCTTCGACTTCCATTTAGTATAAAAGGGGATGAATGAGATCAAAACCTAATTTTCATCTTCCTTTCCTCTCTAGCCGAATCCTCTCTTCTCCCCTTTGTAGTTTCGGCCAAGATCAAGAAATCTAGGTCCAAGTTTCTAAGTTCTTCAAGTGGAGGATCTAAGAGGAGAGTTTTTGCAAGGATTGGTACGCGGGTGAAGGGTGACTCGGAGATTAAGGCATACGAGGGAGGATTTTGTCTTCCCTACACCTTATAATAGTAAGATCTAGCGAGAAGATGCAAGTACCCCTCACCTACAGTATAAGTTGCTTCAAAGATGCATTTTGTAATGCCTTTTATGCATGATTTAGGAGTTACATGTTGAGACATGCTTTAGACATGTTAAGGAAGATGTATGTCATGTTATGTATGATGCCCGCTAAAGTTTTGGGGATTAAGAGCATGTGTAGGAAATCTTGAATTTTTTCCCATTTAGTTTTGGGGCTAAGAAGCAGATTCAAGTGCCCTAAAGTGCTTCCCTAAAAGTGTAGGGGGATTAAGCGCACATAAGGTGTTTGTTTAAATGACAAGCAAGTGCAAGTACAAGAAATCAATAGTTAAAAGAAAGTATTTTACTTTTGAAAGGCATGTACTGGACACAAGGTCCATGGGTGGGCACCTAGATCGCCCCTAGGCTCCTAGACCGTTTAGTAGTACCTTAATGGGTTCGGGATTAGCAACCTCGGACCTTATTAAGGATGCACGCAAAGTGGTACAATGTCGGGCCCAAAGCAAGTTGTTTATTATTTCAGTAGTTATGTAATATAAAGATTTCAAAATTCATTGGTTGTCTTAGTGGAAGCTTCCTAAGTTCGAGAACTTGAGTTAAAAAGGGTAGTATTGATGAACTCTATAATATGCTAAGATTCCTATTTTCTTTATATTACTAGCATGGTTTGAGTTGATGTTTTACATGATCAATCTATTTAAAAAATGCATGCCATGTATCTAATTTTGATTTATGTGTTTTAGCATGGATTACGGTCAAGTGTAAGTTTTATGCTTTTCGAAATTAGTTTTTAAAAGAAAACATGTTCTCTTTAAAAGTATCATTTTGTGAGTAGATGGTACTTACTAAGCATTCGCTAATAGATTTGCATTTCCTTATACTGCAGATAAAGGTAAAGGAAAGCTCGAGTAGGAGGAGGTAGCAGGAGCAGTGTTTTGTGAGTGTGTGTGACGGAACAGTTGCCTCTGCAAGTGTACGGATATATCATAAGTAATAATAAAATATATCGTATCCACATGGACTGGAATAAGCACTAAAGATGTCTCAACACGAATTAGCTAAACAACTAATTGATTGATTTTCAAAAGCTAAGTATGACTATGAAATGTAAACAAAGAAATAAAAGAATAAGAAACAAGAATAAGAGTGACGATAAAGGGTATGTGTTGGTGCAATCGACCTCCAAGGTTTTAATGTCAGACAAATATGTTTAAGTATGTTTAAGTATGGAACTTAATTTATGGAACTAGTTGTAGGCTAGGCAAGTGAAGTCCTAGTTGTAGGCTAGGCAAGGGAAGTCCTAGTTGGAGGATAGGCAAGGGAAATCTCGGTATATCATGGAAGCCAGGAGGATAGGTCTGAAGGATCTGATCCCTGGGGAGATGAATACTGATGGAAGGGAAATCTCGGTATATCGTGGAAGCTAGGTGGATTGGTTTGGAGGACATGATCCCTAGGGAGCCGAATACTGAGTCTTGGTGAGTGAAGTTAGGTGGAGAAAATCGTAGGGGGTGGTAACCTTAGGTAATGAGAAGTCTTGGAGGAGTGAACTCCAAGCAAGGTTGATCGGATGGTTTCCAGTCGACCCCGCACGGTCGTCCGGACCAACGGATCTCGGTAAATCTAGGATTAGTTTTACCATTATATTCTGTATTACTATTATTACTGTTGGATAATATAGTATTGCAGGAAAGGTCTTAGTGGATATGGTGATCAAACACTGATTAGGCAAAGTCCAAACATGTCAGGAGGACCATGTTTGGCAGATAAGTTGAGGTAAATAACTGGAGAAGTGACAGTGAGGTCGGGTTCCTGAAAGGAACAACCTAAGGTCGTTGATCTAACTGAAGAAACCGGGAAGGTTTCCAAGTTGAGATCAAAACAGTATTACTGTCTTTTATATATTACTCATGCATTTCATATTACTATGCTAATCTCTGTTTTGCAGGATTATTGTCTAACACTGTTTTGCAGGTTCGACCCGATCGGTTGACCGAATAGGAGGATCAGTTGACTGAACAAGGTTAACTGAAAGAAGGTATCAGTACAGACCAAAATATAGTACAGTCCGATCTAAGCTTGATCAGTCAACCGAACCAAAGGATCGGTCGACCGAACCCTGTTGACTCAGCACAGGCCAACTCATCAGCATCGATCAGAAGCAAAAGGAAACAGAGCTGATCGGTCGACCGAACCAGGGGATCGGTCCACCGAACCAATCAATATTAATGGCATAGTAAATGCAGATCACATAAAATCTCGACGAACAGGGAAGGAACCTGTTTGGTCGACTGAAAAATGGGATCGGTCGACCGAACCTTTAATGAGAAATTAATCCAGAAGATTAAGCCAGCGTTAGACTCCAGCCAGGAAGGAAGGGAGCTGGTTCGGTCGAACGAACAGAGGGATCGGTCGACCGAACGTCCAGTACACCTATAAAAGGAGTCTCAAAGTCTGCGGCTCAAATATACTTACTGATCGACTCAAGTTCTGTTCTACAAGCAAACCGTGCTACAAGCCTTCATCAGCTTAGCAAGCCACACTATCCGGAAGTGCCGACCAAAGCTTCAACTGCATTTACTTGTCGGTATAATTTTATATATGCTTGCATTCTAATTCACTTAAGCAAGATAGTAGGGTTATTACTAACTTACTCATTTGTACGATCTACTTCTTTCCGAGGATCTCGGAAAGAAGGACTATAGTGATTTGCCAATCGGTGCGATCAAGGATCGTGGGCCTTTGAGTAGGAGTCGAGCTAGGCTCCGAACGAAGTAAATAATTTTGTCCTCTTTCTTATTTTTCGCTGCACAATCACTACAACAAAAACCTTCATAGACATCGGTTTTCCACCGGTGTCTATTTGATTTTCGATCGATGTCTATGAAGCCGATGTTAAAAGTCTGCCATTTTAGATATCGGGTTAAAACCGGTGTAGTATCACTTAACGACACCGGTCTTCGAATCGATTATTAACCGGTGTAGTATCACTTAACGACACTGTTTCATCAACGGTGTAAAACCGATGTAATATTGTATGTTAATAACACCAGTTTTGGCAGCGGTAAATGACCGATGTAATATTACTTTATAACACCGGTTTTACATCGGTGGAAAACCGATGTAATATGTATATTTTTTAACAACACAGATTTGATTTTAAAACTGACAATAACAAAAAAAAACACAAATATTCACAAATTGTACAAATATTCTTCATTCAATAATATCCATAAAATACACAAATATTCACAAATTATATAAATAATCTTCTTACAACAATATCCATAAAATACCCAAACATTCTTTTTACATCAAAAGCTAACTAATAGATATCAAAATCAAAGTATAACATTCTGTTAACACATCAAGGTACAACTATCTCAAATGTAATCTAGCATGCATTCAGCCCACTCGAACCGCACTTCATCAATTTCAACTCTGAAGTACTTGAGATTTGTAAACTATAAAAACACATAAATCCACCATATGTCAAATAACTAAAACAAATGTGTGCATGTATCAAATAAAATAGAATACTGAGTTTTTAAAGGCTGCTGTGGAAGATAACGAATATAACAGTGAAGGAAGCATAGAAGAACAAAGAAAATGTTCATAGTTAACAAGCAAATGAAGAGATATACTATTTATTGTACTACCTCTGATGCCATCTTCCAAATCTCATAAGCAAGAATGCAACTGTGCCCTTTGTATACACATGGCTAATAGACATAATACAATAAGGAGCAAAAGCTATAAAATTCACCATCACCACGCAATCAATGAAGCAGGCAAACACAAGGTGGGTTGATATGCAGTGAAAGTGTTAATTAAGTGGAACTGCAGCAAATCATGACTCAAGTCTGAGCTTTTTTTGCGGCTTTCATCTTTCCTAGATAATTCCTTCAGTGATTTTTGCTGCTAACTTGGTTTCTATTTTTTCACATCTTTGTATTAGCGGAATGGATTAAGATTATAAAACCCTCTTACATTTCTTTTGCAGTTGGTTGATTTTGAGAGCTGGAAAATTATTTTCTCAGAATCTAAGAAAAGTGTTGGTTACTTCAGCAGAGTCTCTCTTCCAGAATATAATGTTCCTCGAGAGCAACAAGAAATGGAAATTCAAGCTAACATCTTTGCTTTTGGAGTAGTTTTACTGGAAATAATCAGTGGAAGACCTCCATATTGCAAGGAAAGAGGGTGTCTGATAAATTGGGTAAGATGCATATTTGAAAATATTTGATACTCAAAAACAGCATCAGCTTCTTGTAACAGATACTGAGGGCATAAACCCAAATTTGTTCTTATTTCCTACAAACTTCCGATAATCATTTGTTCCATGTAGTTTAGAAGCTTAATTCTCAACGAGCCCTCTAATCAGTTCATACAATAGTCAGGGTAAGTTAAAGGTTGTATTACCTCTATTTAGCTACCTTATCACATCCCAACTGAGGAAACCATAGCCTCACTTCAAATCACAAGTTTCTTTCAACATTATCTTCCCTTTGGAGATTCATTAGTTGGAAAAGACATAACATTGTTTGCCCTTTGGGTTCGCTAGTCTCAAGATATATCCTTCTTGATCCAACAGTTTGTGATTCATATTAGTAGATTCATGGTATATATCCACGGCTCATTGTTCTTCTATGTTATACAGGCCACAAAGTATCTTGAAAACCCAGAAGTGATAAGTAAACTAGTAGACCCTGAACTGAAAAACACAAAGTCAGAAGACCTCGCGAGTTACAGTTAGCCATGTGCATGAAGATGGGGGATTAGTATTGATTACCCATTTATCTTAATAGGTTAGGTTAAATTCGAGTATCAATGTGTTAGATATTTATAGGAAGTTGAGCAGGTTCAAAAAATGTAATCAATCCTTTAATCCTAAGGTTACCATTTAAGATAGCTTATCGTGCCACTCTACTCACTGCATCTCCTAATCTCTAATTCCTTTCTTCTTAGGCAATCATTTAGTCTCCAACTAGTATCTGGTTTGTAACAAAAGCATAGCATTCGGTTTGTATAAAAAAAATCATTGTAACAAAAGCATAGCATCCGGTTTGTATCAAAAAATCATAGCAAGCACCAGGGGAACTAAATCGAAATTATCAAAATCACCAGGGGTAAATATTGTATTATTACCATTGCTGGAAGTGAATCCTTGTGGTCAACTCCAAAATTTTCAATTATATCTTTCATATATAGCATGATATAAAAACCACATTGCTCTGCATCCGGTTGTTGAGGAGCCTATGTTAGAAAAGAAATATTGGAATAACTCCTTCAAGGATAGTGAAACAGTTGCTAATCAAAAGGACATACCTTAACAGCTACCCATGTTGGTTGTTTTTTCCCTTTCCTTCCAGCCTCCGTATTATACATTTTCAAGGCCCTACATGCATATAACCCGTGGGAATTGTATTGCCACATCAAAATACTTACATGTTTCAACAAAGGTAAGAAAAGAAGCCAAAAAACTTACATGTTGACAACATATTTCTAATCTTGATCACGAATGCGGTGACTAAGAGGATCCAACAAAAAATAATCTCCTTCTCAACATTGATGATAGTCAAAATCCAGTGAAAACTACACAAAGAAATATAATTAGTGTATATATGCATCTTGCAAGTTCTCAAAATATGCAAGTGAGAGTGATATATAATGTTATTCTTACTCACCCAACGTTGCATGGCACAACAACCAATTGACCAGATGAGGTACCAATTAGCCTACTACTTAAGTAACAAGCCCTTTTATTCAACTGTTCTTGGATGAAATCTCTATTCTGATTTCTTGATGGTACATATTCCACAGGCACTGGATCCACCAATCTGAAATCTTGCAGCAACATCTTTTCCTGCATCTTTCTATATAGATGCCTACAAAGAGTGGATCTGAGCTCAAGAATGGTTATTTGCAATAACCACGCAATGGATGAGAATGCCACTAGGCTACACATTCTAAACGTCGAGAGCTGATATTAAAATGTGGTTCCAGGGCATTCAATCTCGGAACTCTAATGTTGTCTATATTTCTCCCTTATACATAGTTTGGTTTGTCAATAATGTTTCCACAGGTTTTGGTACTAACATCCATGTGATTAGATAATCTTGCTATCAAGTAGACATGGTAATAATTCATATTTATGCTTCAAAATGCTTCATGCCTTTCGGGAACCCGTGGCAAGTTTGTCTGCATCCATGAGGTGGTAAGCAGCTTAAATCATTCTATCGTTAGACTTTAATACCTAGTACAGTGCCACAACAACATGTTCCCTCTATCATAATTCACCATATGCTTTCTGAAACTATTGAGTTCACAAATCTGTAAATTAGAGATATAATTTCCTAGTTTGAGTGAATGATCCAAACTAAATCCTGATCACTCAATATGGTGTACAAAGAGTACAAAGTGTTTCATTTGTATGAAAGATTGAAATTCTAGGTGACTGGGAAGTTGTACAAAAACTTGAGGCAGCATGCATTCATAGGGAGGCAGCATTTGGTGAATCTGTGTAATGAGATATAGTAGACAAGCCATGATTCATCAAAATGTCAAACATAAAGACGACAAGGATTACAAGAGAGGAGACTAGTGAGACAGAAAATATTCCAAAAAAATGATGAAATCTAAATTAATGAAACACATAAATAAAGTCCAATTCAATTGAAAGCTTACCACATATACACAACTATTGTAATACCCCGGTTCTAAAGATTCTGGTTAAGTATGCGTTACAACTATGCAAGTGTCTGTGATTGGCTTCAATTCACAAAAGGGAAATATGTCAAACAATTAACATGGACTGTGCGCTCCATGCAAAATACATCAGGAACTAATTCCAAAATCACATTCTCTGTTTCATCAAGACGCTGAAAATAACTATATAAGATGTGTAAGGGTCTTGGCACATTGGACGATTGTAACTTAGACTTCACTTGTCTGTTGTCAACTTGTTTCTTCCTGGTCTTCTACATATGTAGATGCAACTATATATATATTAAATATGTGACATACTTTAAATGTACACAAAATTTAGACAACACTTTATCACATTTACCTCATCCCGCATGCTGATTAAGTGCACAGGCCAAGCCACATGGCCACCTACAGCATCCCCAATACTCTGACATGCAGACGGGATTGCAACAGGCAGTGGTGCTGATTGATCAATTGCTTTATCAATGGCGATCCTCATGCAATTCACAGGTAATGGAACATCATCAATAAAGTTGTCAGGTCCATTAACAGAGACAATTGTCCCATATGCAACAGTCTTGTCGTTAGGCTGCAATAACAACATCACTGCTTTTCCCTATAAAACAAACAATTTATGAATCTTCAACATCACTGCTAGATTCATTAGATACTAACGATGGGATAATAATATCAACGTGAAATATAAATTTAACCTGTAAAGCCAAATCCTTCTCAATAACTTTCACATCATCATCATCATGTTCTTCTAGGCCTTCATTTGAGAGGCGCGTATGACGTTCAACTTCAGGTTTTATATCGAGGAGGCATTGTGGTTTAACTGAGCAGCTACCCTTCTCCTCACTCTCAAATTCTCGACCAGAAAGTTTCAACACCATTGCTTCCAATTTTTCTATTCTGTCACCTTGATCAGAAAGCATAGCTTTTGCCTCCTTAAACTCTTTCTGTTGCCTTTCATAGGCAGCCTTATCAATTTGCACCTTCCCTCTTGCAAGCTTGAAGAAGGATGATGGAGTGACATTTGCTCCTATGCCTCTCACACGTCCACCATGTTCGTTAGAATTCAAGGCCTTCGTGAGAATATCCTCAAATGGTTTGGTAAAGGGCATCTTACCATCCTTCTTTTGGACAATATAATCATCCTATCATGCATCCAAATACAATAACTTTAAATATATACATATATCATATATGTACAAAATAAGCAATTTATGTATACTTTTGCTTACAATCTTATTCACTGTTTGCTTCAACTCATCGCCAACATATTCCCTAGCTTTGTTGAGCCGCCCTTTCTTCCAGAGGATGGCTCTGTTTATCTCTTCGTCATCACATAAAACACTGGACTGATACCAAAAACCACATGAAGTCAACGTACTCAACACCAACTATGACAACCATAAGTAGGAATTTATTAATGTTAACTAAATACTTACTATTTCTTCAGACAAACCCGCATATCCTTTTCGAGAAAGACGATGAGGGTATAAGTTTGCCTTGCTTCTCTGACTTTGTAGTTCACTTTTCCTCTACATAGTGATAGATGAATTATAACCACATATATCAACTAGAATTTAAAAAGACCACCTTAAACAACTTACTATAAAGTCTTCAGACATCCGATTAATCACAAAACTACTCCAATCTTCACGTGAAATGCAATGCCCTTGAGGTACCTTATTGAGAAGCTTCGGATTATTTCTATTTGGCTGGATGAATTTCCTGGTGAGGTGAGTTTTATACTGACGCCACTTGGTGTTTGCAGAGATCAAACACCCATTCCTCCATTTTGGGTCCAGTTGGTATGTCAACTACACAAACAAATATCTTAAGTATATAAATAAAAGAACAGAAAAAAATGCTTCACATAAGAAAGTTTCATGTTACTTACATTGACAGATTCCCATATCATGTTCTTAACTTCATTCGGCACTTGCTTCCAAGAGTTGTAATTAATATTAACTTTTTCTCGAGCAAGCACACCAATAAAACTTTGCAATTCAGAAGCCTTTTCGCCAACTGGCTATCCATACTCATTAAATTTGACACTTTGTTTGACTCCCTGAATCCTTTGAACAACAAGCTTATTCATTTGTGTACGACCTCTTTTTGATCTTGTTGTTTGGGCCGTCCCGTCTGATCCTATGTCCTGGCTATCCTCAGCACCCTCTTTTTGATCTTGTTCTTTGTCTTTTGCATTTGTGTGTGAATACTTATCATCTTCACGTGCTAAATGGGCCTTTTTTCTAGTGTTCATTGTGTCGAAAACCTAATCATAACAGTGAGAATTTGAAATAGAGCAGAGCATATCATTCAAAATCACAACAAAGTAAACATTCGTATATTTTAAAAAAAAACTACTACCAAACAATGAACCAAAGTTACCAAAATAAAGTAAATAGTCACATATATAAACCATACATAAAGTTACCAAACTAAAAATTCTCATTGTCAACCCAAATCCCATCACAATCTCCACGAATACAGGATGGTTCATTGTCATCAGTTTCGTCAATATCCATTGATGGCATCCCTTTTGTGAAGCATTGGTAGTGGATTGAAGGATCTCCCAACTTATCATCAGTGATGTATTCAAAATACTCTCTATTTGTAGTTGAAAGTACAATAGACCATGTGGGATCTTGAGGGTCTTCTACATAAAATACTTGCTTTGCTTGAGTGGCCAAGATAAATGAGTCGGATTTGAATCCCATTCTCTTAAGATTTACCAAGGTGAAACCATTATCATCTACTCTAATACCAGTGTTATTCTCTACCCAATCACACTTAAACATTGGAACTCGAAAATCATGGTAATTGAGCTCCCATATTTCTTGTATCACACCATAATACATCATGCCTGTTATAACTGGATTCTTATCCTTTGAACTTGCAACTTGCATTGTTTGTGCCAGCATTCTTACACTCGAGTTTTGAACAACTGTAACATTATCACGTTCTTTCGTGTAGTAAGTGACCCCATCGATCATATAACTAGAGTATTTTAGCACTTCCTTGCTAGGTCCATTTGCCAACAGCTTCACTCTTTTTGATAATTGATTGGAGGAAGATGATGTTGTATTTGTAACCTACAATTCATCATAAGGGGGTTTAATTATTAAAAGTCTTAAAGTTCTTGTGTTCAATAATAAACATTCTAATATTTATAGTACTTACATGTTCATGGAACCAAGAAATAAAACTTCTGTGGTGTTTATCTTGTAACCACTTTGCACCTTTAATAGGAAATTTTTGCTTCAAGTGTGTCATATGTTCCCTAATCAAAAAATTTTGAAGAGATTAATCATATATTTTTTTAAACAATTTCAGGAGATTATTACTGAATTAGAGGGCTTACACAATGTAAGGATCAACCTCAGCTTCATTTTCCAATACATACCGATGTGCTTGTTCCCACTCATCGTGACAACATAAGTGCACCTTGGCACCTGACAAGGACTTAGTGAGTATTGTTTCACGATGCTTTGATGGAATCCCTATCGTGTTCATATTAGATAGAAATTCTGAGCAAAACTCTACAGCTTCTTCAGCAATATAACATTCAGCCATGCATCCTTCTGGTCGATTTCTATTCCGCACATAACCTTTCAATGTTTTCATATATCTTTCAAATGGAAACATCCATCTATACCAAACTGGTCCACACAACTTGACCTCACGCACGAGATGAATTGTTAAGTGAACCATTATATCAAAAAATGAAGGTGGAAAATACTTTTCAAACAGACACAACGTCGTCACAATTTCTATTTGTACTTTATCCAACTTTGAGGCATCTATTACTTTGTTACATAACACATTGAATAAGAAACAAAACCTTGTGATAGCATTTCTGACATGCTTGGGTAGAATACCACGGATGGCAATTGGAAGCAAATGTTGCATTAAGGTGTGGCAGTCATGTGATTTAAGACCAACCAATTTTAGGTCCTTCATTGAGACAAAGTTTTTGATGTTGGAGGAGTAACCCGTGGGAACCTTAATTGCGAACAATGAATTACAAAGTCTTCTTTTCTCATCCTTGCTTAATGTATAACATGCTGGGGGCAAAAATGTCCTTTTCTCCCCTTTTTGTGGTGCTAATTCTCCCCTAATTTTCATATCCACTAGGTCATTTCTTGCTGCAATTCCATCTTTTGTCTTTCCTGGCATATCAAGTAATGTACCAATCAAACTTTCGCAAACGTTTTTCTCTATGTGCATCACATCAAGAACATGTCGAACATGTAGATCTTTCCAATACTCAAGTTCAAAGAATATTGATTTTTTTTTCCAGCAGGACTTACCATCATTTTCCTTTGATTGAAAATTTGCTCTAATTTTTCCCCATCGGCATGTAATTCCTTCTACTTTTTTTAAAACTTCATCACCGCTTAGTGGTTTTGGGGCCATAGTAAAGTCTTGCGTCCCATCAAATGCCTTCTTCTGCCTTCGATAAGGATGATCTCTACGAAGAAACCATCTATGACCTGTAAATGACATTTTTTTACTATGCTTCAACCTTTTTGCACAAGTTTCCTCACCACAGATAGGGCATGCTTGATATCCTTTTACAATGCATCCTGCCAGGTTTCCATATGCCGGAAAATCATTAATTGTCCACAATAGGACAACTCTAAGCAAGAATCTTTCTTCTCGGTGTGCATCATATGCTTCAACACCAACTTCCCATAATTCTTTTAAATCGTCAATCAAAGGCGCCAAGTACACATCAATGTCATTTCCCGGCTGTTTGGGACCAGAAATCAACAACGTGAGCATCATATATTTTCTCTTCATACACAACCATGGAGGAAGGTTATAGGTGATCATTATAACTGGCCAACAACTATATGTAGAACTCATCAAACTATGAGGATTGATCCCATCAGCTGCTATGGCCAACCTTAGATTTCTTGTCTCAGAAGCAAAATTTGGCCAATTATGATCCACAAGTCTCTCTCCAATAAGGTGCATCAGCTGGATGTCGCATATTGGCATCACATACTCTTTTATTAGAATGCCAAATTAACTCCTTAGATATTTCCTTGCTCCGAAACATTCTTTGAAATCTAGGAATAGGAGGAAAGTACCATAAAATTTTTGCAGGGACTCCTTCAATTATCCTAGAATTCTTGACCAACTTCCACCTTGACACCCCACAAGTAGGACAATCGGTAAAATCCTCATACTCCTTCCAGTATAAGACACAATCATTAGGGCAAGCATGTATTTTCTTATAAGTCATCCCCATTGCACATAAGCTTTTCTTTGCATCATATAAAGATAAAGGCAATTCATTGTCAACGGGAAGCATTTCTCCAAACAATACAAGTAGTTCAGTAAAACTATTATCACTCCAGCTGTATTTCGCTTTCAAGTTATATAATTGCATAATTGCAGATAACTTTGTAAATTTAGTACACCCAACATACAGGGGTTTCTCAGCATCCTCAAGTAATTTTATAAATTGATCTGGATTCTCTGAACTTTCATATGCAGCGTGTACCATATCTATAGGTTTATCAGCAAAAGAGTTTTCACTTTCTCCAGCTGCATCATTCTCTTTCTTTAAATCTCCTAATACAGATTCTTCCCTATGCCATATCCATTTTTTGTATGTTAAGTCTATACCATTACAGTACACATGTGCCCTTATGCTGTTAATATTAGTGTTCCATAGATTGCCACATTTCGTACAAGGACAAGGTATACTAGTAGGATTAGTAGCATGTTGCAGCGCAAATTGCAAGAAAGATTCTAGTCCAAGTTCAAACTCATGTGATAATCTATCCTTTTCCATCCATGCCTTGTCCATTTTGTTGTACTAATGAATCTAGAATCAATCAAAAATATCAAGACAATTACAACAATGAGCCAAAATTCTTAATCCATCATTATACAAATAAATTAACTATGCGGGTCCTCCAAGAAACCAACTACGCTTACCAAGGAAAGGATATGAATAAATTTCATAAACCAGAAACCAACTACTTCATCATTATACCAATAAATTTTATACCAGAAACCAACTACTTCATCATTATACCAATAAATTTCTAAACCAGAAACCATGACATTTCAGTGAAAACAATTAGCCTAGACATAAAAGAAACTTGATAGTTCAAGGATTACATAAAACCAACTTAGCAACAGGAACTAACAACTCCTCAATTATCAAACAAAAATGATCAAATCAACTCAAGGTAGTGTTTGAGGAAATTCATCAAACACATTGCATGCATCAATCAATTAATACTTGCAAACAAGAGATCAAGAAGATGAAACTGTCGAAGATGAGGAAGAAATTCAGTAGCGATGATGTATAAAGGAAAAATTATCGAAATGTGAAGAAGGGCTCGAGCGGTGGCAGTGAATGCTGGACTGGAGATGGATGAAGCAAAAACTACTGGAATGCGAAGAAGGCCTCCTCTTCTCAACCAAATGGAGGAGTTGGAGGAGATGCGGTGTGGTTGGACGGAGAAGCAAGTTCGTCGTGTCTTGATCCTTATCGGAAGAGGATCTAGGAAGGGGGGAAGAGGGAGATGAGGTTGAGAGAGATGGTCGGAGGTTTAGGTTTAGGCTGAGAGAGATGGTCAGATGGTCGGATGGTCGGAGGTTTAGGTTTCGGTTTAGGTTATCGCGAGAGAGATGGTCACGCGGAGGAAGGGCGGGATAAAGATATAGGTTTGGAGGGAATTCACAGTGTGCAGATTTTGGCTTGTGGGGAAAATTAAAATATTTTATTTGGGTTCATTAACATCGGATTTTAAAAACCGATGTTAAAATCGGTGTCTATTAACCAAAAAAAGGGCGCTCATAGACATCGCCTAAAAAACCGATGTCTATGAGCTAAAATCTGCGCTCATAAACACCGGTTTTTAGAAAAACCGGTGTAAAATACTCATAGACATCGGTTTTAGCCTAAAACCGTTGTTGTTCCACTGATGTCTATGAGCGATTTTGTTGTAGTGAATTCTGATTTAAAAGGTTAAAGAAAAAGTTTTAAACGCGCGATATTCACCCCCTCCCCCTCTATCGCTCGCATCCGATCTATCAGTATATTCTAGGAGTTTTGGTTTCTTTGTAAGGATTGTTCAATGTAAATGATCTACCAAATCTAATTCCTCAATTATCCATCATTTATAGAAGGTTGCCGATTCTCTCTTGCAATAGACAACCGGCCTAAGATTGAATCTATACCTAAATGTGATCAATTAGGAATGGATCTATGTTGTCCTTACACGGACATGCCTGTCACGTACGTCCCTCAAAAAATCAACATAGAGTTCATCTCTCCTCAACTGCATGAAGATATAATATACAAACTCATACAACCTATCCTACCCTTTTGAATAACCCTATTTCACCCTCAAGATCATCCCTCAAACGTCCTTACATAGGCATGTTCCTGTCACGAACGTCCCTCAGAAAATCGAATGAGGTACAATCTTTACAAGATCCATAAGATATCCAAACATTCAATCAAGCATGGTAACTAGGTCCAAACACAACAATCCACACAAGATCAAATAGATACAAAACAAGGCAAAATCATAGAAGTAGGAAATTGGCAAATCCACAAGAGTTTTACATCAAATCATCCTTATAATTACTCCCTCCATCCTAGAACAAGAAATCTACTCCATAAAACAAGGAAAGAAACCCCAAGAAAGGAATATTACAAGCATTCTTGTCCCTCAAATCCAAGAAAAGAGAGAAAGAAAACTTATCTACAAAAAAGAATGTCTTCGGATCCAATCCTTGTTTTCCCAGAGTCGATTCGGTGAAGATCTGCCCTTAGATCATTGGAAATCCCTCCAAGAATGGTAAAGATCGCCCAAAATCTTGTTTCCCCCCACAAAAGGGGAAAGGATCCCCTTTGAAATGAAGAAGAAACCTTTATATAGAGGGGGAAATTTGGGCGTCACATGGCCCCAGGACCTGGCCATGTGTGGGACACGACCTGGCTCACTCCCCTCTCTTCCCGTCTCACACGGTCGTGTGAGAGACACGGCCATGGCTTGCTTCTGCCAATGCTCCCCTTGCACGTCTGTGTAGATCTACCCGACCTGCACTGCCTCTGCCTCTAGAAACCTGGCACGACCTTGTGGTGTACGCAGCCAGAACCTTCTTGCTCACTGGAAGCCTTGCACGGTCGTGTGGTGTACACGGCTAGAGCCTCCCTGGTTTCTGGAAATCTTACATGGCTGTGTGGTGTAGATGGCCTGACTCCATTTGGCATCAAATCTTGGCACGACCGTGTGAGGTTCACACGGCCGAGCCATCTTCCTTTCTTGCTTCAGCTACATGGCCAAGAATCTCCACACGGCCTGGGCAACCCCCCATGGCAGGGTCGTGTGAGGTATAAGAATAGTGCCTTCCTCCTTTGCTTCGCTTGCAGATTCGGCCTTGAACACGAAACCTTCACCAAATTCGACTCTTGTGTATAGAAAATGCACAAAAGCATATCTCCGAACAGAAAGAGTAAATATGCTAAAAGGAAAGCCGGAAGTATGAAAATACATAGATAAAGCATATATAAAGTATGCGAATGTGCGTCAAAACATGCTAAACAAGTGTATACAATCTACGCACATCACATCCCTAAACTTAAACCTTTGTTTGTTCTCAAGCAAAATGCTGCAATCTAAATTCATATGTTCTACAATGCTCTCATTTCCCTAATGCATTCTCCTAAATCTATTAAAAAGTTTCATTAACAAGCATGATCATGGAAACAAGTTAAGTATGGCTCAAGCATAATTCTCTAGTGCATAGTGCAAATAAAACAACTCAAAACTCTTCAAGTTTCAATCTATGTCCTAGTCAAGTCGTCATCAAGTTTGAATTTCTAATGTTTCTAGTGATAGACAAGTAACCAGTGATAGGCACTTACTTGCCACACACTTGGTTCATATTTCTCAATCAACCCAAGGTCTTAAAGGCGTGCTCAATCTCAAGAGAAACTAAGCAGTCATTTCCCCAGTAACCTAATTCGATCTTAAAGGGGTGACTTGCTAGATTCCACTCACGACAACTGTTTTTTATCCCTTATTCACTTTTTTTTCTGCTTTTTTTCACACTTTTTTTTTCTCATAAGTATTTGCATTGTGCAAATCTTATTCACAAATGTACTTTTAGCACAAATGTTGGGATATTTTGATTTTTCCAAATGAGCTTACATGAGTTGAGCCTCATCCAGTAACCAAAATTAAGTTTGAGAAATCACCATGGAAACCAAGTACTAAACAAACGAGATGAATCATGACTATTTCAATGAAATCAACCATTCAAGCATCAAGTATAGGTGTAGTGAAGATAAGATCCTTAAGGTCAAGCCAAAACTAAAACTCATCTCCATAAGATACTTAGCTTATTTTATGCTACCCAAGATAGAGAGAAGAGGTACATTAAGCATACTACTAGCATCACTTAAATCATCATGAATCTAGATAATAAACGTGCAAACATTTAATCTTGAAGATAAGAAAGCATATAAGTGAAGTTGTGATGTTCTCAAGATGTATGCCACAAAATTTTCAAAAGATAGTCAAGTGACTATCAAAACTCAAGCAATCAAAGCAAGACAAATCAAAATAAAATGCAGAACAAAACTAAACATGCAGAAAACAAGCAAAAACTGAAAACTATAATGCATAAAGAAAAATCAGGAAAAATCAAGTTCGACACCCCCCCCCCAGACCTAAACTTTTCATCGTCCCGATGAAATCAATATGGTGGAGGAGGTGGTAAATCAAGAAGTTCAGAAGGGGAAAAGGAAAGGAATTAATAAACCACCTTACTTCATCTCTAAAAAACATATGATACTCAAACAGTTTATCAACATCATCTTGGAACAATCTCATATAGCCACGAAAATCCTCATTAAATTCCATATGAGCTCTATAAGAATTCATAAATTGAGAAATCTTTTCACACAATTCTCTCTCACTTTTGAAACATTCTAGCAGTTTATTAAATTGTTCCTCTTCCATGCATTCGTTATTAGTGAGAAAATTTTTAGTCACATCTAAATCATTATGAATATTGTCCAGATCAGAATGAAGTTCTTGGAAATTAAAACTATGAACATCACGATTGACAAAAGGAACTCTTTTTGAAGCTAAAGTTGATAATGTTTTAGAATGTTGACTTGCTAATTTCAAACGCCAATTTTCCTTAACATGAATGGTAGTGAGATCATGATTTGGCAGTCTTAAAGGAAAATTATTCTTAATAAGAAGACTATATCCATGTTCTTCATGCCTTATCATCTTTATTGCTAAATATGAATTCAAGTCTAATCTACAAGAATTATCAATCATTTCCAATTCACTTAAATTATAAGGGAATAGGTTGCTTAAACACGCAAATGCGCAGCGGAAAAACCTATTTCCTCTAGAAGATCCATGCGAAGGGAAACATAATCTTATACTAAGTTAGATCTAAAGACATGATAGAGTTATACCTTTGAAGCGTGCTCACGATCTCCCAATAGCTCGGATCACAGCACGATCAAGCGTTCACGTCTCTACAGTATTCACACGAACAAGCCTTGCCTTCGTTTGTCTCACAAACTCAACAAGATGGAGAAGGAAACATACAAGGTTGTGCTAGCAACCTCAAATGTATGTTTTGGCCAAACAAGGGAAGGAGGAAGAAGAAGATGCAAAGAGACTGTTCACCTTCTCAAGTGATGAAAATCTTATGAAAAATATCATCCAAATGATATTTATAGCCATCCCATGGATTACCAAGAGTCTCCACCCTTTCATCTTCTAATCCAATGGCTCAAAATCAACCATTCAATCCAATGGTTAAATTTTGACCATTCAACTTCCTTGGTGAACTCAAGTTCACCCAATGAGTCTAACCCATTGATTCCCGTGCAATTTGACTCAAACAAATAATAGGATCTATTTAAGTCTAACTGAATGAGTCTAATTCGGATTACACTTAATCCAATGAGTGGGTTCATTCGAGTCTAACTTAATAATTAATCCAAAAAGCCTAATCATCTCATGATTGGCTCTTAGGGCTAATTACTAACAATCTCCCACTAGCACTAGTGCCAATCACCACTAAGATGACACCAACACTTTGGATTTACCCATTATTCTTAATATCCTTTGTATTTTAGTCAAAATAAAATACCCATCTCCATATCTACTTGTTTTTTTGTGTGTGACCCTGTAGGCTCTCGTAACGTTGGCTATGTATCCAAATCAACACTTGCGATCATTAAACAATGAGTGACATCTAGCAAGGCATCATTGTTACCCAAGTGACGAGAAAGTCGTAATCCGACTTAACCTTTCCATGGCTATCATGTTGTATGACTTGGTCTCTCTATCCTTGATATCTAGATTGATCAATGAGGCATAGATCGTGTCATCCTCTTATCAATCTTTGTGTTTCTTGATCTCTAAGTAGACACACTCAATCAAATAAGCTCAATATCTCATATTGACTCATTTGCGCATGGCCATGCTTTATTGTGTCCTACTAATCAAGGGGCCCACAGATATCGCTTCCATCATATGGAAGGGATAGATCTCATCTACATCACTTACATCCCTCCACATAATTTATTGCATACCAGTGATCGACTTTATAGTCCACCCTGTTATGGGTGACGTTTGACGGTACCAAAGTATACAACTCCTTATGTAGGGAACCGTAGTGACTTCACACTACAACAAAAATCCTCATAGACATCGGTGGAACAACAAAAGTTTTAAGCAAAAACTGATGTATTTGAGTATTTTACATCGGTTTTTCCAAAAATCGATGTCTATGAGCGCAGATTTTCGCTCATAGACATCGATTTTTCAGCTGATGTTTATGAGAGCCTTTTTTTCGTTAATAGACACCGATTTTAACAGCGGTTTTTTAAACCCCAATGTCTATGAACCAAAATAAAATAATATAATTTTTCCACCAATACTTAGCCAAAATTTGCAACACTTCACTCTTCCCTCCAAACCTAAACCTATATAGCGTCGTCCACCGTATACCGTCGCGACGTCACCACCACTTTCCTCCTCACCGCTGGCCATCCGACCATCTCTCTCAACCTCATCTCCCTCTTCCCCTTCCTAGATCGACACCCCTTCCTCTCCCCCTCAGGATCAAGACACGATGCCCTTGCTTCCCCTTCTTAGTCTATACTTTATCTTTTCCTTTCTACTTCCTCCTGTTTTTGTGTTCGGTTCTGCTCCCATCCCATGAGGCTGCTTTCCTCTCAAAGTTACCCAACCTTGCCACCATCTCCTTTGAGGAAGGCAACACCCAATTGTTCGGAGACTCCAACCTCATGCTTCATGGAGACGGCCGGACTGTCCACCTCTCCCTCGACCAGCGAATAGGTTCTGTTAAAAGATTTTTTTTTTTTTTTAAAAGGACATCTTTGAACCTACCTTGTTCCAGGGCTGCAACACTTCGACGATTGCGTCGTCGACCACAACGTACGACCTTGGTTGGGCTCCGACGACAGCAAAGGAGTTGATGTATGTTTTGCATGGCGTCGCCGTCGCCCTCGGTTCCCGACCCCTGGAGTCTCCTGGGTCTCTCTATGTCACCACCAGGTATTAGTGTCGCGCTGCTCACTTTCTTTCTTGGTGTTTCTGTCTGATGCGAATAGCTCCTTGTAGGAGAGTGATTTGGTTGAGTGACGCCGATAGAGGGAAGGGATATGCGGTGGATTTTTTGTCGTTGTCCCTTCACGCTGTATCGAGGGACCGGGAGACCTACCCATTTCCTTACATCTATACTCTGGTATTTGTTTTAAGATCGTGTTTTGTGATGTTCTATCTGAAGATAACAGGATTAAAGCACAAAATGTGATATATTTTTTCCCCTTATTCACTGCTTGGTAAACTTGAGTTTATCACTTTGACTTGAATTTTTTGAGCATTAAAGGACTATTTTGTTGATGGCTTCTCTAGTGATTTTCCTTTTCCTGCTTATGCATGTTTGTTGGATGCTTGATAAGATTGAGACGGGTGATGAGGATGATGAAGAGGAGTCCGAAGACTCATATTCAGAAATAAATGGTGACTTGGTGTTGTCAAAAATCACTGAAATGAGACTTGTTCCTTCAGATGCTGGAAAATGTATCCTTGCTGTCATGCATGCTTTGTATTGTTTTCATTGGTTGCAACATTTTTATGTATCAAGTATGCATTACTGAATTCCTACTGTCCGCTTTCTCTTTAATGCAATTATGTGTGTGTTTGTCAAAGTTGCAAAGAATCTAATACACTAGGAAGTTGTCTGCTATGGATTTTGGTGATGGCATAAAAATGCTTTCCTATTAATGTAACTCTATTGTTATGATTGTCCTGCAAGTTCATTGCATGGATCTGTGACTTATTGATTTCACTTTCTCAGACTTTGATTGTCTTCTTATCAAGTCTTCACAAAGAGATCACAAGTTCTATTTTTCATATGTTTGTTGATTTTAGATCCTCCTTGCATGCTGGTTTTTCCTTACTACTAAATAAACCTAAAAAATTGGGTGGTGCTACTTCATGTAATTGGACAAGGAAAAAGACTGATCATTACTTATTCTTGTGCATTTTGTGTGGATGTCTACATGCACTGAGAAGAAAGGCATCTATAGTTGTCCTTTTACTATTATTTTGAATTTGAAAGTTCGTATGCATCACTTTCTTTGTGACGTGGTGATGTTGCAAATGTAACATTTTTTTTGTGAAAGTTCATGAAATTTTCTTATTTTGTACACAGATTTTACATCGACGACATTCTCTCAATTGGACTCTTACATTATCTAATATATTTACATTTGATTATACAGGAACTGGAATTCAATACTATGAATTTCAAATGATAACCAATCATAACAGCTTCCAAGGCAAAATCTTACTGCTTCAGTCAATAGCAGAATATATGTGTCCTACAAGCTATTACCTATTCCATGTTTCAGCACCAAAAACTTAAATTGTCTAAACTAACTTTATTTCCTTTTGCTATACTGATGCTATTATCCTGTGATTATTATCTTATTATGCAGGAATTTGAAAGGTAATACTCAGAATTTTCAAATGATAATCAATCATGAATCCATGTCAAAAGCTTCCTTTGATACCACATTAGTGAATAACAGAATTTGTGCATCTCATAACTTATTATCGAGATTTACATGTTACTCACTATCTTTAGTAACTAAAAGTAAGTTTCCTAACATAAATGCATTTCCTATTGGCACCCTCATACTATCATCTTAGTTAGTGTGTTGCTAATATAACAAGTTCTGTGTGAATACTTGGCCTAGCTAAGCTTCTGCAACTGGGAGATTTCGCAACAACTTTATAAGTTAATGAAATCCTGTGAATCTTCATAAGCTAACCAATCATGATATTAACATTTCACAAAGAAAAAAAGATTTCTTTCATTGACACCCATTAATCTATACCCAAAATGTGTCCTACAAGCTGTTACCTATTGTGTGTGTTACTAGATTAAAGTTGATGAAACTTCAATATATTGGTACATATAAACAAATTTTTATTATTAAACTTTCGGCCATCTGGGAAGCATGGCTTTAGGTTTCCAACCTACCTGATTAGTTTTGCAATTGGTATCTCTTGGTCCTGAAAGCATATAAATTCTACAATGGATATAATCACACACTGTATCCCTTGATGGGCTAGTTATGTCATCAGGCTGAATTGTGAACTCTTACTCCCTAAATTGAATACGAAATAGTTTATTTATTTTGGATTCAGTTTACAGGTTCTGTTATATTCCTTAGTATGAGAAGCTTCAATTTGAATGGATTATCATTATGGAGGGTCACTCAAGGAACACTTGGATCAGTAGAGATTTTTAGATCAATTTTGATTTATTGTAGGATGAATCCAAGTTAAGTTTAGATTTGGGTTAATCTTAATTGTGCTTTAATATTATTTGAGCCTTTTCTCATGATTTGGTTTGATTTTGATATTATTAAATTACCTTTTTGTCTTATGAGTATAAGTTTCACTATGAGTTGAGCTAGATTGGTTTTGTTATTTTGGTGAAGTTTCATTGTGGTTGAGATATATTGCTGTTACTATATTCAAATCCAATGGCTTGGATTGTGATCTTGTTTGTATATCCACCCTGTTTGTGATTAAATTTCAAATGGCATGCATTGTCTACAGGAAGAGAATTGAACCATATTGGCAAAATGCTTTTGATTTATTTTTCTCTTTTAGCTTTTTGATGTTGTGAAAACAAGATGTGAATCACATATCCTTTTTAGACTTGAACATCTTGATATCAGTGATATAGGATCTTATACATAAAAAAAACTACTTCTGTTTATCTGATTTAGTTTGTATTGTCAAGGTACTTTGGTATGTTTGAAAAGGAGGCAAAGATTGCTTGTCTTATTTGTTGTGACTGTTGTGATTGCAAAGCATGTTCTAGAAGTCCAGCTAAAGATGGTTATATGGTTTACTTACTTTTAACATGCAAAGTTTTATGAACATTATTTACTCTGAGAATGTTTTGTCATGAAAGTTTCCATTTATGTGATCTTTAGGATCTTGAAATTGTTCAGGAGCATAGGAAGACTGAGCATGCCGATAGTGATGAGATTTGTCTTGTCGATGTGACAACTATCTACCCTGTTAGTCATGGACAATTGGATTGTCCGACTTGGTCTCCTCTTGGAGTAAAAGAAGACTGGGATAAGGTTAACTTCCTAGCCAATTATTGTTAAGTTAGAGACAGTTCTGTCAACTTTCATACTAGTTTAGAACTTTTATATGCATATGTAATTTGTATCATCTTCAGGAACTAGCAAATGGTCAAAACAAGTTTAATAATAAGGAGCACACATATAGCTTGATATCTGAATTGCTTCCCTTGCTGAAACATATCTATCAAAACTAATTAAATGAGCTGGAAGTAAAGCAAGGGGATCAAGGTAAGCTTCAAAACAATGTCCTAGTTTCTTCCTCTAGTTAGATATCCTCTTGATCGATATATCATCCAGAAGGTGGATTTTTTGGTGTACTTCTTCGTGTATATGAGCCTCACAATGAGCTTGTTAACTGGTATGTCTTCACATCTGTAACACCTCTGAGAATTTCGTAATTTGCTATGTTTCTGAAATCATGGACATAATAACTGAATAATGTGTCCTGACCCTGTTTCTTAGATGGTCATTTGTAAACTTGTGCCTCTATTTTGCTTTAACAAGTTCTAATTTTTAGGTCATATTCTGTTCTTTGTTATCGTCTCATCATGCATTAAAATGTTCACTTGATTGATATTGTTTTCTTTTCTTGTTTCTCCCTTGGAACCAGTAATTATTACAGGACTTCACTAGTGGATTTTTATAAAAGATGCTCAAATTGCTCTTACAAACTTTGCTTAGATTGTTGCGGAAAGATAGTAAAGGGAACTACTTCTCAGACACCTGCAATTGATTCCTCCAAGGCTGGTAGGAGACAAAGGGCAAAGAAGTATGTCATCAGAGAAATTGTTGGGAAAAGACGGAGACGTTCCACAGGCGAGCGACTAGATAACTCATCTTTATCCACCGTTGAGTCTGATAGCAAGGCTAAGAATCATGGAAGCAACATTCCTTGCCCATCCAAGGAATCTGGAGGTTGTGGAAACGGACTTCTTAAGTTAAGTTGCAGCATACCATTTGTTTGGTCTAAAACAGACTTCTCTTCACTCTTTCAACTATGATTTTTGGTCTTGGTTTACTAATATATTATTTATGTGTTTCTACAGTTTACAAATCTCAAGTATTCCAGAGTTGAAATTAATGAAGTGCGGTTCGAGTGGGCTGAATGCATGCTAGATTACATTTGAGTAGGAAAGGTATTTGATTTTTGAAAACTTTGGATGATCCATGCATTTGCATGGAATGTAAATTTTGGATACTACCTTGATGTGTACAATATCTATTATACCTTTTGATGTTGTAAAAAGAATATTTGTGTATTTTATGGATACTGTTGTAAGAAAAATATTTATGTAATTTGTGGATACGGACTTGATGTGTACAATATCTATTATCTTTTTATGTTGTAAAAATAATATTTATGTGTTGATTATATGGATATTGACTTGTTTGTATAATATCTATTTTTCACTGTTTCAGAAATCGAATATGTGTCGTTAAACAATACTGAAATTACATCGGTTTTCCACCGCTGCTAAAATCGGTGTCATTAACTAATATTACATCGGTTTTACACCGTTGCTGAAATAGTGTCGTTAAGTGATACTACACTGGTTTATAATCGATTCGAAAACCGATGTCGTTAAGTGATACTACACCACCGGTTATAAATCGATGTCTAAAATAGCAGACCTTTTACATCGCCTTCATAGACATCGGTCGATTTTGTAATAGACAGCGGTCGAAAACCGATGTCTATGAGGGTTTTTCTTGTAGTGTCAGGTCTAACGACTATTCATACCAATAATCACATGAGAATGTTTATGACACTCATATAACGATCCATGAAACATTCTCATGGCGGGTCATTCAATATATATTCTCTAATATATACTCATGTGTCAACCTGATATCTCATATCCATGACTTGTGAGATCAAGTCATCCATTGACTTACATGCTAATCTTAACGCATTAATATTTTGTAACGACTCGGCCCTTTGGCCTCTTGGGCTGCCCTTGTGGCGGCCCACTGGCGGCCCTTATGTTGTCGGCCCATTTGGCGACCTCTCATGTCGTCGACCGACGACCCTTTGACCGTGTCGTTACTCACTAGGACTTTCCACCCCTGGCCAGTGAATTTTTGCCTTCCCCGGGATTCGAACTCTAAACCTCACTTGGTTACCAGGATTCATAAACTCTAATACTTAAGCCTGGAGGTTTGGAGTTCGAATCCTGGGGAAGGCAAAAATTCACTGGCCAGGGGTGGAAAGTCCTAGTGAGTAACGGCACGGCCAAAGGGTCGTCGGTCGATGACATGAGAGGTCGCCAAATGGACCAACGTCTTTGGCGGCCCTTGTGGCGGCCCAACTGGCGGCCCTTATGTCGTCGGCTCATTTGGCGACCTCTCATGTCGTCGACCGACAACCCTTTGGCCGTGTCGTTACTCACTAGGACTTTCCACCCCTGGTAGTGGATTTTTGCCTCCCCTAGGATTCGAACTCTAAACCTCTAGGCTTAAGTATTAGAGTTTATGAATACTGGTAACCAAGTGAGAGATTCAAAAACTCTAATACTTAAGCCTGGAGGTTTAGAGTTCGAATCCTGGGGGAGGCGAAAATCCACTGCCAGGGGTGGAAAGTCCTATTGAGTAACGGCACGGCCAAAGGGTCAGCGTTCGAGAGACGAGAAGCCGGACGGAAGACTGCTCAAGGAGAAGGCCGGGAACTGGTGTAACGACCCGGCCCTTTGGCCTCTTGGGCAGCCCTTGTGGCGGCCCAACTGGCGGCCCTTATGTCGTCGGCCCATTTGGCGACCTCTCATGTCGTCGACCGACGACCCTTGGCCGTGTCGTTACTCACTAGGACTTTCCACTCCTGGCAGTGGTTTTTTACCTCCCCCGGGATTCGAACTCTAAACCTCCAGGCTAAGTAGTAGAGTTTATGAATCCTGGTAACCAAGTGAAATGATCTCACTTGGTTACCAGGATTCATAAACTCTAATACTTAAGCCTGGAGGTTTAGAGTTCGAATCCTGGGGGAGGCGAAAATCCATTGCTAGGGGTGGAAAGTGTTGGGTTTTTCGGGCCGCGAAAACCGCTTTTAGCGTCGCGGAAACCCCGAATCACCCAAAGTCGTAGATCCGTGCAAGGAAAACCGAATGAAAAACAAGTACGAGTTTCAAAAAAACTTTAGATCTACTCCTAGATCTATGTGTTGAGAGCTTTACCCTTGTTGCGTGCCCTTTCGCGTTCCTGCTCGTCCAAGGAGTTGCCGGATCTCAAGACCGTCAAGCGTCGGTCCTCTAGAAGTATCCACACGGACACGTAGGTGGAGAAAACCTTACACAAAGGTGTGCTAGCACCTTGGTAAGATTCGGCCAAGCAAGGAGGAGAGGGAGAGGGAGAGGGAGAGCTTGAGGAAGAAGAAGGAGTAATCACTTGAATGAGCAAATTGAATTTCTCATTCAATCAAAAGTGGCCGACCACATTTGGTTGTGTAACCCCCATTTCCACTTAATTACAATTAAGTGGAGGCCATTAAGAGGTGTCTTGTAACTCCCATGAGGTGGCACACCATGAAGATGTGGGTCATTACCATTGGTCCACCTCTTGCCACCTCACTAATGATGTGGCAAATGAGTAACCTACACTCATTTAATGTGGCCGACCACATTAAATGCAATGGAGGCTTGTAACCTCCATGAGGTGGCAAACCATGATAATGTGGAGCAACACCATTGGTCCACATCTCGCCACCTCACTCATGATGTGGCAAAGAGTCAAGTCAAACTTGATTCTACCTCTTCCTCTCTAGTCAAGTCAAACTTGACTCAATCTCTCTCATGGTTGATTTAATCTAACCATTTGATTCAAGCCAACTTAATATAATGAATCTAATTCATTAAATTAAATTGATCTAATGAGTCATAATCTAAATTAGACTCATTAAATACATGAATCAACTTGAGTCTAACTCAATTAGCCCAATTTGGATTACTCTTAATCTAATTTGATTCATCAAATGAATCTAATCCTCTTGGTTCATCATATGAACCTAATCTCCATCTAATTGTCCTAAGTGTGTGACCCTATAGGTTCTTGTAACGTTGGAAATGCCCTAAACCCATTTAGGAGCATAAGTAATGAGCGGTATCTAGCAACACATCATTACTACCCAAGTTACAAGAATGTCGAGATCCGACATCACCTTGTGACTACTAATTGTGACTCCTCACAATATATGACAAGTGTCCTTCTATCCTAGACATCTAGATTGATCAATGTGAGGCATAGACCGTGTCATCCTCTGATCAGTCTAAATCTTGAACTCCCAGTAGACTCACTCAATCAAATGAGCTCAACATCTAATGTTGACTCATTTGGGCATGGCCATGCACTTAGTGGTCTCACTCTATCAAGAATACCGATGTCGCTCCCGTCATATGGGAGGGATAGATCCCATCTACATCACTCACATCCCTCTGCATAATTCGTTATATACCCAGTAATCGCCTTTATAGTTCACCTAGTTACGGGTGACGTTTGACGAAACCAAAGTACATAACTCCTTATGTAGGGATCCATAGTGACTTCAGGTCTAAGGACTAATAGTCATACTAATAGCCACATGAGAAAGTATATGACACTCTTATAACGATACATGATACTTTCTCATGGCAGGTCATTCAGTATACATTCTCCAATGTATACCCATGTGTCAGCTTGATATCTCTAAATCCATGACTTGTGAGATCAAGTCATCGAGCTGACCTACATGCTAGTCTTATTGTATTAACATTGTCCCTGAATGTTAATACTCGAATAGGAATGATTTAGAGTAGTGTTCCCTATATCATCTCACTATCAATTCAACTAATCGATTGATATAGGTATGAACCTTCTACTCAATGACGCTATTATACTTAGTCTATTGGGCACTAATATAAATAAGTATAATAACCAAACAAATGCCTTTATTAATATACAAGAATATGATACAATGAGTCCATACAATCATCAAATGATTGGCTCTAGGGCTCTAACTAACAATCTCCCACTAGCACTAGTGCCAATCAGTATAGGCTCTAAGGCCTAATGACCTAGTGTGACCATCATGCTTCCTCTGTGCCAAAGCCTTGGTCAAGGGATCTACGATGTTAGCCTCTGTAGGTACTCTACAAATCTTTACATCTCCTCTATCGATAATCTCTCGAATGAGATGGAAGCGCTGTAGTATGTGCTTGGTCCGCTGGTGTGAGCGAGGTTCCTTCGCCTGTGCTATAGCTCCATTGTTGTCACAATAGATCTCAATTGGGTCAGCGATGCTAGGAACCACCCCAAGTTCAGTGATGAACTTGCGGATCCAAACTGCCTCCTTTGCTGCCTCTGATGCAGCAATATACTACTGTGTCCTGCTTCGAACTCTTCCAGCTCACAGCACCACCATTTAAGCAAAACACGAACCCTGACTGCGATCGGTAATCATCCTGATCAGTCTGGAAGCTGGCATCACTGTAACCCTATACAATTAGCTCATCATTGCCTCTATATATCAAGAAATATTCTTTAGTACTTCGTAAGTACTTAAGAATATTCTTAACCGCTATCCAGTGACTTTCACATGGATTTGACTGGTATCTGCTCGTCATGCTCAAAGCATACGAGACATCAGGTTGAGTACATAGCATAGCGTACATGATCAATCCTATGGCTGAGGCATAAGGGATCTGATCCATGCGATCTCTCTCCTCTCTAGAAGAGGGACCTTGAGTCTTCGAAAGACTCACGCCATGTGACATCGGTAGAAATCCCTTCTTAGAATTCTGCATGGCAAACCAAAGGAGTACCTTGTCAATGTATGTACTCTGACTTAGGCCAAGCAATCTCTTAGATCTATCTCTATAGATCTGTATCCCTAGAATGCGGGATGCCTTACCAAAGTCCTTCATTGAGAAGCAACTCCCTAGCTAGGTCTTGACAGACTGAAGCATAGGGATGTCCTTCCCAATGAGTAGTATGTCATCCACATACAATATGAGGAAGACAACTGTGTTTTCTACAACCTTCTTGTAGACACAAGGCTCATCTTCATTCTTGATGAAACCAAACTGTTTGATCGCATCATCGAATCGAAGATTCCAGCTCCGAGAAGCTTGCTTTAGTCCATAAATGGACCTATGCAGCTTGCATACTCTGCTAGTATGCTGTGGATCTACAAAACCCTTAGGTTGTGTCATGTACACATCCTCGAGTAAGTTTCCATTCAGAAACACGGTTTTGACATCCATCTTCCAGATCTCATAATCGTGGTAAGCTGCAATAGCAAGCATGATCCGAATGGACTTAAACATCGTTACTGGAGAAAAGGTTTCATCACAGTCAATACCATGAATCTGCTTGAAACCTTTAGCTACCATGCGACCCTTATAGATAAGTCCATCCATGTCAGTCTTTCTCTTAAAGACCCACTTGCACCCAATGGGTTTTACCCCTTCAGGTGGATCAACCAAAGTCCATACTTGGTTGGTGTACATGAATTCCATTTCGGATCTCATGGCCTCTAGCCATTTCTCGGAATCTGGTCTCATCACAGCTTCCTGATAGGTGGTAGGCTCATCCTCTATGAGCACAATGTCATCATGGTCAGACAAGAGAAATGAGTATCTCTCAGGCTGACGACGTACCCTATCAGACCTGCGAAGAGGTATGTCTACTTGAACCGGTTGTTGTTCCTCAACTCCTTGTGGTACAACATCATCCACAACATTTTGTGGTTCCAGTTCAATTTCCATCGAGGCATCAGTGCTATTGTTCGCATCTTGAACTTCTTCAAGATCGAACGCGCTCCCACTAGTCTTTCTAGAAACAAAGTCCCTTTCTAGAAAGACCCCAGTCTTTGCCACAACTACCTTGTGCTGACTGGGAATGTAGAAGTAATATCCCTTAGTTTCCTTGGGATATCTGATAAAATAGCATTTATCAGATTTGGGTCCTAACTTGTCTGAGACTTGACGTCAAACGTAAGCCTCACAACCCCAAATCCTCATGAAAGACACCTGGGCATATCTTCCAGTCCATATCCTATATGGTGTCTTTATCACGGCCTTGGATAGAACTCGGTTGAGAATGAAAGCTGCCGTGTCTTGAGCATATCCCCATTGATATGTTGGAAGATCTGTGTGACTCATCATAGATCGTACCATATCTAATAGGGTACGATTCCTCCTTTCGGATACACCATTCCATTGTGGTGTTCCAGGAGGAGTGAGTTGGGATAGAATCCCACACTCAGCTAAATAGTTGTAACACCCACTAAGCTTTTAAGAATAAATATGAGAATGATGAATTTTGCCTTAGAAAAATAATAAGAAGTGAGTTGAAGTAAAAAGAAATAAAATGAAATAAAAAGAAGTAATGGTCAAGGATTGAACCTTGAACCTCTTATATTATATTTCATAGAGTTAATGGGTAATAACCAGTTGGGATAGAGAGAAGATATTGATAGCAAAGGATGGAAACTCATGATAAAGGTGAGAATAAAAGATAGCCAAAAGAAAACAAGTAAAGAACAAGAGAAAGGCAATTTGCCTTCCTCCCTTCCTCTCCCTCTTTCTCTCTTCTCTTGCCGAAAATAAAAGAGACCATTAAGGGGATTCAATCCCCCTTATTTCACCATGAATGATGGGGATAAATAAATAAATAAAAATAAAAATAAAATAGAAAAAAAAAAGGCTAAGGGAGAAGGAAAGCAAAAACTAAGTTTGCTACCTCTTCCCCCTTAACATAAAAGAGAATATGTAAAGGGAAAAATCTATTTTCTCTCATTTTTCTCATTCTCTCCTCTCCCTCACCGAAACCTCAGTTCCCCTCTCCTCCATTTTCGGCCCCAAAGCCAAGGTTTTTTCCCTAAGAAGCCTAAGATACAAGGAGGACTAAGCAAGGGAATTCAAGGGAAAGGAACTAAAAGAAGAGGTTACTTCTTCTTCACCATACCTTAGATCCACAAGCGAAAAGGATGTAAGCTTTCCCTCACCTGTGGTACAAGGCTTTTATGTGTTTTTCGGATTTTATGAAGATTTTAAAACCTAGAAACAAGTTTGAGAAAATTCGGCTAAGAAGAGCTTTCAAAAATCTAGTGATGTTTAACTAGTCTTCACTACATGATAGATTTTCTATGCCATGGAAAAGGGTTCTTCTTTATGTTTTTATACCTATATGATGCTTGATCAGAGAAGTACTTAACCCTAGAATTTCGGCCAAAAATATTTTTAAGAGGCTAGGGAAATTTATTGTTTTACCCAACTAGTACAAGGTTCTTCCTATGAATTATTAAGGATCATGTATTAGTTTTCTTGCTTAGAAGATATTTGAACTAAAAGAAAACCCACTCATATGTTTCGGCCAAGAAAGGGTTTAGGGTTAGGAAGACCCTTAAATTTAAATAAACATGCTCATGTGATAGAATACAAATATCTTAAAAGAGTTGTATGTTTGAATATTTCTAGAACTTCATGAACTCTTTCTTAGGGTTTTCAGCCATGATGAGATGAATAGCTTAGAAAAGCTTAAACAAAACTTTAATATGCTCAATACCTCTGTGATGTTTAGATATGAAATTTGTCTAATGCCCTCATGCTTGATTAGGGTGTAGAAAAATTGGTTATATGACATATGACATGTATGATCACAAGAGTCCAAGTTTGTTCATGAACCAAATATATATATATGTTTCTTAGTAAATTTTACCATGAAATTTACTTAGGTTTTTCATGCTTTAGGCCACTTAAAAACCTAGCTAAAGAATGGTAGGTTTCGGCCATGAGAAAAAAAAATAAAAGAAAAAGAGAAAAAGAAACCTAGAAAGCCTAAGACACAATTCATATGTATGCTCATTATGTTTGTCTTTACACATGCTATGAAACTTGTATGACTTCATATGTTTTTATGTTACTTGAAGCAAGTTTAAACACTGATGAGTTTCTGCTAAAAAGGATTTAAATGACCTAGAGGCCCTAGAATTTAAACCAAAGGTGTTAAAATGCTTCTTATGAAAATATGATAACCTATTGATTGTGTCACATGCTTGTATGATTTTTCCCTGACCTAAATGGACCATTGTAAGTCTCTGCCATGAAGGTTTAGATGCCCTAGAAACCCTAGGACCTAAATTAAATATGCTCATGTCACTCTACATGAAATATGATAAGTAGAAAGCCAAGGTTCAAATGCTATATGTTGTTTTATGACCTAAAATGATGCTAGGGTTTGTTTCGGCCATAACTATTGGATGATGCCTTGTATGAATTTATACATAATGTTAGTCCAAGTTCACATGCTTGTATGCTTGTTTGTAGCCCTAATGAGAACTTGTTAAATTTCGGCCATGATATATGTTAAGGGCTTAAAGAACTTAGGAACTAATTCAAATGTGTCAAATGTGTTTACCTTGTTCCTTGGTAAAAATGTTATAAATATGATTTAAAGTTGCCCATGCTTTTATGTCATATGGAACCTTGTTTCACACCTTAATGTTTTGGCCATATGAAATTAGGGACTTGAGGAACTTAGAAACTAAGTTAATCATGTTTATAATGCTTCCTATGAAAATGCTATGATGATAATTTAGGTGCCACATGCTTGGATGTTGTGTTTAACCTAAATTGAGCTTTAAAGGGTTTCAGCCACAAGGGTTTAGGAAGCTTAAAACCAAGATAAATATGATACCATGTTTCCTATGATAGGATAATCACAAGATACACCCTTATGCTTAATATGTATGCTTGTGATTTATGACTTATGATATGATATACATGCTTTTATGATATGATATGCTTTGTGCTTAAATTATGCATGCTTATGTTATTATATGTGGTTAAATTATGCATGCTTGATGCTATGTTTAGTGCTTAAAATATGCAGGCTTTCATGATATGATATGTGGTTAAATCATGCATGCTTGATGATATGCTTTATGCTTAAGACATGCATGTTTTTATGATCTATGCCTAAGTGATGCATATTGATATGACATGATGTATGCCTAAGTGATGCATACCTTTATGATATGATGTATGCCTAAGTGATGCATACCTTTATGACATGATGTATGCCTAAGTGATGCATACCTTTATGATATGATGTATGCCTAAGTGATGCATACTTTTATGACATGATGTATGCCTAAGTGATGCATACTTTTATGATATGATGTGTGCCTAAGTGACGCATGCTTTTATGATACATGATATGTATGACATGTATTTTACTTTATATGTGAGTGGCTTGTACCAAGGGTGGACTCCTAATCGGTCCCTAGGCCTTGCTTTGTGATCTAGGACAAGCCTTGCTTTGTGATCTGGGCTAATAAGGGATGGGCTCCTTAGTACACCCCTAAGCCTTGCTGTGTGATCTAGGCTAAGCCTTGCTTTGTGATCTGGGCTAATAAGGGATGGACTCTTTAAATACGCCCCTAGGCCATGCTTTGTGATCTTGACCTAGTTCCTAGTATGATTCAAGACTTGCTACCTTGGATATACTTAGGACGCGCGCATCTATGTTATGTATGTCTGGTACAAGCCGGGGCCCTAAATTTGTTGATATTATTTTCAAGTATATATGTAAAAGAAAATGGTTTAAAGGATAATGAGACATACACATGTTTTGCGGATACTTGTTTTCCAAAATCATATTGCATACACCTTATGATTATGCTATGTTTCATGTTATGCTCTTGATTATGATATGCCATGATAAGGTATGATTACGTTATGTTCATGCTATACCTTATAGACATGTTTCGGCCATTGAGTTGTTGATGCTTGATATATAGATTTCGGTCAAGGATATGATGATGCCTTGATGTACATGTTTCGGCCATAGTATGATGCTTTAATATACATGTTTCGGCCATGCTTTGATATACCATGATACTTAATGTTATGCCATGTCTAGCTATGTTTTATGCAATGCACTATGTATATGTTTCGGCCATGGTGATGCTTGATATGCTATGACTAGTTGAGATTATATTATGATGCATGATATGCTTGAATAGAATGCTATGTTATGCCATGATTAGTTTAGATTATGACTTGTTGATGCATTATTGATTATGTGCTGATTGTTGGTTTTAGTGAGTAGGAAAGGAACTTACTGAGCCATGAGTGCTCATAGCTTACTTTCCTTGTACCACAGATAAAGGAAAAAGCTGGATGAGTTAGAGGAGCAGCAGGAGGGGCAACGAAGATGTGTGTGGCGGTGGCTAGGCAACCAAATAAATAAGAACCTGCTTAAAGATTCTTTAGAGAACTATGCATTGGTATTTTATGACTTGTGATACCTAAACATGTGTGGCTTGACATTATGGTTCCACTGGATTTGATGTTATGATTTTTGATGCCATGTGATAGTATAGTTCAAAAGAAATTTAAAAGAAAAGTTTTATTAAAACTATGAAAATTATTTTAAGTCTTCCGCTGTTTTAAAAAGAAAAATTTATACGTAGAGTATCGTAGCCCCGTCCTTTAGGGTAGCAGGGAGGGCGGGCGTTACAGGTTGGTATCAGAGCCAAAGTTTATTGCCAGCTCACTACACACACATCAAGCCTCCTACCTGCCGCTCCAAGTAAGAATGTTTATGCTAAATTTGCTTGTTATATTCTTATGTTTGATTTTCTTGTCATATGCTTATGCTTTATTTTCTTTCTTGTTATATTGCCTATGCTTTATTTCTTTACTACATTGCTTATGCTTTATTTCTTTATGTCACGTTGTTGTCATTATATTCCTTATTTTTCCTTATGTTGTTTATGCTTTAATTTAATGTTTTACTTGCTTATGTTTGATGCTTTATTCTATGCTTTTAGTTATAATTTAGGTTAGGATTACATATTGGTAGGTTAGGAATAATACCAGAACAAATAGATAGAAACAAAAACAATAGGTTAGATTGGCTAAAAACGATAACCACTTACACTAGTCTGTTTGTCCGTATTTAGATAAACATGGTTAGGACACGCAATGCCCGAGCCGGAGGAACAGTGACTCCACCAGATCTGACACAGGTAGTCGCAGACCTCCAGCATCAGATCGCAGAGCAACAGAAGCTGATCACTACCTTGATGGGTCAGCAAGGCAACCCAGTCACCCCACCGGTGAATCCACTACTTCCCCCGGCAGCCCCTACTCCGATGGTCCGACAAGAGGCCTATCTGATTCAGTGGCAAAGGCTTAAGCCGGAAGCATTCTCGGGAAACTGTGAACCATGGGATGCGCAAGCCTGGCTCAAAACCGTGGAGAACATAATGGAATTATTGGATTGGCCTGAACACGAGAAGGTCAAATGTGCGTCGTTCTGTCTTACCGGAGATGCCCGAATGTGGTGGGACAGAGTAAAGGCAAAAAGACAAATCAACCAAATGCAGTGGACAGATTTTGAGACAGAATTCTTAGAGGAATTCTTCCATATGCGAGTGACTAACAAGCACTATGACGAGTTCACTGAGTTCCGGCAAGGTGACCTGTCAGTCAATGAAGCCGTCAAGAGGTTCAACCGCCTAGCCCGACTGTGCCCAGAACTGGTCCGAACTGAAAAAGATAGGGTCCGGTTAATGTTAAAGATGCTCCGACCCGAGATAGCTCTGAACGTAGCCGGCGGAATTAATAGACCGCAGACTGCAGAGGAACTAGTCAGCAGCGCCCTGATTACCGAGCACTATCAGGAAGCAATGAATAAGGGCAAGAACCAAGCACTGACCGGAGGACAAAAATCGCACAGTACCAGAACTGACTGGAAAGGAAACTCAAGTGGAAAGAGGAAACAGTGGAATAAGACAAAAGGTGATCCAGCTAATAAGCAGACTAAGTACCCTCAGTGTACCACATGTGGGAAGATGCATTCTGGAGTATGTCGCCTGAGCACCAGAAAGTGCTACAATTGCGGAAAGGAAGGTCATTTAATAAGAGATTGCCCTACTCGGATTCAAGCACCACCTCCGCAGAACTTCCAGAACATGAGTGCCCCCGCACAGCTTCACCAGATGCAAGCTGCCATAGAAGGGACTTCAATCAGCCAAGGAAGATTAGAGGCCCCTCCCACTATGACCAATGCCAGAGTCTACTCTCTTATCAAGGAAGACGTGGTGAATGCCTCTACCGTTGTCACAGGTCAGCTATTTATTTATAACCAGTATGCTGCAGTATTATTTGATACCGGGGCAACGCACTCGTTTGTCTCAATTCCTTTCATGAAGAAGCTAGACATACCACTCCGAACTCTAGAGGACACATTCTTAACAACCTTACCATCCGGAGAGATTATGCCATCAGACTATATGCTGCAAGCAGTACTCATTCGGATTGCAAACAGAGAACTCTACTGCAATCTAATAGTACTTGATATGCAGGACTATGATATAATTTTGGGTATGGATTTCCTTAGCAAGTACGGCGCTTCAATCGAGTGCCGCAAAAGAAAAGTGATTTTCCGACCCGAAGATGAACCAGAGTTTGAATTTTACGGGGAATCAAAAGGAACGGAGAAGTTATTGTCATCTATTAAAGCACAAAAGATGTTAGATAAAGGATGTATGGGGTTTCTAGCACACGTGGTTGATACCAATCAAGTCAAAGACCCGAAATTAGAAGACGTCAGAATAGTATGCAACTATCCAAAGGTATTTCCTGATGAACTACCAGGGTTGGCCCCTGACAGGGAGATAGAATTCGGAATCGAATTGATTCCTGGTACTCAGCCGATCTCAAAAGCACCTTATCGTATGGCTCCGGCTGAATTAAAGGAGCTTCAGGAACAGTTATCTGAATTACTCGGCAAGGGACTTATTCGTCCTAGTCACTCTCCATGGGGAGCTCCAGTGCTATTCGTAAAGAAGAAGGATGGGTCTATGCGAATGTGTATAGACTACCGAGCGCTGAATAATGTGACGATAAAGAATCGGTACCCACTCCCGCGGATCGATGATCTGTTCGATCAACTGAAGGGTGTGACTGTTTTCTCAAAGATAGATCTACGATCCGGATATCATCAAGTGAAAGTGAAACCAGATGATATACCAAAAACAGCATTTCGAACCCGATATGGACACTATGAGTTCATAGTTATGCCTTTCGGATTAACCAACGCTCCTGCAGTATTTATGGACCTGATGAATCGAGTATTTATGGCATATCTTGATAAATTTGTGATCGTCTTCATTGATGATATACTTATCTACTCGAGAACTCCAGAAGAACATGCCGAACACCTGAATACTGTACTACAGATCCTTCAAGAGAAACAATTATATGTAAAATTCTCCAAATGTGAGTTTTGGCTTGACCGGGTAATATTTCTAGGTCATGTCATCTCCAAAGATGGAGTTATGGTGGATCCAAGTAAAATCGAAGCTGTAAATAACTGGAACCGACCAAAGAATGCCAGCGAAGTCAGGAGTTTTCTCGGACTAGCAGGTTATTACAGGAAATTCGTAGAGAATTTCTCCAAAATCGCAGCTCCTTTGACAGCCCTCACCAAGAAAAATACAAAGTATGAATGGACAGAAGCTTGCGAGAAGAGTTTCGCGGAATTAAAAAGGAGACTGACCAGTGCTCAGATTCTTACTCTTCCGGAAACCAACAGAGGCTTCGATATGTACAGCGATGCTTCCATCACAGGACTTGGAGCTGTACTCATGCAAGATGGCAAAGTCATTGCCTACGCTTCTAGACAACTTAAAGAACATGAGAAGAATTATCCTATTCACGACTTAGAACTAGCAGCCGTGGTCTTCGCTCTAAAAATATGGAGACATTATCTAAATGGAGCTCAGTGTAAGATTTATACCGACCATCAGAGTCTGAAATATTTCTTCACGCAGAAAGACCTGAATATGAGGCAACGCCGATGGCTCGAATTAGTTAAAGATTATGATTTTGAGATCCTTTATCACCCAGGAAAGGCGAACAAAGTGGCCGATGCACTCAGCCGAAAGTTCAGTGCCACCTGATGCAACTATTTTAAAGTTCGAGGATGAACTTTTTATGAGGTACGGGGTACTGTAACACCCACTAATATTTTAAGAATAAATATGAGAATGATGAATTTTGCCTTAGAAAAATAATAAGAAGTGAGTTTAAGTAAAAAGAAATAAAATGAAATAAAAAGAAGTAATGGTCAAGGATTGAACCTTGAACCTCTTATATTATATTTCATAGAGTTAATGGGTAATAACCAGTTGGGATAGAGAGAAGATATTGATAGCAAAGGAGGGAAACTCATGATAAAGGTGAGAATAAAAGATAGCCAAAAGAAAACAAGTAAAGAACAAGAGAAAGGCAATTTGCCTTCCTCCCTTCCTCTCCCTCTTTCTCTCTTCTCTTGCCGAAAATAAAAGAGACCATTAAGGGGATTCATTCCCCCTTATTTCACCATGAATGATGGGGATAAATAAATAAATAAAAATAAAAATAAAATAGAAAAAAAAAAAGGCTAAGGGAGAAGGAAAGCAAAAACTAAGTTTGCTACCTCTTCCCCCTTAACATAAAAGAGAATATGTAAAGGGAAAATTCTATTTTCGCTCATTTTTCTCATTCTCTCCTCTCCCTCACCGAAACCTCAGTTCCCCTCTCCTCCATTTTCGGCCCCAAAGCCAAGGTTTTTTTCCCTAAGAAGCCTAAGATACAAGGAGGACTAAGCAAGGGAATTCAAGGGAAAGGAACTAAAAGAAGAGGTTACTTCTTCTTCACCATACCTTAGATCCACAAGAGAAAAGGATGTAAGCTTCCCCTCACCTGTGGTACAAGGCTTTTATGTGTTTTTCGGATTTTATGAAGATTTTAAAACCTAGAAACAAGTTTGAGAAAATTCGGCTAAGAAGAGCTTTCAAAAATCTAGTGATGTTTAACTAGTCTTCACTACATGATAGATTTTCTATGCCATGGAAAAGGGTTCTTCTTCATGTTTTTATACCTATATGATGCTTGATCAGAGAAGTACTTAACCCTAGAATTTCTGCCAAAAATATTTTTAAGAGGCTAGGGAAATTTATTGTTTTACCCAACTAGTACAAGGTTCTTCCTATGAATTATTAAGGATCATGTATTAGTTTTCTTGCTTAGAAGATATTTGAACTAAAAGAAAACCCACTCATATGTTTCGGCCAAGAAAGGGTTTAGGGTTAGGAAGACCCTTAAATTTAAATAAACATGCTCATGTGATAGAATATAAATATCTTAAAAGAGTTGTATGTTTGAATATTGCTAGAACTTCATGAACTCTTTCTTAGGGTTTTCGGCCATGATGAGATGAATAGCTTAGAAAAGCTTAAACAAAACTTTAATATGCTCAATACCTCTGTGATGTTTAGATATGAAATTTGTCTAATGCCCTCATGCTTGATTAGGGTGTAGAAAAATTGGTTATATGACATATGACATGTATGATCACAAGAGTCCAAGTTTGTTCATGAACCAAATATATATATATGTTTCTTAGTAAATTTTACCATGAAATTTACTTAGGTTTTTCATGCTTTAGGCCACTTAAAAACCTAGCTAAAGAATGGTAGGTTTCATCCATGAGAAAAAAAAATAAAAGAAAAAGAGAAAAAGAAACCTAGAAAGCCTAAGACACAATTCTTATGTATGCTCATTATGTTTGTCTTTACACATGCTATGAAACTTGTATGACTTCATATGTTTTTATGTTACTTGAAGCAAGTTTAAACACTGATGAGTTTCTGCCAAAAAGGATTTAAATGACCTAGAGGCCCTAGAATTTAAACCAAAGGTGTTAAAATGCTTCTTACGAAAATATGATAACCTATTGATTGTGTCACATGCTTGTATGATTTTTCCATGACCTAAATGGAACATTGTAAGTCTCGTCCATGAAGGTTTAGATGCCCTAGAAACCCTAGGACCTAAATTAAATATGCTCATGTCACTCTACATGAAATATGATATGTAGAAAGCCAAGGTTCAAATGCTATATGTTGTTTTATGACCTAAAATGATGCTAGGGTTTGTTTCGTCCATAACTATTGGATGATGCCTTGTATGAATTTATACATAATGTTAGTCCAAGTTCACATGCTTGTATGCTTGTTTGTAGCCCTAATGAGAACTTGTTAAATTTCGGCCATGATATATGTTAAGGGCTTAAAGAACTTAGGAACTAATTCAAATGTGTCAAATGTGTTTACCTTGTTCCTTGGTAAAAATGTTATAAATATGATTTAAAGTTGTCCATGCTTTTATGTCATATGGAACCTTGTTTCACACCTTAATGTTTCGGCCATATGAAATTAGGGACTTGAGGAACTTAGAAACTAAGTTAATCATGTTTATAATGCTTCCTATGAAAATGCTATGATGATAATTTAGGTGCCACATGCTAGGATGTTGTGTTTAACCTAAATTGAGCTTTAAAGGGTTTCGGCCACAAGGGTTTAGGAAGCTTAAAACCAAGATAAATATGATACCATGTTTCCTATGATAGGATAATCACAAGATACACCCTTATGCTTAATATGTATGCTTGTGATTTATGACTTATGATATGATATGCATGCTTTTATGATATGATATGCTTTGTGCTTAAATTATGCATGCTTATGTTATGATATGTGGTTAAATTATACATGCTTGATGCTATGTTTAGTGCTTAAAATATGCATGCTTTCATGATATGATATGTGGTTAAATCATGCATGCTTGATGATATGCTTTATGCTTAAGACATGCATGTTTTTATGATCTATGCCTAAGTGATACATATTGATATGACATGATGTATGCCTAAGTGATGCATACCTTTATGATATGATGTATGCCTAAGTGATGCATACCTTTATGACATGATGTATGCCTAAGTGATGCATACCTTTATGATATGATGTATGCCTAAGTGATGCATACTTTTATGACATGATGTATGCCTAAGTGATGCATACTTTTATGATATGATGTGTGCCTAAGTGATGCATGCTTTTATGATACATGATATGTATGACATGTATTTTACTTTATATGTGAGTGGCTTGTACCAAGGGTGGACTCCTAATCAGTCCCTAGGCCTTGCTTTGTGATCTAGGCCAAGCCTTGCTTTGTGATATGGGCTAATAAGGGATGGGCTCCTTAGTACACCCCTAAGCCTTGCTGTGTGATCTAGGCTAATCCTTGCTTTGTGATCTGGGCTAATAAGGGATGGACTCTTTAAATACGCCCCTAGGCCATGCTTTGTGATCTTGACCTAGTTCCTAGTATGATTCAAGACTTGCTACCTTGGATATACTTAGGATGCGCGCATCTATGTTATGTATGTATGGTAAAAGCCGGGGCCCTAAATATGTTGATATTATTTTCAAGTATATATGTAAAAGAAAATGGTTTAAAGGATCATGAGACATACACATGTTTTGCAGATACATGTTTTCCAAAATCATATTGCATACACCTTATGATTATGCTATGTTTCATGTTATGCTCTTGATTATGATATGCCATGATAAGGTATGATTACGTTATGTTCATGCTATACCTTATAGACATGTTTCGGCCATTGAGTTGTTGATGCTTGATATATAGATTTCGGCCAAGGATATGATGATGCCTTGATGTACATGTTTCGGCCATAGTATGATGCTTTGATATACATGTTTCGGCCATGCTTTGATATACCATGATACTTGTTGTTATGCCATGTCTAGCTATGTTTTATGCAATGCACTATGTATATGTTTCGTCCATGGTGATGCTTGATATGCTATGACTAGTTGAGATTATATTATGATGCATGATATGCTTGAATAGAATGCTATGTTATGCCATGATTAGTTTAGATTATGACTTGTTGATGCATTCTTGATTATGTGCTGATTGTTGGTTTTAGTGAATAGGAAAGGAACTTACTGAGCCATGAGTGCTCATAGCTTACTTTCCTTGTACCACAGATAAAGGAAAAAGCTGGATGAGTTAGAGGAGCAGCAGGAGGGGTAACGAAGATGTGTGTGGCGGTGGCTAGGCAACCAAATAAATAAGAACCTGCTTAAAGTTTCTTTAAAGAACTATGCATTGGTATTTTATGACTTGTGATACCTAAACATGTGTGGCTTGACATTATGGTTCCACTGGATTTGATGTTATGATTTTTGATGCCATGTGATAGTATAGTTCAAAAGAAATTTAAAAGAAAAGTTTTATTAAAACTATGAAAATTATTTTAAGTCTTCCGCTGTTTTAAAAAGAAAAATTTATATGTAGAGTATCGTAGCCCTGTCCCTTAGGGTAGTAGGGAGGGCGGGCGTTACAATAGTCACGAAACTCATGGCTTAAGTATTCACCAACTCGATCTGATCGAAGTATTTTAATACTCTTGCCAAGCTGGTTCTGTACTTCATTCTTGAATTCTTTGAACTTTTCAAAGGATTCAGACTTATGTGTCATCAAGTACACATAACCATATCTACTGAAATCATCAGTAAATGTGATGAAGTACCTATAACCGCCTCTAGCAGCAATATTGAAAGGGCCACATACATCACTATGTATGAGTCCTAACAAATCAGTTGCTCTCTCGCTGTGCCCATTAAAGGGAGTCTTGGTCATCTTGCCTCGTAGGCATGACTCGCATATCTCATATGATTCAAAATCAAATGAGTCCAACAAACCATCCTTATGGAGTTGGGATAGGCGCTTGTCATTTATATGACCTAAGTGACAGTGCCAAAGGTAGGTTTGGTTCATGTCATTAGACTTGAACCTCTTGGTATTTACGTTATAGATAGGGCTTTCAAGGTCTAGAATATAGAGTCCGTTTATCAGAGGTGCACTACAATAGAACATATCGTTTAAATAGACAGAACAACATTTGTTCTTTATTATAAACGAGAATCCTTTCTTGTCCAAACAAGAAACTGATATAATGTTCTTAGTTAATGCAGGCACATAACAACAATCGTCTAACTCTAGTACAAGCCCAGAGGGCAGAGATAAACAGTAAGTCCCTACAGCAACAGCAGCAACCCGTGCTCCATTGCCTACTCGTAGGTCTATCTCGCCCTTTGTCAATGCTCTGCTATTTCTCAGTGCTTGTACATTAGTACAAATGTGCAAAGCACATCCGGTATCTAATACCCACGACGAAGAAATAGAGAGGTTAACTTCTATAACATTTATACCTGAAGTAGAAACCTTATTTCTCTTCTTCTTAAGATCTTCCAGGTATTCTTTGGTGTTCCTCTTCCAGTGCCTTGCTTGTTCTTGATATAGGTGACAAAGATGCTCAACCATATCGTGAGCGCCCATTAACTCATGTTGCTTCTGAAGCTCAGAGTTCATGGTCGCGAGCATAAGACAGGACACATCTAATGCGTCATCTTGATGCTTCTTGTAAGCATCTCGGTCATCTCGCGTGGCATCTCGGTCCTACTCTAATTGTACCCTTGAGATATCTTAGAATTCTCTTAACTGCAGTTAAATGAGATTCCTTGGCACAAACTTGATATCTAGCGCACATGCCCACAGCAAAAAGTATGTCCGGTCGACTAGCTGTGAGATATAGAAGACTACCCATCATGCTTCTATATTGCGTTAGATCAACTGGTTTCCCACTCTCATCATTGTCAAGACGAGTGTTTGTCGCCATTGGAGTGGATACTTCCTTAGAGTAACTCATTTTGAATTTTCTGAGCATCTCTTGAGTGTATTTCGTCTGATGGACATAAATTCCATCTCGAGTTTGTATGATTTCAAGTCCAAGGAAGAATGTCAATTCTCCTACTAGACTCATCTCAAACTCACTTTCCATGTGAGAAATAAATTCATTCAAATAGCCCTTGTTATTTGAGCCACAAATTATGTCATCGACATACACTTGGGCTACAAAAATGTTTTCACCATCTCTACGTAGAAATAGTGTTGGGTCTATTTGGCCTCTTACAAAACCCTTTTCTAGTAAATATGTTGACAACCTTTCGTACCAAGCTCGTGGTGCTTGTTTAAGCCCATAAAGTGCTTTCTTGAGCTTGTACACGTGGTTTGGAGCTTCAGTATTAACAAACCCCGGTGGTTGTTCAACATAGACTTCTTCTTTGATGAATCCGTTTAAGAAGGCCGATTTAACGTCCATTTGATAGAGCTTGAAACCTCTATGTGCAGCAAAAGCTAGCATTAAACGAATGGACTCTAATCGTGCCACGGGAGCATGAGTCTCATCATAATCGAGGCCTTCGACTTGACTATAGCACTTGGCTACAAGTCTCGCCTTGTTTCTTACAACTTCTCCCTTTTGATTTAACTTATTTTTGAAGACCCATTTTGTTCCAATAATGGTGGTCTTCTTAGGTCTAGGAACTAAGTCCCACACTTGGCTCCTTTCAAATTGACCTAACTCATCTTGCATAGCTATGATCCAATCAGGATCGCGCAATGCCACATCAACTAATTTTGGTTCAATCTCTGAAATCAATGCGACTTCATTAGACTCATTTCTAAAGAATGATTTAGTCCTAACCCCTTGTTGGATGTCTCCCACAATTTGGTCTTGGGGATGACTAGTGGCTATCCTAGATTGTCTTGGTGTTGGTGGTGCCTCATGAATGGTTTCACTAGGCACAGGCAAGGACTCAATATCAGGCAAAGGATCAGATTGAGTTCTTTGTTGCCTTTGCTCATCATCATCAGAGTCAACTTTGACTCTTCCTATGTTTCGATCATTCAAACTTAGCCTTCTAAGTTCAAATTGAATTTCTCCTACATCCCTTGATTGATCATTTAAGTTAGGGATTTCTTCAAAAGCTACATCAGAGGACTCTTTAATCAATTTAGTCCTATTGTTGTAGACTCGATAGGCTTTGCTGGTGAGCGAGTACCCGACCAGTATCCCTTCATCAGCCTTGGCCGAAAATTTTCCAAGATGGTCCTTGGTGTTCAAAATAAACACCTTACAACCAAACACCCTAAGATGTTTAATTGTAGGGGGTTTTCCAAACCAAAGTTCATGGGGAGTCTTTCCTAAAAACCTATGTATCAGGATTCGGTTTTGCACATAGCAAGCTGTATTTACAGCTTTAGCCCATAAGTAACACGGTAGTGAGTACTCATTGAGCATACTTCGTGCAGCCTCTTGTAAGACTCGGTTCTTTCTCTCCACAACCCCATTTTGCTGTGGGGTCCTTGGAATAGAGAAATCATGCCTATATCCCTTTTCTTGACAGAATTCTAAAAACCTATGATTTTGAAATTCCCCACCATGATCACTTCTAATGGTTTTAATTGTTGTTGATTTTTCATTTTCAGTTCTTCTACAAAAGGAAATAAAAATATCTATGGTTTGATCCTTAGTTTTCAAAAAGAAGGTCCATGTATACCTAGTAAAGTCATCAATAATCATTAAACAGTATCTACTTCCATTTAATGAAATAACACTACTGCAATCAAACAAATCCATATGTAATAAGTCTAAGGCAGTAGTTGTACTTACAGCACTTTTACCTTTATGAGGCGCTTTACTTTGCTTACCCTTCTGACATGCATCACACAATTTGGTCTTTTGGTACTTGATGCTTGGTAAGCCTCGCACTAACCCTTTGTTGACCAGCTTCCGGATATTCTTCATGGTCACATGAGCCAACCTCCTATGTCAAAGCCACGATTCTTCTTCTTTTGACATGAAACACTTAGCAAGAGCATTAGTAGCACTTTTAAAAGAAACTTGATAAATGTTATCTACCCTTGTGCCTACTAGTACCGTTTCAAGTGTGTTAATGTTTTTGACTAGACATTGACTCGAATGAAACTCAATTGTGTAACCCGTATCACACAATTGACTGACACTTAGGAGATTAAAAGTCATCCCCTTGACTAGAAGGACATTCTTGATTTGGAGATATTCGGATATATGAATGCCTCCAACCCCTATAACCTTAAGGCTACCATTATTACCAAAGGACACATTACCTCTATTTTTGTTTTGAATGGTAGAAAATAGTGACTTGTCCCCGGTCATGTGCTTGGAGCATCCACTATCAACAAACCAAGTTGATAGACGCTCCCCCTTTACCAATGCCTACAAGACACGAAAGATAGATGTTTTAGGTACCCAAATCTTGGGACCTAATGCATCTACAATGATAGACTTAGGCACCCATGCCTTTGTTACCTTCTTCCTAGTCTCATGAACCCTAGAAACATGCGATCTATGAAATTGGGTTCTTGACACTAAAGAAATAAAGCTAGACTCCTTAGGTTGGTATCCTAATCCAGCCTTGTTGTAGACCGCCCTTTGGGCATTTAGAATCATGTCTAGGGTCTTAGAGCTAGTTGAGAATTTTTCATGCATTTTCTTGAGTTCTCAACCTCACCCTTCAAGGCCTTGTTCTCATCCTCAAGGAGCTCTAGATGTAGGTCATCAACCTCATCTTCCCTAAGGGCCCTCAAGTTTTCTACTTCTTCTTTTAATGATTTATTTTCTGTTTTTGATTTTTTAAGCAAGGTAGACAAATGTGTAATAGTCTTATAGCATTTTTCTAAGTGAGAAGAGGTTACCTCTTCATCATCCGAAGATGATGAAGCCGCGGCTGAAGTGCTTGAGTCATCACTCTCAGACTCGGACTCCTCCCTTGCCATGAGTGACAATTGCCGAGTACTCTTCTCCTTCTTCTCTTCCTCCTCCGATGAGCTTGAGGAAGATTCATCCCAAGTGGCCTTGAGAGCTTTCTTCTTCTTGGCTCTTTCCTCCTTCTTTTTGGCCCGTTCCTCCTTCTTGAGTTTTGGACACTCACTCCGATAGTGGCCTTTCTTGCTACACTCATAACATGTAACATTAGTCTTATCGATATTTTGATCATTAGGTTTACCTTTTCCTTTGTATCTTCGACTTCTTCTCATAATTCTCCTCACGAAGTTGGCCATCTCGCTTGATGATGATCCGCCTTCATCATCGGACTCGGAGGAGGATGTAGATGAAGAAATCTCTTTCTCCTTCTTCTTTTCCCTCTTTCTTCTTCCATCCTTGTTCTTGGTCCTGCAACTAAGGCAATACCTTTCTCTCTTTGACCTTTGTTAGCAAGTTCATGAAGTTCCATTTCAGAAAAGAATTCGTCTAATTTAAAAATGGAAAGATCCTTGGAAACCTTGTAGGCATCTACCATAGATGACCACAAGGCATTCCTTGGAAAGGATTTAAGAGCGTACCTTACTAGATCGCTATTCTCCACGCGTTCATCTATGGAATGTAGACCATTGATGATTTCCTTGAACCTCCCATGTAGTTCACTTACCGTTTCGTTTTCCTTCATGGTGAGATTTTGTAGTTGATTCAAGAATAGGTCCCTCTTGGCTATCCGAGAATCTCGAGTTCCTTCTTGGAGCTCGATAAGTTTGTTCCATAAATCTTTTGCACTCGAGAATGGACCTACCTTGACGAGTTGGTCCTTGGCAATCCCACATTGTAAGGTGACTACCGCCTTGGCATCGGCTTGCCCTTTACGAGTTTGTTCGGTAGACCACCTCGAGGAGTCGAGTTCCTTACCTTCTTCGTCCTTTGGAGGCGTAAATCCTTCCTTTAAAGAAAACCACATGGAGATATCAGTTTTGAGATAATACTCCATGCGACTCTTCCAATATTGGAAATCTGCTCCATCGAAGAAGGGTGGTATGTTGGTGCTGAATCCTTCCTTCATGGCCATCTTCTTGCTCCTTAGGATGTTAGTCCAGATGAAGAGCACCAGGCTCTGATACCACTTGTTGGGATCTTAGATGGCTAGAGGGGGGGGGTGAATAACCTCTTAAAAACTTAAACACAAATTTCTACAAAGAAACTTGTTAGCACAGCGGAATTAGGAAACTAAAACAAAGAGGAAACAAGCACACTAACACACGGATTTACGAGGTTCGGGGATAACTTGCCCCTACTCCTCGGCGTGTCCGTAAGGTGGACGACCCCTTGATCTTCGGTAGATCGCACCCCGGATAAATTCCAGCTAAAGATCCTCCTTCTCGGTGGAGTAACCTCTCCACAAAGTCTCAATAAATATATATGTTAAAGCACAAGACTTACAGAGCTCGGTGGCAAAGAAGAATGAACTAACGCTTACAACCATGCGAGTATCAGTGGAAACAGAGAACTCACAGATAGCAGTTTCTCACCCGAGAGCTCAAGAACTTAGCACACCTCAACGATCAACAGAACTTTTTGTTTTCTTTCACTTTCTTGCTTTCTTGTTCTTCTTTCCTCTCGCTTTTTACTGCTTCTTAAGCCCCTGTTCTCTGTTGTCATGGATCGTGGTCAAACTGCACAGAATCATCGCTGCAGCCAATCCCTCTTCCTCCTTACCTGGTTCTCTGAACTCACACCAATGAAATCACAGTCTTCACTGGTGTCTTCTGAGCTCGAACCAATCACCAGGAGTCAAGCGGATCGCAGCCAGATCACACCAGTAGCCGTTGATGCCTCAAATGCACCATGCGCCGCGAATCACAGCAGAAAGGCCATTTGTCGTATTCCTCTTATGGACTTAATTTGAAATTAGGCTTGGAATGATACCTGTGATCTTGCAAACTCAAAAGCTAACAGCACAGAGGATTATATCACATGAATCAGGCAGATCAAATGTAGTGGAGGAATCGCAGAAACAGCGAACAAATCTGATTATGTGTGGATCAGTCACCAGACCGATCCATGGACCGAGCAGGACATATCCTGATCGGTCCGCAGCTTGTCTGATCGGTCGTGGAGACCGATCAGACTGCAGGTGGATCGGTCGGCAGACCGATCCCCTGCCTTCTTTTCTTCGCAATATCATCTCCTGATCGGTCTCCAAGACCGATCAGATTGCACTCAGTGTGCTACTGAGTGTTTCCTGATCGGTCTACAGACCGATCAGATTGCACTCAGTGTGCTACTGAGTGATCCATGGAAACTTAGTTTCACTGGATCGGTCTGCCGACCGATCCACTGTCTTATGTATCACTGGATCGGTCTGCCGACCGATCCAATGTACCATGGAATGTCCACTTAGGTCCCTCTCTGACCTAATCCGGAGAACAAACTACCGAGCCCTCTCTGACTTCGTCCGGTCCAGAGAACGAGCTACCGAGCCCTCTCTGACCTAGTCCGGAGAACGAGCTACCGAGCCCTCTCCGACTTCGTCAGGTCCAGAGAACGAGCTACCGAGCCCTCTCTGACCTAGTCCGGAGAACGAGCTACCGAGCCCTCTCCGACTTCGTCCGGTCTAGAGAACGAGCTATCGAGCCCTCTCCGACCTAGTCCGGAGAACGAGCTACCGAGCCCTCTCCGACTTCGTCAGGTCCAGAGAACGAGCTATCGAGCCCTCTATGACCTAGTCCAGAGAACGAGCTCTCTCCGAGCCCTCTCTGACTTCACGTGCCAAGTTTCCAACTTGGACTTTTCCCTTCCACTTGATCAACCTTGATCATTAATCAAACCGAGTTTAATTAACATCTGATACAAACTTAAATCCGTGTCAACATCAAAACAACAGCCAGGTCAGACTGTATCAACAAACATATCGTGGAACATAACATAATCATATCTAACCATGGCATATAAATCATCATAAGGTATATGCATATGATTTTGAAAAACATGTATCCGAAAAACATGTGTATGTCTCATGATCTTTAAAACCATTTCTTCTTACATATATATACTTGAACATAATCTCAACTTAAAGGGGATCCCGGCTATGTACCACTTACATATTGCGCGCAACTTATGTAGGTCCAAGGTAGCAAGTCTTGAACCCTACAAGGCAAACACACTAGGCCCGAGTCTTACTCCATCGACCTAGGGGCACTTAGGAGCCCATCCCTAACGAGGCCCGAGTCTTATTCCATCGACCCCGGGGCGCTTATGGAGCCCACCCTTGGTACAAGCCATATAAAGTCAAGTACATGTCATACTTATACATATCATATATCATAAAAGCATGCATCACTTAGGCACGCATCATATCATAAAACTATGCATCACTTAGGCATACATCATGTCATAAAAGTATGCATCACTTAGGCATACATCATATCATAAAGGTATGCATCACTTAGGCATACATCATGTCATAAAGGTATGCATCACTTAGGCATACATCATATCATAACAATATGCATCACTTAGGCATACATCCTATCATAACAATATGCATCACTTAGGCATGGATCATAAAAACATGCATATTTTAAGCATAAAGCATATCATCAAGCATGCATAATTTAACCACATAGCATATCATGAAAGCATGCATATTTTAAGCACTAAACATAGCATCAAAGCATGCATAATTTAACCACATAGCATATCATGAAAGCATGCATATTTTAAGCACTAAACATAGCATCAAAGCATGCATAATTTAACCACATATCATAACATAAGCATTCATATTTTCAGCTCACATCATATCGCCAAAGCATGTAAGATTTACCCACATATCATAACATAAAACATGCATATTTTGAACTCATAACATATCGTAGAAATTCTCATCTGGTATAGCTCACAAGCATACATGTCTAAGCATAAAAGTATTTCATGTGCTCATCCAATCATTAGGAACAATGTAACATGATTAATTTGGGTACTAAGCTTCCTAATCCTTTGGGTTCTTATCATGGCCAAAACCCTCTTAGGTGCCCATTTAGGTTTTAAACACATCCAAGCATGTAGAACCTAATTCACATATCATTTTCATAGGAAGTATCATAACCAAGATTTACTTGGACTCTAAGTTCTCCAAGTCCTTAAACCTCATTTGGCTGAATCTTAACAAGTGTGAAACAAGGTTCTAAAGGACATAAAGCATGGAAACTTTAACCATATTTATAGCATTCATTTCAAGAAATATGGTAAGCACCATTGAGTTAGTTCCTAAATTCTTTAAGCCCTTAAATTTATGTCTTGGCCGAAACTTACAAGTACTCATTTAGGTTTTCAAGCAACCATACAAGCATGTGAACTTACTCTAACATCATGTATAAATTCATAAATGGCATCATACAAGTGGTCATGGCCGAAACTTCCCTTAGCATCAATTTAGGTCACTAACAACATATAGCATGTGAAATTTTAGCTTTCTACATTTCATATTTCATGGAGAGTGACATGAGCATGTTCAATGTAAGTTCTAGGGTTTCTAGGGCATGTATCCCTTCATGGCCGAGACCTTAAGGTGTCCATTTGAATCATAGTTAAATATATAAGCATGTGAGCACAAACAACATGTTATCTCAATTTCTTAAGAAGCATCTTTAACACATGAGGTCTAAATTTTAGGGTTTCTAGGTCTTTAAACCCTACATGGCCGAACCTCATCAAGCATAGAATTTGTTAAAATGGCATATGTAAGATCTCGGGAAATTTAAATACATAGGGTTATTTCAAAAATAGCCTTATAGAATTTTTCCAGAATTTTTAGAAATTTTCTGGGAATTTTTCGGAGCTCGTACGGAGGGTTTTGAGGGAATCAATTTTGGGTTCGGATAAAGCCTATTTGGGAGACCTATTTAAGAGAGGAAATGTTTAATTATATAAATTCCCTTTTCTTATTTCTTTTCTCCCCAAACGCCGATCCCGACCCGACCTTTGCCCTCTCTGCCGACGCGAATTCCCGATCTCCTTCCCCGATCTCCCCTCTCTTCTTCCTCTCTTCTTCCCGATCGCCTCCGCTCGTCACCGATCACAGCCGCCTGTGCCAGTTGTCCAACCGTCGGCCGAGACCCCTTCCGATCTAGCTGAAGCCCTTTCTCTCTCTCGCTCCGATCTCTATGTTCTCTCACGCAAACGGTTCGACACCCCAGCTCTGATAGAGGGCTGTTTCCGATGATCTCGTCCTCTTACGCCGCCTGAGTACCATCGCCGGATTCTTGACATTGGTGACGCTGTCCAAGCTTTCTGGTGGAGCGATTGCTTCACTGGCCGGTTCTTGTGCATAAACGATGACGGTTCGGTGGCTAGGGCATGGTGGAAGGCTTGGTTTGCATTGTCTCTGATCAATTGACCCTTCGTTTCCTCCTTCTTGAGTTGTTCACAAAACGATCCGTGGCTCCTCAAGGTGGATCGGATTGGGTGATACCTTATGGAGACAACCGATTGAGGTAAGCTTAAGTCTTCTTCTCGGTTACCGATCCTCATCTTCTTTTCGGTTGAATTAGGTCACATATTTGGAGATGTTGGTATCAGGGAGGTGTTCTTGAGCTGCCGGGCAGGGGCTAGAGGATGGTTGTGCTTGATCAGTAGTCTTCTTGCTTGATTCATTGCTTGATCCGACTGATCCATCAGTGAGGTTATGTGCTCCTGCGGTGGATCTGGAATTGGGTTCTGTGGCAGCTTGGTTTCCAGCAGTGTTCTGTGAGGTTGCTTATTGTTGGTCCGGCAGCACCCACAACCGGTAGCTCCTCTAGTTTCAGCATCAACAGTTGCTGGAAATTGAGGTATGAGTAGGGCTTTTGATATATGATGTGTAGGGATTTTTGATACATGGGGATTATGGTTGTATTACTTGATCGTGTGTAGAATTGAATTAGGTTTATGTGTACATTTGAATTAAGGATTATATTGATTGTGACTAGATTTAATTGCCTAGATTAATCTAATGGAATAATTAGGGTTAAGACATTTAACCCTAGTCAACTATTAGATTTAATCTAAGTTTAGATTTCTAACCTATTGGTGATTAGGGATTATGTAACTAATCCTAATTGACCGTTAGATTTAATTAGGTAGGTTGAGATTGTATGAATTAGGGTTTTGCCCTAATTTAGTTTTAGGGATTTTATTTAGCTATTCATTTGGTTTTAGCTAAATAAAATATATATTGTTTGTTTGACACAGGACTCTGATTCGAGACCGACGTCTCGACCTTGGATTGCTTGATCGTACCTTCTATTTGAGGCGGGTACCCTTTGACCTATCTTTTGATAATGTCTTATGATATGTGTAGCTTATATATATTTACTAGTGGTAGATAGTAGATCATTTCTTCCCTGGTTTTAGCTAGTTGATACCTATCACATGTTTCATCTGCTAGTTGCTTTATTTCAGGATTGGATATTATATCTCTTGCAATGTGTATATATGATCATAGAGATGCATATCTATAGTGCTCTACTCTACTGCATTAGTTGCTTTACATGTGTGATACATGCTCTTGGATTCATGATACTTACATCATTGTTATATGTGATGTCTTTGGATTTATGCTATTTATTATCATCGTTATATATGTGTTTGTCTGTTTGGCATCTACACATATGGAGGATATGTTCAGGTATGATATATTGTAGCCGCATGCACCATATCGCATGATTGCATGCTGGGCGATTGACGACTCCATTATTGTTGAGCTCGTCGGCCGACTACATTGACCTGCGCACCACGTGACCACTGCATGGGTAGTGGCACAGCACATAGGGTGTGTAGGTTGCTCGGTGGTGCTCCGCTGGAGGCTCCACTCATGGGTAGTGTGATAGGCAGCGTGGTAGCACACCGGGGTCCCTCCCCGTCATTGTGTACCGGGAGATGAGAGCATGGCGCTCCCTCCTATAGTGAGGTTGGAGGATAGGTGTACTCCGGTGCATCCTATCCACTCGGTCACTCTTCAGGGGTAGTGACGGTACCCACTCGGTCTCACCATTGTGTGTGAGATTATGACTGGCGTCAGGGGTGACCATGTCATTTGCATCATATGCACAGATTGCATTAATTATGATTGATGCATTTTGGTGATTGCATATGATTGACATGCATACAGGTTATATGCTTTTGCTCTGACTATCTTTATCTGTGTATGTTTACAGTCAGTTGCACAAGCCTCGCAGGTGAGTACAGTTTATTTCAGTTATGCATTTTCTTATTATTCTTGCTATAGACTGTACCTTATGCCTATTGCTGGTTACTACAGTTTATTTCGGCTATGCATATCTGTTATTCTGTTAGGAGACTATACCGTAGGTTGTATGGTTAGAGAACTGTACTCTTGATCCCATGGTTTAGGAGACTGTACCTTAGGCTATTACTGGTGGATATATATTGTTGTACATGTCTATTGGTCTACCTGCTGAGTTCTTTGAACTCACCCCGTTGTTACTACTTTTCAGGTTGAGGCCGTCAGGAGAGATTCCAGTCGCTAGGCCCCTGTGTCGCGAAGATTTCTAGATATCGTTTTCTGTATTCGCTTTTATTCGTATACTTGTGATGTGGGTTGTATTGTGGACTTTATATCGAACATTCGGGTTTGCTACTTTGTTTTCCGCTGCGAATATTTCATTACTTCGTGGATTTCATTTCTTCGTTGTAGTGGAGTAGGATGTGTACGTATATCTTCGTTGATTTCTATATCATCTTTTCGTTAAATATAACTGCGTGGATTGTTTACTATTTGTGTGTATTGTTCCGGCCGAGTGTGGCCGAGGTATGGATATATGTATACTGAGATTCATATTGTCCGCCGTACAGGGGAGATGCTACCGAAATTTCTTCGGACAGGAACTACCTCGGGCGTGACAGCATAAAAGCATAGAAAGTCATAACACATTTCATAACATGTATAAAAGTCAAGCACTATAAGCATACATTTAAATTGTGTCTTAGGTTTCCTAGGTTTTTTTTCCTTTCTTTATCTCATAGCATATGTTTGGCCGAAACCTTCCAAGTCTTTAAACAAGGTTTTAGGTGGCCTAAGGTATGGAAAACCTAAACAAGTTTTATGGCAAAAATATCAAAGAACTATACATATAAATTTGGTTCACAACAAGCTAGGACCCTTGTGGTCATAATTATCATATATCATGCAACCAATTTTCCTATACTCTAATTAAGCATGGGAGCATTAAACAACTTTCATATCTTATTGTCTTGGAGGTTTTGAGCATGTTAAAAATCTGTTTAAGATATTCTAAGCCATCCACCTTACCATGGCCGAAATATTAAGAGTGGTGTTCATGAGTTTCTATCAACATACAAGCATGCAACTTCTTTAAGAAACTCTATATTCTATCATATAAACATGGTGAGTGTAAATTCAAAGTATTCCTAACCCTAAACCCTTCCTTGGCCGAAACTTGTGAGTGGGATACTTTTGGTTCCAAGTAACCTTCAAGTATGAAAACAATAATGGATCCTTAACCATTTATTTAGAGGGTTTTGTGCAAGTTAGGTAAACAAATAAATTCCCTAGCCCTTATAAAACCTTTTTGGCCGAAACTCTAGGGTTAGATACATCTCTAATCCAACATCACATATATATAAAAATATGAGAGAAAACCTTCTTACAAAGCCTAGAAAAATTATCATGAATCAAGGCTTATTTTAAACATTCCTAGGATCACAAGTCCTTCCTTTGGCCGAATTTTTCACAACTTTGTTCTAGGTATTAAAATCCTCATAAAATCCAAAAACACATCAAAACTACTTGTACCACAGGTGAGGGGATACTTACATCCTTTTCGCTTGTGGTTCTAAAGTGTGGTGATGGAAGAAAGGGTCTCTTCTTCTTGTTGTCCTCCTTTGATTTCCTTTGGTAGCCCTCCTTTGTATCCTAGGAGGAACTTTGTTTTGGGGGCCGAAAATGGAGGAGAGGGGGGCTGAGGTTCTCGGTGATGGAGAGGGGAGAATGAGAGAAATGAGAGAAAAATCAAATCTTCTCTTCACATGCTCCCTTTTATGTTAAGGGGGAAGAGATACAAAATTGGTTTTTGCTTTCCTTCTCCCTTAGCCCTTTTTTTTTTCATTTCCTTTTTATTTTATTTATTTATTTGTTCTCATCATTCATGATGAAACAAAGGGGAATGAATCTCCTTAATGGTCCTCTTTAAGTCACGGCAAAAAGAGAGAGGAAGAGGGAGAGAAAAGAAGGAAGGCAAGTTGCCTTTCTCTTGTTCTTTTCTTGTTTTTCTTTTGGCAAGCTTTTACTCTCATCCTTATCATGAGTTTACCTCCTTTGCTATCAATATATTATTCCTATCCCAACTGGTTATTACCCATTAATCCTATCATTTACATAATGAGAGGTTCAAGGTTCAATCCTTGACAACTCCCTATTTTTATTTCTTTTTATTTATTTTTGGTTCAACATTCTACTAATATTTTTCTAAGGCAAATTCATCATTCTCTTATTTTATCTTAAAAGCTTAGTGGGTGTTACACGACGGTCGATGACCAGAGGGTCGCCAAATGGGCCGCCAAATGGGTCGAGTCGTTACAATAATTATCTCACTTGGTTACCAAGATTCATAAACTCTAATTCTTAAGCCTGGAGGTCTAGAGTTCGAATCCCGAGGGAGGCAAAAATCCACTGCCAGGGTTGGAAAGTCCTAGTGAGTAACGACACGGCCAAAGGGTCATCGGTCGACGACATGAGAGGTCGCCAAATGGGCCGACGACATAAGGGCCGCCAGTTGGGCCGCCACAAGGGCCGCCCAAGAGGCCAAAGGGTCGGGTCGTTACAATAAAAAGGCGCCTTTTATTGTAACGACCCGACCCTCTTGGCCCATTTGGCGGCCCATTTGGCGACCCTCGGGTCGTCGACCGTCTAGATCTCCAGGCTAAATACTAGAGTTTATGAATCCTGGTAACCAAGTGAGATGATTTCACTTGGTTACCAGGATTCATAAACTCTAGTATTTAGCCTGGAGATCTAGAGTTCGAATCCTGGGGGAGGCAAAAATCCACTGCCAGGGGTGGAAAGTCCTAGTGAGTAACGGCACGGCCAAAGAGTCGTCGGTCGACGACATGAGAGGTCGCCAAATGGGCCGAGGACTTAAGGGCCGCCAGTTGGGCCGCCACAATGGCCGCCCAAGAGGCCAAAGGGCCGGGTCGTTACATATTGTCCTTGTATATTAATGCTCGACTAGGAATAGTTAAGAGTAGTGTATTATTCAACATCTCACTATCAATTCAACCAATTGATTATTGTAGATAAGAACCTACTAGCCAAGAACATTATTATATTTATTCAATCGACACTGAACTGCAATAAATATAATAACCATAACCTTTGCCTTTTTTTATTAATAGTGATATATAATACAAATTGAGCCCTTTGCAATCATCTCATAATTGGCACTAGGGCTAATGCTAACAATCCATTAGCACTAGTGCCAATCCCTGAGGTATCGAATACCCATTGACCTAGTGTAACCATCATGCTTTCCCTATGCCAAAGCTTTGGTCAAAGGATCCATAATGTTAGCATCGATTGGGACTCTGCATATCATCATATCTCATATATCGATGATCCCTCAAATCATTGTAGTATCCAATACCTAAGACCACCATTTAAGTACAACACATGTCCTAACTGCGATCTAGAATCGTCCTTGTCAATTTTGGAAGCTTGCACCACTGTAACCCTTTACAACAATAGCTATAACCCTTTACAGCAAGCTCTTCATCGCCTCCAAATATCAAGAAATAATCTTGAGTCCTTCTCAAGTACTTAAGAATATTTTTGACTGCTGTCCAGTAACCTTCACTTGGATCTGACTGGTATCTGCTCGTCATGCTTAACGCATACGAGACATCTGGGCGAGTACAAAGCATGGCGTACATGATCGACCCTATAGCAGATGCATAAGGGATCTGATCCATGCGGTCCCTTTCTACCTTAGAAGAGGGGCATTGAGTCTTCGAAAGACTCACACCATGTGACATAGGTAGGAATCCTTTCTTGGAATTCTCCATGGCAAAACATTTAAGCACCTTGTCAATGTATGTACTCTGGCTTAGGCCAAAAAATCTCTTAGATCTATCTCTATAGATCTTAAGACCTAAAATATAGGCTGCTTCACCTAAGTCTTTAATTGAAAAACAATTCCCAAGCCAAGTCTTCACTGACTGAAGAGTAGGGATATCATTTCCAATGAGTAGTATGTCATCTACATACAATATGAGAAAGATGACTGTACTCCCACTAACTTTCTTGTAGACACAAGGTTCATCTTCATTCTTAATGAAACCAAATGTTTTGATCGCATCATTGAATCGAAGATTCTAGCTTCTAGAAACTTGCTTCAATCCATAAATGGATCTTTGAAACTTACAAACCTTTCCAGCATGCTCTGGATCTATAAAACCCTCGGGTTGTGTCATGTACACATCCTTGTGTAGATTTCCTTTAAGAAATGTGGTTTTGACATCCATCTGCCAAATCTCATAATCATAGTAAGCAGCAATAGCAAACATGATCTGAATGGACTTGAGCATCGCAACTGGTGAAAATGTTTCATCATAGTCTATACCATGAATATGTTTTAATCCTTTAGCCACCAATCTACCTTTGTAGGTATGCATATGACCATCCATGTCAGTCTTCACCTTGAAGACCCACTTACACTCAATGGGTTTGATCCCTTCAGGTGGATTAACCAAAGTCCATAGTTGGTTAGTGTACATGGATTCCATTTCGAACCTCATGGCCTCTAGCCATTTCTGAGAATCTGGGTCCTGTACAGCTTCATGATAAGATGTAGGCTCATCAAGACCAATAAGCTCTACATCACCGTGGTCAGACAAGAGAAAAGAATATCTCTCAGGTTGACGACGAATCCTATCAGATATGCGTAGTGCTTGTGCTACTTGAACAGGTTGTTGTTCCACAACTTCTTGTGGTATAACAAGATCCCGATCCACAACATCTTGTGGTACTTGCTCAATTTCCATCAAGGTGTCAGTGCTAGTATCTTGAACTTCTTCAAGCTCGACTTCACTACCACTAGTTTTTCTAGAAATAAATTCCCTTTCTAGAAATACACCAGTCCTGACAACAAACACCTTGTCATGTGTGAGATTATAGAAGTAATATCCCTTTGTTTCCTTGGGATATCCAACAAAGTAGCACTTATCTGATTTGGGTCCTAGTTTATCTGAGACTTGTCGTCGAACGTAAGCTTCACAACCCCAAATCTTCATAAACGACATATTGGGACTCTTCCCTGCCCATATCGTATATGGTGTCTTTATGACAACCTTGGATGGAACTCGGTTAAGTGTGAAAGTGGTTGTCTCTAGAGCATGTCCCTAGAAGGAAGTAGGAAGATCTGTATGCCTCATCATCTATCGTACCATATCTATTAAAGTACAGTTCCTCCTTTCTGATACACCATTCCATTGTGGTATTTTAGGTGGATTGAGTTGAGATATTATCCCACACTCAACGAGATGGTCATGAAACTCTTGGCTAAGGTATTCCCCACCTCGATCTGGTCGAGGCATCTTAATACTCTTACCAAGTTGGTTTTGTACTTCATTCTTGAATTTTTCAAACTTTTCAAAGGATTCTGACTTGTGTCTCATCAGATACACATAGTCGTATCTACTGAAATCATCAGTGAAGGTAATGAAGTAATGATAGCCTCCTCTAGCTGCTATTCTGAAAGGAACACATACATTAGTATGTATGAGTTCTAACAGATCATTAGCCCTTTCGCCATGGCCACTAAATGGAGTCTTTGTCATCTTGCCTCGAAGACAAGATTAGCATACCTCATATGATTCAAAATCAAATGAGTCCAAAAGTCCATCCTTATGGAGTTGGGATATGCGACTCTCATTTATGTGACCTAAGCGACAATGCCAGAGATATGTTTGGTTCAGATCATTAGATTTGAACCGTTTGGTATTAATGTTATAGATTGGGTTTCCAAAGTCTAGAACATAGAGTCCATTTATCAGAGGTGCACTACATTAAAATATGTCATTTAAATAAATAGAACAACATTTGTCCTTTATTATAAATGAGAACCCCTTCTTGTCTAAACAAGAAATAGAGATTATGTTTTTGGTTAAAGCAGACACATAACAACACTCTTCAAGTTCTAAAACAAGCCCAGTTGGCAAAGATAAGGAGTAGGTTCTATAGTGACGGCGGCAACTCTTGCACCATTGCCTACTCGTAGGTCCACTTCGTACTTTGCCAATAATCTACTATTTCTCAATTCCTGCACATTAGTACGAATGTGAGATGCACATCCGGTATCTAATACCCATGAAGAAGAAATAGATAGATTGGCTTCTATAACATATATACCTGAGGCAGAAGTCTCACTTCTCTTCCATTTCAGTTTCTCTAGGTACACCTTGCAGTTCCTCTTCCAGTGGCCAATTTCATCGCATTGGAAGCAGGTTCCTTCCTTAGTAACCCCTCCTTTGGGTTTCAGTGCATGAGCCTTGCCTTTACCTTTGGCTTGGGTCTTACCCTTACCTTTAGGCTTCCACTTGCCTTTGCCCTTAGATACCATCAGAATGGAACTAGGATTTGCCTTCTTAAGGTTGATTTCAATAGTTCTCAACATGCTTAATATCTCAGGCAGTGGTTTGTGAATTTCATTCATGTTGTAGTTCATGACAAACTAACTATAACTGTCAGGCACCGACTGCAAGATAAGGTCAGTGGCCAATTCTTGGCCTAGTGGGAATCCCAACCTTTGCAGATTCTCCACAAACCCGATCATTTTGAGCATATAAGGCCCTACGGGAGTTCTTTCTTGCATTCTGCATTGAAACAGTTCTTTAGAGATCTCAAATCTCTCATGCCTTGCTTGTCCTTGATACAGTTGTTTAAGATGTTCAACCATATCATAAGCATCCATGTTCTCATGTTGCTTCTAAAGCTCAGAGTTCATGGTGGCGAGCATGAGGCATGGCACATCTGCGTCATCTTGATGCTTCTTTTAAGCATCCCTATCAACTCTAGTGGCATTAGCAGGGGTGCTTCAGGAATAGGCTGCTCTAGGACATACAGTTTTCGTTCTTATTTGAGGACTATTCTTAAGTTTCTATACCAGTCCAGGAAATTACCTCCATTGATCTTGTCCTTATCAAGGATATATCACAAAGAGAGGGTATTTGTTGTACTTTAAGATATGGTAATCTACAACAATGAAATGCTGGTCTTGGTATCATATTTCTATCATTTAATTAGGCCTTTAATTAAATGATTCTCCCACTAAATTCTAAAGCTTGATAGAAGCAAGTCACTACTAGTTCTATACCCATAAGCAAAGACATTCTAGTGGAACAAGATCCACATTATACCTCATCTTGAGTTAGCTTTGGCTAATCGCCCAAGACTTGTATAAATAGGTAGGCAACGTGTACCAATTGGACAAAATCCATATTATACTTTTCTTGAGTTAGATTTGGCTAATCACCCAAGATTTGTATAACTTAGGTAGACAATGTTCACCAATTACATCCTATGTAACTCTTGCATCCTTAGATGAACAACACTGTTTGTTCGTTTTCTCATCTTATGAAATACATATTATAATTCATCTTGAGTTAGCTTTGGCTAATCATTCAAGACTAGTATAATATGATTTACATCTTATGGGATATGCCTTTAAGTTCTCAATCCAATTGAGGTAACTTAATTAAGTCATACCCAAAGGTCAGTAGTCGGACATAACAATTGTCCTGTCGCACTCTACCAAGATAAAACGAGCCACTTTGCTTTGGCAAACCTGACTACAGATGATTGAGGTAGTAATGAGTACCAAACTCTTGTAGGCATATGTAAATGACCTAATCACGATAGCTACACATGCATCACATACATCATGGCATATATCAACATATACACAAGTTTAAACGTGACATGGTTATGGCCCCATAAACTACGATCTTCTCAAGCCAATGAGAAGAGCGATAAGTCAACCTAGGTCCAAGCAACTTCTCCAAGCCCTTCCTTGGTTGTCGTGTGTTGTTGTCCTTCCTTCCTTTTCACCCGTCGTCCAAAAGACTATCTCTTTCTAATTTTATACATTACAAAATCTAAAGAAACTTGAGTTACATTCGAGTGTAATCTAATTACAACAAGAATAAAGGGGATGAAGGCATGACACGCAAGCCGTATTATAAATTACAACATTACACACATCCAATCACATTGGGGTTAAAGGGTCATAACCATGCACCATGTCATTTATATTCACAATATACTAATGACATAAAATTTACAATGATTGGGGCAACTAATTATGAGCTACAACGACACGGCGGTCCCGCTAGCCGGTTAGCGGGCGGGGTTTCAGGGGGCAGCACCCCGAAGCAAAACTAATTTTGCATACTCGTTTAGGAGTCGCTGCCATGCCCGAGACACTACCCACAATACCAACTATATTTCATTCTAAACAAAACATCTCTAGCCGAGACCTTGTTGGTCATACACCAACTTCGTTTTGTTCCAAACAAAACAACTCTATCTAAGACCTTGTTGGTCACACACCAACATTCGGTCAAGAGTTAAGATTTGGCCGAGTTGATCACACACCAACTTTCGGTCATGACTCAAGATTTGGCCGAAACTCCGAATTTAGCCAAGACTCATAGTCTGGCAAAGACCCATAATTTGGCCGAGAGTCAAGTGTGGCCGAAACTCATAATTTTGCCAATCATAGAAAACCCTATCATGCAATTTCTATATCATATATAAAAATTCTAATAACTTAGCATATCCCTTTGCTAGTGGCTCTGATACCACTGTAAGGGAATAGGTTGCTTAAACACGCAAACGCGTAGTAGAAAAACCTATTTCCTCCAGAAGATCCATGCGAAGGGAAACATAATCTTATACTAAGTTAGATCTAAAGACATGATAGAGTTATACCTTTGAAGCGTGCTCATGATCTCCCGACAGCTCGGATCATAGCACAATCAAATGTTTGCGCCTCTACAGTATCCACATGAACAAGCCTTGCCTTCGTTTGTCTCACAAACTCGACAAGATGGAGAAGGAAACACACAAGGTTGTGCTAGCAACCTCAAATGTACTTCTCAAATGATGAAAATCTTATGAAAAATATCATCCAAATGATATTTATAGCCATCCCATGGAATACCAAGAGTCTCCACCCTTTCATCTTCTAATCCAATGGCTCAAAATCAACCATTCAATCCAATGGTTGAATTTTGACCATTCAACTTTCTTGGTGAACTCAAGTTCACCCAATGAGTCTAACCCATTGATTCTCGTGCAATTCGACTCAATCCAACAATTGGATCTATTTGAGTTTAACTCAATGAGTATAATTCGGATTACACTTAATCCAATGAGTGGGTTCATTCGAGTCTAACTCAATGATTAATCCAAAAAGCCTAATCATCTCATGATTGGCTCTTAGGGCTAATTACTAATATAAATCACATCCCAACACCAAAGCAACCAGAGTTAACAATCCTCCTAAAATAATAGGTGTGGTAGAGTCAGATATCCTGAGTTTTATTAAATGTTTAAGGAAGAAATAACTAGAATTAATTTCAACATTCTCAACCATTGCCCATAAACAATACAAATCCACAAGTCTTACTAACCCCTCTTTATCTTCTCTCCCAAATATAGTATTTTTCATGACTAAATGAGCATATCTGAAAATGGGGTTAATGATATGAAGAGCTCTAGAATTGTGAGGGTTAAAATGTGATTGTTCAGAAATGTGTTACCAAAAACATGAATTTCCGAATTGAGGTAAAATTATACACATCATTCTTTGGCAACTCATAACAAGTATTAAAGTCGCTTAACGTCAATTCATAATCCTCATTAAATAGTCGAAATTTTAGTTTACCCCCACCTTGAACATTATCAACCATTATAGAACTTAAAAATTTAAAAACAATTCTAGGGTAAGTAGGGTATTTCATATTCATTAAACCTCTCCAACCTATTCTTTCAAATAACCAATTTAAATCATCCTTAAACCCTAATGTTTCCAAAGTTACATCATCCATAAATTTGGTACTCATAAGAGGGCGTTTACATAAAGAAGAATACCTAAGATGTTGTTCCTCGCTAGAGAAAATAATACCAAGGTCATTAGAAATACCTTTGAAATAAAAATTCCTTTCTTTTGTTGCAACCATCTTCTCCTTCCCTTTTCTTGTAGAAGAAGTTCCCTTTATCACATTTTCCATGGTAGAAGAGATTTGAGCCTTTAAAAGAAGAATGAAAGGAATAAATTAGAAGTGGTAGCTTAGAACCCTAGAGATAAGGAAATGAGAGAGGAAGAGGAAGAAGAATGGTGGGTACGACCGTGTGCTGCTCACACCCCGTGCCCTAACCCCTTTTAAGGGTGTGGACTGGGCCGTGTATTATTGGATGACCTAATCCATTTTTCTTCACACGGGTGTGTCTGAGATACGGCCATGCCCATCTCTTTCTCGGGATGTCTTACACGGTCGTGCCAATAGGCACGACCATAACCTTCTCCTCCTCGGCTATCCTTGCACCGCTGTGTCTGAGACACGACCTCACCAGCTTTCTTCTCTAGAATCAACACACAGCCATGTCGGATGACACGACCAATGCATGCTTCTGCACTAGTTTCTTCACACGGCCGTGTGTGAGACACAGCCAAGAAGCTCTCCTCCTCTGGATTCTTCACACGACCGTGTCTGGGTCACGACCATGCACCTTTTCTTCTCTGGAGACTCCAAATGGTCGTGTCAAGTAGACACGGCCCAAGCATCTCCCTTCTCTACAGCATATGCCTGGCCGTGTATGGCACACAACCATGCTCTGTTTCGTTCCAAATGAAAGTTCCTCTTCTTCCTTGCTTCTCCTACACTCCCATGCCTATGAAAACATTATGGATAGCTCATGGAAGTAGAATTTAACCTGAAAACAAAACAAAAATTAAGTAAAGACAAGAAACATAAAATGGAACTAACTATATAATCAATCCGGAGGACGAGGTTCAGAAAAATACAACCTTTATTTCTCCTCTAATTTCGTACCGTGTACATATTCCTTCAACCGTTGGTCGTTTACCTTAATCATTCCAAGTTCTTTATTCCAAATATCTACCGCTCCAAAAGGATAAACCTTTTTAACCTCGAATGGACCCGTCCACCTTGATTTAATCTCTCCCGGAAAAAGCTTTAGCCTTGAATTAAACAATAAAACTAGATCTCCTTCCTTGAAACTTTTGCGGAGAATGTGTTGATCATGCCATTTCTTTGTCCTTTCCTTATAAGATCTAGCATGTTCATAGGCATCCAATCTTAATTCATCAAGCTCATTTAACTGAAGCTTCCTTTTCTCTCCTACTTCCTTGGGATTCATGTTTAGATTTGTAATTGCCCAATAAGCTTTATGTTCTAATTCTACTGAAAGATGACAAGGCTTTCCATAAACTAGCCGAAATGGAGTTATCCCAATAGGAGTCTTGTAAGCAGTACGATATGCCGATAAGGCATCATCTAGCTTCAATGACCAGTCCTTTCGTGAAGTAGATACTATTTTCTCTAGTATGGATTTAATTTCACAGTTAGAAATTTCAGCTTGCCCATTAGTTTGTGGATGTTATGGTGTTGCTACTTTGTGGCTCACTCCATATTTTCTAAGTAAATTCTCAAACTGTCTTTCTATAAAGTGTGATCCACCATCACTAATGACTGCTTTAGGCATACCAAATCTTGGAAAAATTATGCTTTCAAACAATTTGATAATTGTTCTAGCATCACTTGTAGGAGAGGCTATAGCTTTTACCCATTTTGGATACATAATCCACTACTACAAGGATAAACTGTTCCTATATGAAAGAGGAAATGACCCCATGAAGTCGATTCCTCATACATCAAATAATTCTACTTCAAGTATGTAATTCAGTGGTGTTTCATTCCTTTTAGTAATATTTCCAGTCCTCTGACATTGATCACATGACTGTACAAATCTTTTAGTATCTTTGAATAGAGTTGGCCAATAAAAATCTGCTTGAAGAATTTTCGCTACTGTCTTTGAACTCCCCAAACATTCTCCATAAGAAGAAGAATGACAGTGAAATAAGATATCTATGACTTCTTCCTCAGGTATACATCTTTGATAAATCACATCATTGCATTTCCTATAAAGGAGGGGTTCATCCCAAATATAGTTCTTCACTTATGAAAAAAACTTTTTCTTTTGTTGATTGGAAAATTTTGGGGGTAAAACTCCACTTGCTAGGAAATTGACAAAATCTGCATACCATGGTATTTTAACTCTTGACAAAGCTAGAAGGTGCTCGTCGGGAAAAACATCATCAATAGGTAAGTCAAAATCTACATCATTTTCTTTATTTTGCCATACTCTGGATAAATGATCAACCACTACATTTTCTGCTCCCTTCTTATCTCTAATCTCAAGGTTAAACTCTTGAAGCAATAACATCCATCTGATAAGCTGAGGTTTAGCATCTTTCTTGCCCAGTAAATATCGGATGGTTGCATGATCAGTATAAACTATCACCTTTGAACCCACTAGATACAATCTAAACTTATCAAATACTACGGCTAGGAGTTCTTTTTTGGTAGTGGAGTAATTCACTTGAGCTGTATTTTACTTGCATAATGGATTGCATGTAGAATCTTATTTTTTTCTTTGTCCTAAAACTGCTCCTACTGCAAAGTCACTAGCATCACACATTATCTCAAATGGAAGATTCCAATCTGGGGCTTGGATTACCGGGGCTGAAGTAAGAACACTTTTAATTTTATTAAAAGCCTCTATGCAATCTTTGTCAAAGCAAAATTCAACATCTTTGATTAGCAAATTTGTTAAAGGCTTAGATATTTTTGAAAAATCCTTGATAAAACGCCTATAGAATCCGGAATGCCCCAAGAAACTTCTTATTCCTTTTACATTAATTGGTGGGGGTAACTTCTCTATCACTTCCACTTTTGCTTGATCCACTTCAATCCCACGTTCTGATATTTTATGTCCCAAAACAATTCCTTTTTTAACCATGAAATGACATTTCTCCCAGTTTAATACTAAATTCACCTCTTCACATCTTTGAAGAACTATAGAAAGATTCGACAAACAAGTGTCAAAGTCATTCCCATAAACTGATAAATCATCCATGAACACTTCCATAATTTTCTCTATTAAATCTGAAAAAATTACCATCATACATATCTGAAAAGTAGTTGGAGCATTACAAAGCCAAAAAGGCATACGACGATAAGCAAAAGAGCCATAAGGGCATGTGAAAGTAGTCTTCTCTTGATCTTGAGGATGAATTGGAATTTGGAAAATCCTGAATATCCATCCAGATAGCAAAAATATGAGTGCTTAGCCAATCTCTCAAGCATTTCATCAATAAAAGGTAAGGGAAAAATGATCTTTTCTAGTTTCTTTATTCAACTTTTGATAATCAATACACATTCGTCACCCCGTTATTGTTCGTGTTGGAATCAATTTATTATCCTCATTTTTTATAATAGTCATTCCCCCTTTCTTTGGGACTACGTGTACTAGACTCACCCATTCGCTATCTGAAATTGGATAAATGATACCCGCATCAAGAAGTTTGAGCACCTCCATCTTTATTACCTCTTTCAGATTTGGGTTTAACCTCCTCTGATGTTCAATTAAATTTTTACAACCCTCTTCAAGTAAAATCCTATGCATGCAAAGGGAAGGACTAATCCCTTTGATATCATCAATAGTATATCCAATTGCTTTTATGTGCAACTTTAACTCTTCAACCAATCTCTGTGTTTCAGACTCAGTTAAATTGGCATTGATTATAATTGAAAAAGTGGAATTTGGTCATAGGAATTCATATTTTAGGGTTGATGGTAATGGCTTAAGTTCAAGTTGAGGTGACACTATTTCTAGCACAGTTAGCTCTTGCTCTATCAACTTAGTTTCTTCTTCTTGAAATCCCTTCTCCAAATCTTCTTCATCTTCTAGAGAAAAAAATCATCCCCTTTCTTCTCCTCCGTTGAAACTGTCTCTTCATTGAAATTTTTTGAAAAAGACTCATAACACCAAGGCAATAATACTTGAAGATCATTCTGATTTAGAGTAATTCATTTCTCACCATTTTCCTTTTCTTCAACCGATTAGCTATTAGAGTTGTGTTATTCTATCCTGACCAATCATTAAAATTTGATGCAATCCTGTAAATTATCTCATTGGCTTCCTCTAAGCTTTTCTTCAAGAAAGATCCTCCAGAGGCTATATCTAGTTGACTTTTATTTGAGAATGAAAGTCCCACATAAAACAAGTGCATGATTAACCATCTCTCATATCGTGATGCAGACATAACTGTAGAAGAGATGAATATCTTTCTCTGGCTTGATGTAGCTCCTCCCCACCAAGTTGCTTAAAATTCAAGATTTGACTTCTCAAATAAGTAGTCTTATGAGGGGGAAAATACTTGGCCAAGAATCTCTGCTCTAGCTCATCCCAGGTTTTGATACTTTGAGATTTCAGGGAATTATACCATCTCTTTGCAGCTCCCTTCAGACTAAATGGAAAAACCAGTAGTTGTATAACATCAGATGGAACCTCCTCATATTTCAAAGTATAATAGTATCTTTATAATTCCATGAGATGTGAATAAGGGTTCTCAATCTCTAAACCCCCAAATTGAGTTTTCTGAATCATTAAGATGAAGGAAGGTTTAAGCACAAAATTTCTTGCTTGAATTTCAGGGTAAACAATTGGTCCTAATCCCTTGGCAGACTTTGGGGCTCCATAATCTCCTCATGACCTGAATATCATATTTGATGTGCAAGAGAGGAGGAATAGAAGATACAAATTACAGTTACCGAAATCAAAAAGAATTATGAAGAAATAGTAGGGTATACAAGAAAGAATTATGAAAATAGAATTCTAACAATTAGATTCAACTATGTAAATGAAAAGAAAAGAAAAGAAAAGAAAAGTTATGTTTAGTCTAACTCAATTGATAATCTCTAATGTTATAGCGCATCCCCCGACAACGGCGCCAAAAACTTGTTGACCTCCACAAGTGTACGGATATGTCATAAGTAATAATAAAAGATATCGTATCCATAGGGACTGGAATAAGCACTAAAGATGTCTCAACGCGAATTAACTAAACAATTAGTCGATTGATTTTCAAAAGCTAAGTATGACTATGAAATGTAAATAAAGAAATGAAAGAATAAGAAACAAGAATTCGGTTAATGATAAAGGGTATGTTCTAGGAGTTTTGGTTTCTTTGTAAGGATTGTTCAATGTAAATGATCTACCAAATCTTATTCCTCAATTGCCCATCATTTGTAGAAGGTTGCCGGTTCTCTCTTGCAATAGACAACCGGCCTAGGATTGAAATCTATACCTAAATGTGATAAATTAGGAATGGATATATGTTGTCCTTACACGGGCTTGCCTGTCACGTGCGTCCCTCGGAAAATCAACATAGAGTTCATCTCTCCTCAAACGCATCAAGATATAATATACAAACTCATACAACCTATCCTACCCCCTTGAATAACCCTATTTCGCCCTCAAGATCATCCCTCAAACGTCCTTACACGGGCATGTTCCTGTCACGAACGTCCCTCGAAAAATCGATTGAGGAACAATCTCTACAAGATCCACAAGATATCCAAACATTCAATCAAGCATGGTAATTAGGTCCAAACACAACAATCCACACAAGATCAAATAGATACAAAACAAGGTAAAATCATAGAAGTAGGAAATTGGCAAATCCACAAGAGTTTTACATCAAATCATCCTTACAATTACTCCCTCCATCCTAGAACAAGAAATCTACTCTATAAAACAAGGAAAGAAACCCCAAGAAAGGAAGATTACAAGCACTCTTATCCCTCAAATCCAAGAAAAGAAAGAAAGAAAACTTATCTACAAAGAAGAATGTCTTCGGATCCAATCCTTGGTTTCTCGGAGATTATTCGATGAAAATCCGCCCTTAGATCACCAAAAATCCCTCCAAGAATGGTAAAGATCGCCCCAAATCTTGTCCCCCCCTCCCTCCCCCAAAAAGGGGAAAGGATCCCCTTTGAAATGAAGAAGAAACCTTTATATAGAGGGGGAAATTTGGGCTCCACACGACCCCAGGACCTGGCCGTGTGTGGGATACGGCCTGGCTCACTCCCCTCTTTGCCTGTCTCACACGGCCGTGTGTGAGACATGGTCGTGGCTTGCTTCTGACATGCTCCCCTTACATGGCCGTGTAGATCTACACGGCCTACAATGCCTCCGCCTCTGGAAACCTAGTACGGCCATGTGGTGTGCAAACCCTGCACGACCGTGTGGTGTACACGGCTAGAGCCTCCCTGGTTTTTGGAAATCAAACATGGCCATGTGGTGTACACGGCCTGGCTCCATTTGGCTTCAAATATTGGCACGACCGTGTGAGGTTCAAACAGCCGAGCTATCTTCCTTTCCTATTACAGCTACTCGGCCAAGAATCTCCACACGGCCTGGGTAACCCCCCATGGTAGGGTCGTGTGCGATATAAGAATGGTGCCTTCCTCCTTTGCTTCGCTTGCAGATTCGGCCTTGAACTTGAAACCTTCACCAAATTCGACTCCTGTGTACAGAAAATGCACAAAAGTAAATCTCCGAACAGAAAGAGTAAATATGCTAAAAGGAAAGCTGGAAGTATGACAATATGTAGACAAAGCATGTACAAAGTATGCGAATGTGCATCAAAACAAGCTAAACAAGTATATACAATCTACGCACATCAACAGTGGAAGAAGATCTTGGAATTGGCTATATTAAACCTTGGTGCTAATGTATTTCTTTATTTCCGATCCACCTGAAACACTAATAATGGTTATTATGATGAATTTACAGTTTGGTAGTAATTGGTGTGTCAAAGACTCCTCCTCAAGTAATGGGATAGAAGGGTAAGCCAAGGATGAGTACTCAGGGGAGAACAACCTCTCTTATGGAGCAAGGGGTGACCTCTGCATGGCCTGTGACATGGCCGTGAGGACTCACACGGTCCCCTATCCCCTGCTCTCAGCCAAGGAGACACGGCCGTGTGGATTCACATGGCCGTGCACCTCTTCTTCTCGGCCAAGGTGACACGGCCGTGCACCCCTTTCTCTCTGTCAAAGTGACACGACCGTGTGGATTCACACGGCCGTGCACTTCTTCCCCTCAGCCAAGGGGACACAGCCATGTGGATTCACACAGCCGTGTACCTCTCTCTCTCTCTCGGCCAAGGGGACACGACCGTGTGTATTCACACGGCTGTGCAGCTTGGCTTGTCTCCAAGTCATGTCCTATCAGTCGAACAAATAAAAGTAGACCTACAGGCTATACTGTATATAATCTGTAAGATTGGTAAAAAATTTAGATATATAGAAAGGGTAACGTCTGTCCAATTGTCTTGTTATTAATGTTATTAGAAGGGCGGGCATTACACCTCAGATGCTTTGGAAGAAGGAGCGCACGAAGTCAAGCTGGAGGCGCCCTCAAGGAGTGCTGAGGTGCCTCGAATGGGCTTGAAGGCGCCCTCTATGGCATTGGAGGTGCCTTCAAGAGGATGAGCGGCGACTTCTTCACCCTTATCTTCACTGCGGAATCGACGGAGTTAAGGGCACCCTGAAGGAGGTTGAAGGCGCCCTCAATGGGCTTTATAAGGAGGTCTTGAGCAGCAGTGATGTACGTAGATATTATGATCATTTATGCATGTTTTAACACACATTCACTTCCTTTATTTGTATATAATCTTTGCACGATCATCTCTCCTATTGTTTATTCAGTATTAATTACTCTTTTGTTGGAGATCTGCACTTTGTTTGGTTTTGTGTTGACAGGGATAACTTTTGGAGTGAAAACGACGATTGTCGACGCATCAGAGCAAAATCAGAAAGCCACTTGACATCGACTATGCAACCCTGCACAACCGTATAGCCATTCCTGAGAGAGAGCAGCACATGGCCGTGCGACCTTGCACGGCCGTGCCTTACGACAAGAGTTGAAGGTGTTAGTTAGAGCCCTTGAGTCAATCAAATGATGATTGTTGTATGGACTCATTGTATCATATTCCTATGTATATAAAGACATTTGTTTTAGTTATTATACTTACTTGTATTGGTGCCAAATAACTAAGTATAATAGCGTCCTTGAGTAGAAGGTTCTTATCTATATTAATCTATTGGTTGAATCGATAGTGACATGATATAGAGAACACTAGTCTTAATCATTCCTAGTCAAGTATTAACATTCAGGGACAATGTTAATGCGACGAGACTATAATGTAGGTCAACTCGATGACTTCATCTCATAAGTCATGGATATAGAGATATCAAGTTGACACATGAGTATGCATTGGAGAATGTATAGTGAAGGACCTGCCATTAGAAAGTATCATGGATCATTATATGAGTGTCATATACTTTCTCATGTGGCTATTAGTATGACCATTAGTTCATGGACCTAAAGTCACCATGGTTCCCTACATAAGGAGTTGCATACTTTGGCTTCGTCAAACGTCACCCGTAACTGGGTAGACTATAAAAGCAATTACTGGGTATGTAACAAATTATGCGGAGGGATGTGAGTGATGTAGATGGGATCTATCCCTCCTATATAACGGGAGTGACATCGTTATTCTTGATAGAGTGAGACCACTAAGTGCATGGTCATGCCCAAATGAGTCAATATGAGATATTGAGCTCATTTGATTATAGTCAGTCTACTTGGAGTTCAAGATTAAGATTGATCAGAGGATGACACCGTCTATGGCTCAAATTGATTAATCTAGATGTCAAGGATAGAAAAACATTGTCATAAATTGTGAAGAGTCACAATTAGTAGTCACAAGGTGATGTTGGATCTCAACATTCTTGTAACTTGGGTAGTAATGATGTGTTGTGAGATACCGCTCATTACTTATACTTCTAAATGGGTTTAGGAGCATTGCCAACGTTACAAGAACCTATAGGGTCTCACACAATATTAGATGGAGATTAGGTTCTTATGATGAACCAAGAGGATTAGGTTCATGTGATGAACCAAATTGGATTAAGAGTAATTCTAATTAAACTAATTGAGTTGGACTCAATTTGGTTCATGTGTTAAATGAGTCTAATTAGATTTGGATTTATTGAGTCAATTTAATTCAATGGATATAGATTCATTAAATTAAATTGGTTTGAATCAAATGGTTAGATTTGATCATCCATGGGAGAGAAGAGGTCATGTTTGACTTGACCTGAGAAGGGAAGATGAAAGGTCAACTTTGACTTGACCAATGCCACCTCATTTGTGAGTTGGCATAGAGTGGGCCAATGATAATGTTCCACATCATCAAGGATAGTACATGTGTGTGCCACCTCATGAGGGAGATCAAGAGTTGTGACTCTTGGTATTCCATGGAGTTTAAAAACCCCTCTTGAAGTGGCCGGCCACTTTAAGTGGTGTTGAATGTTTTGTGTGCTCATTCACTCCTTCTTCTTCCTCCTCTCATCTTATTCTCTCCCTCTCCTCCACCTTGGACGAAACCTTCAAGAGTGCTAGCACACTCTAAGGTTTCTTCTCCATTTTTGCTCGTGTGGATACACATAGAGGGGTGTTCACTTGACACCCTTGAGATCAGACAAATTTTGTACGAGCGGGATAAGCGAAGGGTTTCGCATCAAAGGTATAACTTCTCTACCATGTAGATCTAGGATTAGAAAATATGTACACAAAATTTTAATCTTCGCACGGATTCGGTGGCATGGAACTTCGGGGTTTCCGCAACGCAAAAAGCGGTTTTTGCGGACCGGAAGTCCCAACAGTGGTATTAGAGCCACGTGTAAAGCGTGTACTTATTTTTATTTTAATTTTTGTGAAAAATTAAAGTTCTGTAAGTTTCTGTGATTTTATTAATTTTATGGTTTCTTAGAGTATTTTTCTCGTAGAAGCGAAGCAATGAGTGTTTGAACACTTGTAGGCTTCGACTACCAAGAAACACCTTCCGTAACGGTAAGGTCTCACCCAAAATATTTTGGGACAGCGGCTAAAGGCACTGTAAGATCGTCGTTGGACACTCGTGAGAATCATTTTGCGAGAAAGGGTGCTGCCCCTAACCCCGCAAGGGGCATTGTCTTGCGATCGCGCCCGAAAATCGCTAAACGGGACCACCAGGAAGTTGTGACTCATAAAATCATTAAAAACAACAATAAAATTACAGAAATTTATATAAAATATATAATTTAGAATTATGTATGATTTGTGATGGTCATGGCCCAAAAAAATCCCAATTGGATTGGTTACATGTGTTGTAATTCATAATATGGATTACGTGCCATTTTTGTGTGATTGTGCATGTTGTATATGTGATACGCGACCTGCACATCATGCCTTTCTATTTTATTTCCTGTTGTAAAATAGTGTAGGACCGTTAGATTCGATAGAGGAGGGGGGTGAATATCGATTCGAAAAACAAGAGTATAAGCGCAGCGGAAAAGTAAAATAGACACAGTTGTTTTACTTCGTTCGGAGCCTGTGACGACTCCTACTCGAAGGCCCGTGGTCCTTGACCACTTTCGTTGGGCAATCACTAGCAATTCGAAATAATGATTACAAAAGAACCGTACAGTGAATGCTAATGAAAACTAAAAAAAATACCGACAAGAAGGGAAAAGAATGGAGCGTAGTGTCGGAGCTTTGTTGGCGTCGCACTGAACGTTGAGCAGCAAGACCAGCAGTAGAAGAATTCTCAGCTTGATTGATTGATCCTGAAGCTCCTGTCTGGGGCTTCTTTTATATGCTGTTCCAGGCGCCTGGATCCCTTCCGGGCGCCTGGAATGTGACGTAGCTGCACAAACCATGATGCTCCACGTGGCGACGACTCGGCTGGATAGAATTCGCCTTCCGGGCGCCCGGACCACCTTGTTCCAGAAAACTCCTTTTTCCTGCAAAACAAAGTTAGTCCGAGGCAAATGTATATCCTGTAACACAGATTGTCAGCACAGTTAAAGTTCAACAGATAAATAAAAAGAGTATGACTTAGATTCCGTCTTTCCGAGACCGGAATCTAGTCACGATCTCGACTTAGACATCCGAAATGGATCTAAGCCTGATTGACGCCTAATGTCCCCTTCCCGGGAACGCATCCTCACAGTCACTCCCCTTCAGTGACTTACCTTACTTACCTGCCAGACGTCCGGTCAGCCCGTCAGCCCGTCGACCCGTCTGGACTTCTCGCCAGCTATCCGGTCAGCCCGTCGACCTAGCTGGACTTCTCGCCAAGCGTCCGGTCAGCCCGTCGACCCGCTTGGACTTCTCGCCAGCTATCCGGTCAGCCCGTCGACCTAGCTTGACTTCTCCTGCACACTCGATCAAAGTGTCAGACAACAACAAGACTAACTTAACCTATTTGCCATTCATCAAAACCTAGGTGAAATCGTTAGTGCTAGCCGCACCAACAATCTCCCCCTTTTTGATGGAATGACAACCTGGTTAAGTTAGTGAAGGCATATGCATGAAACAACATGCATTTGTGTGGTTTTAAAGTTAGTTTGTGTTTTCAAATTGGTTTAGCTAACTTAACCACCTAACCCTCCTCCCCTTTGGCATTCATCAAAAAAATGAACAAAGGTAAATAATCATAGTGAAGAGTTATTGTAACAGGTAATCAAATTTTCAAAGATATCTAAGTTTGGTTCAAAATTTGAAAGATAAAAGTGTAATTTTTAAGTTTAAAATTAAAATTTTGAAAATAATTTTTTAAGTTTAAAATTAGAATTTTGAAAATAATTTTTAAGTTTAAAATTAGAATTTTGAAAATAATTTTTAAGCTTAAAATTAAAATTTTGAAAATAATTATTAAGTTTAAAATTAAAATTTTGAAAATAATTTTTAAGTTTAAAATTAAAATTTTGAAAATAATTTTTAAGTTTAAAATTAAAATTTTGAAATTAATTTTTTAAGTTTAAAATTAGAATTTTGAAAATAATTTTTAAGTTTAAAATTAAAGTTTTGAAAATAATTTTTAAGTTTAAAATTAAAATTTTGAAAATAATTTTTAAGTTTAAAATTAAAATTTTGAAAATAATTTTTTAAGTTTAAAATTAGAATTTTGAAAATAATTTTTAAGTTTAAAATTAAAATTTTGAAAATAATTTTTAAGTTTAAAATTAAAATTTTGAAAATAGTTTTTAAGTTTAAAATTAAAATTTTGAAAATAATATTTAAGTTTAAAATTGAAATTTTGAAAATAATTTTTAAGTTTAAAATAAAAATTTGAAAATAATTTTTAAGTTTAAAATTAGAATTTTGAAAATAATTTTTAAGTTTAAAATTAAAATTTTGAAAATAATTTTTAAGTTTAAAATTGAAATTTTGAAAATAATTTTTAAGTTTAAAATTAAAATTTTGAAAATAATTTTTAAGTTTAAAATTAAAATTTTGAAAATAACTTTTCAAAATAATTTTTAAGTTTAAAATTTAAATTTTGAAAATAGTTTTTAAGTTTAAAATTAAAATTTTGAAAATAATTTTTAAGTTTAAAATAAAAATTTTGAAAATAATTTTTAAGTTTAAAATTAAAATTTTGAAAATAATTTTTAAGTTTAAAATTAAAATTTTGAAAATAATTTTTAAGTTTAAAATTAAAATTTTGAAATTAATTTTTTTTTAGTTTAAAATTAACATTTTGAAAATAATTTTTTAAAAAAAATAATTAAAATTTTGAAAATAATTTTTAAGTTTAAAATTAAAATTTTGAAAATAATTTTTAAGTTTAGAATTAAAATTTTGAAAATAATTTTTATGTTTAAAATTAAAATTTTGAAAATAATTTTTTAAGTTTGAAATTAGAATTTTGAAAATAAATTTTAATTTTAAAATTAAAATTTTGAAAATAATTTTTAAGTTTAAAATTAAAATTTTGAAATTAATTTTTTTAGTTTAAAATTAACATTTTTAAAATAATTTTTTAAAAAAAATAATTAAAATTTTGAAAATAATTTTTAAGTTTAAAATTAAAATTTTGAAATTAATTTTAAGTTTAAAATTAAAATTTTGAAATTAATTTAAGTTTAAAAATTTAAAATTAATTTTTAATCCTTATTCATCTCACCTGATCTATATTATCAATCAGGGAATCCTATGATTTTGTGAGATGAAATTGGTTTGATTACAGAGTTTTGGTTTAACTTGTGTTAGATTCAGACTTAGCTTTGGTTTCCACAAATAGGCATTCTTCGGATAAACTTCTAAGCTTGGTGAGTCACAAGGACATCATTAGAAGTAACCAACCTTTCGAGGTTTTCCGAATAGTCCTATCCACAGAACATAGTACTAAATCTTGGTCTAACTGGTTAGGATTCGTTTAAGGGTAGCTTCGGTCAGTTCCACTTGGCCAAATGCACCAGATCGAAACCATATCTTTCTAGACATGCGATGCCCAAGTTTCCCTAACGTACTATCATCCAAAAATTTCACCAATACCATGATTCAAGTTAAACTTGGTCTCTAATTCTAATTGCCCTGCCGGGTTTGTTAGTTTTGGGTTACCCTGTCGGGTAAGTTAGTTTTGGAGGTACCAGCTATTCTGGAGCCTCCCCCTGAATTATTGGCCATTAATTTAAGTTTTGATTTTAGGCTTGTGTCGATTCTTTTTATAGTTATAGTTAACTTGGTGATAATTTTTTTGTTTTTTAAACTGTTTAGCTTTTGAATTTGATTTAGGTTTGTATTTTTGATTTTGGTTTGGTTTATTTAATTTTATATAATGTATTTTTTCTTTAGGTATATAATATTGATTAAGTCCTACTTGCGTGGTTAGACACGCTTTCGGAACCCAAGCTAGATTGGTTGACTTGTATTGGGTTATTAATGATTTGAAGGTTTTATTTGAATTCGACTTATATCCTAGTCCGATTTTATTATAACATGCTTTTTGATTATTTAGGATTAAGTCTAAATTTTTTGATCTTGTTGTGAATTTTTCTAACATCTTCTTTAAATTGTCTATTTCATTTTTTAATGATAAATTCTCCTCCTCAAGTGTTAGATCTTGAGTTGGATTTGAATTTTTTAATTGTTCCTTGAGGTTTTGATTTTCCTCAAGAAGTAATTTGTTTTCATTTTCTACTTTGGTTAATTTACTATTTAAACAAGAAATGATTCTAAAAAACTTTTTGTTTAAATTAAAATATACCTCATTCGAGCCTTCGGAAACGAGTACAGACTCGTGGCTTGTTTCGGGTTCAGACCCATCTTCATCTTCCGACACATTTTCAGTTTCGGCTTCGCGGGCCATCAGTGCGAGGTGGCTCTGATGTTTCTGCTCTTCTTCCTCTGATTCGTTCGAGGAGTCGTCCCACGTTGCTTTGAGTGCTTTCTTTTTTGTTGGCTTTGGTTTGTCGAACTTTAGTTTTGGGCATTCGTTCTTGTAATGTCCCTTTTTGTTGCAGCCGTAGTAAGTCACGTTCTTTTGTTCTGAGGGAGAGCTGATCTTTTGAACATCCTTTTTGCTGAAGCTCCTCTTTCTCCTGGTGAACATTTTTCTTACCAAGTTCACCAGGTGTTCTTCGTTTTCGGAGTCTTGGTCAGATTCTTCTTCAAATTCAGGCTTGCTTTTCTTTTCTTTGGAGGACCCTGCAAATAGAGCTATACCTTTCTCGGCTCCAGCATTAGTTTGTTCATGTAATTCTAATTCACAGAAAAACTCATCTAATTTTAAGTTAGAAAGATCCTTATAAATTTTGTAGGCATCCACTATTGATGCCCACAAACTATTACGTGGAAAGGCGTTTAATGTGTACCTTATTAAGTCTCTGTTCTCCATCTGGTGGCCTATCGCATGGAGCCCGTTGAGGATGTCCTTGATCCTCGCGTGTAGTTGATTCGCCGTTTCACCTTCCTGCATTTTTATATTAAAAATTTTATTTAAGAGAAGGTCTCGTTTTGTTACCTTGGCGTCACTCGTTCCCTTCTGCAGCTCGATCAACTTGTCCCATAGCTCTTTAGCGTTTTTGTGTGGACCGACTCTGTTCAGTTCTTCTCTTGTCAATCCGCATTGTAGAGTGTTGATCGCCTTATTTTCTGTTGATGCTTTTTTCTTGAGATCTGCTGTCCAGTCTTCAGGATCCACTAGATTCCCGGCGTTGTCCACTGGAATTTTGTAGGGTCTCGTGATGCTCATCCACTGGTCGAAGTCTGTTTTGAGGTAGACCTCCATGCGCTTCTTCCAGTAAGGGAAGTCGTCCCCGTTGAAGAGTGGAGGTCGCACTGTGCTTAATCCTTCTTGTTGGGACATTCTGTGCACAGGTAAATAACCAAAAAAAACCCAATACTTGGTCTTGGATTAGTAGTGCGGGAAGAGAAAAATAGAAAGGATTCTAGATTCGTGTTGCACTAATTTAAATTGATTAGAGAAATATTAAGTTAACAAAACAACAATTTTAAAGTTAATTTTAAAAAAATTCACTCCCTGTCTGATTGGTGGTTGCACCAAATCAGAGCGGTACCTGCTCTGATACCACTTGTAGGACCGTTAGATTCGATAGAGGGGGGGTGAATATCGATTCAAAAAACAAGAGTATAAGCGCAGCGGAAAAGTAAAATAGACACAGTTGTTTTACTTCGTTCGGAGCCTGTGATGACTCCTACTCGAAGGCCCGTGGTCCTTGACCACTTTCGTTGGGCAATCACTAGCAATTCGAAATAATGATTACAAAAGAACCGTACAGTGAATGCTAATGAAAACTAAAAAAAATACCGACAAGAAGGGAAAAGAATGGAGCGTAGTGTTGGAGCTTTGTTGGCGTCGCACTGAACGTTGAGTAGCAAGACCAGTAGTAGAAGAATTCTCAGCTTGATTGATTGATCCTGAAGCTCCTGTCTGGGGCTTCTTTTATATGCTGTTCCAGGCGCCTGGATCCCTTCCGGGCGCCTAGAATGTGACGTAGCTGCACAAACCATGATGCTCCACGTGGCGACGACTCGGCTGGATAGAATTCGCCTTCCGTGCGCCCGGACCTCCGGGCGCCCGGATCCCCTCCGGGCGCCCAAACCACCTTGTTCCAGAAACCTCCTTTTTTCTGCAAAACAAAGTTAGTCCGAGGCAAATGTATATCCTGTATCACAGATTGTCAGCACAGTTAAAGTTCAACAGATAAATAAAAAGAGTATGACTTAGATTCCGTCTTTCCGAGACCGGAATCTAGTCACGATCTCGACTTAGACATCCGAAATGGATCTAAGCCGGATCGACGCCTAATGTCCCCTTCCCGGGAACGCGTCCTCACAGACACTTCCCTCCAGTGACTTACCTCACTTACCTTCCAGACGTCCGGTCAGCCCGTCGACCCGTCTGGACTTCTCGCCAAGCGTCCGGTCAGCCCGTCGACCCGCATGGACTTCTCGCCAGCTATCCGGTCAGCTCGTCGACCTAGCTGGACTTCTCGCCAAGCGTCCGGTCAGCCCGTCGACCCGCTTGGACTTCTCGCCAGCTATCCGGTCAGCCCGTCGACCTAGCTAGACTTCTCCTGCACACTCGATCAAAGTGTCAGACAACAACAAGACTAACTTAACCTATTTGTCATTCATCAAAACCTAGGTGAAATCGTTAGTGCTAGCCGCTCCAACAAATAGTCTAGACTCGAATGTAACTCGAGTTTCACCTTTGTAATGTACAAAATGGAGCTGTGGAAGGTCCACTCGAGGAGGAGTTACGAGGAGGGTGCGAGCAACACATGGCGGTCATAGGGAGGAGCTTGGAGAAGCTGTTGACCTTAGGTTGACCGTCTGATCTTCTCATTGGCTTGAGAAGATCGTAGTAGGACCATGACCTAATCACAGTTTAATTAATTGCTTGTGTGTGTGTATGTGATGCATGCTAGAGTAGAGTAATTAATTAGTGCCTTGACGATTAGATTAGATCTTAATCGTGTATATGATACACATCAATGATTAGATTAGATCTTAACCGCGTCAACTCAAAATGCCTACCATGCCGTGATACCCATCACTACCTCAATCACATGTTATTGTTGAATCTGCCAAAGCAGAGCAACGCATATTATCTTGGTAGGGTACGGAGGGACAATCATGGTCCCGCCTATCAACGCCTGGGTGAGTACAAACTCAATCAGATTGAGTAAAAATAGTTAAACTCAATTAGATCGGGTTTAACTATAAGCATTTTTCAATGGTTGGTAGATAGGTCAAAATCACATTTATATTAACTCTTGGGTGATTTAGCCAAAGCTAGCTCAAGTTTTAATATTCATGCGGATCTTGATCCTATAAACAAGAGTTAATAGTGATGTAATTGGTAATTAGTTACCTACTGATCATACTAAGTCTTGGGCTATTTAGCCAAAGATAACTCAAGGCATAGTATGATGTGGATCTTGTCCCGCAAGAATTATAGCTAGTTGGTTAGAATCTAGTAGGTGTGGTTTGACCACATCCATGACTTGATTCTACAAAAGTTCTATAATTCAGTGGGAGCATCATTTAGTTAAAGGCCTAATTAAATGATTAGTGGAATATGATATTTATTTTCTGCATTTTCTGTTGTAGATTGCCATGTCATCAAACACGAGCACCTTCTCCCTGCATTTTATCCTTGATAAGGACAAGCTCAATGGAGTTAATTTCCTGGACCGGTACAAGAACCTGAGAATTGTTCTCACTCAGGAAAGGAAACTGTACGTCCTGGAGATGCCCATTTCGAGGCACCTCCTGCCATTGCCACGCGTGCTGACCGTGATACTTATAAGAAGCATCAAGATGACGCATTAGATGTGTCCTGTCTCATGCTCGCGACCATGAACTCTGAGCTTTAGAAGCAACACGAGTTGATGGGTGCTTATGATATGGTTGAACATATTCGTCAACTATATCAAGGACAAGCTAGGCACGAGTGATTCGAGATCTCTAAGGCACTATTTCAGTGCAAGATGCAAGATGGGACTCCCGTAGGTCCATATATACTCAAGATGATTGGGTACATAGAAAACCTACAGAGGTTGAGATTTCCCCTTGGCCAAGAGCTGGTCACTGACTTGATCTTGCAATCCTTGCCGGAGAGCTACAGTCAATTTGTCATGAATTACAACATGAACGAAATTGACAAGCTACTGCCCGAGCTACTTAGCATGTTGAGAACTGCTGAGCTCAATCTTAAGATGGTTAAGCCCAACTCTATTTTGATAGCACAAAAAAATAAGGGCAAGGGCAAGTCTAAAGGTAAGGGAAAGTCCCAAGCCAAGGGCAAAGGCAAGGCACTGAAACCCAAAGGAGGGGTTGCCAAGGATACTACATGCTTCCACTGCGGTCAGACTGGGCACTAGAAGAGGAACTGCAAAGTGTATCTGGAAGATCTTAAAAAGAAGAGAAGTGAGACTTCTACTTCAGGTATAAATGTTATAGAAGTTAATCTCTCTATTTCTTCATCATGGGTATTAGATACCGGATGTGCTTCTTACATTTGTACTAATGTGCAGGCGTTGAGAAATAGCAGGGCATTAACGAAGGGCGAGGTGGACCTACGAGTAGGTAATTGAGCACGGGTTGCTGCTGTTGTTATAGGGACTTACTATCTATCTCTATCCTCTGGGCATGTACTAGAACTAGATGAATGTTGTTATGTTCCTACTCTTACTAAGAACATAATTTTAGTTTCTTGTTTGGATAAGAAAGGTTTTTCATTTATAATAAAGAACAAATATTGTTCAGTTTATTTAAATAATATGTTCTATTGTAGTGCACCTATGATGAACGAACTCTACATTCTATACTTAGAGAACCCCATCTATAACATAAATACCAAGAGGTTCAAATCAAATGAAATGAACCAAACTTATCTCTGGCATTGTCGCTTAAGTCATATAAATGGCAAACGCTTATCCCAGCCCCATAAAGATGGTTTGCTAGACTCATTTGATTTTGAATCATATGAGACATGCGAATCATGCCTACTAGGCAAGATGACCAAGACTCCCTTTAGTGGACACAACAAAAGAGCGACTGACTTGTTAGGACTTATACATAGTGATGTATGTGACCCTTTCAATGTCGCTGCCAGAGGTGGTTATAGGTACTTCATTACATTTACTGATGACTTCAGTAGATATGGTTATGTGTATCTGATGACACATAAGTCAAAATTCTCTGAAAAGTTCAAAGAATTCAAGAATGAAGTGCAAAACCAGATTGGCAAGAATATTAAGATACTTCAATCAGATCAAGGTGGTGAATATCTTAGCCATGAGTTTCGTGACTATCTAGCTGAGTGTGGGATTCTATCCCAACTCACTACTCGTGGAACACCACAATGGAATGGTGTATTCGAAAGGAGGATTCGTACCCTATTAGATATGGTACGATCTATGATGAGCCACACCGATCTTCCTATCTCACTTTGGGGCTATGCTCTAGACACAGTAGCCTTCACACTCAACCGTGTTCCATCCAAGGCTGTGATAAAGACACCATATAGGATATGGACTGGGATTGATGCCCAGCTGTCTTTTATGAGGATTTGGGGTTGTGAGGCTTACGTTTGACGTCAGATCTTGGACAAACTAAGATCCAAATCCAATAAGTGTTATTTTATTGGATATCCCAAGGAAACGAAGGGATATTACTTCTACATTCCCAGTCAACACAAGGTAGTTGTGGCTAAAACTGGGGTATTTCTAGAAAAGGATTTTGTTTCTAGAAAAACTAGTGGGAGTACGTTCAATCTTGAAGAAGTTTAGGATATGGACCATAGCACTGAAGCCTTGATTGAAGTTGAACTAGAACCATAATGTGTTGTGGATGATGAGATTGTTCCACAAGGAGTTGAGGAACAACAACCAGTTCAAGTAGACCTACCTCTTCGCAGGTCTAATAGGGTACGTCGTCAGCTTGAGAGATACTCATTTCTCTTGTTTGACCATGATGACACTATGCTTATTGAGAATGAGCCTACCTCTTATCAGGAAGCTGTGATGAGACCAGATTCTGAGAAATGGCTAGAGGCAATGAGATTCGAAATGGAATCCATGTACACCAACCAAGTATGGACTTTGGTTGATCCACTTGAAGGGATAAAACTCATTGGGTGTAAGTGGGTCTTTAAGAGAAAGACTGACATGGATGGACTGATATATAAGGGTTGTTTGATAGCTAAAGGTTTCAAACAAATTCATGGTATTGACTATGATGAAATCTTTTCTCCAATGGCGATGTTTAAGTCTATTCGGATCTTGCTTGCTATTGCAGCATACCACGATTATGAGATCTAGCAGATGGATGTCAAAACCGTGTTTCTGAATGGAAACCTGCTCGAGGATGTGTACATGACACAACCTGAGGGTTTTGTAGATCCACAGCATACTGGCAGAGTATGCAAGCTGCATAGGTCCATTTATGGACTAAAGCAAGCTTCTCGGAGCTAGAATCTTCGATTCGATGATGTGATCAAACAGTTTGGTTTCATCAAGAATGAAGATGAACCCTGTGTCTACAAGAAGGTTGTAGGGAACAAAGTTGTCTTCCTTATATTGTATGTGGATGAAATACTACTTATTGGGAATGACATCCCTTTGCTTCAGTCTGTAAAGACTTGGCTAGGGAATTGTTTCTCAATGAAGGACTTAGGTGAAGCAGCCCGTATTCTAGGCATACAGATCTATAGATATAGATCTAAGAGATTGCTTGGCCTAAATCAGAGTACATATGTTGACAAGGTATTACTACAGTTTGCCATGCAGAATTCCAAGAAAGGATTTCTGCCGATGTCACATGGTGTGAGTCTTTCGAAGACTCAAAGCCCCTCTTCTAGAGAGGAGAGAGATCTCATGGATAAGATCCCTTATGCTTCAACCATAGGATCTATCATGTACGCCATGCTATGTACTCGTCCTGATGTTTCGTAGGCTTTGAGCATGACGAGCAGATACCAGTCAGATCCAGGTGAAAGTCACTAGATAGTAGTCAAGAATATTCTTAAGTACTTAAGAAGGACTAAAAAATATTTCTTGATATATGGAGGCGATGATAAGCTAGCTATAAAGGGTTACAGTGATGCCAGCTTCCAAACTGACCAGGATGATTATAGATCACAGTCTGGGTTCATGTTTTGCTTGAATGGTGGTGCTGTGAGCTGGAAGAGTTCGAAGCAGGACACAGTTGCTGATTCTACAACAGAGGCTGAGTATATTGCTGCATCAGAATCAGCAAAGGAGGCAGTTTGGATCCGTAAGTTCATTACTGAGCTTGGGGTGGTTCCTAGTATAACCGATCCGATAGAGCTCTATTGTGACAACAATGGAGCAATTACACAGGCTAAAGAACCTCGCTCACACCAGCTGACCAAACACATACTACGGGGCTTCCATCTCTTTCGAGAGATCATCGATAGAGGAGATGTGAAGCTTTGTAGAGTACCCACAGAGGCTAACATCACTGATCCCTTGACCAAGGCTTTGGCACAGAGAAAGCATGATGGTCACACTGGGTCATTGAGCCTTAGAGCCTAAACTGATTGGGACTAGTGCTAGTGGGAGATTGTTAGTTAGAGCCCTAGAGCCAATCATATGATGATTGTTGTATGGACTCATTGTATCGTATTCCTATGTATAAAAAGGCATTTCTTTTGGTTATTATACTTACTTGTATTGGTGCCAAATAACTAAGTATAATAGCGTCCTTAAGTAGAAGGTTCTTATCTATATCAATCGATTGGTTGAATCGATAGTGAGATGATATAGAAAACACTACTCTTAATCATTCCTAGTCAAGTATTAACATTCAGGGACAATGTTAATGAGACGAGACTAGCATGTAGGTCAACTCGATGACTTGATCTCACAAGTCATGGATATAGAGATATCAAGTTGACACAATAGTATGCATTAGAGAATGTATACTGAATGACCCGCCATGAGAAAGTAACATGGATTATTATATGAGTGTCATATACTTTCTCATGTGGCTATTAGTATGACTATTAGTCCTTGGACCTGAAGTCACCATGGTTCCCTACATAAGGAGTTGCATACTTTGGCTTCATCGAACGTCACCCGTAACTGGGTGGACTATAAAAGCGATTACTGGGTATGTAACAAATTATGCGGAGGGATGTGAGTGATGTAGATGGGATCTATCCCTCCTATATAATGGGAGTGACATCATTATTCCTGATAGAGTGAGACCACTAAGTGCATGGCCATGCACAAATGAGTCAATATGAGATATTGAGCTCATTTGATTATAGTGAGTCTACTTGGAGTTCAAGATTTAGATTGATCAGAGGATGATACCGTCTATGGCTCAAATTGATCAATCTAGATGTCAAGGATAGAAGGACATTGTCATAAATTGTGAAGAGTTAAATTAGTAGTCACAAGGTGATGTTGGATCTCAACATTCTTGTAACTTGGGTAGTAATGATGTGTTGCTAGATACTGCTCATTACTTATGCTTCTAAATGGGTTTAGGACCATTGCCAACGTTACAAGAACCTATAGGGTCACACACAAAGGGCAATTAGATGGAGATTAGGTTCATATGATGAACCAAGAGGATTAGGTTCATGTGATGAACCAAATTGGATTATGAGTAATCCTAATTAAACTAATTGAGTTGGACTCAATTTGGTTCATGTGTTAAATGAGTCTAATTAGATTTGTATTCATTGAGTCAATTTAATTCAATGGATATAGATTCATTAAATTAAAATGGTTTGAATCAAATGGTTATATTTGATTAACCATGGGAGAGAAGAGGTCAAGTTTGACTTGACTTGAGAAGGGAGGATGAAAGGTCAAGTTTGACTTGACCAATGCCACCTCATTTGTGAGTTGGCATAGAGTGGGCCAATGATAATGTTCCACATCATCAAGGATAGTACAAGTGTGTGCTACCTCATGAGGGAGATCAAGAGTTGTAACTCTTGGTATTCCATGGAGTTTAAAAACCCTTCTTGAAGTGGCCGACAACTTTAAGTGGTGTTGAATGTTTTGTGTGCTCATTCACTCCTTCTTCTTCCTCCTCTCATCTTCTTCTCTCCCACTCCTCCACCTTGGTCGAAACCTTCAAGAGTGGTAGCACACTCTAAGGTTTCTTCTCCATTTTTGCTCGTGTGGATACACATAGAGGGGTGTTCACTTGACACCCTTGAGATTCGGCAAATTTTGGACGAGCGGTATAATCGATGGGCTTCGCATCAAAGGTATAACTTCTCTACCATGATGATTGTATTTTGGACTTATTGTATCATGTTCTATATAAATAAAGGCATTTGGATTTTCGTTATTATACTTACTTGTATTGGTGCCAAATAAACTAAGTATAATAATGTCCTTGAGTAAATGGTTCTCACCTATATCAATCGGTTAGTTGAACCGATAGTGAGACGATATAGGGAACACTACTTTTAATCATTCCTAGTCAAGTATTAACATTCAGGGACAATGTTAATGCAATAAGACTAGCATGTAGGTCAACTCGATGACTTGATCTCACAAGTCATGGATATAGAGATATCAAGTTGACACATGAGTATACATTAGAGAATGTATATTGAATGACCCGCCATGAGAAAGTACCATGGATCGTTATATGAGTGTTATATAATTTCTCATGTGGCTATTAGTATGACTACTAGTCCTTAGACCTGAAGTCACCATAGATCCCTACATAAGGAGTTATGTACTTTGGTTTCGTCAAACGTCACCCGTAACTGGGTGGACTATAAAGGCGATTACTGGGTATATAACAAATTATGCAGAGGGATGTGTGTGATGTAGATGGGATCTATCCCTCCTATATGACGGGAGAGACATCGGTATTCTTGATAGAGTGAGACCACGAAGTGCATGGTCATGCCCAAATGAGTCAATATAAGATATTGAGCTCATTTAATTTAGTGAGTCTACTTGGTGTTCAAGATTTAGATTGATCAGAGGATGACACGGTCTATGCCTCACATTGATCAATCTAGATGTCTAGGATAGAAGGACACTTGTCATATTTTGTGAGGAGTCACAATTTGTAGTCACAAGGTGATGTCGGATCTCGACATTCTTGTAACTTGGGTAGTAATGATGTGTTGCTAGATACCGCTGATTACTTATGCTCTTAAATGGGTTTAGGGAATTGCCAACGTTACAAGAACCTATAGGGTCACACACTTAGGACAATTAGATGGAGATCAGGTTCATATGATGAACCAAGAGGATTAGATTCATTTGATGAATCAAATTGGATTAAGAGTAATCCTAATTGGGCTAACTTGAGTTCGACTCAAGTTGATTCATGTGTTCAATGAGTCTAATTTAGATTTTGACTCATTGAATCAATTTAATTAAATGAATTAGATTCATTATATTAAGTTGGCTTGAATCAAATGGTTGGATTCGATCAACCATGGAAGAGATTTGGTCAAGTTTGACTTGACTTGAGAGGAAGATTAAAAGTCAAGTTTGACTTGACTTTATGCCACCTCATTGGTGAGTTGGCATTGATATGGACCAATGATGTTACTCCACATCATCATAGTTGCCACCTCATGGAAGTTACAAAGCCATTGTCTTTAATAGCTTCACATTAATTGCACTTAATGCAATTTTGGGAGTTACACAAAGGAGAGTGGCCGGCCACTATTATTTGAATGAGAATTCAATTTTTCATTCAAGTGTGATTTTTCTTCCTTCTTCCTCTCAAGCTCTCCCTCTCCTCCTTCCTTGGCCGAACCACATAGGTGCTAGCACACCTTGGTTTTTGGTCACCTCCACCTAGTGTGTTCGTGTGGATACGTGTAGAGAGTTGTCTACATTGACAACTTCGAGAGCCGGCGTACCGAGGACGAGCGGGATACGCAAAAGGACACACAACAAGGGTAAAGATCTTCATCATATAGATCTAGAAGTTTTGTAACTCGTACTCGTATGTTTTCAAATTTTTTGGCTAGGGTGATTCGGGGTTTCCGCGACGCGAAAAAGCGGTTTATCAGATCCACGTGCGAAGCTTGTACGAGTTTAATTTGATTTTTATGAAAAATTAAAGCTTCTGTACATTTCTGTAAATTTATGGTTTTTATAGTTTTAATAGTAATATTTCTCGTAGATGCGAAGCACAAGTGTTTATACAATTGTAGGCTTCGACTACCGAGAAGTTTTTTCTGAAATGGCATCATTTCGACCCAAATCTTTTTGGGACAGCGGGATAAGGTGCTCTTGGATCGCTTAGGAGCAACTCGCGATGGTTAGATCGCGGGTAGGGGTACTGCCCCTAACCCCGTAAGGCGCCCGAAATCGCTAATCGGGACCGCCGGGAAAAATTTACTCATAAAATCTGTAAAATTATGAAAAATTACAGAAAAATTACAGAAATATATAATTTTGAATTATATATTAATTTTGTGATAGTCATGGCCCAAAGACCCAATTCGATTGGACAATTGTGTTGTAATTCATAATACGGCCTGTGTGCCGTTATGTGATGTGCGTGCTTGTATTTTATTTTTATTTTATTTTCGCGACCTGCGCGTTGTGCCTTTCTATTATTCTGGTTGTAAATTAGATTTAGACTCGAATGTAACTCGAGTTTCAAAAATTTTAATGTACAAATTTGGAGCTGTGGAAGGTCCACTCGAGACGGAGTTACGAGGAAGGCGCGAGCAACACAAGGTGGTCAAAAGGAAGGCGCTTGAGAAGTTGACCTTAGGTTGACCATCCAATCTTCTCATTGGCTTGAGAAGATCGTAGTAGGGCCATGACTAATCACAAAACTTAGTTAATTACTTGTGTATATGATGCATGTTTAATTATGTAATTAATTAGTGCCTAGCGATTAAGATTAGATCTAAATCATGCACAAGATGCACCCTTACGATTAGATTAGATCTACATCGTGTACAAGATGCACTCTATCGATTAGATTAGATCTATTTCAAGTATATGATACATCATCATTTAGATTAGATCTAAATCACGACAACTCAAAATGCCTACCATGCCGTGATACCCATCACTGTCTCGATCGCATGATGTTGTTGAATCTGCCAAAGCAGTGTAACACCCACTAAGCTTTTAAGATAAGCATATGAATGTAGGATTTTGCCTTAGAAAAATAAAAGGAAGTGGGTTGAAGCAAAAAGAAATAAAATGAAATAAAAAGATGAGGAGGTCAAGGATTGAACCTTGAACCTCTTATATTATAATTTAGAGAATTAATTAGTAGAAACCAATTGGGATAGAGAGAAGATATTGATAGCAAAGGAGGGAAACTCATGATAAGGGTGAGAGTAAAAGTTAGCCAAAAGAAAACAAGAAAAGAGCAAGAGAAAGACAACTTGCCTTCCTTCCTTCTCTCCCTCTTTCTCTCTTCTCTTGCCGAAAATAAAAGAGGCTAATTAAGGAGATTCATTCCCCCTTATTTTCACCATGAATGATGAGGATAAATAAATAAATAAAAATAAAAAGAAAATAGAGAAAAAGGACTAAGGGAGAAGGAATGCAAAAACTAATTTTGCTTCTTCTTCCTCCTTAACATAAAAGGGAGCATGTAAAGAGAAGAATTCTAATTTTTCTCTCATTTCTCTCATTCTTCCCTCTCCCTCACCGAGAACCTCAGTCCCCTCTCCTCTATCTTCGGCCCCAAGCCAAGGTTTTCTCCTAAGAAAGCCTAAGATACAAGGAGGACTTAGCAAGGGAATCATGGAAAGGGAACTAGAAGAAGAGGCTACTTCTTCCATCACCATACCTTAGATCCACAAGCGAAAAGGATGTAAGCTTCCCCTCACCTGTGGTACAAGGCTTTTTATGTGATTTTCGGATTTTATGAGGATTAGAAACCTAGAATAGAATTTAAGAAAAATTCGGCCAAAGAAGAGTTTTCAAATCTAGGAAGGTTTAAACAAGTCCTCATTTCATAATATTTTTCTATGCTATGTAGGAAGGTTTTCCTTCATGTTTTTATACCTATATGATGCTTGGTCAGAGGAGTACCTAACCCTAGAATTTCGTCCAAAAATATTTTAAAGAGGTTAGGGAAATCATTGTTTAACCAAACTAGTACAAGATTCCCTCCATGAATTACTAAGGATCTTTTATTGGTTTTTCTTGCTTGAAAGTTACTTGGAACCAAAGGAAATCCCCTCATATGTTTCGGACAAGAAAAGAGCTTAGAGTTAGGAAGACCTTTAAATTTAAGTAACCATGTTTATATGATAGAATATAGAGTTCTCTTAAAGAATTGCATGTTGAATATTGCTAGAAATTCATGAACTCTTCATTAAGATTTTCGGCCATGTTAAGATGGATAGCTTAGGAAATCTTAAACAAAATTTTAACATGCTCAAGACCTCTGTGATATTAAGATATGAAAGTGGTTTAATGCTCTCATGCTTAATTAGGGTATAGAGAATTTAGTTACATGATATATGACTTGTAAGGTCACAAGGGTCCTAGCTTGTTTATGAACCAAATTCGTATATGATGTTCTTAGTAATTTTTTCCATGAAACTTACCTAGGTTTTCCATACTTTAGGCCACTTAGAACCTATTTTAGAGAATGGTAAGTTTCGGCCATGAGGAAAAATAAAAGAAAAAGGAAAGAAACCTAGGAAGCCTATGACACAATGCACATGTATGTTTATTATGCTTGTCTTTATACATGCTATGAAACTTGTATGACTTCCTATGCTTTTAGGCTATTTGAAGCAAAGTTAACCACTGATGGGTCTCGGCCAAGTAAGGTTTAAATGATCTAGAGGCCTTAGAATTGAAACCAATTGTGTTAAAAATGCTTCTTATGGAAATATGATAATGTGTTGATTGTGTCACATGCTTGTATAATTTTTCCATGACCTAAATGGACCATTGTAGGTCTTTTCCATGAAGGGATAGATTCCCTAGAAACCCTAGAATGAAAATTAAATATGCTCATGTCACTCTACATGAAATATGATAAGTAGAAGGCCAAAGCTCTCATGCTATATGTTGCTTAATGACCTAAAATGAGGCTAGGGTAAGTTTCGGCCATACCCTTTGTATGATACCTTATTATGAATTTATACAAGATGTTAGTTCAAGTTCACATGCTTGTATGCTTGTTTTTAGCTCTAATGAATACTTGTGAAATTTTGGCCATGACATATGTTAAGGGCTTGAAGAACTTAGGAATTAGCTCAAATATGATTACTATGTTACCTGGAAGAAAAAAATGCTATAAATATGGTTTAAGGTTTCCATGCTTTCATGACATTTGGGACCTTGTTTCACACTTGATAAGGTTCGGCCACATGAAGTTTAGGGACTTGGAGAACTTAGAAACCAAGTTAATCATGCTTATAATATTTCCTATGAAATTGATGTGATGATAATTTAGGTTCCACATGCTTGGAGGTTATTTTTACCTAAATTGAGATCTAAGGGGGTTCGGCCATGATAAGAACCCAAGGGATTAGGAAGCTTAGAACCCAAGTTAACTATGTTACCATGTTTCTTATGATAGTATGATCACATGATACACCCTTATGCTTAAACATGTATGCTTGTGATTCATACTTTCCATGATATGATATGTGCTAGAAATATGCATACTTTTATGATATGCTATGTGGATAGAAATATGCATGCTTTTATGATATGCTATGTGGTGAAAATATGCATGCTTTTATGACATGATGTATGCCTAAGTGATGCATACCTTTATGATATGATGTATGCCTAAGTGATGCATACTTTTATGACATGATGTATGCCTAAGTGATGCATACTTTTATGATATGATGTATGCCTAAGTGATGCATACTTTTATGATATGATGTGTGCCTAAGTGATGCATGCCCTTATGATGTGTGATATGTATAAGTATGACATGTACTTTACTTTATATGGCTTGTACCAAGGGTGGGCTCCATAAGCGCCCCGGGGTCGATGGAATAAGACTCGGGCCTCGTTAGGGATGGGCTCCTAAGTGCCCCTAGGTCGATGGAGTAAGACTCGGGCCTAGTATGTTTGCCTTGTAGGGGTCAAGACTTGCTACCTTGGACCTACATAGGTTGCGCGCAATATGTAAGTGGTACATAGCCGGGATCCCCTTTAAGTTGATAATATGTTCAAGTATATATGTAAGAAGAAATGGTTTTAAAGATCATGAGACATACACATGTTTTTTCGGATACATGCTTTCAAATCGTATTGCATATACCTTATGATCATGTTGTGATGATGCTATGATTTATGATATGCCATGATTAGATATGATTATGTTATGTTTCATGCTATGCTTTAAGAGCTTGATATGCCATGCTACCTTGTGATGATGCTATGATATGTCATGATTAGATATGATTATGTTATGTTTCATGCTATGTTTAAGAGCTTGATATGCCATGACTAGTTATGATTTTGTTATGTTGCATGATATGCTTAAAGAGTATGATATGTTATGCCATGACTAGTTAAGATCATGTTATGTTACGATATTCTTTGATCATGTGATGAATTTCGGTTTTAGTGAGTAGGAAAGGAACTTACTGAGCCATGAGTGCTCATAGCTTACTTTCCTTGTACCACAGATAAAGGAAAAAGCTGGATTAGCTAAAGGAGCAGCAGGAGAGGCAAGGAGATGTGTGTGGCGGTGGCTAGGCAACCAAATAAGAACTTGCTTTAAGAACTTTTAAGAATTACGCTTTGGTTTCGTAAATTGTAGTACTATATGGGTAACTTGATGTTATGTTTCTATTTATCTTGTTATCATGTTATGGAAACCATATTAGTGTAGTTCGGATTTGAAAACAAAACAAAAGTTTTATTAAACTAAGAAAATTATTTTAAGTCTTCCGCTGTAATATGTACATAGAGTATCGTAGCCCCGTCCCTTAGGGTTAGCAGGGAGGGCGGGCGTTACAGGTTGGTATCAGAGCCAAAGTTTTTGCCAGCTCACTACACACACATCAAGCATCCGACCTGCCGCTCCAAGTAAGATTGCTTATGTTTAATTTTCTTGTTATATGTTTATGCTTAATTTCATGTTATATGACTTATGCTTTATTTTTATTTATTTTTTTCTTCCTTGTTATATTGTCTATGCTTTATTTTCTTTGCTACATTGCTTATGCTTTATTTCCTTATGTTATATTGTTTGTCACTCTATTCCTTATTTTCCTTATGCTGCTTATGTTTTAGTTTCATGTTTTGCTTGTTTATGTTTGATGCTTTATTCCATGCTTTTAGTTATAATTTAGATTAGGATTACGTATTGGTAGCTTAGGAATAATACCAGAACAAATAGATAGAAACAAAACAGTACGTTAGATGGGCTAAAAACGATAACCACTTACACTAGTCTGTTGTCCTTATTTAGATAAACATGGTTAGGACACGCAATGCCCGAACCGGAGGGACAGTGACTCCACCAGACCTGACGCAGTTAGTCGCAGACCACCAGCATCAAATCGCGGAGCAACAACAGCTGATCACTACCTTAATGGGTCAGCAAGGTAACCTAGATACCCCACCGGCAAATCAGAATGCACTACCGGTTATACCTACAGCCGCGCCAGTGCCCCCGGCAGGTCTGACAAGAGGCCTATCTGATTCAGTGGCAAAGGCTTAAGCCGGAAGCATTCTCGGGAAACTGCGAACCATGGGATGCGCAAGCCTGGCACAAGACTGTGGAGAGCATAATGGAACTACTGGACTGGCCTGAACACGAGAAGGTCAAATGCGCGTCGTTCTGCCTTATCGGAGATGCCCGGATGTGGTGGGACCGAGTAAAGGCGAAAAGACAAACAAACCAGATGCAGTGGACGGATTTTGAGACAGAGTTCTTAGAGGAATTCTTCCACATGCAAGTGACCAATAAGCACTATGATGAGTTCACTGAGTTCCAGCAAGGTGATCTATCAGTTAACGAAGCCGTCAAGAGGTTCAACCACCTAGCACGACTGTGCCCAGAACTGATCCGTACTGAAAAAGAAAGGGTCCGATTAATGTTAAAGATGCTCCGACCCGAGATAGCCCTGAACGTAGCCGGCGGAGTTAATAGACCGCAGACTGCAGAGGAGCTAGTCAGCAGTGCCCTAATTACCGAGAACTACCAGAAAGCAATGAACAAGGGCATGAACCAAGCACTGACCGGAGGACAAAAAATCGCACAATACTAGAACCGACTGGAAAGGAAACTCAAGTGGAAAGAGGAAACAGTGGAATAAAACAAAAGGTGGTCCGGCCAATAAGCAGACCAAGTACCCTCAGTGTGCCACATGTGGGAAGATGCATCCTGGAGTATGTCTCCTAAGTACCAGAAAGTGCTATAACTGCGGAAAGGAAGGCCATCTAGCGAGAAATTGCCCAACTCAACCACAGGCACCACCTCCGCAGAACTTTCAGAACAAGAGTGCCCCCGCACAGCTTCACCAGATGCAAGCTGCTATAGAAGGGACTTCAATCAGCCAATGAAGATTGGAAGCCCCTCCCGCTATGACGATCGCCAGAGTCTACTCTCTCGCTCAGGATGACGTGGCGAACGCCTCCACTGTCGTCACAGGTCAGCTATCTAATTTTAGTCAGTATGCTAGAATTTTTATTCAATGCTGAAAGCGAACTGATGAGGGAATCCATCGAGAAACTGAAACATGTTTCGTATCCGTTAGTTGAAACCATGTCCGGACGACTCTCTACCCTCACCATAACACCAACGTTATTTGAGAACATGTTAGAGAAGCAAAACAGGGACCCGAGCCTTCAAAGAATTAAACAAGAGACCGCAGGAGGAAAGAATGACGGGTTCCGTATCGCAGACGATGGAATATTATACCTCAGGGATCGATTATGTATTCCAGAGGATCCAGAGTTGCGAAAGAAGATACTGGAAGAAGCCCATACAATGCCTTATGCAATGCACTCGGGTTCCACAAAGATGTATCAGGACCTGAAAAAGAAATTTTGGTGGTCCGGTATGAAAAGAGAAGTGGCTCAGTACGTCAGTACTTGTCTGACGTGCCAAAGGGTAAAAGCTGAACATCAGAGACCCGGCGGATTATTACAACCTGTCCAAATTCCAGAATGGAAATGGGAAGAAATCTCCATGGATTTCATTTCAGGTCTACCTAGGACGACAAACGGATATGATGCTATATGGGTGATCATGGACAGATTGACGAAGTCTGCACACTTTTTGGCGATCAAGATGACTTATTCAACTGAACAACTAGCTCAGCTATATATTAAGGAAATCGTCAGATTACATGGTATCCCTAAAACCATTATTTCTGATAGAGACGGACGTTTTGTCTCGAACTTTTGGGAGTGTGTTCAGAAGGCCCTCGGCACGAAGTTGTTGTTTAGCACAGCCTTCCACCCACAGACTGATGGGCAGACTGAAAGAGTAAATCAAATATTGGAGGATATGTTAAGAGCTTGTGCCCTGGACTTCAAGGGGAGCTGGTGCCGATATTTATACTTGGCAGAATCCGCCTACAATAATAGCTACCAAGCTACTATTGGAATGGCACCTTACGAAGCTCTATATGGGAGGAAGTGTAGGTCCCTTATATGCTGGTATGAGAGCGGTGAAAAGAAGGAAATGGGGTTCCGAACGGAACTTATTGATGACACCACCCGAGCTATACAGAAGATCCGCCAGATTCGGTAGAAGAATTATGCCGATAAACGGCGCAGGCCGCTAGAATTCAACATCGGAGATTTGGTATTCCTTAAGGTATCCCCCATGAAAGGGATAATGAGGTTCGGAAAGAGAAGCAAGTTAAGCCCACGATACGTAGGACCGTACCGGATTTTAGAAAGAGTGGCCCAAGTCGCATACAGACTGGAACTACCTTCAGACATGGCAGCCATTCACAACGTGTTCCATGTATCGATGCTCAAGAAATGTACTCCCAGCACAGATCAAGTGATTGAGCCTCAGTCGGTACAGATGTAGGAAGACCTGAGTTATGAAAGTAAACCCATCCAGATCCTGTACCGAGAAATCAAGAGGTTAAGGAACAAATAAATACCCTTAGTAAAGGTCCTGTGGCGGAATCAACGATTCGAAGAAGCCACCTGGGAACGCGAGGACGATATGAAACAAAAGTACACGGAGCTATTTTAAAGTTCGAGGATGAACTTTTTATGAGGTATGGGGTACTGTTGTAATACCCACTAAGCTTGTAAGATAAATATATGAATATGGGATTTTTGCCTTAGAAAAATAATAAGAAGTGAGTTGAAGCAAAAAGAAATAAAATGAAATAAAAAGAAGAGGAAGTCAAGGATTGAACCTTGAACCTCTTATATGATAAATCATAGAATTAACTAGTAGAAACCAATTGGGATAGAGAGAAGATATTGATAGCAAGGAAAGGGAAAGCATGATAAAGATAGGAGTAAAGATCTAAGAAGAGAAAGCAAGAAAAGAACAAGAGAAAGGCAACTTGCCTTCCTCGCTTTCTCTCCCTCTTCCTCTTTGATTTTTGCCGAAAACTTAAAGAGGAATTAAGGGGAATCATTCCCCCTTATTTTATCATGAATGGTGAGAATAAATAGAAAATAAAATAAATGTAAGAAAAATAGAAAATGGGTTAAGGGAGAAGGAAAACAAAAATCAATTTTGCTACTTCTTATCCCTTAACATAAATGGGAGCAAGAAAAGAGAAAATTATTTTTCTCTCATTTTCTCTCATTCATCCTCTCCCTCACCGAGAACACCAAAGTCCCCTCTCCTCCATCTTCAGCCCCAAAGCCAAGTTTGTTCCCTAAGAAAGCCTAAGATACAAGGAGGACTTAGCAAAGGAATTAAGGGAAAGGAACTAGAAGAAGAGGCTACTCCTTCTTCACCATACCTTAGATCCACAAGCGAAAAGGATGTAAGCTTCCCCTCACCTGTGGTACAAGGCTTTTATGTGATTTTCAGATTCTATAAGGATTAGAAAACCTAGAAAAGAATTTAAGAAAATTCGGCTAAAGAAAGGGTTTTCAAATCTAGGATGGTTTAAACAAGTCCTTATTTCATGATATTCTTTCTATGCTATGTAGGAAGGATTTTCTTCATGTTTTTATACTTAAATGATGCTTGATCAGAGGAGTACCTAACCCTAGAATTTCGGCCAAAAATATGTTAAGGAGGTTAGGGAAAAATATTGTTTAACTAAACTAGTACAAAATTTCTCCCATGAACTACTAAGGGTTTTTATTGGTTTTCTTGCTTAAAGGTTACTTAGAACCAAAGAAATCCATTTATATGTTTCGGCCAAGAAAAGAGCTTAGGGTTAGGAAGACCTTTAAATTTAAATAACCATGTTTGTATGATAGAATATAGAGTTCTCTTAAAGAATTGCATGTTGTACATTGCTAGAAATTCATGAACTCTTGTTTTAGATTTTCGTCCATGATAAGATGGATAGTTTAGAAAAGCTTGAACAAAATTCTAATATGCTCAAGACCTCGGTGATATTATGATATGAAAGTTGTTTAATGCTCTTATGTTTAAATTGAGTATAGAAAATTAGTTACATGATATATGACATGTAAGTTCACAAGGGTCCTAGCTTGTTTATGAACCAACTTTGTATATGATGTTCTTAGTAATTTTTGCCATGAAACTTACTTAGGTTTTCCATGCTTTAGGCCACTTAAAACCTAGTTTAGAGATTGGTAGGTTTCGGCCATAAGGAACAATAAAAGAAAAAGGGAAAGAAACCTAGGAAGCCTAAGACACAATTCACATGTATGTTTATTATGCTTGTCTTTATATACATGCTATGAAACTTGTATAATTTCTCATGCTTTTAGGCTATTTGAAGCAAGTTTATATTCTGTGAGTTTCGGCCAAGTAGGGTTTAAAAGACCTAGAGCCTTAGAAATGAAACCAAATGTGTTAAAAGTGCTTCTTATGAAAATATGATAATGTGTTGATTGTGTCACATATTTGTATAATTTTTCCATGACCTAAATGGATCATTGTGTGTTTCAGCCATGAAGGGATAAATGCCCTAGAAACCCTAGAACAAAAATTAAATATGCTTATGTCACTCTACATGAAATATAATAAGTAGAAACCAAAGTTCTCATACTATATGTTGTTTAGTGACCTAAATGAGGCTAGGGTAAGTTTCGGCCATACCTATTGTATGATGTCTTGTTATGAATTTATACATGATGTTAGTTCAAGTTCACATGCTTGTATGTTTGTTTTTAGCCATAATGAATACTTGTTAAAAGATTGACCAAGACATACGTTAAGGGCTTGAAGGACTTAGGAACTAGCTCAATATGCTTACTATGATATTTGGAAAAAAATGCTATAAATATGGTTTAAGGTTTCCATGCTTTCATGACATTTGGGACCTTGTTTATATACTGATAGGGTTCGGCCACATGAGTTTAAGGACTTGGAGAACTTAGAAACCAAGTTAATCATGCTTATAATGCTTCCTATGAAATTTATGTGATGATGATTTAGGGTTCACATGCTTGGAGGTTGTTTTTACCTAAATTGAGACCTAAGGGGGTTCAGCCATGATAGGAACCCAAGGGTTGAGGAAGCTTAGAACCCAAGTTAACTATGTTACCATGTTTCTTATGATAGTATAATCACATGATATACCCTTATGCTTAACCATGTATGCTTGTGATTTATACCTTTTTATGATATGATACGTGGATAGGGATATGCATGTTTTAATAATATGCTATGTGCTTAGAATATGCATGCTTTTATGATATGCTATGTGAGTAGAAATATGCATGCTTTAATGATATGCTATGTACTTAGAATATGCATGTTTTTATGATATGCTATGTGTTTAAAATATGCCTACTTTTTCTTATGACATGATGTATGCCTAAGTGATGCATACTTTTTATGATATGATGTATGCCTAAGTGATGCATACTTTCTTATGACATGATGTATGCCTAAGTGATGCATACTTTTTATGATATGATGTATGCTTAAGTGATGCATACTTTCTTATGACATGATGTATGCCTAAGTGATGCATACTTTTTATGATATGATGTATGCCTAAGTGATGCATACTTTTATGACATAATGTATGCCTAAGTGATGCATACTTTTATGCTATGCTATGTGACTAAATGATGCATTTTTATACATGCTATTTTACTTTGTAAGGCTTGTACCAAGGGTGGACTCCTAATCAGTCCCTAGGCCTTGCTTTGTGATCTAGGCTAAGCCTTGCTTTGTGATCTAGGCTAATAAGGGATGGACTCCTTAGTACACCCCTAGGCCTTGCTTTGTGATCTAGGCTAATAAGGGATGGACTCTTCAAATGTAACACCCCTAGAAAGCCTAGATAAGAAAGTAAGGATAATGAGAGTTTGAAGGTAGTGAAAAGAAGGTGTAAATATTCTAAGTTGAATATTAAGATGGGAAGGATTTAGATGATTAAAACTTTATGAAAGAAAATAAAGTTGAGAATATAAATCATCTATATTTATAATACATGGAATTAATGTAAACAAAAGGAAGGAATATGAGATAATATATATGTGTATGAAATATTTATGCATAATGCATAATATGGTGATATATGAATTATTATGTACAAAAGAATATCAATAATATGTTAGAAGAGAAATAGGATTGAACCTTGGACCTCTTGTAAGGAACATGTATAGGATATCAAAGGGGATAGGAGAATTATTGATAAGGAGAGAAAGGACTAAGTAGTTAAGAATAAGAAAGGATTCTTTTTACTTAAAAGGAAAAGGAAGTAAAAAGAAGTAAAAATATACATAACCAAGTTTTGATCCTTGGTTCTCTTGTGGATGCATGCATATGTTAACCAAGTGTGATAGGAGAGGATATTGTAAGAGGAGAGATAGGAATTTTAATTAAAGGAAAGAAAAGAGAGAAATTAAAGGAAAGAAAAGAGAGAACTCAAGAAGCATTTCTCTAGAATATTCTTATCATTAAAGAGGAGAAATAAATAAGGAGGATGAATCAAGTCAAGTTTTCCTCCCCTCATTTTAGTATAAATAGGCATGGAGGGGTGGCTTCATCCTCAACTCACTCTCCTCCTCTTCCCCTAGAGGTGCCGAGACACTCCCTCTTTTCTTTCTTTCTTTTTGTTGCCGAGCAACACAAGAGGAAGAAGCCTCCTCTTCTTCCTCCTCCTCTCCACCAAAAGACCTAGCCACTTCTTCCTCCATTGGTGCCGAGCAAAGCAAGCAAGGAAGAAAGGTCCACAAGCAAGTTCTCAACTCTAGGAAACTTAAGCAAAGAAGGTAAGCTTCCCCTCACCTGTGGTACAAGGCTTTTATGTGATTTTCGGATTTATAAGGATTAGAAAACCTAGGAAAGAATTTAAGAAAATTAGGCTAAAGAAAAGGTTTTCAAATCTAAGATGATTTAAACAAGACCTCATTTCATGATAAGATTTTCTATGCTATGTAGAAGGATTCTTTTCCATGATTTTATACTGATATGATGTATGATCAGAGGAGTATCTAACCCTAGGATTTAACCAAAAATATTTTAAAGAGGCTAGGAAGATTATTGTCTAACCAAACTAGTGCAAGGTTCCTTCTATGAAATGCTAAGGACCTTTCTATGGTTTTCTTGCTTGGAAATTAATTGGAACCAAAAGAAAACTCACTTGTATGCTTCGGACCAGAAAGGTTAAGGGTTAGAAAGACTAAACATGCTACTATGATCGGATATAAAGTTTCTTAAAGGGTGTTCACATTGCTAGAAACTCATGAACTCTTTTTAGGGTTTTTCGGTCATGATAAAAGGGATAGCTTAGATTAGCCTAAACAAAAATATTAATATGCTCAAGACCTCTGTGATATTATGATATGAAAGTTGATTAATGCTCTCATGTTTAATTGGAATGTAGAAAACTAGTTACATGATATAAGACATGTAAGATCACAAGAGTCCTAGCTTGTTTATGATCCAATGTTGTGTATGATGTTCTTAGTAACTTTTGCCATGATATTTACTTAGGCTTTCCTTGCTTTAGGCCACTTAAGAAACCTAGCTTAAGGACTGGTAGGTTTCGGCCATGAAGGAAAATAAAAGAAAAAGGGAAAGAAACCTAGGAAATGCTATACATAATGAGAAGAAATGAAATTATGTTATGTAATATGCCATGATATGTTATAGCATAGGAAATGCTATACATAATGAGAAGAAATGAAATTATGGTATGTAATATGCTATGATATGTTATAGCATAGGAAATGCTATACATAATGAGAAGAAATGAAATTATGTTATGTAATATGCCATGATATGTTATAGCATAGGAAATGCTATACATAATGAAAAGAAATGAAATTATGTTACGTAATATGCCATGATATGTTATAGCATAGGAAATGTTATACATAATGAGAAGAAATGAAATTATGTTACGTAATGATATGTTATAGCATAGGAAATGCTATACATAATGAAAAGAAATGAAAAAGGAAATGCATGAAAGATTGTTAGGGACATGATATGATAGTTATGCATGATAAGTTATTTTTGTATGGTTTGTACCAAGGGTGGGCTCCGTAAACGCCCCGGGGTGCCTCGTCAGTAATGGGCCTCTGAATGCCCTAGGTCGATGGAGTAAGACTCGGGCCTAGTATGTATGCATGGTAGGGTTCAAGACTTGCTACCTTGGACCTACCTATGAAGCGCGCGCATTATGTATGTGGTACAAACCGGGATCCCCTCTAATGATGATATTAATTTCAAGTACTTATAAGTATAAGTTTTCAAATTCATGATGCATTGCCTACATATGTGCTTGAATTATCTGATGATTAGATATAATGTCATGTGATATTATATGAATATGAATATGATACCCTTATATGTCGTATGCTTATGATACCTCGCATGATATTGATATGCAATGATATGAATTCGGTTTTAGTGAGTAGGAAAGGAACTTACTGAGCCATGAGTGCTCATAGCTTACTTTCCTTGTACCGCAGATATGGGGGACGGATATTCGGAACGACGGAGCAGCAGGAGGAGTAGATAGTGATGTGTGTGGTGGTTGCTCGGCAAGAACGATTCGGACAAATTAATATTTTTAGTTATATGATCAATATATGCACATTCGAACTAATCAGAATATGTGATATCATGCTTATTTAAATAAAAGGAATGATTTAAAATTTTCCGCTGTTATAGTATAACTAAAGCATGTACGTAAGTAGTATAAGATCGTAGCACCGCCCTTGGGTAAGAAGGGTGGGCGTTACATCAAATACGCCCCTAGGCCATGCTTTGTGATCTTGACCTAGTTCCTAGTATGATTCAAGACTTGCTACCTTGGATATTCTTAGGACGCGCGCATCTATGTTATGTATGTATGGTACAAGCCGGGGCCCTAAATATGTTGATATTATGTTCAAGTATATATATGTAAGAAGAAAATGATTTTAAAAGATCATGAGACATACACATGTTTTTCGGATACATGTTTTTAAAATCATGATGCATATAATCTATGATTATGTTGTGTTGAGGCTATGATTTAAGATATGCCATGATATGATTATGTTATGTTTCATGCTATGTTTTAAGAGATGATATGCCATGATATGATTATGTTATGTTTCATGCTATGCTTTAAGAGATGATATGCCATGACTAGTTATAATGTTTGTTATGTTGCATGATATGCTTAAAGAGTATGATATGTTATGTCATGACTAGTTGAGATCATGTTAAGTTGAGACATTATTTGATTATGTACTGATTGTTGGTTTTAGTGAGTAGGAAAGGAACTTACTGAGCCATGAGTGCTCATAGCTTACTTTCCTTGTACCACAGATAAAGGAAAAAGCTGGATGAGTTAAAGGAGCAGCAGGAGGGGCAACGAAGATGTGTGTGGCGGTGACTAGGCAACTAATTAAGAACCTGCTTTAAAACCATTAAGAACTATGCTTTGGTTTTGTGAAATGTAATACAATATGGGTGACTTGATGTTAAGTTTTTATTTATTTTGTTATCATGTTATGAAACCATGTTAGTGTAGTTCGGTTTTAATTAAGTTAAGAAAAATAATTTTAAGTCTTCCGCTGTAATACGTACGTAGAGTATCGTAGCCCCGTCCCTTGTTGATAGCAGGGAGGGCGGGCGTTACAACTGTAACACCCACTAAGCTTTTAAGGTAAGCATATGAATGTAGGATTTTGCCTTAGAAAAATAAAAGGAAGTGGGTTGAAGCAAAAAGAAATAAAATGAAATAAAAAGAAGAGGAGGTCAAGGATTGAACCTTGAACCTCTTATATTATAATTTAGAGAATTAATTAGTAGAAACCAATTGGGATAGAGAGAAGATATTGATAGTAAAGGAGGGAAACTCATGATAAGGGTGAGAGTAAAAGTTAGCCAAAAGAAAACAAGAAAAGAGCAAGAGAAAGGCAACTTGCCTTCCTTCCTTCTCTCCCTCTTTCTCTCTTCTCTTGCCGAAAATAAAAGAGGCTAATTAAGGGGATTCATTCCCCCTTATTTTCACCATGAATGGTGAAGATAAATAAATAAATAAAAATAAAAAGAAAATAGATAAAAAGGGCTAAGGGAGAAGGAAAGCAAAAACTAATTTTGCTACTTCTTCCTCCTTAACATAAAAGGGAGCAAGTAAAGAGAAGAATTCTAATTTTTCTCTCATTTCTCTCATTCTTCCCTCTCCCTCACCGAGAACCTCAGTCCCCTCTCCTCTATCTTCGGCCCCAAGCCAAGGTTTTCTCCTAAGAAAGCCTAAGATACAAGGAGGACTTAGCAAAGGAACAAAGGAAAGGGAACTAGAAGAAGAGGCTACTTCTTCCATCACCATACCTTAGATCCACAAGCGAAAAGGATGTAAGCTTCCCCTCACCTGTGATACAAGGATTTTTATGTGATTTTCAGATTTTATGAGGATTAGAAACCTAGAATAGAATTTAAGAAAAATTCGGCCAAAGAAGAGTTTTCAAATCTAGGAAGGTTTAAACAAGTCCTCATTTCATAATATTTTTCAATGCTATGTAGAAAAGTTTTCCTTCATGTTTTTATACCTATATGATGCTTGGTCAGAGGAGTACCTAACCCTAGAATTTTGGCCAAAAATATTTTAAAGAGGTTAGGGAAATCATTGTTTAACCAAACTAGTACAAGATTCCCTCCATGAATTACTAAGGATCTTTTATTGGTTTTTCTTGCTTGAAAGTTACTTGGAACCAAAGGAAATCCCCTCATATGTTTCGGCCAAGAAAAGAGCTTAGGGTTAGGAAGACCTTTAAATTTAAGTAACCATGTTTATATGATAGAATATAGAGTTCTCTTAAAGAATTGCATGTTGAATATTGCTAGAAATTCATGAACTCTTCATTAAGATTTTCGGCCATGTTAAGATGGATAGCTTAGGAAAGCTTAAACAAAATTTTAACATGCTCAAGACCTCTGTGATATTATGATATGAAAGTGGTTTAATGCTCTCATGCTTAATTAGGGTATAGAGAATTTAGTTACATGATATATGACTTGTAAGGTCACAAGGGTCCTAGCTTGTTTATGAACCAAATTCGTATATGATGTTCTTAGTAATTTTTGCCATGAAACTTATCTAGGTTTTCCATACTTTAGGCCACTTAGAACCTAGTTTAGAGAATGGTAAGTTTCGGCCAGGAGGATAAATAAAAGAAAAAGGAAAGAAACCTAGCAAGCCTAAGACACAATGCACATGTATGTTTATTATGCTTGTCTTTATACATGCTATGAAACTTGTATGACTTCCTATGCTTTTAGGATATTTGAAGCAAAGTTAACCACTGATGGGTCTCGGCCAAGTAAGGTTTAAATGATCTAGAGGCCTTAGAATTGAAACCAATTGTGTTAAAAATGCTTCTTATGGAAATATGATAATGTGTTGATTGTGTCACATGCTTGTATAATTTTTCCATGACCTAAATGGACCATTGTAGGTCTCGACCATGAAGGGATAGATGCCCTAGAAACCCTAGAATAAAAATTAAATATACTCATGTCACTCTACATGAAATATGACAAGTAGAAGGCCAAAGTTCTCATGCTATATGCTGCTTAATGACCTAAAATGAGGCTAGGGTAAGTTTCGGCCATACCCTTTGTATGATACCTTATTATGAATTTATACAAGATGTTAGTTCAAGTTCACATGCTTGTATGCTTGTTTTTAGCTCTAATGAATACTTGTGAAATTTTGGCCATGACATATGTTAAGGGCTTGAAGAACTTAGGAATTAGCTCAAATATGATTACTATGTTACTTGGAAGAAAAAAATGCTATAAATATGGTTTAAGGTTTCCATGCTTTCATGACATTTGGAACCTTGTTTCACACCTGATAAGGTTCGGCCACATGAAGTTTAGGGACTTGGAGAACTTAGAAACCAAGTTAATCATGCTTATAATGCTTCCTATGAAATTGATGTGATGATAATTTAGGTTCCACATGCTTGGAGGTTATTTTTACCTAAATTGAGATCTAAGGGGGTTCGGCCATGATAAGAACCCAAGGGATTAAAAAGCTTAGAACCCAAGTTAACTATGTTACCATGTTTCTTATGATAGTATGATCACATGATACACCCTTATGCTTAAACATGTATGCTTGTGATTCATACTTTACATGATATGATATGTGCTAGAAATATGCATACTTTTATGATATGCTATGTGGATAGAAATATGCATGCTTTTATGATATGCTATGTGGTGAAAATATGCATGCTTTTATGACATGATGTATGCCTAAGTGATGCATACCTTTATGATATGATGTATGCCTAAGTGATGCATACTTTTATGACATGATATATGCCTAAGTGATGCATACTTTTATGATATGATGTATGCCTAAGTGATGCATACTTTTATGATATGATGTGTACCTAAGTGATGCATGCCCTTATGATGTGTGATATGTATAAGTATGACATGTAGTTTACTTTATATGGCTTGTACCAAGGGTGGGCTCCATAAGCGCCCCGGGGTTGATGGAATAAGACTCGGGCCTCGTTAGGGATGGGCTCCTAAGTGCCCCTAGGTCGATGGAGTAAGACTCGGGCCTAGTATGTTTGCCTTGTAGGGGTCAAGACTTGCTACCTTGGACCTACATAGGTTGCGCGCAATATGTAAGTGGTACATAGCCGGGATCCCCTTTAAGTTGATAATATGTTCAAGTATATATGTAAGAAGAAATGGTTTTAAAGATCATGAGACATACACATGTTTTTTCGGATACATGCTTTCAAAATCGTATTGCATATACCTTATGATCATGTTGTGATGATGCTATGATTTATGATATGCCATGATTAGATATGATTATGTTATGTTTCATGCTATGTTTTAAGAGCTTGATATGCCATGATACCTTGTGATGATGCTATGATATGCCATGATTAGATATGATTATGTTATGTTTCTTGCTATGCTTTAAGAGCTTGATATGCCATGACTAGTTATGATTTTGTTATGTTGCATGATATGCTTAAAGTGTATGATATGTTATGCCATGACTAGTTAAGATCATGTTATGTTACGATATTCTTTGATCATGTGATGAATTTCGGTTTTAGTGAGTAGGAAAGGAACTTACTGAGCCATGAGTGCTCATAGCTTACTTTCCTTGTACCACAGATAAAGGAAAAAGCTGGATTATCTAAAGGAGCAGCATGAGAGGCAAGGAGATGTGTGTGGCGGTGGCTAGGCAACCAAATAAGAACCTGCTTTAGGAACTTTTAAGAATTACGCTTTGGTTTCGTAAATTGTAGTACTATATGGGTAACTTGATGTTATGTTTCTATTTATCTTGTTATCATGTTATGGAAACCATATTAGTGTAGTTCGGATTTGAAAACAAAACAAAAGTTTTATTAATCTAAGAAAATTATTTTAAGTCTTCCGCTGTAATATGTACATAGAGTATCGTAGCCCCGTCCCTTAGGGTTAGCAGGGAGGGCGGGCGTTACAAGCAGAGCAACGCATGCTATCTTGGTAGGGTGCGGAGGGACAATCTTGGTCCCGCTTATCAACGCATGGGCGAGTATAAACTCAATAAGATTGAGTATCCCTAGTTAACTCGGTTGGATTGAGTATAACTATAGGCATTTTTCCAACGGTTGGAAAGATAGTTCAAAATCACATATATATTAACTCTCGGGCATATTAGCCAAAGCTAACTCGAGTTTTAATATAAATGCGGATCTTGATTCTATAAACAAGAGTTGCATAGAGATGTAATTGGTAATCGTTATCTACCGATCATTCTAAGTCTTGGGCGTATTAGCCAAAGCTAACTCAAGGGTTAGTATGATGTGGATCTTGTCCCACATGAATTATAGAATTCAGTGGGAGCATCATTTAGTTAAAGGCCTAATTAAATGATTAAGAATATGATATTTATTTATGCTTTTATTCTGTTGTAGATAACCATGACGTCAAATACGAACACCTTCTCCCTGCGATCTGTCCTTGAGAAGGACAAGCTCAACGGAGCAAACTTCCTGGACTGGTACAGGAACCTGAGAATAGTTCTCACTCAGGAACGTAAACTATACGTTCTGGAGCAGCCCATTCCGGAGGCTCCTCCTGCCAATGCCCCGCGAGCTGACAAAGATGCTTACAAGAAGCATCAAGATGACGCATTAGATGTGTCTTGTCTAATGCTCGCAACCATGAACTCTGAGCTTCAGAAGCAACACAAGTTAATGGGCGCTTACGATATGGTTGAACATCTTCGTCAACTGTATCAAGGTCAAGCGAGGCATGAGAGATTTGAGATCTCAAGGGCACTATTTCAGTGCAAGATGTCAGACGGGGCTCCAGTAGGCCCATATGTACTCAAAATGATTGGGTACATAGAGAACCTACAAAGGTTGGGGTTCCCTCTTGGCCAAGAGCTGGCCACTGACCTGATCTTGCAATCCTTGCCGGATAGCTACAGTCAATTCGTTCTAAACTACAATATGAACGAGATTGACAAGCCACTTAGCATGTTAAGAACTGCTGAGCTAAACCTTAAGAAGGCTAAGCCCATTCTGATGGTTCAAAAGCATAAGGGCAAGGGCAAGCCCAAAGGCAAGGGAAAGTCCCAAGCCAAGGGCAAAGGCAAGGCACTAAAGCCGAAAGGAGCTGCAAGGTATACTTGGAGGATCTTAAGAAGAAGCGAAGTGAGACTTCCACTTCAGGTATATATGTTATAGAAGTCAATCTATCTATTTCTACATCATGGGTATTAGATACTGGATGTGCTTCTCACATTTGTACAGATGTGCAGGCGTTGAGAAATAGCAGGGCATTGACAAAGGGCGAGGTGGACCTACGAGTAGGCAATGGAGCACGGGTTGCTGCTGTTGCTGTAGGGACTTACTTTTTATTTCTGCCCTCTGGGCTTGTACTAGAGTTAGACGATTGTTGTTATGTGCCTGCATTAGCTAAGAACATTATTTCAGTTTCTTGTTTGGACAAGAAAGGTTTCTTGTTTACTATAAAGAACAAATGTTGTTCCGTTTATTTAAACGATATGTTCTATTGTAGTGCACCTCTATTAAACGGACTCTATATTCTAGACCTTGAGAGCCCTATCTATAACATAAATACCAAGAGGTTCAAGTCAAATGACCTGAACCAAACCTATCTCTGGCACTGTCGCTTAAGTCATATAAATGACAATCGCTTATCCCAGCTCCATAAGGATGGTTTGCTGGACTCATTTGATTTTGAATCATATGAGATATGCGAGTCATGCCTACGAGGTAAGATGACCAAGACTCCCTTTAGTGGGCACAGCGAAAGAGCGACTGATTTGTTAGGACTCATACATAGTGATGTATGTGGTCCTTTCGCTAGAGGCGGTTATAAGTACTTCATCACATTTATCGATGACTTCAGTAGATATGGTTATGTGTACTTGATGACACATAAGTCTGAATCCTTTGAAAAGTTCAAAGAATTCAAGAATGAAGTAATAGGCAAGAGTATTAAGATACTTGGATCGAGGTGGAGAATACCTTAGCCATGAGTTCCGTGACTATCTAGCCGAGTGTGGGATTCTATCCCAACTCACTCCTCTGGAACACCACGGTGGAATGGTGTATCCGAACGGAGGAATCGTACCTTATTAGATATGGTACGATCTATGATGAGTCACAGATCTTCCGACATATCTATGGGGATATGCTCTAGACACGGCAGTTTCATTCTCAACCGAGTTCCATCCAGCCGTGATAAAGACACCATATAGGATATGGACTGGGAGATGCCAGGTGTCTTTAATGAGGATTTGGGGTTGTGAGGCTTACGTTCGGCGTCAAGTCACGGACAAGTTAGCACCCAAATCCGACAAGTGCTACTTTATTGGATATCCCAAGGAAACTAAGGGATATTACTTCTACATTCCCAGTAGTTGTGGCAAAGACTGGGGTCTTTCTAGAAAGGGACTTTGTTTCTAGAAAGACTAGTGGGAGCGCGTTTGATCTTGAAGAAGTTCAAGATGCGAACAATAGCATTGATGCCTCGATGGAAATTGAACTGGAACCACAAAGTGTTGTGGATGATGTTGTTCCACAAGGAGTTGAGGAACAACAACCAGTTCAAGTAGACATACCTCTTCGCAGGTCTGATAGGGTACGTCGTCAGCCTGAGAGATACTCATTTCTCTTGTTTGACCATGATGACATTGTGCTCATAGAGGATGAGCCTACCACCTATCAGGAGACCAGATTCCGAGAAATGGCTAGAGGCCATGAGATCCGAAATGGAATCCATGTACACCAACCAAGTATGGACTTTGGTTGATCCACCTGAAGGGGTAAAACCCATTGGGTGCAAGTGAGTCTTTTAGAGAAAGACTGACATGGATGGACTTATCTATAAGGGTCGGTTGGTAGCTAAAGGTTTCAAGAAGATTCATGGTATTGACTATGATGAAACCTTTTCTCCAGTAGCGATGTTTAAGTTCATTCGGATCATGCTTGCTATTGCAGCCTACCATGACTATGAGATATGGCAGATGGATGTCAAAACCGCGTTTCTGAACGGAAACCTACTCGAGGATATGTACATGACACAACCTGAGGGTTTTGTAGATCCACAGCATACTAGCAGAGTATGCAAGCTGCATAGGTCCATTATGGACTAAAGCAAGCTTCTCGGAGCTGGAATCTTCGATTCGATGATGCAATCAAACAGTTTGGTTTCATCAAGAACGAAGATGAACCTTGTGTCTACATGAAGGTTGTAGGGGACATAGTTGTTTTCCACATATTGTATGTGAATGACATACTGCTCATTGGGAAGGACATCCCTATGCTTCAGTCTGTCAAGACCTGGCTAGGGAGTTGCTTCTCAATGAAGGACTTAGGTGAGACATCCCGTATTCTAGGGATACAGATCTATAGAGATAAATCTAAGAGATTTCTTGGCCTATGTCAGAGTACATACATTGACAAGGTACTCCTTCGGTTTGCCATGCAGAACTCCAAGAAGGGATTTCTGTTGATGTCACATGGCGTGAGTCTTTCGAAGACTCAAGGTCCCTCTTCTAGAGAGGAGAGAGACCACATGGATCAGATCCCTTATGCTTCAGCCATAGGATCGATCATGTACGCCATGCTATATACTCGACCTGATGTCTTGTATGCTTTGAGCATGACGAGCAGATACCAGTCAGATCCAGGTGAAAGTCACTAGATATCGGTCAAGAATATTATTAAGTACTTAAGAAGGACTAAAGAATAATTCTTGATATATGGAGGTAATGATGAGCTAGCTGTAAAGGGTTACAGTGATGCTAGCTTCTAGACCGACCAGGATGATTATAGATCGCAGTCGGGGTTCATATTTTGTATTAATGGTGGTGCTGTCAGCTGGAAGAGTTTGAAGCAGGATACAGTAGCTGATTCTACAACAGAAGCCAAGTACATTGCTGCATCAGAGGCAGCAAAGGAGGCAGTTTGGATCTGTAAGTTCATCACTGAACTTGGGGTGGTTCCTAGCATTGCTGACCCCATTGAGCTCTATTGTGACAACAATGGAGCTATAGCACAGGCGAAGGAACCTCGCTCACACCAGCGGACCAAACACATACTACGGCGCTTCCATCTCATTCGAGAGATCATCGAGAGAGGAGATGTGAAGATTTGCAGAGTACCTACAGAGGCTAACATCGCAGATCCCTTGACCAAGGCTTTGGCACAGAAGAAGCATGATGGTCACACTAGGTCATTTGAGCTTAGAGCCTACACTGATTGGCACTAGTGTTAGTGGGAGATTGTTAGCTAGAGCCCTAGAGCTAATCATTTGATGATTGTATTTTGGACTTATTGTATCATGTCCTATATAAATAAAGGCATTTGGATTTTGGTTATTATACTTACTTGTATTGGTGCCAAATAAACTAAGTATAATAATGTCCTTGAGTAGATGGTTCTCACCTATATCAATCGGTTAGTTGAATCGATAGTGAGATGATATAGGGAACACTACTCTTAATCATTCCTAGTCGAGTATTAACATTCAGGGACAATGTTAATGCAATAAGACTAGCATGTAGGTCAACTCGATGACTTGATCTCACAAGTCATGGATATAGAGATATCAAGTTGACACATGGGTATACATTAGAGAATGTATACTGAATGACCCGCCATGAGAAAGTATCATGGATCGTTATATGAGTGTCATATACTTTCTCATGTGGCTATTAGTATGACTACTAGTCCTTAGACCTGAAGTCACCATAGATCCCTACATAAGGAGTTATGTACTTTGGTTTCGTCAAACGTCACCCTTAACTGGGTGGACTATAAAGGCGATTACTGGGTATATAATAAATTATGCAGAGGGATGTGAGTGATGTAGATGGGATCTATCCCTCCTATATAACGGGAGAGACATCGGTATTCTTGATAGAGTGAGACCACGAAGTGCATGGCCATGCCCAAATGAGTCAATATAAGATATTGAGCTCATTTGATTTAGTGAGTCTACTTGGTGTTCAAGATTTAGATTGATCAGAGGATGACACGGTCTATGCCTCACATTGATCAATCTAGATGTCTAGGATAGAAGGACACTTGTCATATTTTGTGAGGAGTCACAATTAGTAGTCACAAGGTGATGTCGGATCTCGACATTCTTGTAACTTGGGTAGTAATGATGTGTTGCTAGATACCGCTCATTACTTATGCTCCTAAATGGGTTTAGGGCATTGCCAACGTTACAAGAACCTATAGGGTCATTCACTTAGGACAATTAGATGGAGATTAGGTTCATATGATGAACCAAGAGGATTAGATTCATTTGATGAATCAAATTAGATTAAGAGTAATCCTAATTGGGCTAACTTGAGTTCGACTCAAGTTGATTCATGTGTTCAATGAGTCTAATTTAGATTTTGACTCATTGAATCAATTTAATTAAATGAATTAGATTCATTATATTAAGTTGGCTTGAATCAAATGGTTGGATTCGATCAACCATGGAAGAGATTTGGTCAAGTTTGACTTGACTTGAGAGGAAGATTAAAAGTCAAGTTTGACTTGACTTTATGCCTCCTCATTGGTGAGTTGGCATTGATATGGACCAATGATGTTACTCCACATCATCATAGGTGCCACCTCATGGAAGTTACAAAGCCATTGTCTTAAATAGCTTCACATTAATTGCACGTAATGCAATTTTTGGAGTTACACAAAGGAGAGTGGCCGGCCACTTTTGTTTGAATGAGAATTCAATTTTTCATTCAAGTGTGCGTTTTCTTCCTTCTTCCTCTCAAGCCCTCCCTCTCCTCCTTCCTTGGCCGAACCACATAGGTGCTAGCACACCTTGGTTTTTGGTCACCTCCACCTAGTGTGTTCGTGTGGATACGTGTAGAGAGTTGTCTACATTGATAACTTCGAGATCCAGCATACCGATGACGAGTGGGATACGCAAAAGGGCACACAACAAGGGTAAAGATCTTCATCATGTAGATCTAGAAGTTTTGTAACTCGTACTCGTATGTTTTCGAATTTTTCTTCGCACGAGATCCGTTGGCTAGGGTGATTCGGGGTTTCCGCGACGTGAAAAAGCGGTTTTCGCGGCCCGAAAAACCCAACATGACGCTAGTGACTTTGTAGTGGGCGCAGTTCTAGGACAAAGAAAGGACAAGGTACTGCATGCAATCCATTACGCAAGCAAGACATTGGATGTTGCCCAAATGAATTATTCTACTAATGAAAAGGAACTATTGGCCATTGTGTTTGCAATCGACAAGTTCAGGTACAATCTAGTGGGCTCAAAAGTGATAGTGTATTCCGATCATGCTTCCATATGATATTTGCTTAATAAGAGAGATGCCAAACCTTGCTTGATTAGATGGATTTTGCTTCATCAGGAATTTAATCTGGAAATTAGAGACAAGAAAGGAGAAGAGAATGTTGTGGCAGATCATCTATCCCGAGTATGGCCAAATGGGCAGAAAGATGTGGATTTTGATCCACCTCTTAATGATGATTTTCCTGATGAGCATCTGTTGGCAGTAAATTCTGAGGAAGTCCCTTGGTATGCTGATTTTGTTAACTATCTTGCAAGTGGAGTACTTCCCCCAAACTTCACCTGGCAACAAAAGAAGAAGTTTTTTTAAGATGTCAAACACTACATATGGGGTGAACCACTACTTTATAGGAAATGCAGAGATATAATTTACCAAAGGTGTATGCCAGAAGATGAGGTCAAAGACATTTTATTTCATTGTCACTCATCGTCTTACGGTGGGCATTTCGGAGTTTCGAGAACAGCTGCAAAGATTTTACAAGCATGATTTTTTTTTGCCAAATCTATTTAAAGACAAAAAATTTTGTGCAGTCTTGCGACCAATGTCAAAAGACCGGAAACATCACCAGGAGGAATGAAATGCCACTTAATTGCATCCTCGAAGTGGAACTGTTCGATGTATGGGGAGTAGACTTCATGGGCCCTTTTCCCTCATCATGTGGAAATAATTATATTTTAGTAGCAGTGGATTATGTAGCGAAATGGGTAGAAACCATAGCTTTTCCTACCAGTGATGCCAAAACAGTGATCAAACTATTTAAGAAGGTGATTTTTCCACGGTTCAGCGTACCCAGGGAAGTTATTAGCGATAGGGGTTCACACTTCATTGAAAGACAGTTTGAAAAGTTGCTAAAGAAATATGGGGTAAGCCACAAAGTAGCGATGCCCTACCATCCCCAGACTAGTGGACAAGCTGAGTGTAAAATACCGGAAATAGGCGAATATTAATAAGGGAATTTTTCGGATTTTTTGAAAATTTTTTGGGAATTTTTCGGAGCTCGTACGGATGAGTTAATGGGGATTAAAACAGGGCCCGGGGAATGTCTGTTTAGGCCACCCCGTTTTAAAGAGGAAATGTTTATTTATTTTATATTTTCTTTTCCCTTTTCTTTATATTTCATTTTCCTCACCGATTCTTCTTCTCCGCGCGCGCCCGTTTCCTCGCCCGACTCTCCTTGCCCTAACCGGCGCCGGCCCGACGGTTCCTTCTTCCCCCTTCTCTTTATCTCATCGCCAAGGATCATGCCCTAAACCTCCCTCGCGCCGACTTCCTCTCCTGATTCCTTTCTCTCCTTCTCCAAAGCAGCGACGCCGACTCCACAGCTCTAGCGCCGGCCACCGCGTGCCCTAGCCAGCCCCGACGCCACTGCCGGCACCGATTCCCTAGCACCGACCGCCGTCGCATGTGCCTTAGCATCGTCGGGTGTCGCTCCTCAGCCCTCGTGTCGGCCTCTTCTCTTCCTTCCCGAGCACTGCCCAATCGCCGCTGTGCCCACAGGTCTCACTGAGTAGAGCCCTAGCCGACAATCCACCATCGCCGATCTACCCTTGCTGAGCTTAGTGATCTACCCGTAATCACCACCGGCTGCCAATTGATTCTCTTCCATCTACTTCCCATCCCTTAGTCCCTGGTGATGAGATTTTCTTCCTCGCGCATCACAGCAACATCCGAATTTGCATTAGAGAGGAAGCTCGAGTTGGAATTCGGCTCTGGCGAGGGATTAGCTGTTGATGGCAAATTAGTCGGCTAGCAACACCTCTCCATTGATCGCGGCGGTGCTCTACTACCTGCTGCCACTAAAGAGGTAAACAATTTAACCTAGCAAAGGATTTGGGTACTGGATCTAAAAGTGGTGTTGGTTTAGGGCAACTGTGTTGGATGACGATCGTCCAATTTCATCTCGGATTGATAAGAGATGTTTTACTTCATCACTGCTGTACTGGAACTATCCACTGAGATGTGCAAATCTGATTTGGTGAGATTCGGTTTGTTAATTTCTCATATGTTTGATAATTGATGCTTACTAATATGAGATGTTTATGAATGCACTAGTTTTAGAGTTGGCTAAGTTTGGATTGATTTTTGTGTAAAGCAAAATCCTCATTGGAAGGTGAAATGGTTTAAGATTTGCTTAATCTACTTGATTATGGGTTAAAGATTTATTTGTTGGTTGACATCTCTAGTTGATTAGTTCAAAGATATCAACTATGAAGGAAGGCTAAGATTATCAAATAGAATTGAACCATAACTTTATAATCGGATTAGGATTTGGTTTAACTATTTTTGTTATAATGAAACTTAGCTAAATGGCACAATTTATGACTGGACTTTGACGCGAGACGAGTATCTCGACTACCGGTTTGGACTTTTCGATTTGGAGGCGGGTACTTTGACTTATGTCTTTTTATATGCATAATAAGGTTTTTAACATATAGCATGATTGTGTTTTCCATTTGTTTCGGTTGGTCACTACATGCTCTATTACATGTTTGCTTGTTTACTCTTTATGCACTGCATGTTATTATTTACCTGATTATACCTGCTTTATAGGTAGTGACCCAACCATATGATACATTATGTTTAGGACCTAGGGTTTTTTGATATCCTATCTGTTTGTGTACCTTCCATCTGATACATTGACTTGTGGTACACCTTTTAGTTATGTATGGATCTTGCTATGCTATTCATGATATTGCCATGTTTATTGTCATGCATCATCTTGCATGATTGCATGCTGTGCGATTGTCTGCTCCATTATTGTGAGCGCATTGCCAGTTACATGTATCTGTACACACCACCACTCATGGGTTAGTGGTATATCAGACAGGTGTGTGGCAGTTCTGCTATTTGGCTCCGTTGGTCTGGTGACTCAGCGTGGTTGTCGGCAGACAGTTCCGCTCTATTTGGCTCCGTTGGTTTAGTGTAGCAGCGTTGTAGCCGGCAGGCAGTTGGACTTCGTTTGGCTCCGTTGGTCCGCTCATGGGTAGTGTGACTCAGCGTGGTAGCCGGCAGAGAGTCCTCCCCGTCATCGTGTACCGGGAGATGAGAGCATTGCGCTCCCCCATTTATTATTTCGGGGTAGGAGTATGTGTGTACTCCGACAGCATCCCGTCCACTCGGTCACTCATCAGGGGCAGTGATGTCAGAGTGCACGGTTGTCACAACCCTACCCACTCGGACTCACCATTGTGTGTGAGGTGGCTGACTGGCATCAGGGGTGACCATGTCATTGGCATCATACGCATGATGCATTTATTGTTTGTGTTTGCTACATTTACTTGTTGTATTTATATGGATGCATATGATTGACATGCATACATGATTATGACACTCTCGGTCTGGACCCAGTTATCTTTATACCTTGGTCCTGGTTAGTACAGTTTCTCTTGTTTTTATTTCAGTTGCATTTATTCTTCTCGTATTCAGGAGACTGTACGCATGATTAGTGTTGTCTGTTAATTACTTTATTATGCATATCAGTTGTACCTGCTGAGTGTTGGACTCACTCCCTCCTTCGTTGATATTTTCAGGTTGAGGCTGTCCGGAGCAGTTCCAGTCGCTAGTCCCCATTGCACGTAGTACTAGTCCTCTGCTGATCACGAGTTGTTGTTTTAGTTTTCTCTATCAGACTATGTTTTGGTCTTGTAATGTTTTACTTATGGATCTTGTATGGATTTTATCGTTGATGGATTTTGGTATGATTTAGATATGTTTTACTCCATGCCTGCCTGGACGGCAGAAGAGGTGAGTTTGTCGGATTTATGTTCTACGAGTGTAGTGGAGTAGGAAAAATTGGATTTGAGCTTTACGAGTTGTAACACCCATAGAGTACTTAGCAAGATTTTAGATATTTTTATTATGAATAAAAATAGGCCTTATGTGGAAATTACAAAAAAATAATAAAAATAAAATAGAACCAAAAAGAGAGATGACCAAGGCTTGAAACTTGGATCTCTTACTAGATATATGCATGTGTTAACCAATAGACCAAGAGAAATTATTGTTAAAGAAAGAAGTGACAATATAGTTAAGGGTAAGAAAAGAGATTTTTCATTGAGAAGGAGAAGTTAGAGTTGCCTTCCCCCTCTCAAAAGAAAAGAGGATTCTTGCTTCCTCTTTTCATTAAGGAGAAGTAAAAGAAAAGAGAAGGAAAAGTACATTTTCCCCTCCTCCTCTCATGATGAATAAAAGGAGAAATTAAGAAGAAACTTCATTTTCTTCTCTTCCTCCTTCCTCCTCTTCCTCACCGTGACCAAGAAACCTCCCCCACCTCTCCTTTGCGAAACCCAAAAACAAAGAAGACCCCTCTCTAGGAAGGCTCCACAAGCAAGATCCCTCTTTCCTTAAGCGAATAAGGATGTAAGTATTCCTCATCTGTGGTACAAGTTGCTTACGGTTTTCTCGAAAGATTTGAACTCTTAGAATTAGAAATAAAAGAAGAGAAGAAACCATGCTTATGAACTTTGATAGGTTATGATATAAATTTAGTTAGGAAGGAAATTATGTGTGTGATGTTAAGTTTGATCTTCTTATTAAGATGTTTATTAACCTTCTCTCCTTTTTATAAGTTTCGGCCAAGATAGAAATATAGGGTTCAGGAGGCTTAAAACCTAATCTAACTTGCTTATAGATTCATTTATGATGTGATATGAAATTTGCTAGAGATTCATGTTCATATGTTATCTAGAATTTATGATCTTGCTTGATGGAAGTTTCGGCCAAGATAGGAATATAGGTTTCATGAGGCTTAAAACCTAATCTAACTTGCTCATAGATTCATTTATGATGTGATATGAAATTTGCTAGAGATTCATGTTCATATGTTATCTAGAATTTATGTTCTTGCTTGAAGAAGGTTTCGGCCAAGATAGGAATATAGGTTTCATGAGGCTTAAAACCTAATCTAACTTGCTCATAGATTCATTTATGATTGTGATATGAAATTGCTAGAGATTTATGTTCATATGTTATCTAGAATCTATGTTCTTGCTTGAAGAAAGTTTCGTCCATGATAAAAATATAGGGGTTCATGAGGCTTAAAACCTAATCAAACTTGCTCATAGATTTATTTACGATGTGTTATGAAATTTGCTAGAGATTCATGTTCATATGTTATCTAGAACTTATGTCCTTGCTTGAAGGAAGTTTCGGCCAAGATAGGAATATAGGTTTCATGAGGCTTAAAACCTAATCTAACTTGCTCATAGATTCACTTATGATGTGATATGAAATTTGCTAGAGATTCATGTTCATATGTTATCTAGAATTTATGTTCTTGCTTGAAGAAGGTTTCGGCCAAGATAGGAATATAGGTTTCATGAGACTTAAAACCTAATCTAACTTGCTCATAGATTCATTTATGATTGTGATATGAAATTGCTAGAGATTTATGTTCATATGTTATCTAGAATCTATGTTCTTGCTTGAAGAAAGTTTCGTCCATGATAAAAATATAGGGGTTCATGAGGCTTAAAACCTAATCAAACTTGCTCATAGATTTATTTATGATGTGTTATGAAATTTGCTAGAGATTCATGTTCATATGTTATCTAGAAATTATGTCCATGCTTGAAGGAAGTTTCGGCCATGATAGAAATATTAGGGTTCATGAAACTCAAAACCTAATTTAGTATGATCATAGACCTCCATGTGATATGTTATGAAATTAACTAAAAAGATTTATGTTTACATGTTGTTCATAAGTTTATTTCCTAGTTGTGAAGTTTCGGCCAAGATAGTGATTTAGGGTTTCATAGAGCTCTAAACCTAATTTAGCATGTTCATAGGCTTCCTTGTGATATATTATCAAATTGGCTAAGTATTCATGTTAAGAGATTTATTAGAAGTCTACTTCTTGTTGCATGATGTTTTGGCTATGATAATTTTAGGGTTCATGAAGCCCAAAACCTAAGTTAGTATGCTCATAGGTTTCTTAATGATATGTTGTAAAATGGGATAGAAACTTGTACTTATATGTTGCTTAGAAGTTCATTTCCTACATGATGGAGTTTCGGCCATGATGAATCCTTAGGGTTCATGAAGCTCCAAACCTAATTTAGTGTGCTTATAGACTTCTTTATGATATATGATGAAATTAGCTAGGTATTCATGCTACATGTTGTTTAGAAGTGTATCTCCTTGGCTTATGAAGTTTCGGCCATGATAAGAATTTAGGGTTTCATAAAGCTCAAAACATAAACTAGCATGCTCATAGACTTCCTTATGATATGTTAGCAATTTGGCTAAGTAATTATGTTCATGTGTTGTTTAGAAGTTTACTTCTTATTACATGATGTTTCGGCTATGATAAGATGTTAGGATTCATGAAACTTAAAACCTAATTTAGTATGTTCATAGACTTCTTGTGATATGTTATGAGATTTGCTAAGTATTCATGTTGTAGGTGGCTTAGGAGTATTCTTTTGTTATGAACTTTCTGTAGGATCGAAAAGAATATATATATCTCCACAATGGTATGATATTGTCCACTTTGGGCCTAAGCCCTCATGGTTTTGCTCTTGGGCTCTACCCAAAAGGCCTCATACCAATGGAGATATCTTTCTCTTATAAACCCATGATCTTTTCCATGTGTTTTCAATATGGGACTATGTTTGCAACCTTGCAACCCCAACAATCCCCCCCTCAAACAAAGGACCATGGGCTTCCCACGTCCGATCCTTGACCCACCAGGTCTTCTTGCCCCTCGGTCTACCCGACCTACTAGGACTTCCTGCCCCTCGGTCTACCCGACCTACTAGGACTTCCTTGCCTAGCCGCAACTAGGACTTCCTCCCCTCGGTCCACCCGACCTACTAGGACTTCCTGCCTGTTGTCTGGTCCTCTTGATCCGAACATAGGAGCCCCCACTTTCTTTGTTCAAGGTCAATATTGTACTCACATGGTTCAATCAGACCATAGCTCTTGTGCACAGTCGGCGGTTAAATCTTCTGGCAGTCCGGGCTCTGATACCAATTGTAGAAAAGAATATAGATATCTCCACAATGGTATGATATTGTCCACTTTGGGCTTAAGCCCTCATGGTTTTGCTCTTGGGCTCTACCCAAAAGGCCTCATACCAATGGAGATATCTTTCTCTTATAAACCCATGATCTTTTCCATGTGTTTTCAATATGGGACTATGTTTGCAACCTTGCAACCCCAACACTTTCGGCCATGACTGTAACTTAGAATTCAAGAAAGTTTTAAACTTAAACTTAGCAAGCCATGAATTTTTTTATGATATGTTTTATGTTTAAGTGTGCATGCTTATGATAAGATCAGTAACATGTTGATTATGTATGTTATGAATAATGCATGAGATGATCCTTATGACGATTATGTACTCAAGTATGTATGATTTCAATATGTTGCATGCTCATCCATGTAAGCTTATGAACCAAGCATGATAATGGTTTTATATGATGGCCATGTGCCAAGAATGCATGCCTTATGATATGATAAGAAATGGCAAGGAGTTGCTTCCCTTAAGTTGGGATTAAGAGCACTCTTTATGTTAAGACAAGAGCATGACATTTATGATGATATGATATGACATTTATGATGATATGATATGCATGACATGTACTTTACTTTGTATGGCTTGTACCATGGGTGGGCTCCATAAGCGCCCCTAGACCAACGGACTATGAACGGGTCTAGTAGAAAGGGATGGACTCCTTAGTAAGCCCCTAGACCGACGAACTATGAACGAGTCTAAATCCCTAGTAGGTTCGGGGCTAGCTATCCTGTCCTAGAGATTTGCGCGCATTTATGTATATATGTGGTACAAGCCGGGCCCTCATGATAATGAAATTATGTTCAAGTATTAAAAGATATGTATTAAGACATTTTGCACTCGACATGGCATATATTTTAAAAAGACATTTTGCATAATGCATCCATTCATATATGATATGTTTCTTTCTATGTTTCATGATATGTTATGCTTCTCATGATTTACCTCATATGATTCCTTTGTTATGACATGTTAGAAACATGATTCATAATGATATGTTATGATAAGAAACTATGCTCACATATTGATGATTATGTTATTTGTTCATTGATGATATGCTAGTATGATTATACTTGAGATACGGATTTTGTGAGTAGGAAAGAATCTTACTGAGCTAGTGTGCTCATAGCTTACTTCCTTGTACCACAGATAAAGGCAAGGGATGGATGACCTAAGGGAGCTGCAGGAGAGGCAAGGAGGTGTGTGTGGCAGTGGCTCGGCTGAAACAAATAAGACCTGCTATAATCTTTTGTTATGTTTGACATGAACCGTTGTATTTATGTTACATTCCAGAATAACTCTATGACATTTCTGTTGCTTTATGTTATAAGAAAGAAATTTTGAATGTGTATGTATCCTGGAATAGTTAAGTAAGTAAGTAGCCCCGTCCCTTTGAGTAGCAGGGAGGGTGGGCGTTACAGTTTGATATCAGAGTCAGGTTAGCCTTTCCATTGCACACACACCGAGTCTCTTTCTGCAACTCCAAGTAAGAAATATGTTTTTTATGCTTAGTAAGATTTCATTACGATGCTTATGCTCAGTCTAATTATTTCTTTTATGCTTATGCTCAGTTTATTTATTTATTTTATGATTGCTTATGCTCAGTTTATTTAGTCATTTCTTTTATGCTTATGCTCAATTATTTATTTATTTTATTCATGATGTTTATGCTCAGTTTATTTAATTATTTTATTTATGGTACTCTAATAGTATGCATGCTTACTTTATTCTTTTAAGTCACAATTTTAGTTTAGGTTGCATATGTTGGGTTTTTCGGGCCGCGAAAACTGCTTTTCGCGTCGCGGAAACCCCGAATCACCCAAAGTCGTAGATCCGTGCAAAGGAAAAATCAAACGAAAATACGAGTACGAGTTTTAAAACTTTAGATCTACTCCTAGATCTATGTGTTGAGAGTTTTACCTTTGAAGCGTGCCCTCGCAAAATCCCGCTCGTCCAAGGTACGTGTCGGATCTCCAAAGTATCAAGATAGATACTTTTCTAGTGATATCCACACGAACAAGGAGTGCTCTCTAGCACTCAAGGATGGAGAAGAGAGACCCCAAGTGTGCTAGCACTTTCTAGGGCTCTCGGATGGGAATGGAAGAAGAAAGGAAAGCAAAGAAGAGAATACAATACACTCCTCTAAAATATTACCTTTCTTCTTGGACTTCTTGGATTAACTCACTCACCCACCTTCTTCCACCATGAAAAGTACACGACAACCTCTAGAGAAGGAGAAAGAAGAGACCAAGGAAGAAGAAGAATCAAGCATTAACACACATAAATTGCCACAAAATAAAAACTCCTATCATAAAGTGTGTGGCCGACCACACAATGAAAACCTCCCTCATTAATGTGGTCGGCCACATTAATGCAAAGAGGAAGGTGTAACCTCCATGAGGTGGAGGTGATGTGGCAACTATGTGTCATGCCATGTAGGATGAGTCAACCTACATGATGTGGCAATGCATCAAGTCAAACTTGATGTTTCAACATCCATTTGATCAAGTCAAAATTGACCAATTTTCTTCCTTCTTGAGTTAAATCCAACCTTTGATTCAAGTCAATTTCAATTTAATGAATCTCAATTCATTAATATAAATTGACTCAATGAATCAAATTTAAATTAGACTCATTCAACAATTGAATCTAATTGAGTCTAACTCAATAAGTCTAATTTGAATCCAATCTTTGGTGCATCATATGAACCTAATCCAATTGGTTCATCATATGAACCTAATCTCCATCCACATGTTCTTTGTATGTGACCCAATAGGTTCTTGTAACGTTGGCAATGCCCCTAAACTCATTTAGTAGAATAAGTAATGAGCGGTATCTAGCAATACATCATTACTACCCAAGTTACAAGAATGTTGAGTTCCAACATTACCTTGTGACTACTAATTGTGACTCCTCACAATATGTGACATTGTCCTTCTATCCTAGACATCTAGATTAATCAATGTGAGGCATAGACCGTGTGATCCTCTAATCAATCTAAATCTTGACTCCAAGTAGACTCACTCGATCAAATGAGCTCAACATCTCATGTTGACTCACTTGGGCATGACCATGCACTTAGTGGTCTCACTCTATCAAGAATACCGATGTCGCTCCCGTCATATGGGAGGGATAGATCCCATCTACATCACTCACATCCCTCTACATAATTCATTATATACCCAGTAATCGCCTTTATAGTCCACCCTATTACGGGTGACGTTTGACGAAACCAAAGTACATAACTCCTTATGTAGGGATCCATGGTGACTTCAGGTCAAAGGACTAATAGTCATACTAATAGCCACATGAGAAAGTATATGACACTCATATAACGATCCATGATACTTTCTCATGGCGGGTCATTCAGTTTACATTCTCCAATACATACCTATGTGTCAACTTGATATCTCTATATCCATGACTTGGGAGATCAAGTCATCGAGTTGACCTACATGCTAGTCTTATTGCATTAACATTGCCCTGAATGTTAATACTCGACTAGGAATGATTTAGAGTAGTGTTCCCTATATCATCTCACTATCGATTCAACTAATCGATTGATATAGGTATGAACCTTCTACTCAAGGACGCTATTATACTTAGTCTATTTGGCACTAATACAAATAAGTATAATAACCAAACAAATGTCTTTATTAATATACAAGAATATGATACAATGAGTCCATACAATCATCAAATGATTGGCTCTAGGGCTCTAACTAACAATCTCCCACTAGCACTAGTGCCAATCAGTATAGGCTCTAAGGCCTAATGACCTAGTGTGACCATCATGCTTCCTCTGTGCCAAAGCCTTGGTCAAGGGATCTGCGATGTTAGCCTCTGTAGGTACTCTGCAAATCTTCACATCTCCTCTATCGATAATCTCTCGAATGAGATGGAAGCGCCGTAGTATGTGCTTGGTCCGCTGGTGTGAGCGAGGTTCCTTCGCCTGTGCTATAGCTCCATTGTTGTCACAATAGAGCTCAATTGGGTCAGCGATGCTAGGAACCACCCCAAGTTCAGTGATGAACTTGCGGATCCAAACTGCCTCCTTTGCTGCCTCTGATGCAGCAATATACTCGGCCTCTGTTGTAGAATCAGCTACTGTGTCCTGCTTCGAACTCTTCCAGCTCACAGCACCACCATTTAAGCAAAACACGAACCCTGACTGCGATCGGTAATCATCCTGATCGGTCTGGAAGCTGGCATCACTGTAACCCTTTACAGTTAGCTCATCATTGCCTCCATATATCAAGAAATATTCTTTAGTCCTTCGTAAGTACTTAAGAATATTCTTGACCGCTATCCAGTGACTTTCACCTGGATCTGACTGGTATCTGCTCGTCATGCTCAAAGCATACGAGACATCAGGTCGAGTACATAGCATGGCGTACATGATCGATCCTATGGTTGAGGCATAAGGGATCTGATCCATGCGATCTCTCTCCTCTCTAGAAGAGGGACCTTGAGTCTTCGAAAGACTCACGCCATGTGACATCGGCAGAAATCCCTTCTTGGAATTCTGCATGGCAAACCGAAGGAGTACCTTGTCAATATATGTACTATGACTTAGGCCAAGCAATCTCTTAGATCTATCTCTATAGATCTGTATCCCTAGAATGCGAGATGCCTTACCTAAGTCCTTCATTGAGAAGCAACTCCCTAGCCAGGTCTTGACAGACTGAAGCATAGGGATGTCCTTCCCAATGAGCAGTATGTCATCCACATACAATATGAGGAAGACAACTATGTCCCCTACAACCTTCTTGTAGACACAAGGCTCATCTTCGTTCTTGATGAAACCAAACTGTTTGATTGCATCATCGAATCGAAGATTCCAACTCCGAGAAGCTTGCTTTAGTCCATAAATGGACCTATGCAGCTTGCATACTCTGCTAGTATGCTGTGGATCTACAAAACCCTCAGGTTGTGTCATGTACACATCCTCGAGTATGTTTCCATTCAGAAACGCGATTTTGACATCCATCTATCATATCTCATAGTCATGGTAGGCTGCAATAGCAAGCATGATCCGAATGGACTTAAACATCGCCACTGGAGAAAAGGTTTCATCATAATCAATACCATGAATCTGCTTGAAACCTTTAGCTACCAAGCGACCCTTATAGATAAGTCCATCCATGTCAGTCTTTCTCTTAAAGACCCACTTACACCCAATGGGTTTTACTCCTTCAGGTGAATCAACCAAAGTCCATACTTGGTTGGTGTACATGGATTCCATTTCGGATCTCATGGCTTCTAGCCATTTCTCAGAATCTGGTCTCATCACAGCTTCCTGATAGGCGGTAGGCTCATCCTCTATGAGCATAACGTCATCATGGTCAGACAAGAGAAATGAGTATCTCTCAGGCTGACGACATACCCTATCAGACCTGCGAAGAAGTATGTCTACATGAACTGGTTGTTGTTCCTCAACTCTTTGTGGAACAATATCATCCACAACACTTTGTGGTTCCAGTTCAATTTCCATCGAGGCTTCAGTGCTAGTATTCGCATCTTGAACTTCTTCAAGATCGAACGTGCTCCCACTAGTCTTTCTAGAAACAAAGTCCCTTTCTAGAAAGACCCCAGTCTTTGCCACAACTACCTTGTGCTAACTGGAAATGTAGAAGTAATATCCCTTAGTTTCCTTGGGATATCCGATGAAATAGCACTTGTCGGATTTGGTCCTAATTTGTCTGAGACTTGACGTCGAACGTAAGCCTCACAACCCCAAATCCTCATGAAAGACACCTGGGCATCTCTCCCAGTCCATATCCTACATGGTGTCTTTATCACGGCCTTGGATGGAACTCGGCTGAGTATAAAAGCTGCCGTGTCTAGAGCATAGCCCCAAAGGTATGTGGGAAGATCAGTGTGACTCATCATAGATCGTACCATATCTAATAGGGTACGATTCCTCCTTTCGGATACACCATTCCACTGTGGTGTTCCAGGAGGAGTGAGTTGGGATAGAATCCCACACTCAGCTAAATAGTCACGAAACTCATGGCTTAAGTATTCACCACCTCGATCTGATCGAAGTATTTTAATACTCTTGCCAAGCTGGTTCTGTATTTCATTCTTGAATTCTTTGAACTTTTCAAAGGATTCGGACTTATGTGTCATCAAGTACACATAACCATATCTACTGAAGTCATCAGTAAATGTGATGAAGTATCTATAACCGCCTCTAGCAGCGACATTGAAAGGGAAACATACATCACTATGTATGAGTCCTAACAAATCAGTCGCTTTCTCACTGTGCCCACTAAAGGGAGTCTTGGTCATCTTGCCTCGTAGGCATGACTCGCATATCTCATATGATTCAAAATCAAATTAGTCCAGCAAACCATCCTTATGGAGCTGGGATAAGCGCTTGTCATTTATATGACCTAAGCGATAGTGCCAGAGATAGGTGTGGTTCATATCATTCGATTTGAACCTCTTGGTACTAACGTTATAGATAGGGCTCTCAAGGTCTAGAATATAGAGTCCGTTCATCAGAGGTGCACTACAATAGAACATATCGTTTAAATAGACAGAACAACATTTGTTCTTTATTATAAACGAAAATCCTTTCTTGTCCAAACAAGAAACTGAAATTATATTCTTAGTCAAGTCAGGCACATAACAACAATCATCTGATTCTAGTACAAGCCTAGAGGGAAGAGATAGATGATAAGTTCCTACAGCAATAGCAGTAACTCGTGCTCCATTGCTTACTCGTAGGTCTATCTCACCCTTCGTCAATGCCCTGCTATTTCTCAGCACTTGTACATTAGTACAAATGTGTGAAGCACATCCGGTATCTAATACCCATGATGAAGAAATAGAGAGGTTGACTTCTATAACATGTATACCTGAAGTAGAAATCTTATTTCTCTTCTTCTTAAGATCTTCCAGGTATTCTTTGGAGTTCCTCTTCTAGTGCCTTGCTTGTCCTTGATATAGGTGACAAAGATGTTCAACCATATCTTAAGCGCTCATCAACTCATGTTGCTTCTGAAGCTCAGAGTTCATGGTTGCGAGCATAAGACAGGACACATCTAATGCGTCATCTTGATGCTTCTTGTAAGCATCTTGGTCTGCTCGCGTGGCAGTGGTAGGAGGAGCCTCCGGAATGGGCTGCTCCAGAACGTACAGTTTACGTTCTTGGGTGAGAACTATTCTCAAGTTCCTGTACCAGTCCAGGAAATTCGCTCTGTTGAGCTTGTCCTTCTCAAGGACAGATTACAGGGAGAAGGAATTCGTGTTCGACGTCATGGTTATCTACAACAAAAATTTGCAGAAATAAATATCATATTCTTTTAAAAATCATTTAATTAGGCCTTTAACTAAATGATGCTCCCATTGAATACTATAATTCTTGTGGGACAAGATCCACATCATACTAACCCTTGAGTTAGCTTTGGCTAATGCACCCAAGACTTAGTATGATTGGTAGGTAACGATTACCAATTACATCTCTATGCAACTCTTGTTTATAGGATAAAATCCGCATTTATATTAAAACTCAAGTTAGCTTTGGCTAATACGCCCGAGAATTAATATAAACGTGATTTTGTCCTACCTTTCCAACCATTGGAAGAATGCCTATAGTTGACTCAATCTAACCGAGCAACTAGGAATACTCAATCTAATTGAGTTTGTATTCACCCATGCGTTGATAGACGGGACCAAAATTGTCCCTCCGTACCCTACCAAGATAATATGTATTGCTCTGCTTTGGCAGATTCAACAATACATGTGATCGAGGTAGTGATAGCTATCACGGCACGGTTAGGCATTTAGAGTTGGTTCGATCGAGATCTAATCTAATCGAAAAGGATGCATCTTGTGCACGACTTAGATCTAATCTAATCGCAAGGATGCATCATGTGCACGACTTAGATCTAATCTAATCGTAAGGCACTAATTAATTAATTACTTATTAAACATGCATCATATACATAAGCAATTAACTAATTAATCTATTTGTGATTTAGTCATGGCCCTACTACGATCTTCTCAAGCCAATGAGAAGATCGAATGGTCAACCTAGGTTCAACAGCTTCTCCAAGCTCCTCCCTTTGACCACCTTGTGTTGCTCGTGCCCGCCTCGGAACTCCGTCTCGTGTGGACCCTCCACCGCTCCAATTTGTACATTATAATTTGAAACTCGAGTTACATTCGAGTCTAAATCTAATTTACAACCAGAATATATGAGAAAGGCACGACGCGCAGGTCACGAAAAATAAAAACATACAACACGCGCAAACATATAACGGCACGCAGGCCGTATTATGAATTACAACACAATCCAATCATATTGGATTTTTGGGCCATGACTATCACAAAATTAATATATAATTCAAAATTATATATTTTCTTAATTTTCTATAATTTTAAAATTAATTTTTACAATTTTTACGAGTAAAATTTCCCGGCGGTCCCGTTTAGCAGTTTTGGGCGCAATCGCGGAACGGATCCCCTTGCGGGGCCAGGGGCAGCGCCCCTACCCGCGATCTAACAATCGCGAGGGTTCCTTTGCGATCCAACAGCGCATTAGCCCGCTGTCCCAAAACAATTTGGGACGAAACCTTTGAGAAGAATTTTCCCGGCGGTCCCGATTAGCGATTTCGGGCGCAATCGCGAAGCAAATCCCCTTGCGGGGTTAGGGGAAGTGCCCCTACCCACGATCTAACCATCGTGAGTTGCTCCTAAGCGATCCTACAGCGCCTTCACTCGCTGTCCCAAACGGATTTGGGTCGAAACATCACCGTTTTGGAAAAAATCTTCCCGATAGTCGAAGCCTACAAGCGTCTAACCACTTGTGCTTCGATTACTCGAGAAAAATACTCATAAAAACCAAAAAATCATAATTTTACAGAAAATTACAGAAACTTTAGTTTTCATAAAACCAAAAATTAAACTCGTACAAGCCTTGCACGTGGCTCTGATACCACTGTTGGGTTTTTCGGGCCGCGAAAACCGCTTTTCGCGTCGCGAAAACCGCTTTTCGCGTCGCGGAAACCCCGAATCACCCAAAGTCGTAGATCCGTGCAAAGGAAAAACCGAACGAAAATACGAGTACGAGTTTCAAAACATTAGATCTACATCTAGATCTATGTGTTGAGAGTTTTATCTTTGAAGCGTGCCCTCGCAAAATCCCGCTCGTCCAAGGTACGTGTCGGATCTCCAAAGTATCAAGATAGATACTTCTCCAGTGATATCCACACGAACAAGGAGTGCTCTCTAACACTCAAGGATGGAGAAGAGAGACCCCAAGTGTGCTAGCACTTTCTAGGGCTCTCGGATGGGAATGGAAGAAGAAAGGAAAGCAAAGAAGAGAATACAATACACTCCTCTAAAATATTACCTTTCTTCTTGGACTTCTTGGATTAACTCACTCACCCACCTTCTTCCACCATGAAAAGTACACGGCAACCTCTAGAGAAGGAGAAAGAAGAGACCAAGGAAGAAGAAGAATCAAGCATTAACACACAAAAATTGCCACAAAATAAAAACTCCTATCATAAAGTGTGTGGCCGGCCACACAATGAAAACCTCCCTCATTAATGTGGCCGGCCACATTAATGCAAAGAGGAAGGTGTAACCTCCATGAGGTGGCACACCTCATGATGTGGAGGTGATGTGGCAACTATGTGTCATCCCATGTAGGATGAGTCAACCTACATGATGTGGCAATGCATCAAGTCAAACTTGATGTTTCAACATCCATTTGATCAAGTCAAAATTGACCAATTTTCTTCCTTGTTGAGTTAAAACCAACCTTTGATTCAAGTCAATTTCAATTTAATGAATCTCAATTCATTAATATAAATTGACTCAATGAATAAAATTTAAATTAGACTCATTCAACAATTGAATCTAATTGAGTCTAACTCAATAAGTCTAATTTGAATCCAATCTTTGGTGCATCATATGAACCTAATCCAATTGGTTCATCATATGAACCTAATCTCCATCCACATGTTCTTTGTGTGTGGCCCAATAGGTTCTTGTAACGTTGGCAATGCCCCTAAACTCATTTAGTAGCATAAGTAATGAGCGGTATCTAGCAATACATCATTACTACCCAAGTTACAAGAATGTTGAGTTCCAACATTACCTTGTGACTACTAATTGTGACTCCTCACAATATGTGACATTGTCCTTTTATCCTAGACATCTAGATTGATCAATGTGAGGCATAGACCGTGTGATCCTTTAATCAATCTAAATCTTGAACTCCAAGTAGACTCACTCGATCAAATGAGCTCAACATCTCATGTTGACTCACTTGGGCATGGCCATGCACTTAGTGGTCTCACTCTATCAAGAATACCAATGTCGCTCCCGTCATATGGGAGGGATAGATCCCATCTACATCACTCACATCCCTCTGCATAATTCATTATATACCCAGTAATCGCCTTTATTATCCATCATGTTACGGGTGACGTTTGACGAAATCAAAGTACATAACTCTTTATGTAGGGATCCATGGTGACTTCAGGTCAAAGGACTAATAGTCATATTAATAGCCACATGAGAAAGTATATGACACTCATATAACGATCCATGATACTTTCTCATGGCGGGTCATTCAGTATACATTCTCCAATGCATACCCATGTGTCAACTTGATATCTCCATATCCATGACTTGTGAGATCAAGTCATCGAGTTGACCTACATGCTAGTCTTATTGCATTAACATTGTCCCTGAATGTTAATACTCGACTAGGAATGATTTAGAGTAGTGTTCCCTATATCATCTCACTATCGATTCAACTAATCGATTGATATAGGTATGAACCTTCTACTCAAGGACGCTATTATACTTAGTCTATTTGGCACTAATACAAATAAGTATAATAACCAAACAAATACCTTTATTAATATACAAGAATATGATACAATGAGTCCATACAATCATCAAATGATTGGCTCTAGGGCTCTAACTAACAGCATAATGGTAGGTTAGGGATGATAATAACACAACAAAATTATAACTAATTAGAAATGGCATTAACCTTTCGTTAGTCCGACTAGGAATGATAATAACTTACGCTAGCTATGTTGTCATTAATGAAGATAAGGATGGCTAGAAGATGTAATACCAGAGCAAAGGAAACATCACCTCCACCTGATTTGATGCATGTAGTTACCGAGCTCTAGCGTCAAGTTACGGAACAGCAGCAAATGATCACTGCTCTGCTAAATCAACAAGGAAATCCTCTTACCCCGCCAGGACACCAGAATGTAGTACCAGTAATACCTACAGGTGTTCCAGTACCACCGGCACCTGCACCACCGGTAGGCCCAGCTCCAGTGGTTCGTCAGGAGGCATATTTGACACAGTGGCAAAGACTGAAGCTAGAAACTTTCTCCGAAACTGTGAACCATGGGACGCACAAGCCTGGTTCAAGATGGTGGAAAGCTTAGTAGAATTACTGGATTGGCCTGAACACGAGAAGGTTAAATGTGCATCATTCTGCCTTACTGGAGATGCTAGAATGTGGTGGGACAGAGTAAAGGCGAAAAGACAAGTAAATCAGATGATGTGGACAGACTTCGAGACAGAATTTTTCGAAGAATTTTTCCATATGCGAGTCACAAATAAACACTATGATGAATTCACTGAGTTCCGGCAAGGTGATTTATCCGTCAATGAAGCTGTTAAGAAATTTAACCGCTTAGCATGTCTGTCCCCAGAGTTGGTCAGTACAGAGAGAGAAAGAGTCAGACTTATGCTGAAGATGCTCAGACCTGAGATAGCCCTGAACGTGGCCGGCGGAGTTAATAGACCACAGACCGCCGAAGAATTAATCAGCAGCGCCCAAATCACGGAACACTATCAGAAGGCAATGAATGAGGGAAAGAATCAGACTCAGTCAGGAGGACAGAAATCACAAAGTAACCGAACCAGTTGGAAAGGAAATCACAGTAGCAAGAGGAAGCAATGGGGTGATTCCAAGAGTGGTCCAGCCAGCAAGCAACTCATGTGTCCCTCAATGTACTACTTGCGGAAAGAAGCACCCGGGGGTATGCCATATAGGTACAAACAGATGCTACAACTGTGGGATGGAAGGACATATGGCTCAGAATTGTCCTACTCAGATCCAGACACCGACCCCTCCGCAGGTTCCGAACAAAGGTGTACTTCCACAGCTACACATGATGCAAGCTACAATAGAAGGCCCGCAGATAAGTCAAGGGAGACTTGAAGCTCCGCCAGTAGCGACGGATGCCAGAATTTTCTCCATCACCAAGGAGGATGCGGCCAATGCTTCCACGGTAGTCACAGGTCAGATAATTGTATTTAATCAGTATGCTACTGCACTATTTGACACCAGGGCAACACACTCGTTTATTTCTACACCTTTCACGGGAAAGATAGACATGCCACCCTAACCCTTGGATTGCAAATTTTTAACGACATTACCTTTGGGTGATTTGATGCCATCCACCCATGTACTGCGAGCCGCACCCGTCAGAATTGCAGACAGAGAACTCTACTGTAATCTGATAGTGCTATACATGCAGGATTATGATATTATACCGGGCATGGATTTCCTGAGTAAATACAAAGCTTCGATAGAGTGCGGAAAAAGAAGAGTAATTTTCTGGCCTGAAGTAGAACCAACCTTTGAATTCATTGGAGAAAACAAGAAAGAAGTTAAAAAGTTTTTATCAGCTTTAAAGGCACAGAAGATGTTAGATAGTGGATGCACTGGGTTTCTAGAGCATGTAATTGATATAAATCAGCCAGAAGATGTCAAAGTCGTATGCAACTACCCAGAGGTATTTCCGGATGAACTACCAGGGTTAGCAACTGATTGGGAAATCAAGTTCGGGATTGAATTAGTTCCTGGTACAAGACCGATCTCTAAAGCACCTTACCGTATGGCGCGGTCGAATTGGAGGATCTTCAAAAACAGTTACGGGAATTGCTCGACAAGGGACTTATCCGCCCTAGTCACTCACCATGGGGGGCTCCGGTACTGTTTGTTCAAAAGAAGGATGGGTCTATTTGAATGTGTATAGATTATTGAGCACTGAATAAAGTTACAATCAAGAACAGATATCCATTACCACGGATTGACGATTTGTTCGACCAGTTGAAGGGGGCCACTATTTTCTCCAAGATTGACTTAAGATCTCGCTATCATCAAGTGAAGGTGAAACAAGATGATATACCGAAAACGACCTTCCGAACAAGATACGGACATTATGAGTTCGTAGTAATGCCCTTCGGAGTGACAAATGCTCTTGCTCTATTCATGGACCTGATGAACCGGGTATTCTCAATATATCTCGACAAATTTGTGATTGTTTTTACCGATGATATTCTCATTTATTTGAGAACCCAGGAAGAGCATGCCAAACACCTGGAAATAATATTACAGATTCTTCGGGAAAAGCAATTGTCTGTGAAATTCTCCAAATGCGAATTTTGGCTCGACCAAGTAACATTTCTGGGTCATGTTATCTCTAGGGATGGAGTAATGGTAGACCCAACCAACATCGAAGCTGTCAGTAACTGGAATAGGGCAAGGAATGCCAGCGAAATCAGGAGTTTCCTCGGACTAGCAGGTTATTACCGGAAGTTCGTAGAGGGTTTCTCCAGGATCGCAGCACCAATGACGGCCCTCACTCGGAAAAATAGTGTAACGCCCGCCCTCCCTGCTAACCCTAAGGGACGGGGCTACGATACTCAACGTACATATTACAGCGGAAGACTTAAAAATCATTTTTCTTGGTTTAATAAAAACCGAACTACACTAATATGGTTTCCATAACATGATAACAAGTTAAATAGAAACATAACATCATGTCAACCATGTAGTACTACAATTTATGAAACCAAAGTGTAATTCCTAAAAGTTCTTAAAGCAAGTTCTTATTTGGTTGCCTAGCCACCGCCACACACATCTCTTTGCCTCTCCTGCTGCTCCTTTAGCTCATCCAGCTTTTTCCTTTATCTGTGCTACAAGGAAAGTAAGCTATGAGCACTCATGGCTCAGTAAGTTCCTTTCCAACTCACTAAAACCATAAATCATTACATAATCAAAGAATATATCAACATAACATGATCTCAACTAGTCATGGCATAACATATCATACTCTTTAAGCATATCATGCAACATAACAAAATCATAATTAGTCATGGCATATCATCTCTTAAAGCATAGCATGAAATATAACATAATTCATATCTAATCATGGCATCTCATCTCTTAAAGCATGGCATGAAACATATCATAGTCATATCTAATCATGGCATATCATAAATCATAGCATTATCACAACATGATCATAAAGTATATGCAATATGATTTTGAAAACATGTATCCGAAAAACATGTGTATGTCTCATGATCTTTTAAAACCATTTCTTCTTACATATATACTTGAACATAATATCAACATATTCAGGGCCCCGGCTTGTACCATACATACATAACATAAATGCGCGCGTCCTAAGTATATCCAAGGTAGCAAGTCTTGAATCATACTAGGAACTAGGTCAAGATCACAAAGCATGGCCTAGGGGCATACTTAGAGAGTCCAGCTAGGTTTTCCGGAGGAGAGATCTCTTCGACGATCTTCTCGCGTCTATGCGTTCCTCTCGCGGAGGGGAGCGTCCTCATGTTGGAGTCGTCGCCGGAAAGTACCCCTATGGCCCTGGGGACGGAACCCTAGGTGTGCTTGTGGTTGGCGCCGAGAGAAGAAGAGGAGAAGGGGGCGGCGTGGCTAGGGTGAGGGTGAGGAAAAGTTACGTTAAAAATAACTCTTCACTTATTAATTCCCTATTTATATTAAGTGGTTAATTTCTCCCAACTCTAATATAAATTTAATTGCCTCCCTTTTCTTTCAGCACGGCCCTGCTGGGTTCACTTGGTTACTGGAGTCCGCTAAAAGTCGTAGGATCCAATAGGTCTTGGGTTCAATTCCCGCGTAGGCTATTTTACGATTCCATTTATTTTTGCTACCTCCGCTACTCTAAAAATTCTGTAAAAATATCCTAAAATTCCAGAAAAATATTAGGATATTTTTAATAATTATTTTGAGAATTTTTGGGTGTTACAACCCCACCCTCCTCACTACTCGACTGTGAGGGCGGAGCGCTACTGGACTACTAACTTTACTTAATTAGAGTTGTTCACATGTAAAGATCAATACATAAACTCTAAAAAAACTCAAAACATACAATTAACTAGCAGCGGAAGACTAAATGACTCATCTAATACATTCTACTCAACTCTTTGTTAATAAATTCTCATGCTAAATCCCAAGGCTTCTATAGTCCAGGCATCACACATCTATCCGCACCTCCTTGTCGCCTTCCTTTACTATAGCTTTTCCTTTCCTTTATCTGCAGTAAGAGGAAATGCATCTATAAGTAAAATTGCTTAGTAAGCACTATCTAACTCACAAAACTCGAGTATGCATGTAAGTTGAAACAAATCTAGAAACTGAATGCTCATCTAATAGCAAACGAAACATAGCATACTGAAATACTAAACATGTAAGCAAATCTAAACAAACATGCTAGCATAAAAGGAAACTAAACTTGCTGGATTTTAAACACATTCTGAATCTTATTTCTTTTATTTGAAAACTTATACTTTAATACTTCAAAATAATAATAAACTTTCTTCTTGGGCCCAGGCGTAGTACCATCTTATGCGCGTTCCCTAATAGGTTGGGGTAGCGAGCCACCAATCCTAAAAGAGCAGACCTCGGTCTACCAGGCCAAGACCTCGGAATTGGACACCTGGATTTGTTTAACGACAACCTTGGAAGTCGGGTACTAGCCTCTTCAAATAAAGTAAAATACTTGTTATCTTTTATTACTTCTAATATATAATGCCTCGGCATTTTCTTTAAGCACCTTGTGTGCCAAAATCCCTAAAGTCTTGACTTTGGAATCTACTTAAGGCCTTGGCCTTTTTCTTTCTTTTCTTTATCTTGCTTGTACTTGTTAATACCTCTATTAAAAAGGTGTCTCATACAAAACTGCACTAAAATACTTATTAACTCTGTACTAAAATGCTTAACAGAATTGCATGGAAATACTTAATAGAACTGTACTGAAATGCTTATTGAAACTGCACTAAAACTAAATCTGCATACAAGCGTAATCAAATCAGCCTACAAACTTAATCAAAATTTTGCACTATAAGCTTAATCAAAATTCTGGACTATAAGCTTAATCAAATCTGCCTACAAACTTAATCAAAATTCTGTACTTTAAGCTTAATCAAATCTGCCTACAAACTTAATCAAAATTCTGCACTATAAGCGTAATCAAAATTCTGCACTATAAGCTTAATCAAATCTGCCTACAAACTGTAACGACCACCCTTCTTACTACTACTACTACTACTCTCCAAAAGTGACCGTTACTTATCTACTAACTCTACTTAACCGGTTTATTAAAAATCTCTAGGAAAACCCTACCGAAAAATTTCGGCAGAGTCTCCCCTGTACCGGTGACCATTTCCCATAATACAAGCATAATATACTCAGCCACAGGCGGCTGGAAATATATTTCAATCAACCACACAGTTTAATAAGAAATGAAAACTAACCACAACCACGCAGTTTAATAATTCAAATCATGCAGATAATGAAAACGGAAACATAACTTCTTACTACATAATTTTCTTATCAACTTAATAATAAATTAAACTAAACAAATTCTTAAACTAAATGAGTTCTTTAGCTAAGTCCCAAGGACCTCCATAGTCCACACATCACACACCCCTCTTGCATCTCCTTGTCGCCTTCCTTCACTGTATCTTTTCTTTCCCTTTATCTGCAGTAGGAGGAAATGCAGTCTATAAGCATAAAGCTTAGTGAGCGCTATCTACTCACAAAAACTCGAAATGCATATATATAAATAAACACATGCTAAAACTGAATGCTAACATATAAAACTACTCATGCTCATATATAGCAAAGGAAATCATGCTAACTGAAATGCTAATCATTGTATAGCTAAATATGCTCATAAACCAATAAGAGAAGCATACTAAACATGTAAAGCTACTAAACATGTAAAACTACTAAACATGTAAAGCTAAACATGCTCATAAGAATAAAACTATAACAGCATGCTGAAAGCAAATAAAACTAAACATGCTGAATAATCTAATAGCAAGAAACAAATAAAACTACTACTGAATGCTTCAAACAACAAGAAACTAAACTTTCTAATTCTAAACATATTTGAAGCTTGTTTCATTTGTTTCAAAACTTATACTTTAATACTTCAAAATAATAATAAACTTTTTTTGTTCCCGGCGCGCATTCTTAATAAGAATCGAGGTAGCTAATCCCGAAACTACTAAGATACTTCTAGGCCTTGTGCCTAAGGGCATCTTGGAGCCCATCCCTTGGACCTTGTGTCCGGTACATGCCCTTTAAAAGTAAAATACTTTCTTTTTAACTATAACTTCTTTATACTTGCCCTTACTTGGCATTTAAGCAAACACCTTGTGTGCGCCTTTGATATTCAATCTTCTGGAATTGAAATCAAGTCTAGACCTTAGTCTTTCTTGCTTATAGTTCTTAAAGACAGAAACTCATGCTTAGGTAAAAGCAAAGAAACTAATAATTGCATGCTCAAGATATTCAAATAGCAAAAGAGACTAGAAAGTATCACCGTGCATATCTAGTGGCAAAAGAAACTAATCATGCTCATTGGATAGCATGGAAATAACTAAATCTGCATACTAAAGAGGAAACTGTGCATGCTTTTCACATCTAAACCGAATAAAAAGATTCTAATTGAAATGCTTAAGGAAAAGGAAAACATTCTGTTCATGCACTCTAAAATTCTGCACAAAGTCGACTAAGTTTCCCTACAACCTCAGCAATTCAATTAAGCAAATGCAGCAGCACACTTCTAATTGCAACTTATCTACTCAATGACATTGCTAAGAAGCACAGCGGAGAAGAACTTCATTGTTCCAATTTAAAACCATCCAGCAATATCAGAACCATAGGAAAACAAAGTTTCACCATTCAAATTGCACAACACTAACAATACCAAAACCCAATTGTACCTAACCGAGCATCAGGAATAATCGTATCCCATTGAAACTTAGCATGCACCACCAAAACCTAATTCTGAAACTTAATCTATGAAGAAGAAGCAAAAGAAAGCGTTTGAAATCCCGAAAACTACTCCTACTGCAGGTGAGAAGCAACTCACATTGAGTTCTTGGACTTACAACCGGAGGGGAAGTGCTCTAGGGTTTCGGCGGAGCTTCGATTCCATCGTTTCCTTGTATTTCCCGAGCTCTCCTTGTCGGAATGGTCACCCACGGGTGAAAACCAGCCGGAAAAAAAACCCTTTGCAGACGCCGGAGGGAGGAAACCCTAGCCTTGGCTGCGGTTTCGCCCGAGAGAAGGAACGGCGCCGCGTGCGTGAGGAGAAGAGAAATTTCGAGAGAAGTTTTTGATTTTCCGAAAAGAAACCTAAATTCCTTTTCTTATACTAGGGTTTAAATCGAAACTATACCTTAAATAAATTTATTCCCATATTTAGTTAACAAAACGAGCTTAGCTCGATTGGTCGGGCCGGTTGTGCTTGGGTCCGAGGAGCTGGGTTCGAGACCTAGCTTCTACAACTTTTTTTTTTAAAACTTCTTTTTTTTTTTAACCCTACTAAACGACCTCCAAAAATTACGTAAAAATACTCTAAAAATTCCTAAAAATCTCTAGAATATTTTAAAAGTATTTCCAAATATTTTTATGGACTTTTAGAACTTGAAATAGGGAAAATTGGGTCGTTACAATTCCCCATACCTTATAAAAAGTTCGTCCTCGAACTTAGAACAATTCCGGATACTTCTGTCTCATACTGTCGTCCCACTCCCAAGTGATTTCCTCATGCTTCTGATTCTGCCAGACAACCTTCACTAGTGGCACTTCTTTATTTCTTAGTCTCTTGACTGCTCTGTCCACTATTTGTGTAGGTCTGCTCTCATAACTAAGATCCTCTTGGATCTGCACTGACTGAGGCTGAATCACTTGGCTAGGGTCATGGAGACACTTCTTTAGCATGGAAACATGAAATACATTGTGTATTGCTGACATGTCTTGTGGTAAGTCTAGCCTGTAAGCTACTTTTCCAATCCTTTCTGTGATCAGGTAAGGCCCTACATAACGAGGACTTAATTTGCCCTTCTTGCCAAATCTCATCACTCCCCTCATAGGAGCGACCTTGAGAAAGACTGAATCCCCTACTTGGAATTCAAGTGGCCTACGGCGTGTGTCAGCATAACTCTTCTGTCTACTCTGGGCAGTCTCAATTCTCTGTCTGATCTTCTGAATAGCCTGAGTAGTCTCATCTATCAGCTCTGTCTGTATGCCCAGTTCCACTTCCATCTCTCTTCTTTCACCTGCTTCTTGCCAGCAAATGGGTGATCTGCACTTTCTGCCATACAACGCCTCATATGGTGCCATCTTGATGGTAGCCTGATAGCTATTGTTGTAGGCAAACTCAGCTAAGCACAGATACTTGCACCAACTGCCTTTAAAATCTAGTGCACAAGCTCTGAGCATATCTTCTAGAATCTGATTTACTCGCTCTGTCTGTCCATCAGTCTGAGGATGGAAGGTTGTGCTGCTCCCAGAAGTGAGAGGTGAAGCGCCCATCTCTATCAGAAACAATAGATTTAGGAACTCCGTGAAGTCTGATCACCTCTTTAACATACAACTGTGCCAACTGCTCTATAGAGTAAGACACCTTGATGGCTAGAAAATGAGCAGACTTGGTCAATCTGTCCACTATCACCCATATTGCATCATATCCATTCGTAGTTCTTGGAGACCTGTTATAAAGTCCATGGATATGTCTTCCCACTTCCACTCTGGTATTGAAAGAGGTTGTAGCATCCCTCCTGGTCTCTGATATTCTGCTTTGACTCTCTGGCATGTCAGGCAGGTACTGACATATTTAGCTACATCTCTTTTGAGTCCAGACCACCAGAACCTCTGTTTCAAATCTTGATACATCTTGGTGGAACTAGGATGCATAGAGTATGGTGTACTGTGAGCTTCTTCTAAAATTTTCTTACTCAGTTCCTCATCATTGGAGACACAAAGGCGGCTCCCCTGATAAAGAATTCCACTGTCTGATACTCGAAATTCGGAATTTCCTTCTTCCTGTGTCCCTTGCTTGATCCTTTGGATATCTGGATCTTCACTTTGCTTCTTCTGTATATCCTCAAGCAGGGTTGACTCTAGAGTCAATGCAAAGAGTTGCCCATAAATAATTTCAAGTCCGAAATCTGACAACTCCTTCTGTAGTGGCAGGGCTAATGATGACAAGGACATCAGGGATGCACTGGATTTTCTGCTTAGTGCATCTGCCACTTTATTAGCTTTACCTGGGTGGTAGAGGATTTCACAGTCATAATCTTTGACCAACTCTAGCCACCTGCGCTGTCTCATGTTTAAGTCCTTCTGAGTGAAGAAGTACTTAAGACTCTGATGGTCTGTGAAAATTCTGCACTGGACTCCATACAAGTAGTGACCACAGCTGCCAGCTCTAGATCATGGGTGGGATAATTCTTCTCGTAGTCTTTGAGTTGTCTGGAAGCATAAGCTATAACTTTTCCTTCCTGCATGAGTACAGCTCCTAAGTCCATCTTGGAAGCATCACTGTAGATGTCAAAACTCTTGTCACTCTCTGGAACAGTCAGAATGGGAGCACTGGTCAGTCTCTTCTTGAGTTCTTGAAAACTCTGCTCACATTTATCTGACCATTCAAACTTCTTGTTCTTCCTGGTGAGGGCTGTAAGTGGAGAGGCTATTCTGGAAAAGTCTTCCACGAATTTCCTGTAGTACCCAGCTAAACCAAGGAAGCTCCTGATCTCCCTGGCATTCTTGGGTCTCTTCCAGTTGCTGACCGCTTCTACTTTGGCTGGATCCACTTGAATGCCTTCTTTAGAAACGATATGCCCTAGAAACGCCACCTGCTCCAACCAGAACTCGCACTTTGAGAATTTAGCATAGCGCTGCTTTTGCTGAAGGGTCTACAGGACTATTCTCAAGTACGTGTCATGCTCTTCTGGGGTCCTTGAATAGATTAGAATGTCGTCGATGAACACAATGACAAACTTATCAAGGTATTCCCTGAACACTCTATTCATCAAGTCCATGAAGACTGCAGGTGCATTAGTCACACCAAAAGGTATGACTACGAATTCGTAGTGTCCGTATCTGGTCCTGAAAGTTGTTCTGGGTATATCACTCTCCTTCACTTTCAACTAATGGTACCCAGAGCGCATATCTATCTTGGAGAACACTGTTGCCCCTCTCAACTGATCAAATAAGTCGTCGATTCTGGGCAGTGGATACTTGTTCTTGATGGTCACTTGATTCAGAGCTCTATAATCTATGCACATCCGCATAGATCCATCCTTCTTCTTGACAAACAACACAGGAGCTCCCCATGGTGAGTGACTAGGGCGAATGAAGCCTTTGTCAAGCAGCTCCTGAAGTTGTTCTTGCAACTCTTTCAACCCTGCTGGAGACATGCGGTATGGAGCTTTTAAAATTGGACCGGTGATGTGCGTAGATTATATACTCTTTTATGCATGTTTTTACGCACATTTACATACTTTGAGCATGCTTGATCTATGCATTTTTATACTTCCAGCTTTCCTTCTAGCATATTTACTCTTTTGGTTCGGAGATCTGATTTTTGTACATTTTCTGTACACAGGAGTCGAAATTGGTGAAGATTATGCGTCCTCGGGCAAGCTTGGAAGTAATTGTAGGGAGAGATCATCAGGCCGTGTACCACACATAGCCGTGTAGTCTTAACAGGAAGGGAAGAGAACATGGCCATGTGAATCTCACACGGCCGTGTCTTGATTTGAAGAAATCAGAGCAGATGCCTTACATGGCTGTGTGGATCTACAGTATTACGTTTCGAGGCAGCGGTGGTGGCGTGTGCATCACACTGCAGTGTGAAGTTTCCAGAGACCAAGCGGTGGTGGCGTGTGCACCACACCGTGTAGCATTTCGAGAGCGAAGGGTCTCGAGTGGCACCACACGGCAGTGCGACTTGGCAGAGAAGGCTGGACATGGTGTGAATCTCAGTGTGTCGTGTGGCGCCCGATTTCCTCCTCTATTTAAACCTTCCTTCATGAATTGAAAGGGGATCTCTCCCCCTTTGGGAGAAGGCAAGATTTGGTGGTTTCCTCCCATTCTTGGGAGGATTTCTGGGCGATTCTAAGGGAGATCTTGACGATTTCGACTCCGGAGCGAGGATTAGATCCGAAGACGAGGCTTCTTCGTAGATAAGTTTTCTCTTTCCCCCTCTTCTTGGTTTCTTGGATTGGGGATTTAAGAAATGCTTGTAATCTTGATTTCTTCGGATTTTCTTCCTCGATTCATGGAGTAGATCTTGTATTCTAGGATTAAGAGAGTATTTGTATGATGGATTGATGTAATCTCTTATGGATTTGCCATTTTTCTTGTTTCAATGACATTGTCTTGCTTGTATCAATTAGATCTTGAATGATTAATGGTGATTTGTGCTTAATTCTCATTCTTGATTGATTGTTTGGATTTCTTGTGGACTTTGTAGAGATAAACTCTCACTCGATCATCCGAGGGATCCACGTGACAGGTGCAAGCCCGTGTAAGGACGTTTGAGAGATAATCTTGAAGAGGAAATAGGAATATTCAAGAGAGTAGAATGGATTTTGTGATTAGTTTCTTGTATCTTGATAGATTAATAAGTTGTGGGCTTCCATGTTGATATCCGAGGAAGGCATAGTAATAGGTGCGCTTCTGTGTAAGGACAACGTAGGTTCATATCTAATTGATCATATTTAGATACATTTCTGGGTCCTTAGCCGGTTATCTATTGCAAGAGAGAACCGGCAACTTTCTACAAGTGTTTGACAATTGAGGGAAAAGAATTGGTGAACCATTTACATTCAAGAAATCTTACAAAGAAACCTAAGCTCCTAGAATCTCCTTTATCATAACCCAAAACACTAAACTCTTGTTTGTTGATCTTTAATATTAGATTTGTTTACCCTTACTTTGCATTTGAAACGATTGGATAGTTGTTTAGCTAATTCGCATTGAGACATTTCTAGTGCTTATTCCAGTCCCTGTGGATACGATAATCTTTTATATTACTTGCGACATTTCCGTACACTTGCGGAGCATAACAAGTTTTTGGCGCGCTATAACATTAGGAATTATCAATTGAGTTAGACTAAACATAACATTTGTTTTCCTTTCATATTGCATAGTTGTAACTAATCATTAGATTTCTATTTTTACTTTCTTGTATAACTTTTACTTCTTGTTAATTCTTTTTACAAATTCAATTCTGCATTTTTGATTCTTTTATTTTTCTTTTTCTGTTGAATTGTCATCTTCCATCTTGTTCTTGTGTATGAGAAGATCTAACTTTGCAGGGGAATTCTTTCCTTTTGACCCTGAGATTGACAGAACTTTCCATAAAAGAAGAATTCTGCAAAGGCAAATTGAAGAACAGGAACATTTGAATATGGCGAATAGACCACTCAAGGATTATGCAGCACCTTATGCAAGAGCTTTTCGATCTAGTATTTCAAGACCTTCAGTGGAAGCTAATAACTTTGAGATCAAACCCGCAATTATATCTATGGTGCAGCAGAACCAATTTGGTGGAGGATCTCATGAAGACCCCAATCAACACTTAGAGGTCTTTTATGAAATATGTGGTACCATGAAAATGAATGGAGTTCCTTCAGATGCAGTTAGATTATTATTATTTGGGTTTTCTCTAAGAGATAGGGCAAAGCAATGGCTGAATTCTTTGGCCCCTAATAGCATCACCACTTGGGAGCAGTGTGAGCAACAGTTTCTTGATAAATTCTATCCACCAAGCAAAACAGCTCATATGAGGAATTTAATTGCAAGCTTCAAGTAGACTGACTCAGAATCTCTTTTTGAAGCATGGGATAGATATAATAGTATGCTCAGACAATGCCCACATCATGGGTTGGAAAGATGGTTAGTGTTGCACACTTTTTATAAAGTATCAACTATCATACCAAAGTGTCCCTTGATTCAGCTGCTGGAGGGGCACTTATGAACAAAAGTTTAGATGAAGCTGAAGAAATTATTGACAGTGTAGCACAAAATCATCATCAATGGTCAAATGAAAGAAGTGGTGGCTATTCTTCTGTAAACCCAACAATTAAAGCATCAGGGAAGTTTGATGTAGATGCAGTCACTCTTTTGTCTGTAAAATTGGACGCTCTTACAAAGAAATTTGAGAATATGGGGACTAGTGCTAATATGGTCAATGCTATTGGTACATCTTGTGAAGTATGTGGGAGTTCAGAGCACTCAAATGACTCATGTCCATCGGGAGCTATCACTGCACAAATCAATCAACTGGAACAATGTGATGCAATCATGAGTTACAATCAAAGGCAGAACAACCCATACTCAAATACTTATAACCCTGGATGGAAGAGTCATCCCAATTTTTCTTACAGAAATAATCAAGATCAAGGACCATCTATGGGGGCAAGACCAAATTTTCAAGCTGGGCAACAAAATTTTCAACATCTATTTTCTCAAGGCTTACCAAAGTCGAATATTGAAAAGATGCTTGAAGAAATTATCTCAGGTCAGAATGAAATGAAGCAAGATTTAGCAAAGCTCATTCAGAGAATGGATAATTCTGAAAAGCATCAAAAGATCCAGGATAGTCAAATTGCCCAACTAGCTTCCTCATCATCCAGAGCACCAGGACAACTTCCAGGAAAACCTGATGTGAATCCTATGGAGCATTGCAATAGAATTGAGCTTAGGAGCGGACGGACCTTGGGAGACCCCCAAGTGACTGCTCCAAAAGGGATACAAAAAGAAGAAGAGCTCTCTCCTCTTATACCAAATCAGATTCAAGCTAATGAGGAGAGTACCATTGAGGTTGAAGAGACTCTTCCACTGAACCATCAGAGCAAAGCTGTCCCTTTTCCTCAGAGACTTACAATGCTCAAGAAAGATGAAGAATTTGGCAAGTTTTTAGAAAAAGTTAAGGAAATTTGTGTAGAGGTACCTCTTATTGATGCTATTCTTCAAATGCCTAGATTTGCCAAATTCCTGAAGGATCTCATGTCAAACAAGAGAAGAAGAGGAGAGGTTGAGACCATTGCGCTTAGTGAGGAATGTAGTGCTATTTTTGAGAAGAACACTTCCCCAAAACTAAAGGACCCAGGGAGCTTTTATATTCCTTGCAGCATAGGAAAAGAATTTTTTGAAAAAGCTTTTTGTGATTTGGGGGCAAGTGTTAGCCTCATTCCCTATTCAATTTGTAATAAATTAGGTCTCAAAAATATTAAACTTACTACTATGGCACTTCAACTTGCCGACCATTCCTGCAGTATTATAGAAGATGTGCCAGTAGAGGTGGATGGGAATGTTATTCCCACAGATTTTGTCGTGTTGGACATGGAAGAGGACCCTAGGATTCCTATCATATTAGGAAGACCTTTCCTTGCTACAGCTGGAGCTATAATTGATGTCAAAAATCATAAGCTTTCTTTGGTAATTGGTAAGGAAAGGTTGGAATATGATTTATCTAATATCTCTAACCATGTCTCGTCTCTTTTAAATGCTTGTAGCAGGACAAGCATTTATAAACTTGAGGAATGGAATTTCCATCCTCATGGAAGGCCACCAAACGAAGGAGACAATGTGGTGGAAGATGTTGGGAGAAGATCTCCCAACAAAAATGAAAAGTATATCTGTCCTCCAAGGGCGAGGAAAAGAAGCGAATGATCAAGTTTGGTCGAGCTAAAGACCTTAAACAAGCGCTTCTTGGGAGGCAACCCAAGGGTTCTTTTAGTCAGTTTTGATTTGTATTTTAATTTCTTTTAGTTTGATGCATTCTTTTGATTTTGTTTTCAGGTTAGGTGCAAAACAGAGCCCGACCGTGTGCTATATACGACCAGGTAAAAGTTGCAGAGAAGGGAAGTGCTTGGGCCGTGTCATCCAGACACGGCCGTGTAGGATTTCCCGAGGAGAAAAGGGCCTAGGCAGTATCTCAAACACGGCCGTGTAAAGAATCCCGAGAAGAAAGATGGAGAGGCCGTGTCCCAGACACGGCCGTGCGAGGAAACCAGTGAAAGAAGAGGGGGAGGCCGTGTGGATCTGCACGGCCCGTGTCTGGAATCCAGAGAAGGAAGAGGGGGAGGCCGTGTGGATCTGCACGGCCCGTGTAGGGGAGCTATTAAAGTCTTCCTTCTACCTCACACGGCCAGATCTTGGCCGTGTCCTGCACATCCCCAACTCTCCAAAACATCTTTTTCTCTCCCAATCTCTTAAAAACTCCTCTCTAATCTCTCAAGATCTCTTAGATCCGGATTCTCCTCCTCACTTTTCATTCTCCTAACCTAAGAGCTTTGCTCTTTGAAGTTTTGTTCTTTGAGTTTCATTCTTCCAACCCTAGATAATTCTTCCCCTGTCTAAACTCATTAAGATGTCCAACATTTTGAAGAAACTTCGCAAAAGAGGTGGTGGATCCAGTGGGGACCAAGAGGAGGAGCCATCAAGGGACAAAGGAAAACAACCAGTGAAAGGAAAAGGCAAAAGGACTTCACGTAACGAAGGTAATGATAATGAATTCAATATTGTGTTTAGAAATGATGATCAAGTAACTAGATTTGCAATTCTTGTCAATAGAAAGATAGTGTGTACTAGATATATGGACCCAACTGTTCTTGATATGCTTGGAATTAGGGAAGATGTAGATTTGATGATTGGGTTTTTGGATTGGAGTGATATTATGTACACACATTTGCCTACATATCCTCGTCTTGTTTTGGAATTTTTAAGTTCATTGGATGTCCATTTTACTAATGAAGATGATTATTTTGGAAAAATCTCATTTAGACTAATGAATCAAGAATTTCTATGGATATTTAGTGACTTTAATTCTTGTTTTGGATTAACCACCGGGAGCCCTCGTAGGTTTGATCCAAGGTTTAATTGGAATCATTTTTGGAATGCAATAACTGGGTTAGATCAACCTTATGAGCCTTCAAGAGCTAAGGCCTCCAATATGCAAAACCCCATCTTTAGGTATCTACATAGAGTCATGAGTAAAACTATTTTTGGTAGGGGAGAGAGTGATGGGGTAGTTAAAAAGATAGAGCTTTATGCTTTATGGGCTATGCTTTATAAGGTTGAATTTGATTCTGGTTTTCATTTTGTTCAAACCTTATTAAGATCTGCTAGGGCATCATTGGGATCAATTATTTTTGGTGGTTTGATTACCCGAATAGCTTATAATTTAAATCTTGATGTTGATGGGTTGGAAATAATTCATGGTAATGACATAATTGACATTGATGCATGTCTTGCTTTGAAAATTATTGTTCGGGATGAGAATGGTTTCGCGTTTCCTAGGAGGAGTGGTTCTCCTTTACCCCTTCCTTTTCCTGAACGAACTACTATTCGTAACCCGGCTAATTGGGTAATTTCTGAGTTAGATTTTGAGGATAACCCTTCTATACCTGGAGACACTGAGCCACATCATGAGCCCTCGTCATTTGGACACCCGCAGCCTTCTAGTTTTATGGAGCCTGCTAGGCATTCTTTTGCATATGGCACGGGATCTTCTAGGTTTGATTTTTCAGATTTTCGTACGTCTCTAGAATCACTTCATGAGAAGCAAGATGCCCAACGAAAAATGTTGGAGGGTCGCTTCTCTTTATCTGATGATCAGTCTAGGGAGGTACAAAATCATTTTCAGTTTACGAGGAATTTTCAAGGTCAAGTGGCTGAGTTTGTGCAGGATTATGATACTGATCAGGCTAGGATGAGAGATTTTATGCAGAGCATGACACTTACTAGCCAACAAGTAGATGCTTTATATGAGTATCATAGATCCTTGGGTGAAATTCCAGGTTTTCCTAGTTTTCCTATTGGCCAACCACGTCGTAGACCCCCTTTTCCTCGTCCACCTCCACCTCCTCCACCATATTGATTTCATCGGGACGATGAAAAGTTTAAGTCTGGGGGGTGTCATGTACTATTTAGTTTGGTTTTCAGTTTTTAGTTTTTGCTAGTTTTTCATGTTGGTTCTTATTTTCATTGCTTGTTGCTTTATTTTGCTTGTTTTTGAAATAATCATGGCGAAAAAAAAAAAAATTGAGAACATCAAATCTTCACTTATATGCTTTCTTGGATTTAAGTGAAATGTTAGCACGATTATTGTCTTGATTCATGATGTTCGAATGATGCTAGTAGTAAACTTTGTGTAGTTCTTTTTTCTATCTTGGGAAGCATTAATAAGCTAAGAATCTTATGATGATGAGTTCTAGTTTTGGTTCAACCTTAAGGATTTTATCTTCACTACACTTGTGCTTGATGCTTGAATAGTTGATGTCATTGAAATAGTCATAATTCATCTTGTTTGCTTAGTACTTGGTTTCCATGGTGATTTATCAACTTTCATTTTGGTTACTGGATGAGGCTCAAATCATTAAAGCTCATTTGGAAAAATCAAAATATCCCAACATGTGTGCTAAAAGTATATTTGTGAATAAGTTTTACACAATGCAAACGCTTATAAAAAAAAAAAAAGGGGGGGGGATATAAAAAACAGTTGTCATGAGTGGAATCTAGCAAGTCACCCCTTTGAGACCGAGTTAGGTTACTGGGGAAATGACTGCTTAGCTTCTCTTGAGATTGAGCACACCTTTGAGACCTTGGGTTAGTTGAGAAATATGAACCAAGTGAATGGTGAGTAAGTGCCTATCACTGGTTACTTGTCTTTCACTGGAAACATTAGGAATTCAAATTCGATGATGACTTGACTAGGACATGGATTGAGACTTGAAGGGTGTTGAGTTACTTTTACACTGTGCACAAGATTCTTATGCTTGAACCATACTTTACTTGTTTCCATGATCATGCTTGTTAATGAAACTTTTTGATAGAATTAGGAAAGTGCACTAGGTTTTATGAATGTGTTGTAGAACATATGAATTTAGACTGCAGCATTTTGCTTGAGGACAAGCAAAGTTTTAAGTCTGGGGGTGTGATGTGCGTAGATTATATACTCTTTTATGCATGTTTTTACGCACATTTACATACTTTGAGCATGCTTGATCTATGCATTTTTATACTTCCAGCTTTCCTTCTAGCATATTTACTCTTTTGGTTCGGAGATCTGATTTTTGTGCATTTTCTGTACACAGGAGTCGAAATTGGTGAAGATTATGCGTCCTCGGGCAAGCTTGGAAGTAATTGAAGGGAGAGATCATCAGGCCGTGTACCACACATGGCCATGTAGTCTTAACAGGAAGGGAAGAGAACATGGCCGTGTGAATCTCACACGACCGTGTCTTGATTTGAAGAAATCAGAGCAGATGCCTTACATGGACGTGTGGATCTACACGGCCGTGTTAGGTTTCCAGAGGCCAAGCAGGTGGTGGCCGTGTGCATCACACGACCGTGTGAAGTTTCCAGAGACCAAGCAGGTGGTGGCCGTGTGCACCACACGGCCGTGTAGCATTTCCAGAGAGCAGAAGGGTCCTGGCCGTGTGGCACCACACGGCCGTGCAGCTTTGGCAGAGAAGGAACTGGACATGGCCGTGTGAATCTCACACAGCGGTCGTGTGGCGCCCGATTTCCTCCTCTATTTAAACCTTCCTTCATGAATTGAAAGGGGATCTCTCCCCCTTTGGGAGAAGGCAAGATTTGGTGGTTTCCTCCCATTCTTGGGAGGATTTCTGGGCGATTCTAAGGGAGATCTTGACGATTTCGACTCCGGAGCGAGGATTGGATCCGAGAAGACGAGGCTTCTTCGTAGATAAGTTTTCTCTTTCCCCCTCTTCTTGGTTTCTTGGATTGGGGATTTAAGAAATGCTTGTAATCTTGATTTCTTCAGATTTTCTTCCTCGATTCATGGAGTAGATCTTGTATTCTAGGATTAAGGGAGTATTTGTATGATGGATTGATGTAATCTCTTATGGATTTGTCATTTTTCTTGTTTCAATGACATTGTCTTGCTTGTATCAATTAGATCTTGAATGATTAATGGTGATTTGTGCTTAATTCTCATTCTTGATTGATTGTTTGGATTTCTTGTGGACTTTGTAGAGATAAACTCTCACTCGATCATCCGAGGGATCCACGTGACAGGTGCAAGCCCGTGTAAGGACATTTGAGAGATAATCTTGAAGAGGAAATAGGAATATTCAAGAGAGTAGGATGGATTTTGTGATTAGTTTCTTGTATCTTGATAGATTAATAAGTTGTGGGCTTCTATGTTGATATCCGAGGAAGGCATAGTAATAGGTGCGCTTCTGTGTAAGGACAACGTAGGTTCACATCTAATTGATCATATTTAGATACATTTCTGGGTCCTTAGCCGGTTATCTATTGCAAGAGAGAACCGGCAACTTTCTACAAGTGTTTGACAATTGAGGGAAAAGAATTGGTGAACCATTTACATTCAAGAAATCTTACAAAGAAACCTAAGCTCCTAGAATCTCCTTTATCATAACCCAAAACACTAAACTCTTGTTTGTTGATCTTTAATATTAGATTTGTTTACCCTTACTTTGCATTTGAAACGATTGGATAATCGTTTAGCTAATTCGCATTGAGACATTTCTAGTGCTTATTCCAGTCCCTGTGGATACGATAATCTTTTATATTACTTGCGACATTTCCGTACACTTGCGGAGCGTAACAACCGGTACCAGGAACTAGTTCAATCTCAAACTCCACTTCCCTATGGGGAGGTAGTCCAGGTAACTCTTCTGGGAATACCTCTGGATACTCACAGACTACCCGAACTTCCTCTGGCTTGGGTCTTCCTCTTCTTCTGTACTCACAATGGATGCAAGAAAACCAGCGCATCCTTTAGCTAACATCTGGTGAGCTGTGAGGGAAGAGAGGAATTTCTGGGTCTTCCTCTTTGGCATTCCTGTAAATTCAAAGGATGATTCACCTTCTGGACTAAAGATTACTTTCCTTCTGCGGCAGTCCACTGAAGCACTGTACTTGCTGAGGAAATCCATGCCAAAAATGATATTGAAATCCTGCATAGCGAGGATTACCAGGTTAACACATAGCTCTCGGTCTGAAATTCTGACTGGTACAGACCGAAGCCACTGACTGGATTCCATGACTTCCCCAGAAGGTAGGGTTGTCAGGAACTTGGAATTCATGCTTTCTGTAGGTACCTGTAATTCTTTGGCAAAAGGTATGGATACAAAAGAATGGGTCGCCCTAGTATCAAATAGTGCAGTAGCTATATGCTGAAAAATAACTACTTGACCTGTTACGACCGTGAAGGCACTAGCAACTTCCTCTTTAGTGAGGGAGAATACTCTGGCATCGGCTGGAACTGGTGGAGCTTCCAACCTTCCTTGACTGAGCTGAGGTCCTTCCAGAGTTGCAGGCATGTAATGTAACTGAGGCTTGCCTCCATATTGTATTGGCTGTGGCTGAGGTGCTTTGAACTTGTTAGGACACTGTTTAGCCATGTGTCCTTCCTGACCACAAGAATAACATCCAGTCTTACCCAAAAGACAGGCTCCTGAATGTGTTCTCCCACATTTGGAGCAGGGAGGAAAATTAGTCTGCTTGTTTTCTGGCCCTCCCTTCTGATTACTCCCTGAATTCCACTGCTTTCTTTTAGTACCCTTGCCTTTCCAGTTCTGATTATTTAACTGAGTTTTCTGACTCCCAGCTGTCTTCTCTTCGATCTTGACTGACTTATGCTGCGCTCGTTGTGCCCTGATGCTGTCCAGATAGTGCTCAACAACTAATGCTCTGCTGACCAGCTCTTCGCCAGTCTGAGGTTGGTGAGTTCCACTACTCACATTAAGTGCTATCACTGGCTTCAGCATCCTGAGCATTAGTCTGACTTGTTCCTTCCCCGTGCTTACTAGCTCTGGGCAGATACGAGCTAGCCTATTGAATCTTTTAACTGCTTCCTCCACTGTCAGATCACCCTGTCTGAACTCCATAAACTCCTCGTAGTGCTTATTGGTGATCCTTTGGCGGAAGAACTCATCGTAGAACTCTGTCTCAAAATCAATCCATCTCATCTGATTGACTGCCCTCTTGCTCTTGACTCTCTCCCACCACATACGTGCGTCTCCAGTCAGGCAAAAGGAGGCACACTTGACCTTCTCGACTTCTGGCCAGTCAAGAAGCTCCATGGTGCTCTCCAGTGTTTTGAACCAAGCCTAGGCATCCCAGGGCTCAGTCGTGCCTGAGAAGCTCTCTGGTTTCAGTTTCAGTCACTGTATGAGGTAAGCTTCTTGTCTCTGGGATGCTGTGACAACTCCCTGGGCAGCTGGTGGAACCTCAGTTACCACTGAAGTCTCCACAGTTACTGTTGGAGGAGTGGGAGGGACTGGCTGCTGATTCGCCATCAGATTAACGATCACTTGCTGTTGCTCTGCCACCTGTCTCTGAAGTTGAGCAACAACTTCAGAGAGATTCGGTTCAGCTACTTTGGGCTCTTCATTCTCCTGTGTTCGGTCCACAGTACGAGCGGTACGGGGACGTCCTCTTCTTGACATCTAGTTAGACAGAGAAAAAGACTTGTTATCTTCTCTATCCTTTCTAAACATAATCCTTTCTAAACATACATAAATATGAATAAAGAAAAGGGAAACTAAATCTTCTATCTTACTTAAGCACTTATGAGCAATCACTCTATACTGCAAATAATAATAAAGGAAAGCAATAAAGAAAGAACTTAAATACTTTCTTACTTGAAGACGACAAAGATGATGCTGATGTGTGTGTGATGCTGGAGAATGGGAACTGCTCTGATACCAACTATAACGACCACCCTTCTTACTACTACTACTACTACTCTCCAAAAGTGACCGTTACTTATCTACTAACTCTACTTAACTGGTTTATTAAAAATCTCTAGGAAAACCCTACCGAAAAATTTCGACAGAGTCTCCCCTGTACCGGTGACCATTTCCCATAATACAAGCATAATATACTCAGCCACAGGCGGCTGGAAATATATTTCAATCAACCACGCAGTTTAATAAGAAATGAAAACTAACCACAACCACGCAGTTTAATAATTCAAATCATGCAGATAATGAAAACGGAAACATAACTTCTTACTACATAATTTTCTTATCAACTTAATAATAAATTAAACTAAACAAATTCTTAAACTAAATGAGTTCTTTAGCTAAGTCCCAAGGACCTCCATAGTCCACACATCACACACCCCTCTTGCATCTCCTTGTCGCCTTCCTTCACTGTATCTTTTCTTTCCCTTTATCTGCAGTAGGAGGAAATGCAGTCTATAAGCATAAAGCTTAGTGAGCGCTATCTACTCACAAAAACTCGAAATACATGTATATAAATAAACACATGCTAAAACTGAATGCTAACATATAAAACTACTCATGCTCATATATAGCAAAGGAAATCATGCTAACTGAAATGCTAATCATTGTATAGCTAAATATGCTCATAAACCAATAAGAGAAGCATACTAAACATGTAAAGCTACTAAACATGTAAAACTACTAAACATGTAAAGCTAAACATGCTCATAAGAATAAAACTATAACAGTATGCTGAAAGCAAATAAAACTAAACATGCTGAATAATCTAATAGCAAGAAACAAATAAAACTACTACTGAATGCTTCAAACAACAAGAAACTAAACTTTCTAATTCTAAACATATTTGAAGCTTGTTTCATTTGTTTCAAAACATATACTTTAATACTTCAAAATAATAATAAACTTCTTTTGGGCCCGGCTTTGTACCACTTAGCGTGCATTCTTAATAAGAATCGAGGTAGCTAATCCCGAAACTACTAAGATACTTCTAGGCCTTGTGCCTAGGGGCATCTTGGAGCCCATCCCTTGGACCTTGTGTTCGGTACATGCCCTTTAAAAGTAAAATACTTTCTTTTTAACTATAACTTCTTTATACTTGCCCTTACTTGGCATTTAAGCAAACACCTTGTGTGCGCTTTTGATATTCAATCTTCTGGAATTGAAATCAAGTCTAGACCTTAGTCTTTCTTGCTTATAGTTCTTAAAGACAGAAACTCATGCTTAGGTAAAAGCAAAGAAACTAATAATTGCATGCTCAAGATATTCAAATAGCAAAAGAGACTAGAAAGTATCACCGTGCATATCTAGTGGCAAAAGAAACTGATCATGCTCATTGGATAGCATGGAAATAACTAAATCTGCATACTAAAGAGGAAACTGTGCATGCTTTTCACATCTAAACCGAATAAAAAGATTCTAATTGAAATGCTTAAGGAAAAGGAAAACATTCTGTTCATGCACTCTAAAATTCTGCACAAAGTCGACTAAGTTTCCCTACAACCTCAGCAATTCAATTAAGCAAATGCAGTAGCACACTTCTAATTGCAACTTATCTACTCAATGACATTGCTAAGAAGCACAGCGGAGAAGAACTTCATTGTTCCAATTTAAAACCGTCCAGCAATATCAGAACCATAGGAAAACAAAGTTTCACCATTCAAATTGCACAACACTAACAATACCAAAACCCAATTGTACCTAACCGAGCATCAGGAATAATCGTATCCCATTGAAACTTAGCATGCACCACCAAAACCTTATTCTGAAACTTAATCTATGAAGAAGAAGCAAAAGAAAGCGTTTGAAATCCCGAAAACTACTCCTACTGCAGGTGAGAAGCAACTCACATTGAGTTCTTGGACTTACAACCGGAGGGGAAGTGCTCTAGGGTTTCGGCGGAGCTTCGATTCCATCGTTTCCTTGTATTTCCCGAGCTCTCCTTGTCGGAATGGTCACCCACGGGTGAAAACCAGCCGAAAAAAAAACCCTTTGCCGACGCCGGAGGGAGGAAACCCTAGCCTTGGCTGCGGTTTCGCCCGAGAGAAGGAACGGCGCCGCGTGCGTGAGGAGAAGAGAAATTTCGAGAGAAGTTTTTGATTTTCCGAAAAGAAACCTAAATTCCTTTTCTTATACTAGGGTTTAAATCGAAACTATACTTTAAATAAATTTATTCCCATATTTAGTTAACAAAACGAGCTTAGCTCGATTGGTCGGGCCGGTTGTGCTTGGGTCCGAGGAGCTGGGTTCGAAACGTAGCTTCTACAACTTTTTTTTTAAAACTTCTTCTTTTTTTTTAACCCTACTAAACGACCTCCAAAAATTATGGAAAAATACTCTAAAAATTCCTAAAAATCTCTAGAATATTTTGAAAGTATTTCCAAATATTTTTATGGACTTTTAGAACTTGAAATAGGAACAATTGGGTTGTTACACAAACTTAATCAAAATTCTGCACTATAAGCTTAATCAAAATTCTGCATTATAAGGTTAATCAAAATCTGCACTATAAGCTTACATAAAAATCTGCACTATAAGCTTAATTAAAAATATGCACTATAAGCTTAATTAAAAATCTGCACTATAAGTTTAATTAAAAATCTGCACTATAGGCTTAATTAAAATCTGCACTATAGGCTTAATTAAAAATCTGCACTACAAGCTTAATTAAAATCTGCACTATAAGCCTATATTAAAATCTGTACTATAGGCTTAATTAAAAATCTGCACTATAAGCGCTTCTCATGCTTCGAATTCAAGAAGAACAAAGGTCCGAAACTACTCCTACTGCAGGTGAGAAGCACTTACCTTGCTTCTTGGACTCACAACCGAACAAAAAGGGCTTCTAGGACCTTGGTCGACCGCCGGAGACGATGCCCTAACTCCCTTTCATTTTCTGCCCATGCTCCGCCATCGTACGCAGAAGAGAAGGAGAGAATGGTTTAAGTCACGGGAAAATAGAGCATCAACTTATCCCTTTTTATAACTTAATATTTCTGTTAACTCCTTAAATAAATTCGCTACCTTTTCTGAACAGACAAATCCAACATCAACTTATCCCTTTTATAATATTCTGTTAACTATCTTAAATAAATTCACTACCTTTTCTAAACAGACAAATCCAAGATCAACTTATTCCTTTTATAATCCAATATTCTGTTAACTATCTTAAATAAATTCGCTACCTTTTCTAAATAGAAAAATCCGTTTGCCCACCTGGTCAGCTGGGTTTTGACCGAGTCAAAGGTCGTGGGTTCAATTCTCGTCTTGGATATTTTTTTGTCGAAACTTCCTTCGTTTAGTAAAAATACCAAACGACCTCTAAAAATTACATAAAAATACTCTAAAATTTTCTAAAAATCTCTAGAATATTTCTAAAATATTTCTAAATATTTTTAAGAACTTTTAGAACTCCTAATGAGGAAAATTGGGTCGTTACAATCCCCCATACCTTATAAAAAGTTCTTCCTCGAACTTAGAATAATTCTATAGCATGTTCTCTACCTTGTACATGCATTAGTTAGCGTCCATAATCTAATGTACTAAGGAAAACCACATCAAAGGTATCTTAGGACCTCCTAACCTACTTTCAATGAACATAAGCATAAGCTGTGACATAAGCATGACAATATAAACGTAAGCATGGTAGATGAACTAAACATAATGATAGACTCGATCACAAGCATGTCCATATGCATAGGCAAGAACATAACATGAACATAACGTGGACCTAAACATAAACGTAAATATAAATATAACATGACTTGAACATACTTGCATGCATACTTATAAACATACTATTGTGGTGGCCTAGTTGCACTTAGTAGTACCGTAACATAAGTTGTTGATCAGACAACTACCCTAGCGCTAGGTTGGTAGGGGTCCGAACTTAGGACCGGAGTTCCCCTTTATTCTAGCGCGCTCACCGGGCTTAGGTCCCCGGATCATACCACCATCCCAGAACATATCTTGTTTGATTCTGGCGCGCTCACTGGGCTTAGGTCCCCAGATCATACCACCATCCCAGAACATATCTTGTTTGATTCTGGCGCGCTCACCGGGCTTAGGTCCCCGGATCATACCACCATCCCAGAACACATCTTGTTTGATTCTGGCGCGCTCACCGGGCTTAGGTCCCCGGATCATACCACCATCCCAGAACACATCTTGTTATGTAAAAGAAACTAAGCAGAATTCTTAACTTTATAAGCACTTCTAAACATCTCCCTATTCTGTACATATAATCTAATACTTCTAAAGATTTCTCTTTACTGTAAAGAATAAAGAAAAGCATACTAAAAATTAAGTACTTTCTTACTTGAAGACGGCAAGGTTGGTGCTGATGTGTGATACTGGAGAATAGGAACTGCTCTGATACCAACTGTAACACCCCACCCTCCTCACTACTGGACTGTGAGGGAGGAGCGCTACTGGACTACTAACTTTACTTAATTAGAGTTGTTCACATGTAAAGATCAATACATAAACTCTAAGAAAACTCAAAACATACAATTAACTAGCAGCGGAAGACTAAATGACTCATCTAATGCATTCTACTCAACTCTTTGTTAATAAATTCTCATGCTAAATCCCATGTAACGACCACCCTTCTTACTACTACTACTCTCTAAGGATGACCGTTACTTAACTACTAACTCTACTTAACCGGTATGATTAAATATCACATGGAAACCCTACCGAAAAATTTCGGCAGAATCTCCCCTGTACCGGTGACCAAATCTATAATACAAACATAGTATACGCAGCCACAGACGGCTGGAACATATTTTCCACAACCACGCAATAATAAAAATCATAATAAAAACAAAGAAACTACTCTAGCAATAGCAATGAGTACCGCACTCCACAAATAATAAAAGAGACAAGCTAGACATGCGGAAATAAACTCAACTACAATCCCAAATTTAATATAACATTAACAGAGAACTAAAAGAAAGTCTTGACAATTTTGCCAGCTACTTCTGGATCTCTCCACAGTCCAGTCACCACACACCTTCATCACCACCACCATCCTGTCGTCTCCCTTCATATCTTAGCTTTTCCTTTATCTGCGGTAGGAGGAAGAAAAAAGATCTATAAGCGAAAACGCTTAGTAAGTACTAATCTATCTCACAAAAACTCGAAGTGCATAAAAAGATTGCAACAATACTAAAACTGAAATGCTAAAGCAAAGCTGCATGTACTCATGGTATACAGAAATAAAACTGAATACTAAACATGCTCACTAACTGACAGGAAAGTAATGAAACAACTACTGTAAGCTTAGAATTAAAGAACTAAACTTTTATTGATTCTAAGCATAAAACTTGTTTCATTTTCTTATATCTTTATACCAGAAATTAATCTTTTAATTTCTCTTTTACCTTCTTCTTCTTTTCTTCTTGCTTTACTTATACTAGAAATTAATCTTTTAATTTCTCTTTCACTTTCTTCTTCTTGTTCTTCTTTTCTTTTCTTTTCTTCTCTTCTTTGGGCCCAGGCTTAGTACCATCTTTGTTTTGCGCGCTCTCTAATAGTGACTGAGGTAGCGAGCCTCCAGTTCTATGAGGTAAAGACCTTGGTCTTACCAGGGCCAAGACCTTGGAATTGGTCACCTGGATTTGTTTAACGACAACCTTGGAAGTCGGGTACTAGCCTCTTACTTTAGTTTACTTGTTATCTCTTTTTAACTAGACCTTGGTCTTTTTCTTTTTACTAAGTTTTCTCATAATCCTTTATTAGAGTTTATTGGAATCCTTTAGATATACCTAACAAGTGTAGGATTACAATTAACTAAGCATGCTATATAAAAACAATACAAGGAAACAATCTGAACTCTCTCTAAGCATGTTATAGAACAAAGCAACAGAAAAGCAAATCTGAACTTTCTAAACATGCTGTAAAACAAAGGAAAAGAAAGCACATCTGAACTTACTAATCATGCTATAGAATAGAGCAAAAGAGAGCTAATTTGAACTTTTAAAACATGCTGTGATAAGAGTAAAGAAAACTAATCTAATCTTACTAATCATGCTACAAAATAGAGCAAAAAAGAAAACTAATTTGATCTTTCTAATCATGCTACAAAATGGAGCAAAAGAAAACTACTTTAAGCTTACTAATCATGCTATAAAAATAGAGCAAAAGAATGCAACTTTGAGCTTCCTATACATGCTGTTCATGTCCAGTTATTTGCACATAAACTAAAATCTGCAAAGTTAACATAAGATGGAATACTTAAACACATGCTAAAACCCTTAAAGTTTCTTCTCCTCTTCTATATCAAACTCACGGTAGTAAAAAGGGAATTAACCAAGCTAAGGCAGCAAAAAGGGAGATTTCACCGGATTATCTAAACTTGGAATGCTACAAGATCAAGGGTTGTTTATGCCCATCCGATTGGCCCAAAAGGAAGCAACCTTGCTGGAATTTAAGGGCAGTAGGTAAATGCACAAGGATACATCACTGAAAAGCTAAAGGCATGCTACATGAAAATAACACAAGTTATCCCTAGTATAGAATTCCGTAGGAAATCCAAAATACATATCCAAGTAAGCCACTAAAGATCTGGCTAAATACTTCCAGAAACTAAGGTCGTTCGTACCCCTTATATAGCACGAATTAAGCAGCTGTGGAAAACTACAGTAGGCTCCAAGGGACAATGTTCGTGCCTGCTGAAATATCAAGAAGGAAGGGTTGTCCTATGCTCTAATAGAGCTGTACGTTTCTGCAGTGAACACAAAGAAAACTTGGACTGGAATGAGCCCCAAAGGGCTGTTCTAAGCTCCAAATGGAGTTGTTCATGTCTGCAGAAATGCACAAAGAAAGGGGTTGTTCTCTGCTACAAGTGGAGCTATCCGTATCTACTGCACATACCACAGAAAATGGGACTGTTGGTGTCCCTTTCATAGCGCAAATCAAACTAAACCACACCATAAAGAACCGCTGCACATTTAAACTAGCCATAAGAGGTCTAACTGAATACTTCACAACAAGGTTGTTCCTGTTCAGATTTAACAGAAAAATCCTATTGCAGAAATGCTATAAACCACACGATATAAGGAAACTAATAGCAGAAAACAACTACGTATCAAACCCCAAACAACTCCCCTCTTGTATCCTTAATGAAACTCACGGCTGGGATTTTTTTAAAACCATTCATCTTCCCTGTTTTTATTAGACTCTTGGCAGCCTACTTCGAAACCTTATTTCTTACAGCATACTTCGAAATAAAATTAAGGAGAGAACAAGAATCTAAATCCTCAATTCACGGCAGAAAATTCCCAATAACAACCTTCACTACACGATTTGAAAACAAGGGAAAGCAAAATCCGAAAACCTCTCCTACCGCAGGTGAGTAGTACTTACACCTTGTTCTTGCACTTACAACCGAGAAGGAGGTTCTAGGGTTCGGATAGCTTGGATTTCGACTCTTCCTCGTGCCCACAATCTCTCCTCGACAAGAGGATTACCACAGCGTGAAGAATCCCTCGGAGAACACCCTCACCGGCCACCGGAGATGATGCCCTACCCTCGTCTCTATTTTCCGCCCGAGCTGTGAAATCGCCGCCGCTGTTCGTGAGAGAGGAGGAGAGGGATCGAGAGGTTAGGGTTCGGGAGAAGGAAATAACTCATCTTATAATACTTAGGGCACTTCTGTTATTAACTACAACTTATATACATCTCGCTTCGTACTTGGTTAACAAAACGAGCGCAGCTCAGTTGGTTGGCCGCGTCTAGTTAGGTCGGGTTCGGCCGGAGGTCACGGGTTCGAGCCTCACCTTCCACAAATTTTTGGTCAAAACTTCTTTCTTTTTGTAACCATACTAAACGACCTCAAAAAATTGCATAAAAATACTCTAAAAATTTCTAAAAATCTCTAGAATATTTTAAAAGTATTTCCAAATATTTTTATGGACATTTGGAACTCGAAATTAGGAAAATTGGGTCGTTACAATCCCCCATACCTTATAAAATGTTCGTCCTCGAACTTAGAATAGCTCTAGATACTTCTGTCTCATACTGTCCTCCCGCTCCCAAGTGACTTCCTCATGCTTCTGGTTCTGCCAGACGACCTTCACTAGTGGTACTTCTTTGTTTCTCAATCTCTTGACTGCTCTGTCCACTATTTGTGTAGGTCTACTCTCATAACTAAGATCCTCTTGGATCTGCACTGACTGAGGCTGAACCACTTGGCTCGAGTCGTGGAGACACTTCTTTAGCATAGAGACATGAAATACATTATGTATTGCTGACATGTCTTGTGGTAAGTCTAACTTGTAAGCTACTTTCCCAATCCTTTCTATGATTAGGTAAGGTCCTACGTAGCGGGGACTTAATTCGCCCTTCTTGCCAAATCTCATCACTCCCTTCATAGGAGCGACCTTGAGAAAGACTGAATCCCCTACTTGGAATTCAAGTGGCCTACGGCGTGTGTCAGCATAACTCTTCTATCTACTCTAGGCAGTCTCAATTCTCTGTCTGATCTTCTGAATAGCCTGAGTTGTCGCATCTATCAGCTTTGTCTGAATGCCCAGTTCCACTTCAACTTTGGCTGGATCCACTTGAATACCTTCTTTAGAAATAATGTGACCTAAAAACGCCACCTGATCTAACCAGAACTCGCACTTTGAGAATTTAGCATAAAGCTGCTTTTGCTGCAGAGTCTGCAGTACCATCCTCAAGTGCGTGTCATGCTCCTCTGGGGTCCTTGAATAGACCAGAATGTCGTCGATGAATACAATGACAAATTTGTCAAAATATTCTCCGAACACTCTGTTCATTAAGTCCATGAAGACCGCAGGTGCATTAGTCATTCCAAAAGGCATAACTACAAATTTGTAGTGTCCATATCTGGTCCTGGAAACTGTTCTAGGTGTATCACTTTCTTTCACTTCCAACTGATGATACCCATAGCGTAGGTCTATCTTAGAGAACACTATTGCCCCTTTTTAGCTGATCATATAGATCATCTATTCTGGAATGGGGTTACTTGTCCTTAATTGCTACTTTGCTCAGCGCTCTAAAATCTATGCACCTTAGCATGGATCCGTCTTTCTTCTTCACGAACAACACAGGAGCTCCCCAAGGTGAGTGACTAGGGCGGATGAAGCCTTTGTCAAGTAGCTCCTGAAGTTGCTCTTGCAACTCTTTCAGCTCCGCTAGAGACATGCGGTATAGAGCTTTTGAAATTGGCTCCACTTCTCTGTTAGGAGGTAGTCCAGGTAGCTTTTCGGAAAATACCTCGGATACTCGCAGACTATCCAAACTTTCTCCTGCTTGGGTCTTTCTTGTTCTTCTATACTCACAATAAATGCAAGTAAACCAGCACACCCTTTATCTAACATCTGGTGAGCTGCAAGAGAAGAGAAAAGTTTCTAGGTCTTCTTCCTTGGCACTCCCGTGAATTTAAAAAAATGATTCACCCTCTGGACTGAAGATTACTTTCCTTCTACGGCAGTCCACTGAGGTATTGTACTTGTTTAGGAAGTCCATACCCAAAATGGTACCGAAATCCTGCATGGTGAGGACTACCAGGTTAACGTATAGCTCTCAGTCTGCAGTTCTGACTGGTACAGCCCGAAGCCACTGGTTGGATTCCATGACTTCCCCAGAAGGTAGGGTCGTCGAGATCATGGAGTTCATACTTTTGTAGGTACCTGTAATTCTTTGGCAAAGGGCACTGATATAAAAGAATGGGTCGCTCCAATATCAAATAGTGCAGTAGCTAAATGACGAAAAATAACTACTTGACCTGTTACGACCGTAGAGGCACTAGCAGCTTCTTCTTTGGTGAGGGAGAATACTCTGGCACTATCAAAGGCTGGAACTGGTGGAGCTTCTAACCTTCCTTGACTGATATAGGGTCCCTCCAATGCTGCTTCCATGTGGTGCAACTGTGCAAGCTGGCCTCCATATTGCAATGGCTGTGGCTGAGGTACTTTGAGCTTATTAGGACATTCCTTAGCCATGTGTCCTTCTTGGCCACAGGAGTAACATCCAGTCTTACCTAAAAGACAGGCTCCTGGATGCATTCTCCCACATTTGGGACAGGGAGGGAACTTGGTCTGCTTGTTTGCTGGTCCTCCTTCGATTACTTCACGAGTTCCACCGCTTTTGTCACCTTGCCTTTCCAGTTCATTGCTTACTTGATGGGATTTGATTCCCACCGTCTTGCCTCTATTTTCACAGTTTGTGCCTGCGCCATTGCGCTTTGATGTCAATCGGTGTAGTGCTCGCAATTAATGCTCTCGATCAACTCTTCACCCCGGGGCCGGTGAGCTCCACTACTCACATTGAGTGCTATCTCTGGTCTCGGCATTCGAGCAGCCGACTCGCTCCTTCTCCGTACTTACCAGCTCTGGGCAGAGACGAGCTAGTCTGTTGAACTTCTTGACTGCTTCTTCCACTATTAGGTCACCTTGTTTGAACTCTATAAATTCCTCATAGTGCTTGTTGGTGATCTGTAGGTGGAAGTACTTTTCATAAAACTCTGACTGGAAATCAGCCCAGCTCATCTGATTGGCTGCCCTCTTGGTCTTTATCCTCTCCCACCACATACGAGCATCTCCTGACAGGCAGAAAGAGGCGCACTTGACCTTCTAAACTTCTGGCCAGTCAAGAAGATCCATTGTGCTCTCCAGTGTTTTGAACCAAGCCTGGGCATCCCAGGGCTCAGTAGTGCCTGAGAAGCTCTCTGGTTTCAGTTTCAGCCACTGTATGAGGTAAGCTTCTTATCTCTGAGGTGCTGTGACGACTCCTAGGGTAGCAGCTGGAACCTCGGTTAACCCTGGAGTCTCCACAATTACTGTTGGAGGAGTGGGAGGAACTAGTTACTGATTTTCCATCAGATTGGCAATCACTTGTTGCTGCACTGCTACCTGTTTCTGGAGTTGGGCAACAACTTCGAAGAGATTGGGCTCAGTTGCTCTGGGCACTTCGTTCTCCTGAGTTGGTTCCTCAGTACGGGGGTGTCCTCTTCTTGCCATCTAATTATGCAAGGTAAAGGCTTGATATCTTACTTTAACCCTTCTAATAATACGTAAATACGAATAAAGAAAAGAGAAAACTAAATCTTTGATCTTACTTAAGTACTAAAAAAAACAAGTACTCTATACTGCAGTTAATAATAAGGAAAGCAGAATAAAGAAAGAATTTAAATACTTTCTTACTTGGAGACGGCGAGGATGATGCTGATGTGTGTGTGATTCTGGAGAATGGAACCTCGCTCTGATACCAACTGTAACGACCACCCTTCTTACTACTACTACTCTCTAAGGATGACCGTTACTTAACTACTAACTCTACTTAACCGGTATGATTAAATATCACATGGAAACGCTACCGAAAAATTTCGGCAGAATCTCCCCTGTACCGGTGACCAAATCTATAATACAAACATAGTATACGCAGCCACAGACGGCTGGAACATATTTTCCACAACCACGCAATAATAAAAATCATAATAAAAACAAAGAAACTACTCTAGCAATAGCAATGAGTACCGCACTCCACAAATAATAAAAGAGACAAGCTAGACATGTGGAAATAAACTCAACTACAATCCCAAATTTAATATAACATTAACAGAGAACTAAAAGAAAGTCTTGACAATTTTGCCAGCTACTTCTGGATCTCTCCACAGTCCAGTCACCACACACCTTCATCACCACCACCATCCTGTCGTCTCCCTTCATATCTTAGCTTTTCCTTTATCTGCGGTAGGAGGAAAAAAAACAAAACTATAAGCGAAAACGCTTAGTAAGTACTAATCTATCTCACAAAAACATCGAAGTGCATAAAAAGAATGCAACAATACTAAAACTGAAATGCTAAAAGCAAAGCTGCATGTACCCATGGTATACAGAAATAAAACTGAATACTAAACATGCTCACTAACTGATAGGAAAGTAATGAAACAACTACTATAAGCTTAGAATTAAAGAACTAAACTTTTATTGATTCTAAGCATAAAACTTGTTTCATTTTCTTATATCTTTATACCAGAAATTAATCTTTTAATTTCTCTTTTACCTTCTTCTTCTTTTCTTCTTGCTTTACTTATACTAGAAATTAATCTTTTAATTTCTCTTTCACTTTCTTCTTCTTGTTCTTCTTTTCTTTTCTTTTCTTCTCTTCTTTGGGCCTAGGCTTAGTACCATCTTTGTTTTGCGCGCTCTCTAATAGTGACTGAGGTAGCGAGCCTCCAGTCCTATGAGGTAAAGACCTTGGTCTTACCAGGGCCAAGACCTTGGAATTGGTCACCTGGATTTGTTTAACGACAACCTTGGAAGTCGGGTACTAGCCTCTTACTTTAGTTTACTTGTTATCTCTTTTTAACTAGACCTTGGTCTTTTTCTTTTTACTAAGTTTTCTCATAATCCTTTATTAGAGTTTATTGGAATCCTTTAGATATACCTAACAAGTGTAGGATTACAATTAACTAAGCATGCTATATAAAAACAATACAAGGAAACAATCTGAACTCTCTCTAAGCATGTTATAGAACAAAGCAACAGAAAAGCAAATCTGAACTTTCTAAACATGCTGTAAAACAAAGGAAAAGAAAGCACATCTGAACTTACTAATCATGCTATAGAATAGAGCAAAAGAGAGCTAATTTGAACTTTTAAAACATGCTGTGATAAGAGTAAAGAAAACTAATCTAATCTTACTAATCATGCTACAAAATAGAGCAAAAAGAAAACTAATTTGATCTTTCTAATCATGCTACAAAATGGAGCAAAAGAAAACTACTTTAAGCTTACTAATCATGCTATAAAAATAGAGCAAAAGAATGCAACTTTGAGCTTCCTATACATGCTGTTCATGTCCAGTTATTTGCACATAAACTAAAATCTGCAAAGTTAACATAAGATGGAATACTTAAACACATGCTAAAACCCTTAAAGTTTCTTCTCCTCTTCTATATCAAACTCACGGTAGTAAAAAGGGAATTAACCAAGCTAAGGCAGCAAAAAGGGAGATTTCACCCGGATTATCTAAACTTGGAATGCTACAAGATCAAGGGTTGTTTATGCCCATCCGATTGGCCCAAAAGGAAGCAACCTTGCTGGAATTTAAGGGCAGTAGGTAAATGCACAAGGATACATCACTGAAAAGCTAAAGGCATGCTACATGAAAATAACACAAGTTATCCCTAGTATAGAATTCCGTAGGAAATCCAAAATACATATCCAAGTAAGCCACTAAAGATCTGGCTAAATACTTCCAGAAACTAAGGTCGTTCGTACCCCTTATATAGCACGAATTAAGCAGCTGTGGAAAACTACAGTAGGCTCCAAGGGACAATGTTCGTGCCTGCTGAAATATCAAGAAGGAAGGGTTGTCCTATACTCTAATAGAGCTGTACGTTTCTGCAGTGAACACAAAGAAAACTTGGACTTGAATGAGCCCCAAAGGGCTGTTCTAAGCTCCAAATGGAGCTGTTCATGTCTGCAGAAATGCACAAAGAAAGGGGTTGTTCTCTGCTACAAGTGGAGCTATCCGTATCTACTGCACATACCACAGAAAATGGGACTGTTGGTGTCCCTTTCATAGCGCAAATCAAACTAAACCACACCATAAAGAACCGCTGCACATTTAAACTAGCCATAAGAGGTCTAACTGAATACTTCACAACAAGGTTGTTCCTGTTCAGATTTAACAGAAAAATCCTATTGCAGAAATGCTATAAACCACACGATATAAGGAAACTAATAGCAGAAAACAACTACGTATCAAACCCCAAACAACTCCCCTCTTGTATCCTTAATGAAACTCACGGCTGGGATTTTTTTAAAACCATTCATCTTCCCTGTTTTTATTAGACTCTTGGCAGCCTACTTCGAAACCTTATTTCTTACAGCATACTTCGAAATAAAATTAAGGAGAGAACAAGAATCTAAATCCTCAATTCACGGCAGAAAATTCCCAATAACAACCTTCACTACACGATTTGAAAACAAGGGAAAGCAAAATCCGAAAACCTCTCCTACCGCAGGTGAGTAGTACTTACACCTTGTTCTTGCACTTACAACCGAGAAGGAGGTTCTAGGGTTCGGATAGCTTGGATTTTGACTCTTCCTCGTGCCCACAATCTCTCCTCGACAAGAGGATTACCACAGCGTGAAGAATCCCTCGGAGAACACCCTCACCGGCCACCGGAGATGATGCCCTACCCTCGTCTCTATTTTCCGCCCGAGCTGTGAAATCGCCGCCGCTGTTCGTGAGAGAGGAGGAGAGGGATCGAGAGGTTAGGGTTCGGGAGAAGGAAATAACTCATCTTATAATACTTAGGGCACTTCTGTTATTAACTACAACTTATATACATCTCGCTTCGTACTTGGTTAACAAAACGAGCGCAGCTCAGTTGGTTGGCCGCGTCTAGTTAGGTCGGGTTCGGCCGGAGGTCACGGTTCGAGCCTCACCTTCCACAAATTTTTGGTCAAAACTTCTTTCTTTTGTAACCATACTAAACGACCTCCAAAAATTGCATAAAAATACTCTAAAAATTTCTAAAAATCTCTAGAATATTTTAAAAGTATTTCCAAATATTTTTATGGACATTTGGAACTCGAAATTAGGAAAATTGGGTCGTTACAATCCCCCATACCTTATAAAATGTTCGTCCTCGAACTTAGAATAGCTCTAGATACTTCTGTCTCATACTGTCCTCCCGCTCCCAAGTGACTTCCTCATGCTTCTGGTTCTGCCAGACGACCTTCACTAGTGGTACTTCTTTGTTTCTCAATCTCTTGACTGCTCTGTCCACTATTTGTGTAGGTCTACTCTCATAACTAAGATCCTCTTGGATCTGCACTGACTGAGGCTGAACCACTTGGCTCGAGTCGTGGAGACACTTCTTTAGCATAGAGACATGAAATACATTATGTATTGCTGACATGTCTTGTGGTAAGTCTAACTTGTAAGCTACTTTCCCAATCCTTTCTATGATTAGGTAAGGTCCTACGTAGCGGGGACTTAATTCGCCCTTCTTGCCAAATCTCATCACTCCCTTCATAGGAGCGACCTTGAGAAAGACTGAATCCCCTACTTGGAATTCAAGTGGCCTACGGCGTGTGTCAGCATAACTCTTCTATCTACTCTAGGCAGTCTCAATTCTCTGTCTGATCTTCTGAATAGCCTGAGTTGTCGCATCTATCAGCTTTGTCTGAATGCCCAGTTCCACTTCAACTTTGGCTGGATCCACTTGAATACCTTCTTTAGAAATAATGTGACCTAAAAACGCCACCTGATCTAACCAGAACTCGCACTTTGAGAATTTAGCATAAAGCTGCTTTTGCTGCAGAGTCTGCAGTACCATCCTTAAGTGCGTGTCATGCTCCTCTGGGGTCCTTGAATAGACCAGAATGTCGTCGATGAATACAATGACAAATTTGTCAAAATATTCTCCGAACACTCTGTTCATTAAGTCCATGAAGACCGCAGGTGCATTAGTCATTCCAAAAGGCATAACTACAAATTTGTAGTGTCCATATCTGGTCCTGGAAACTGTTCTAGGTGTATCACTTTCTTTCACTTCCAACTGATGATACCCATAGCGTAGGTCTATCTTAGAGAACACTATTGCCCCTTTTTAGCTGATCATATAGATCATCTATTCTGGAATGGGGTTACTTGTCCTTAATTGCTACTTTGCTCAGCGCTCTAAAATCTATGCACCTTAGCATGGATCCGTCTTTCTTCTTCACGAACAACACAGGAGCTCCCCAAGGTGAGTGACTAGGGCGGATGAAGCCTTTGTCAAGTAGCTCCTGAAGTTGCTCTTGCAACTCTTTCAGCTCCGCTAGAGACATGCGGTATAGAGCTTTTGAAATTGGCTCCACTTCTCTGTTAGGAGGTAGTCCAGGTAGCTTTTCTGGAAATACCTCTGGATACTCGCAGACTATCCAAACTTTCTCCTGCTTGGGTCTTTCTTGTTCTTCTATACTCACAATAAATGCAAGTAAACCAGCACACCCTTTATCTAACATCTGGTGAGCTGCAAGAGAAGAGAAAAGTTTCTAGGTCTTCTTCCTTGGCACTCCCGTGAATTTAAAAAAATGATTCACCCTCTGGACTGAAGATTACTTTCCTTCTACGGCAGTCCACTGAGGTATTGTACTTGTTTAGGAAGTCCATACCCAAAATGGTACCGAAATCCTGCATGGTGAGGACTACTAGGTTAACGTATAGCTCTCAGTCTGCAGTTCTGACTGGTACAGCCCGAAGCCACTGGTTGGATTCCATGACTTCCCCAGAAGGTAGGGTCGTCGAGATCATGGAGTTCATACTTTTGAAGGTACCTGTAATTCTTTGGCAAAGGGCACTGATATAAAAGAATGGGTCGCTCCAATATCAAATAGTGCAGTAGCTAAATGACGAAAAATAACTACTTGACCTGTTACGACCGTAGAGGCACTAGCAGCTTCTTCTTTGGTGAGGGAGAATACTCTGGCACTATCAAAGGCTGGAACTGGTGGAGCTTCTAACCTTCCTTGACTGATATAGGGTCCCTCCAATGCTGCTTCCATGTGGTGCAACTGTGCAAGCTGGCCTCCATATTGCAATGGCTGTGGCTGAGGTACTTTGAGCTTATTAGGACATTCCTTAGCCATGTGTCCTTCTTAGCCACAGGAGTAAAATCCAGTCTTACCTAAAAGACAGGCTCCTGGATGCATTCTCCCACATTTGGGACAGGGAGGGAACTTGGTCTGCTTGTTTGCTGGTCCTCCCTTCTGATTACTTCCTGAGTTCCACTGCTTTCTTTTGTCACCCTTGCCTTTCCAGTTCTGTTTACTTGACTGGGATTTCTGGTTCCCCACTGTCTTGCCCTCTATTTTCACAGGCTTGTGCTGCGCTCGTTGCGCTTTGATGTCATTCAGGTAGTGCTCCGCAATTAATGCTCTACTGATCAACTCTTCACCAGTCTGGGGCCGGTGAGCTCCACTACTCACATTCAGTGCTATCTGTGGTCTCAGCATTCTGAGCAACAGTCTGACTCTCTCCTTCTCTGTACTTACTAGCTCTGGGCAGAGACGAGCTAGCCTGTTGAACTTCTTGACTGCTTCTTCCACTGTTAGGTCACCTTGCTTGAACTCTATAAATTCTTCATAGTGCTTGTTGGTGATTTGTAGGTGGAAGTACTCTTCATAAAACTCTGACTGGAAATCAGCCCAGCTCATCTGATTGACTGCCCTCTTGGTCTTTATCCTCTTCCACCATATACGAGCATCTCCTGACAGGCAGAAAGAGGCGCACTTGACCTTCTCGACTTCTGGCCAGTCAAGAAGATCCATTGTGCTCTCCAGTGTTTTGAACCAAGCCTGGGCATCCCAAGGCTCAGTAGTGCCTGAGAAGCTCTCTGGTTTCAGTTTCAGCCACTGTATGAGGTAAGCTTATTGTCTCTGAGGTGCTGTGACGACTCCTAGGGTAGCTGCTGGAACCTCGGTTACCCCTGGAGTCTCCACAGTTACTGTTGGAGGAGTGGGAGGAACTAGTTGCTGATTTGCCATCAGATTGGCAATCACTTCCTGCTGCTCTGCTACCTGTTTCTGGAGTTGGGCAACAACTTCGAAGAGATTGGGCTCAGTTGCTCTGGGCACTTCGTTCTCCTGAGTTGGTTCCTCAGTACGGGGGTGTCCTCTTCTTGCCATCTAATTATGCAAGGTAAAGGGTTGATATCTTACTTTAACCCTTCTAATAATACGTAAATACGAATAAAGAAAAGAGAAAACTAAATCTTTGATCTTACTTAAGTACTAAAAAAAACAAGTACTCTATACTGCAGTTAATAATAAGGAAAGCAGAATAAAGAAAGAATTTAAATACTTTCTTACTTGGAGACGGCGAGGATGATGCTGATGTGTGTGTGATTCTGGAGAATGGAACACTGCTCTGATACCAACTGTAACGACCACCCTTCTTACTACTACTACTCTCTAAGGATGACCGTTACTTAACTACTAACTCTACTTAACCGGTATGATTAAATATCACATGGAAACGCTACCGAAAAATTTCGGCAGAATCTCCCCTGTACCGGTGACCAAATCTATAATACAAACATAGTATACGCAGCCACAGACGGCTGGAACATATTTTCCACAACCACGCAATAATAAAAATCATAATAAAAACAAAGAAACTACTCTAGCAATAGCAATGAGTACCGCACTCCACAAATAATAAAAGAGACAAGCTAGACATGCGGAAATAAACTCAACTACAATCCCAAATTTAATATAACATTAACAGAGAACTAAAAGAAAGTCTTGACAATTTTGCCAGCTACTTCTGGATCTCTCCACAGTCCAGTCACCACACACCTTCATCACCACCACCATCCTGTCGTCTCCCTTCATATCTTAGCTTTTCCTTTATCTGCGGTAGGAGGAAAAAAAACAAAAGATCTATAAGCGAAAACGCTTAGTAAGTACTAATCTATCTCACAAAAACATCGAAGTGCATAAAAAGAATGCAACAATACTAAAACTGAAATGCTAAAAGCAAAGCTGCATGTACTCATGGTATACAGAAATAAAACTGAATACTAAACATGCTCACTAACTGATAGGAAAGTAATGAAACAACTACTATAAGCTTAGAATTAAAGAACTAAACTTTTATTGATTCTAAGCATAAAACTTGTTTCATTTTCTTATATCTTTATACCAGAAATTAATCTTTTAATTTCTCTTTTACCTTCTTCTTCTTTTCTTCTTGCTTTACTTATACTAGAAATTAATCTTTTAATTTCTCTTTCACTTTCTTCTTCTTGTTCTTCTTTTCTTTTCTTTTCTTCTCTTCTTTGGGCCCAGGCTTAGTACCATCTTTGTTTTGCGCGCTCTCTAATAGTGACTGAGGTAGCGAGCCTCCAGTCCTATGAGGTAAAGACCTTGGTCTTACCAGGGCCAAGACCTTGGAATTGGTCACCTGGATTTGTTTAACGACAACCTTGGAAGTCGGGTACTAGCCTCTTACTTTAGTTTACTTGTTATCTCTTTTTAACTAGACCTTGGTCTTTTTCTTTTTACTAAGTTTTCTCATAATCCTTTATTAGAGTTTATTGGAATCCTTTAGATATACCTAACAAGTGTAGGATTACAATTAACTAAGCATGCTATATAAAAACAATACAAGGAAACAATCTGAACTCTCTCTAAGCATGTTATAGAACAAAGCAACAGAAAAGCAAATCTGAACTTTCTAAACATGCTGTAAAACAAAGGAAAAGAAAGCACATCTGAACTTACTAATCATGCTATAGAATAGAGCAAAAGAGAGCTAATTTGAACTTTTAAAACATGCTGTGATAAGAGTAAAGAAAACTAATCTAATCTTACTAATCATGCTACAAAATAGAGCAAAAAAGAAAACTAATTTGATCTTTCTAATCATGCTACAAAATGGAGCAAAAGAAAACTACTTTAAGCTTACTAATCATGCTATAAAAATAGAGCAAAAGAATGCAACTTTGAGCTTCCTATACATGCTGTTCATGTCCAGTTATTTGCACATAAACTAAAATCTGCAAAGTTAACATAAGATGGAATACTTAAACACATGCTAAAACCCTTAAAGTTTCTTCTCCTCTTCTATATCAAACTCACGGTAGTAAAAAGGGAATTAACCAAGCTAAGGCAGCAAAAAGGGAGATTTCACCCGGATTATCTAAACTTGGAATGCTACAAGATCAAGGGTTGTTTATGCCCATCCGATTGGCCCAAAAGGAAGCAACCTTGCTGGAATTTAAGGGCAGTAGGTAAATGCACAAGGATACATCACTGAAAAGCTAAAGGCATGCTACATGAAAATAACACAAGTTATCCCTAGTATAGAATTCCGTAGGAAATCCAAAATACATATCCAAGTAAGCCACTAAAGATCTGGCTAAATACTTCCAGAAACTAAGGTCGTTCGTACCCCTTATATAGCACGAATTAAGCAGCTGTGGAAAACTACAGTAGGCTCCAAGGGACAATGTTCGTGCCTGCTGAAATATCAAGAAGGAAGGGTTGTCCTATACTCTAATAGAGCAGTACATTTCTGCAGTGAAAACAAAGAAAACTAGGACTGGAATGAGCCCCAAAGGGCTGTTCTAAGCTCCAAATGGAGCTGTTCATGTCTGCAGAAATGCACAAAGAAAGGGGTTGTTCTCTGCTACAAGTGGAGCTATCCGTATCTACTGCACATACCACAGAAAATGGGACTGTTGGTGTCCCTTTCATAGCGCAAATCAAACTAAACCACACCATAAAGAACCGCTGCACATTTAAACTAGCCATAAGAGGTCTAACTGAATACTTCACAACAAGGTTGTTCCTGTTCAGATTTAACAGAAAAATCCTATTGCAGAAATGCTATAAACCACACGATATAAGGAAACTAATAGCAGAAAACAACTACGTATCAAACCCCAAACAACTCCCCTCTTGTATCCTTAATGAAACTCACGGCTGGGATTTTTTTAAAACCATTCATCTTCCCTGTTTTTATTAGACTCTTGGCAGCCTACTTCGAAACCTTATTTCTTACAGCATATTTCGAAATAAAATTAAGGAGAGAACAAGAATCTAAATCCTCAATTCACGGCAGAAAATTCCCAATAACAACCTTCACTACACGATTTGAAAACAAGGGAAAGCAAAATCCGAAAACCTCTCCTACCGCAGGTGAGTAGTACTTACACCTTGTTCTTGCACTTACAACCGAGAAGGAGGTTCTAGGGTTCGGATAGCTTGGATTTTGACTCTTCCTCGTGCCCACAATCTCTCCTCGACAAGAGGATTACCACAGCGTGAAGAATCCCTCGGAGAACACCCTCACCGGCCACCGGAGATGATGCCCTACCCTCGTCTCTATTTTCCGCCCGAGCTGTGAAATCGCCGCCGCTGTTCGCGAGAGAGGAGGAGAGGGATCGAGAGGTTAGGGTTCGGGAGAAGGAAATAACTCATCTTATAATACTTAGGGCACTTCTGTTATTAACTACAACTTATATACATCTCGCTTCGTACTTGGTTAACAAAACGAGCGCAGCTCAGTTGGTTGGCCGCGTCTAGTTAGGTCGGGTTCGGCCGGAGGTCACGGGTTCGAGCCTCACCTTCCACAAATTTTTGGTCAAAACTTCTTTCTTTTTGTAACCATACTAAACGACCTCCAAAAATTGCATAAAAATACTCTAAAAATTTCTAAAAATCTCTAGAATATTTTAAAAGTATTTCCAAATATTTTTATGGACATTTGGAACTCGAAATTAGGAAAATTGGGTCGTTACAATCCCCCATACCTTATAAAATGTTCGTCCTCGAACTTAGAATAGCTCTAGATACTTCTGTCTCATACTGTCCTCCCGCTCCCAAGTGACTTCCTCATGCTTCTGGTTCTGCCAGACGACCTTCACTAGTGGTACTTCTTTGTTTCTCAATCTCTTGACTGCTCTGTCCACTATTTGTGTAGGTCTACTCTCATAACTAAGATCCTCTTGGATCTGCACTGACTGAGGCTGAACCACTTGGCTCGAGTCGTGGAGACACTTCTTTAGCATAGAGACATGAAATACATTATGTATTGCTGACATGTCTTGTGGTAAGTCTAACTTGTAAGCTACTTTCCCAATCCTTTCTATGATTAGGTAAGGTCCTACGTAGCGGGGACTTAATTCGCCCTTCTTGCCAAATCTCATCACTCCCTTCATAGGAGCGACCTTGAGAAAGACTGAATCCCCTACTTGGAATTCAAGTGGCCTACGGCGTGTGTCAGCATAACTCTTCTATCTACTCTAGGCGGTCTCAATTCTCTGTCGATCTTCGAATAGCCCGAGTTGTCGCATCTATCGGCTTTGTCTGAATGCCCAGCTCCACTTCAACTCTTTTCTCCACCTGCTTCTTTAGAAATAATGTGACCTAGCATTTCCTGCCATATAGTGCTTAGCATAAAGTGCTCTTGATGGTGGCCTGATAGCATCCTTAAGTGCGTGTCATGCTCCTCTGGGGTCCTTGAATAGACCAGAATGTCGTCGATGAATACAATGACAAATTTGTCAAAATATTCTCCGAACACTCTGTTCATTAAGTCCATGAAGACCGCAGGTGCATTAGTCATTCCAAAAGGCATAACTACAAATTTGTAGTGTCCATATCTGGTCCTGGAAACTGTTCTAGGTGTATCACTTTCTTTCACTTCCAACTGATGATACCCATAGCGTAGGTCTATCTTAGAGAACACTATTGCCCCTTTTTAGCTGATCATATAGATCATCTATTCTGGAATGGGGTTACTTGTCCTTAATTGCTACTTTGCTCAGCGCTCTAAAATCTATGCACCTTAGCATGGATCCGTCTTTCTTCTTCACGAACAACACAGGAGCTCCCCAAGGTGAGTGACTAGGGCGGATGAAGCCTTTGTCAAGTAGCTCCTGAAGTTGCTCTTGCAACTCTTTCAGCTCCGCTAGAGACATGCGGTATAGAGCTTTTGAAATTGGCTCCACTTCTCTGTTAGGAGGTAGTCCAGGTAGCTTTTCTGGAAATACCTCTGGATACTCGCAGACTATCCAAACTTTCTCCTGCTTGGGTCTTTCTTGTTCTTCTATACTCACAATAAATGCAAGTAAACCAGCACACCCTTTATCTAACATCTGGTGAGCTGCAAGAGAAGAGAAAAGTTTCTAGGTCTTCTTCCTTGGCACTCCAGTGAATTTAAAAATGATTCACCCTCGGATGAAGATTACTTTCCTTCTACGGCAGTCCACTGAGGTATTGTACTTGTTTAGGAAGTCCATACCCAAAATGGTACCGAAATCCTGCATGGTGAGGACTACTAGGTTAACGATAGCTCTCGGTCTGCAGTTCTGACTGGTACAACCCAAGCCACTGGTTGGATTCCATGACTTCCCGAAGGTAGGGTCGTCGAGATCATGGAGTTCATACTTTTGAAGGTACCTGTAATTCTTTGGCAAAGGGCACTGATATAAAAGAATGGGTCGCTCCAATATCAAATAGTGCAGTAGCTAAATGACGAAAAATAACTACTTGACCTGTTACGACCGTAGAGGCACTAGCAGCTTCTTCTTTGGTGAGGGAGAATACTCTGGCACTATCAAAGGCTGGAACTGGTGGAGCTTCTAACCTTCCTTGACTGATATAGGGTCCCTCCAATGCTGCTTCCATGTGGTGCAACTGTGCAAGCTGGCCTCCATATTGCAATGGCTGTGGCTGAGGTACTTTGAGCTTATTAGGACATTCCTTAGCCATGTGTCCTTCTTGGCCACAGGAGTAAAATCCAGTCTTACCTAAAAGACAGGCTCCTGGATGCATTCTCCCACATTTGGGATAGGGAGGGAACTTGGTCTGCTTGTTTGCTGGTCCTCCCTTCTGATTACTTCCTGAGTTCCACTGCTTTCTTTTGTCACCCTTGCCTTTCCAGTTCTGTTTACTTGACTGGGATTTCTGGTTCCCCACTGTCTTGCCCTCTATTTTCACAGGCTTGTGCTGCGCTCATTGCGCTTTGATGTCAATCAGGTAGTGCTCCGCAATTAATGCTCTACTGATCAACTCTTCACCAGTCTGGGGCCGGTGAGCTCCACTACTCACATTCAGTGCTATCTGTGGTCTCAGCATTCTGAGCAACAGTCTGACTCTCTCCTTCTCTGTACTTACTAGCTCTGGGCAGAGACGAGCTAGCCTGTTGAACTTCTTGACTGCTTCTTCCACTGTTAGGTCACCTTGCTTGAACTCTATAAATTCTTCATAGTGCTTGTTGGTGATCTGTAGGTGGAAGTACTCTTCATAAAACTCTGACTGGAAATCAGCCCAGCTCATCTGATTGACTGCCCTCTTGGTCTTTATCCTCTCCCACCACATACGAGCATCTCCTGATAGGCAGAAAGAGGCGCACTTGACCTTCTCGACTTCTGGCCAGTCAAGAAGATCCATTGTGCTCTCCAGTGTTTTGAACCAAGCCTGGGCATCCCAGGGCTCAGTAGTGCCTGAGAAGCTCTCCGGTTTCAATTTCAACCACTGTATGAGGTAAGCTTCTTGTCTCTGAGGTGCTGTGACGACTCCTAGGGTAGCTGCTGGAACCTCGGTTACCCCTGGAGTCTCTACAGTTACTGTTGGAGGAGTGGGAGGAACTAGTTGTTGATTTGCCATCAGATTGGCAATCACTTGCTGCTGCTCTGCTACCTGTTTCTGGAGTTGGGCAACAACTTCGAAGAGATTGGGCTCAGTTGCTCTGGGCACTTCGTTCTCCTGAGTTGGTTCCTCAGTACGGGGGTGTCCTCTTCTTGCCATCTAATTATGCAAGGTAAAGGGTTGATATCTTACTTTAACCCTTCTAATAATACGTAAATACGAATAAAGAAAAGAGAAAACTAAATCTTTGATCTTACTTAAGTACTAAAAAAAACAAGTACTCTATACTGCAGTTAATAATAAGGAAAGCAGAATAAAGAAAGAATTTAAATACTTTCTTACTTGGAGACGGCGAGGATGATGCTGATGTGTGTGTGATTCTGGAGAATGGAACACTGCTCTGATACCAACTGTAACGACCACCCTTCTTACTACTACTACTCTCTAAGGATGACCGTTACTTAACTACTAACTCTACTTAACCGGTATGATTAAATATCACATGGAAACGCTACCGAAAAATTTCGGCAGAATCTCCCCTGTACCGGTGACCAAATCTATAATACAAACATAGTATACGCAGCCACAGACGGCTGGAACATATTTTCCACAACCACGCAATAATAAAAATCATAATAAAAACAAAGAAACTACTCTAGCAATAGCAATGAGTACCGCACTCCACAAATAATAAAAGAGACAAGCTAGACATGCGGAAATAAACTCAACTACAATCCCAAATTTAATATAACATTAACAGAGAACTAAAAGAAAGTCTTGACAATTTTGCCAGCTACTTCTGGATCTCTCCACAGTCCAGTCACCACACACCTTCATCACCACCACCATCCTGTCGTCTCCCTTCATATCTTAGCTTTTCCTTTATCTGCGGTAGGAGGAAAAAAAACAAAAGATCTATAAGCGAAAACGCTTAGTAAGTACTAATCTATCTCACAAAAACATCGAAGTGCATAAAAAGAATGCAACAATACTAAAACTGAAATGCTAAAAGCAAAGCTGCATGTACCCATGGTATACAGAAATAAAACTGAATACTAAACATGCTCACTAACTGATAGGAAAGTAATGAAACAACTACTATAAGCTTAGAATTAAAGAACTAAACTTTTATTGATTCTAAGCATAAAACTTGTTTCATTTTCTTATATCTTTATACCAGAAATTAATCTTTTAATTTCTCTTTTACCTTCTTCTTCTTTTCTTCTTGCTTTACTTATACTAGAAATTAATCTTTTAATTTCTCTTTCACTTTCTTCTTCTTGTTCTTCTTTTCTTTTCTTTTCTTCTCTTCTTTGGGCCCAGGCTTAGTACCATCTTTGTTTTGCGCGCTCTCTAATAGTGACTGAGGTAGCGAGCCTCCAGTCCTATGAGGTAAAGACCTTGGTCTTACCAGGGCCAAGACCTTGGAATTGGTCACCTGGATTTGTTTAACGACAACCTTGGAAGTCGGGTACTAGCCTCTTACTTTAGTTTACTTGTTATCTCTTTTTAACTAGACCTTGGTCTTTTTCTTTTTACTAAGTTTTCTCATAATCCTTTATTAGAGTTTATTGGAATCCTTTAGATATACCTAACAAGTGTAGGATTACAATTAACTAAGCATGCTATATAAAAACAATACAAGGAAACAATCTGAACTCTCTCTAAGCATGTTATAGAACAAAGCAACAGAAAAGCAAATCTGAACTTTCTAAACATGCTGTAAAACAAAGGAAAAGAAAGCACATCTGAACTTACTAATCATGCTATAGAATAGAGCAAAAGAGAGCTAATTTGAACTTTTAAAACATGCTGTGATAAGAGTAAAGAAAACTAATCTAATCTTACTAATCATGCTACAAAATAGAGCAAAAAGAAAACTAATTTGATCTTTCTAATCATGCTACAAAATGGAGCAAAAGAAAACTACTTTAAGCTTACTAATCATGCTATAAAAATAGAGCAAAAGAATGCAACTTTGAGCTTCCTATACATGCTGTTCATGTCCAGTTATTTGCACATAAACTAAAATCTGCAAAGTTAACATAAGATGGAATACTTAAACACATGCTAAAACCCTTAAAGTTTCTTCTCCTCTTCTATATCAAACTCACGGTAGTAAAAAGGGAATTAACCAAGCTAAGGCAGCAAAAAGGGAGATTTCACCCGGATTATCTAAACTTGGAATGCTACAAGATCAAGGGTTGTTTATGCCCATCCGATTGGCCCAAAAGGAAGCAACCTTGCTGGAATTTAAGGGCAGTAGGTAAATGCACAAGGATACATCACTGAAAAGCTAAAGGCATGCTACATGAAAATAACACAAGTTATCCCTAGTATAGAATTCCGTAGGAAATCCAAAATACATATCCAAGTAAGCCACTAAAGATCTGGCTAAATACTTCCAGAAACTAAGGTCGTTCGTACCCCTTATATAGCACGAATTAAGCAGCTGTGGAAAACTACAGTAGGCTCCAAGGGACAATGTTCGTGCCTGCTGAAATATCAAGAAGGAAGGGTTGTCCTATGCTCTAATAGAGCTGTACATTTCTGCAGTGAACACAAAGAAAACTTGGACTGGAATGAGCCCCAAAGGGCTGTTCTAAGCTCCAAATGGAGCTGTTCATGTCTGCAGAAATGCACAAAGAAAGGGGTTGTTCTCTGCTACAAGTGGAGCTATCCGTATCTACTGCACATACCACATAAAATGGGACTGTTGGTGTCCCTTTCATAGCGCAAATCAAACTAAACCACACCATAAAGAACCGCTGCACATTTAAACTAGCCATAAGAGGTCTAACTGAATACTTCACAACAAGGTTGTTCCTGTTCAGATTTAACAGAAAAATCCTATTGCAGAAATGCTATAAACCACACGATATAAGGAAACTAATAGCAGAAAACAACTACGTATCAAACCCCAAACAACTCCCCTCTTGTATCCTTAATGAAACTCACGGCTGGGATTTTTTTAAAACCATTCATCTTCCCTGTTTTTATTAGACTCTTGGCAGCCTACTTCGAAACCTTATTTCTTACAGCATACTTCGAAATAAAATTAAGGAGAGAACAAGAATCTAAATCCTCAATTCACGGCAGAAAATTCCCAATAACAACCTTCACTACACGATTTGAAAACAAGGGAAAGCAAAATCCGAAAACCTCTCCTACCGCAGGTGAGTAGTACTTACACCTTGTTCTTGCACTTACAACCGAGAAGGAGGTTCTAGGGTTCGGATAGCTTGGATTTCGGCTCTTCCTCGTGCCCACAATCTCTCCTCGACAAGAGGATTACCACAGCGTGAAGAATCCCTCGGAGAACACCCTCACCGGCCACCGGAGATGATGCCCTACCCTCGTCTCTATTTTTCGCCCGAGCTGTGAAATCGCCGCCGCTGTTCGCGAGAGAGGAGGAGAGGGATCGAGAGGTTAGGGTTCGGGAGAAGGAAATAACTCATCTTATAATACTTAGGGCACTTCTGTTATTAACTACAACTTATATACATCTCGCTTCGTACTTGGTTAACAAAACGAGCGCAGCTCAGTTGGTTGGCCGCGTCTAGTTAGGTCGGGTTCGGCCGGAGGTCACGGGTTCGAGCCTCACCTTCCACAAATTTTTGGTCAAAACTTCTTTCTTTTTGTAACCATACTAAACGACCTCCAAAAATTGCATAAAAATACTCTAAAAATTTCTAAAAATCTCTAGAATATTTTAAAAGTATTTCCAAATATTTTTATGGACATTTGGAACTCGAAATTAGGAAAATTGGGTCGTTACATCCCAAGGCTTCTATAGTCCAGGCATCACACATCTATCCGCACCTCCTTGTCGCCTTCCTTTACTATAGCTTTTCCTTTCCTTTATCTGCAGTAAGAGGAAATGCATCTATAAGTAAAATTGCTTAGTAAGCGCTATCTAACTCACAAAACTCGAGTATGCATGTAAGTTGAAAGAAATCTAGAAACTGAATTCTCATCTAATAGCAAACGAAACATAGCATACTGAAATACTAAGCATGTAAGCAAATCTAAACAAACATGCCAGCATAAAAGGAAACTAAACTTGCTGGATTTTAAACACCTTCTGAATCTTATTTCTTTTGTTTGAAAACTTATACTTTAATACTTCAAAATAATAATAAACTTTCTTCTTGGGCCCAGGCGTAGTACCATCTTATGCGCGTTCCCTAATAGGTTGGGGTAGCGAGCCACCAATCCTAAAAGAGCAGACCTAGGTCTACCAGGGCCAAGCCCTCGGAATTGGACACCTGGATTTGTTTAACGACAACCTCGGAAGTCGGGTACTAGCCTCTTCAAATAAAGTAAAATACTTGTTATCTTTTATTACTTCTAATATATAATGTCTCGGCATTTTCTTTAAGCACCTTGTGTGCCAAAATCCCTAAAGTCTTGACTTTGGGATCTACTTAAGGCCTTGGCCTTTTTCTTTCTTTTCTTTATCTTGATTATACTTGTTAACACCTCTATTAAAAAGGTGTCTCATACAAAACTGCACTAAAACACTTATTAACTCTGCACTAAAATGCTTAACAGAATTGCATGGAAATACTTAATAGAACTGTACTGAAATGCTTATTGAAACTGCACTAAAACTAAATCTGCATACAAGCGTAATCAAAATTCTGCACTATAAGCTTAATCAAATCTGCCTACAAACTTAATCAAAATTCTGTACTTTAAACTTAATCAAATCTGCCTACAAACTTAATCAAAATTCTGCACTATAAGCGTAATCAAAATTCTGCACTATAAGCTTAATCAAATCTGCCTACAAACTTAATCAAAATTCTGCACTATAAGCTTAATCAAAATTCTACACTATAAGGTTAATCAAAATCTGCACTATAAGCTTATATAAAAATCTGCACTATAAGCTAAATTAAAAATATGCACTATAGGCTTAATTAAAATCTGTACTATAAAAAACTGCACTATAAGCTTAATTAAAAATCTGCACTATAAACTTAATTAAAATCTGCACTATAGGCTTAATTAAAAATCTGCACTACAAGCTTAATTAAAATCTGCACTATAAGCCTATATAAAAATCTGGACTATAGGCTTAATTAAAAATCTGCACTATAAGCGCTTCTCATGCATCGAATTCAAGAAGAACAAAGGTCCGAAACTACTCCTACTGCAGGTGAGAAGCACTTACCTTGCTTCTTGGACTCACAACCGAACAAAAAGGGCTTCTAGGACCTTGGCCGGCCGCCGGAGACGATGCCCTAACTCCCTTTCGTTTTCTGCCCAAGCTCCGCCATCGTACGCAGAAGAGAATGAGAGAATGGTTTAAGTCACGGGAAAATAGAGCATCAACTTATCCATTTTTATAACTTAATATTTCTGTTAACTCCTTAAATAAATTTGCTACCTTTTCTAAACAGACAAATCCAACATCAACTTATCCCTTTTATAATATTTTGTTAACTATCTTAAATAAATTCGCTACTTTTTCTAAACAGACAAATCCAAGATAAACTTATCCCTTTTATAATCCAATATTCTGTTAACTATCTTAAATAAATTCGCTACCTTTTCTAAACAGAAAAATCCGTTTGCCCACCTAGTCAGTTGAGTTTTGACCGAGTCAAAGGTCGTGGGTTCAATTCTCGCCTTGGACATTTTTTTGTCGAAACTTCCTTCGTTTAGTAAAAATACCAAACGACCTCCAAAAATTACATAAAAATACTCTAAAAATTTCTAAAAATCTCTAGAAATTTCTAAAATATTTCTAAATATTTTTAAGAACTTTTAGAACTCCTAATGAGGAAAATTGGGTCGTTACAGAGTCGTTGGGCTGGCACCAGTCGACTGGTGCAAGGACCAGTCGACTGGTAACGGTAAAACAACAGGGCTATTTTCTTCCAATCTCTATAAGAAGGAGCTTGGGATGGTCAACCAAGGTGACGAAATTATACTTGGTTAAAGCCTAATTAGTAGTCACCAAATTGCTCAAGGTTCTCTTGTGTCCAAGTGTTCTTGGTTGGTGTTGTGGTGAGATTTCTCCACCCACAAGGAGTTGCTTGAGTAGCTGGAGTTTGTCGGGGGTTAATCCACCGAAGGATCGGGATTGTCCACCTTATGGACATCCGTGGAGTAGGAGCAAATTATCTCTGAACCACGTTACATTGACGTGTATTGGTTTGCATTTTCTTTCTTTGTCTTTAGCTTTTGTATTCGTATTTAGTTTTGTATTATTCTGCTGTGCAACTAACGAATACATAGGAAGCGATTGATTTGGGGGCGCCGTCCATTCAACCCCCCCTTCAAGTTGACCACCGATCCCCTACGCCTTATGTATGCCCTATGACAACAGTTAGACTTAGACATAGGGATAAGGGTCTTTAAAACTATTATTTGTTAAACCCTCGTGGTAGTTTTAATGTAATCAACCAAGTTGGTTAGGTCCTGTTTTGTGTTTGATCCCTGTGTCTGAGTGTGCAGGAGCTTAGGAGTGCAGGAAGTCGAGCGGAAGACGCAGCTAGCGAGAAGGACGGCATGGGAAAGGAGCCGACGGGCTCGGTGCATCCGAAGTACACCGGTGGCCGAGAAGAACGTGTGCGGCGTTCGAGGGACATTAAGCCGGGGAGGAAGGCTGCTCGAGGAAGGCCGGAAATTAGGTTCGGGTAAGCCCTATTTCGGTTGGCCGAAATCACCCAATCGTATGGAGCTACGGAAGTCAAAGCAAGGCGAAAGGATGCTGGAAATAGAGCTTAAGGTGCCTCAAGCCAGTACTGGAGGCGCCTCCACCTTGGAGGCGCCTCCATCTGTCTTGGAGGCACCTCAAGCTTGAAGGCGCCTTCAGTCTTGATGAAGGCGCTTTCAACTGGTCAAAAGTGACTGTTTGCGCTGCGGATAAAGTTTTATCCTCCCACTAGATGGAGGCGCCTTGGACCCCTGTTGGAGGCGCCACGGACCCTCGAGATCAGATTTCCAGAGGCTATTTAAAGGACCCTAGAACTAGGAATTCAACATCAACTATTCCATAAACTCTGTAATCAATTCCTAGCAATAGTTCTGAGCTGTAAGAGTGTAAAAGGCTTCTCCGCCTTCAGAGAAGGAGATTTTTCCACTGCGTGTTTTTCATCACCCTGGATTAACAACCTTCTTGGTTGTAACCAAGTTAACTCCCGAGTCTCTAGCTTTATTGTTTTAATTTTATTATTATTGCTATTGCACTTTCGAGTTGAAAAATTCGAGGAGGGTAGTTTTAATTTTTGCAGGCAATTCCCCCCCCCCCCCCCCCCCTTGCCGGCCTCCGCTGCACCAACAAGTAGTATCAAAGCGAGGTTGCCTCAGAAGAACTAACCGTCGACTGAAGCACAATGATCAAGACGATGGCCGGAGCGAATATTCATCCCCCGAAGTTCGACGGACACTTCGCGATGTGGAAACGCCGGATGGAGGTATTCTTTAAAACTAACTTCGATATTTTACTAACTATGAAATATGGTTTTGAAGTTCCGAAAGACAAAGAAGAGCATCAATGGAGCAAGAAAGAGCAAGCCGAATTTGTCACCAACGGAAAGGCAGAGTTCCACCTGCTTAGTGTGCTGCCACCACAAGAGGTAAGTCGGATCGGAAGCTACAACTCGGCAAAAGACCTCTGGGAAAAATTCCTGAAGCTTCACAAAGGTACCTCGGAAGCTAAGCTAGCGAGGCGCAACATCCTTCGGACCCAGTTAACGAACCTTCGGATGAACCAAGGCGAGAAGGTAGCATAACTCCAAGCAAGGATTAAAGAGCTGATCACACAACTAACCAATCTTGGAGAAGAAGTAACAAACCAGGACTCAATCCGGTACACGATCAATGCCTTCCCCAGAACTCCAAAGTGGGCATCCTTAGTAGATGCGTACTACATCTCTAAGGACTTCGAGGTAAGTACTTTAGAAAATTTGTTTTCTACATTTGAACTTCACGAATCTCGGATTGCAGAGCCCATTAAGTATTTGTAATTTTATTTATTGTAAATTTATGCTAAAATATGTTAGTTTAGTAATTTTCTTTAAAATTACTGTTTGTCTATTTTTCCCTAACTTGAACTTGGGTTGATGCACATTAAAAAATGGGAGATTGTTGGACCCCGTGGTAGTTTTGATGTGATCAACCAAGTTGGTTAGGTCCTATTTGGTATTTGATCCCTGTGTCTGAGTTTGTAGGAGCTTAGGAGCGCAGGAAGTCGAGCAGAAGACGCAGCTAGCGAGAATGACGACACGGGAAAGGAGTCGACGGGCTCGGTGCGTCCGAAGGAGGAGAGAGCTGCGAAAGAGTACACCGGTGGGCGAGAAGAACGTGCGCGGCATTCGAGGGACGTTAAGCCGAGGAGGAAGCCTGCTCAAGGAAGGCCGGAAATTGGGTTCGTGTGAGCCCTATTTCGGTTGGCCGAAATCACCCAATTGCATGGAGCTACGGATGTCAAAGCAAGGCGAAAGGATGCTGGAAATAGAGATTAAGGCACCTCAAGCCAGTACTGGAGGCGCCTCTACCTTGGAGGTGCCTCCATCTGCCTTGGAGGTGCCTCAAGCTTGAAGGCGCCTTCAGTCTTGATGAAGGCGCCTTCAACTAGTCAAAAGTGACCGTTTGCGCTACGGATAAAGTTTTATCCGCCCACTAGATTGAGGCGCCTTGGACCCCTATTGGAGGGGCCTCGGACCCTCGAGATCAGATTTCTAGAGGCTATTTAAAGGCCCCTGGAACTAGGAATTCAACATCAACTATTCCATCAACTCTATAATCAATTTCTAGCAATAGTTCTGAGCTGTAAGAGTGTAAAAGGCTTCTCCGCCTTCAGAGAAGGAGATTTTTCTACTGCGCATTTTTCATCGCCCTGGATTAACAACCTTCTTGGTTGTAACCAGGTTAACTCTTGAGTCTCTAGCTTTATTGTTTTAATTTTATTATTATTGCTATTGCACTTTCGAATTGAGAAATCCGAGGAGGGTAGTTTTAATTTGTGCAGGCAATTCACCCCCCTCTTGCCGGCCTCCGCTGCACCAACATTATTCACTATTCTAGATATAGCTCATCTGGAACTTTCCATATTGTTAGTGTACGTTGCACTAATAATTAGATTTTGATGTACGACAAATAGGTTAAAATTAGATATATTGTTTGTCTAATCTTTTTACCAAGTATGCAGGACTGAAAGATAGGAACCTGACACTATGCTGAAATCTAGTTAGGTTTAGAGGACCTGATAATTGACATGAAGTCTAAATAGGTAGAAGAGTGACATGATGTTTGGTAGAAAATCCAGTTGAGTCTGTGTGACATAACAACTAGCTGGAGTCTAAATGGGGCATCAGGCAGGAAGACTTGGTGGATTAAAGAGTCAAGTAGGTTTATAATGGTAAGTGAGATAAGCATTGGAGGAGAGAGTTTTAGTGAGGGCGAGTCCCAGTTAGGGGCTATAGACGTTGGTCCAGCTTAGAGTCATTTTGGAAGTCTAAGGTGAGACCGTGAATAGATCCTAGTTGTGGGAAGACATGATCTAATTAATAATCATTTTGTTTATTTTATACTATCCTAACTCTATGTTGCAGGATATTTTTACTAATACTTTGATGTAAAAAAACTGGAAGAACGTTGTCTAGGAGCCTGGACTTGTCCAGGAGCCGAGACCTTGTCCAAGAGCTCGGACCTTCTCCAGGCACCCGAAGGTCCAAGCGCCCAGAGTTGCGTCAGGTGCCCAGACGAGCTGGGTGCCACAGGAGGTGACTAGCTGAGGTGGTGATCACTGTTTGGCTAGCACACGTCACGGTTCAGGCGGGTCCGGGAGCCTATAGGTGGATAAAGTTTGTGAGATAAAGTTTTCGCGAGATGCAGCCACATTAACACACTCCAAGCGCCCAAAAAGGAGCTCCAAGCGCCCGAAATAGCCTATATAGGCAACTTCAACTAGTAGCTTCAGAACACCAATTCCTACGACTTTCAAACTCACGCACTACTCTGAAAAGGTCTTCAGGATACCGAAAAGCTACTCCGACAAGCTATACTCGAGTCTTCCATTTTTATATTGTTAGTATACTTTTATTTCCTGCAAATTATACTTAATTTCTTTATCTATAATTCATAATTATAGTAAGTGCAAGCCTTAGAATAGGAGTTGTCAAAAGCTCCGAACTAAATAAAACTACTTGTGTTAGCGCTTGTTTTGTTTTCTTTATTTTTTCTACTGTGTATTCTCGTGATTTTTGAAAAAATGACGAATACTATTCACCCCCCTTCTAGCGTCTTTATGATCCTACAAGTGGTATTAGAGTATATTTTCTCTCAACTGGTGCAACCACTAATCAAGTAAGGGGGATTATTTTTTTCTTTCCTTTCAGAGTTAAGTTTTTCGAATTTATCTGAATTGATACACTTACCTCTTCAGATAAGCCTTTTCGTTTCAGTTTTGCTCAAGCTGATGCAACACCACTTGAGTTTTCGTGCTTTTCTTTCTACCACACTACTTACCCCAAGATAAAGTCTCGAAATTTATTTGTCATTATTGTTGTTGTTGAAACAAATGGCCCAAAGTGAAGGCTTCAGCACCACGTGCCCCTATATTGAAAGAAGAGAATGGAGGTGTACCTCAAGACGAGCATCGACAAGTGGTTCTTGATCTGACATGAGTACTAGTCATCAGTTGACTAAGCAACCAAAGTACCTATTGATCTGGAGAATTGGAACCCGAACATGAAGAAGAAAGCCTAGATTGACTCCAAAGCACTAAACACCCTCTAGTGCAGACTGACTAAGGAGTAACTCAATCAGATTGGCCCATTTGAAAATGCAAAGGAGCTTTGGGATAAACTAATCAAACTACACGAGAGCATCAGCGACGTGAAGGTAACAAAAATAGATCTTTTGTTAAATTCATTATTCAATATTAAAATACAAGATGGAGAAACGACAACACAACTTCACTCAAGGATCAAAGACATCCTCAACGGGTTGCACCTCATCAGCCACAAGCTTCAAAATCGGAACATCATAAGGTATGCTCTAAATTTATTTCCCGAAATGCACTGTGGACATCTATAGTAGATGGCTATAAAATTTTGAGGAATTTAAATAAACTTAAATTAGATTAATTATTTTGTGAACTAGAATTGCATAAATAAACTAACACCCAAAGGATCAAGAAAGGTATAGCTTTCCTTGCAGGTTCTACAAAGCAGACAAAAAATAAGATCAAGCAAATGGCAAAATCTGAATTTGACTCAGACTCAGATAAAGAAGGGTAATTGGTGAACATGGTAAAGAGAATGCTCACTGATGTGCGTAGATTATATACTCTTTTATGCATGTTTTTACGCACATTTACATATTTTGAGCATGTTTGATCTATGCATTTTTATACTTCCAGCTTTCCTTTTAGCATATTTACTCTTTTGGTTCGGAGATCTGCTTTTTATGCATTTTCTGTACACAGGAGTCGATTTGGTGAAGAATCTACATCTTTGGGCATGCATTGGAGGAAGCAAAGGGAGAAAGCACCGGGTCGTGTACCTCACACGGCCCTGCACTGGTATGGAGCTCGGCCCGTGTGGAGTTTGGCACCAACAGAAGAGGAAGATGACATGGCCGTGTGAACCTCGCACGGCCGTGTCAAGATTTGAAGCCTACCAGAGCAGAAGCCTTACATGGCCGTGTGGATCTACACGGCCGTGTGAGATTTCCAGAGACCAAGCAGGCTGTGGCCGTGTGCACCACACGGCCGTGTAGCATTTCGGCCGTGCAGCTTTGGCAGAGAGGGAACTGGACATGGCCGTGTGAATCTCACACGGCCGTGTCACGGGGCCGTGTGGCGCCCGATTCCCTCCTCTATTTAAACCCTTCTTCATGAATTGAAAGGGGATCTCTCCCCCTTTGGGAGAAAGCAAGATTTGGTGGTTTCCTCCCATTCTTGGGAGGATTTCTGGGCGATTCTAAGGGAGATCTCGACGATTTCGACTCCGGAGCGAGGTTTGGATCCGAAGACGAGGCTTCTTCGTAGATAAGTTTTCTCTTTCCCCCTCTTCTTGATTTCTTGGATTGGGGATTTAAGAAATGCTTGTAATCTCTATTTCTTCGGGTTTTCTTCCTCGATTGATGGAGTAGATTTTGTATTCTAGGATTAAGGGAGTATTTGTATGATGGATTGATGTATTCTCTTATGGATTTGCCATTTTCTTGTTTCAATGACATTGTCTTGCTTGTATCAATTAGATCTTGAATGATTAATAATGATTTGTGCTTAATTCTCATTCTTGATTGATTGTTTGGATTTCTTGTGGACTTTGTAAAGATAAACTCTCACTCGATCATCCGAGGGATCCACGTGACAGGTGCAAGCCCGTGTAAGGACGTTTGAGAGATAATCATGAAGAGGAAATGGGAATATTCAAGAGAGTAGGATGAATCTTGTGATTAGTTTCTTGTATCTTGATAGATTAATAAGTTGTGGGCTTCTATGTTGATATCCGAGGAAGGCATAGTAATAGGTGCGCTTCTGTGTAAGGACAACGTATGTTCATGTCTAATTAATCCTATTTGGATACATTTCTCAGTCCTTAGCCGGTTGTCTATTGCAAGAGAGAACCGACAACTTTCTACATGTTTGGCAATTGAGGGATAAGAATTGGTGAATCATTTACATTCAAGAAATCTTACAAAGAAACCGAAACTCCTAGAATCTCCCTTTAGCATAATCCAAAACACTAAACTCTTGTTTGTTGATCTTTAAGATTAGATTTGTTTACCTTTACTTTGCTTTTGAAACGATTGGATAGTTGCTTAGCTAATTAGCATTGAGACATTTCTAGTGCTTATTCCAGTCCCTGTGGATACGATAATCTTTTATATTACTTGCGGAGAGCGAACAAGTTTTTGGCGCTGTTGCCGGGGACTGCTCTATAACATTAGGAATTATCAATTGAGTTAGACTAAACATAACATTTGTTTTCCTTTCATATTGCATAGTTGTAACTAATCAGTAGATTTCTGTTTTTACTTTCTTCTATAACTTTCACTTCTTGTTAATTCTTTTTGTACAAATTCAATTCTGCATTTTTTATCCATCTATTTTTTTCTTCTTTTCTTTTTGTGTCGAATTGCCATCTGCTATCTTGTTCTTGTGTATGCGAAGATCTAACTTTGCAGGGGAATTCTTTCCTTTTGACCCTGAGATTGATAGAACTTTCCATAAATGCAAAGGTAAATTGAAGAACAGGAGCATTTGAACATGGCGAATAGACCACTTAAGGATTATGCAGCACCCTATGCAAGAGGTTTTCGATCTAGTATTTCAAGACCTTCGGTGGAAGCTAATAACTTTGAGATCAAACCTGCAATCATATCTATGGTGCAGCAGAACCAATTCGGTGGAGGACCTCATGAGGACCCTAATCAACACTTAGAGGTCTTTTATGAAATATGTGGTACCATGAAAATGAATGGAGTTCCTTCAGATGCAGTTAGATTATTGTTATTTGGGTTTTCTCTAAGAGATAGGGCAAAGCAATGGCTGAATTCTTTGGCCCCTAATAGCATCACCACTTGGGAGCAGTGTGAGCAACAGTTTCTTGATAAGTTCTATCCACCAAGCAAAATAGCTCATATGAGGAATTTAATTGCAAGCTTCAAGCAAACTGACTCAGAATCTCTTTTGGAAGCATGGGATAGATATAATAATATGCTCAGACAATGCCCACATCATGGGTTGGAAAGATGGTTAGTGTTGCATACTTTTTATAATGGTATCAATTATCATACCAAAGTGTCCCTTGATTCAGCTGCTGGAGGGGCACTTATGAACAAAAGCTTAGATGAAGCCGAAGAAATCATTGAAAGTGTAGCACAAAATCATCATCAATGGGCAAATGAAAGAAGTGGTGGCTATTCCTCTGTAAACCCAACAATTAAAGCATCAGGGAAGTTTAAGGTAGATGCAGTCACTCTTTTGTCTGCAAAATTGGACGCTCTTACAAAGAAATTTGAGAATATGGGGACTAGTGCTAATATGGTCAATGCTATTAGTACATCTTGTGAAGTATGTGGGAGTTCAGAGCATTCAAATGACTCATGTCCATTGGGAGCTATCACTGCACAAATCAATCAACTTGAACAATGTGATGCAATCATGAGTTACAATCAAAGGCAGAACAACCCATACTCAAATACTTATAACCCTGGATGGAAGAGTCATCCAAATTTTTCTTACAGAAACAATCAAGATCAAGGACCATCTATGGGGGCAAGACCAAATTTTCAACATCTATCTTCTCAAGGCTTACCAAAGTCAAATGTTGAAAAGATGCTTGAAGAAATTATCTCAAGTCAGAATGAAATGAAGCAAGATATAGCAAAGCTCATCCAAAGAATGGATAATTCTGAAAAGCATCAAATGATCCAGGATAGTCAAATTGCCCAACTCGCTTCCTCATCATCCAGAGCACCAGGGCAACTTCCAGGGAATCCTGATGTGAATCCTATGGAGCATTGCAATAGGATTGAGCTTAGAAGCGGACGAACCTTGGGAGACTCCCAAGTGACTGTTTCAAAAGGGATACAAAAAGAAGAAGAGCTCTCTCCTCCTATATCAAATCAGATTCAAGCTAATGAGGAGAGTACCATTGAGGTTGAAGAAACTCTTCCACTGAACCATCAGAGCAAAGCTGTCCCTTTTTCTCAAAGACTTACAATGCTCAAGAAAGATGAAGAATTTGGCAAGTTTCTAGAAAAAGTTAAGGAAATTTGTGTAGAGGTACCTCTTATCGATGCTATTCTGCAAATGCCTAGATTTGCCAAATTCCTGAAGGATCTCATGTCAAACAAGAGAAGAAGAGGAGAGGTCGAGACCATTGCGCTCAGTGAGGAATGTAGTGCTATTTTTGAGAGGAACACTTCTCCAAAACTGAAGGACCTAGGGAGCTTTTATATCCCTTGCAACATAGGAAAAGAATTTTTTGAAAAAGCTTTCTGTGATTTGGGGGCGAGTGTTAGCCTCATTCCTTATTCAATTTGTAATAAATTAGGTCTCAAAAACATTAAACTTACTACTATGGCACTTCAACTTGCCGATCATTCCTGTTGGTACCCTTTGGTTATTTTAGAAGATGTGCCAGTAGAGGTGGATGGGAATGTTATTCCCACAGATTTTGTCGTGTTGGACATGGAAGAGGACCCTAGGATTCCTATCATATTAGGAAGACCTTTCCTTGCTACAGCTAGAGCTATAATTGATGTCAAAAATCATAAGCTTTCTTTGGTAATTGGTAAGGAAAAGTTGGAATATGATTTATCTAATATCTCTAACCATGTCTCGTCTCTTTTAAATGCTTGTAGCAGGTCAAGCATTTATAAACTTGAGGAATGGAATTTCCATCCTCATGGAAGGCCACCAAATGAAGGAGATAATGTGGTGGAAGATGTTGGGAGAAGATCCCCCAACAAAAACGAAAAGTATATCTGTCCTCCAAGGGCGAGGAAAAGAAGTGAATGATTAAGTTTGGTCGAGCTAAAGACCTTAAACAAGCGCTTCTTGGGAGGCAACCCAAGGGTTCTTTTAGTTAGTTTTGATCTGTATCTAAATTTCTTTTAGTTTGATGCATTCTTTTGATTTTTGTTTTCAGGTTAGGTGCAAAACGGAGCTCGGCCGTGTGCTATACACGGCTAGGGAAAAGTTGCAGAGAAGGGAAGTGCTTAGGCCGTGTCATCCAGACACGGCCGTGTAGCATCTTCCGAGGAGAAAAGGATCTAGGCCGTGTCAAAAACACGGCCGTGTAAAGAATCCCGAGAGGAAGGATGGAGAAGCCGTGTCCCAGACACGGCCGTGCGAGGAATCTAGAGGAGGCCGTGTGGATATACACGGCCCGTGCAAAGAATCCCGAGAGGAAAGATGGGGAGGCCGTGTAGATCTACACGGCCCGTGTAGGAGAACTATTAAAGTCTTCTTCTTACCTCACACGGCCAGATCTTGGCCGTGTTCCGCACACCCCCGACTCTCCAAAATATATCTTTCTCCCCCAATTTCTTAAAAACCCCTCTCTAATCTCTCAAGATCTCTTAGATCCAATTCTCCTCCTCCCTAAGACTTGGACCTTTTGTTCTCTTAACCTAAGATCTTTTGTTCTTTGAAGATTTGTTCTTTGAGTTCCACAACTCTAGATAATTCTTCCCCTATCTAAACTTGTCAAGATGTCCAATATTTTGAAGAGACTTCGCAAAGGGGGTGGTGGATCTAGTGGAGACATAGAGAAGGAGCCATCAAGGGACAAAGGAAAACAACCAGTGAAGGGCAAAGGCAAAAGGACTTCACGCAACGAAAGTAATGACAATGAATTCAATATTGTGTTTAGAAATGATGATCAAGTATCTAGATTTGCAATTCTTGTCAATAGAAAGATAGTGTGTACTAGATATATGGACCCAACTGTTCTTGATATGCTTGGAATTAGGGAAGATGTAGATTTGATGATTGGGTTTTTGGATTGGAGTGATATTATGTACACACATTTGCCTACATATCCTCGTCTTGTTTTGGAATTTTTAAGTTCATTGGATGTCCATTTTACTAATGAAGATGATTATTCTGGAAAAATCTCTTTTAGATTAATGAATCAAGAATTTCTATGGGCATTTAGTGACTTTAATTCCTGTTTTGGAATAACCACCGGTAGCCCTCGTAGGTTTGATCCAAGGTTTAATTGGAATCATTTTTGGAATGCAATAACTGGGTTAGCTCAACCTTATGAGCCTTCAAGAGCTAAGGCCTCCCATATGCAGAACCCCATCTTTAGGTATCTACATAGAGTCATGAGTAAAACTATTTTTGGTAGGGGAGAGAGTGATGGGGTGGTTAAAAAGATAGAGCTTTATGCTTTATGGGCTATGCTTTATAAGGTTGAATTTGACTCTGGTTTTCATTTTGTTCAAACCTTATTGAGATCGGCTAGGGCATTATCGGGATCGATTGTTTTTGGTGGTTTGATTACCCGAATAGCTTATAATTTAAATCTTGATGTTGATGGGTTGGAAATAATTCATGGTAATGACATGATTGACATTGATACATGTCTTGCTATGAAAATGATCGTTCGGGATGATAATGGTTTCGCGTTTCCTAGGAGGAGTGGTTCTCCTTTACCCCTTCCTTTTCCTGAACGAACTACTATTCGTAACCCAGCTAATTGGGTGATTTCTGAGTTAGATTTTGAGGATAACCCTTCTATACCAGGAGACACTGAGCCACATCATGAGCCCTCGTCATCTGGACACACGCAGCCTTCTAGCTTTATGAAGCCCGCTAGGCATTCTTTTGCATATGGCACGGGATCTTCTAGGTTTGATTTTTCAGATTTTCGTACGTCTCTAGAATCACTTCATGAGATGCAAGATTCCCAACGAAAAATGTTGGAGGGGCGCTTCTCTTTATCTGATGATCAGTTTAGGGAGGTACAAAATTATTTTCAGTTTACGAGGAATTTTCAAGGTCAAGTGGCTGAGTTTGTGCAGGATTATGATACTGATCAGGCTAGGATGAGAGATTTTATGCAGAGTATGACGCTTACTAGCCAACAAGTAGATGCTTTATATGAGTATCATAGATCCTTGGGTGAGATTCCAGGTTTTCCTAGTTTTCCTATTGGCCAACCACGTCGTAGACCTCCTTTCCCTCGTCCACCTCCACCTCCTCCACCATACTGATTTCATCGGGACGATGAAAAGTTTAAGTCTGGGGGGGTGTCATTATTTAGTTTGGTTTTCAGTTTTTTGTTTTTGTTAGTTTTTCATGTTGGTTCTTATTTTCATGGCTTGTTGCTTTATTTTGCTTGTGTTTGTTTTTGAAATAATCATGGCAAAATATTTTGAGAACATCAAAACTTCACTTATATGCTTTCTTGGATTCAAGTGAAATGTTAGCACGATTATTGTCTTGATTCATGATGTTCGAATGATGCTAGTAGTAAACTTTGTGTAGTTCTTTTTCTATCTTGGGAAGCATTAATAAGCTAAGAATCTTATGGTGATGAGTTTTAGTTTTGGTTCAACCTTAAGGATTTTATCTTCACTACACTTGTGCTTGATGCTTGAATAGTTGATGTCATTGAAATAGTCATGATTCATCTTGTTTGTTTAGTACTTGGTTTCCATGGTGATTTCTCAACTTTCATTTTGGTTACTGGATGAGGCTCAAATCATTAAAGCTCATTTGGAAAAATCAAAATATCCCAACATGTGTGCTAAAGGTACATTTGTGAATAAGTTTTGCACAATGCAAACACTTATTAAAAAAAAAATAATAATAATAAATAAAAGAATAATAGGGGATATAAAAAACAGTTGTCATGAGTGGAATCTAGCAAGTCACCCCTTTGAGACCGAGTTAGGTTACTGGGGAAATGACTGTTTAGCTTCTCTTGAGATTGAGCACACCTTTGAGACCTTGGGTTAGTTGAGAAATATGAACCAAGTGAATGGTGAGTAAGTGTCTATCACTGGTTACTTGTCTTTCACTGGGAACACTAGGAATTCAAATTTGATGACGACTTGACTAGGACATGGATTGAAACTTGAAGGGTGTTGAGTTACTTTTACACTGCGCACAAGATTCTTATGCTTGAACCACACTTTACTTGTTTCCATGATCATGCTTGTTAATGAAACTTTTTGATAGAGTTAGGAAAGTGCACTGGGTTTTATGAATGTGTTGTAGAACATATGAATTTAGACTACAGCATTTTGCTTGAGGACAAACAAAGGTTTAAGTCTGGGGGTGCGATGTGCGTAGATTATATACTCTTTTATGCATGTTTTTACGCACATTTACATATTTTGAGCATGCTTGATCTATGCATTTTTATACTTCCAGCTTTCCTTTTAGCATATTTACTCTTTTGGTTCGGAGATCTGCTTTTTGTGCATTTTCTGTACACAGGAGTCGATTTGGTGAAGAATCTACATCTTTGGACATGCATTGGAGGAAGCAAAGGGAGAAAGCACCGGGCCGTGTACCTCACACGGCCGGGCCGTGTGGAGTTTAGCACCAACAGAAGAGGAAGATGACATGGCCGTGTGAACCTCGCAGACCATGTCAAGCCATCCAGAGTGAAGCCTTACATGGCCGTGTGGATCTACATGGCCGTGTGAGATTTCGAGGCCAGCGGTGAGTGTGCACCACAGTGCATTTTCGAGGCGAAGGTTACGGCGTGTGGAGACACCTGAGAGAGGGCTGGACATGGCGTGTGAATCTCACACGGCGTCACTGTGGCGCCCGATTCCCTCCTCTATTTAAACCCTTCTTCATGAATTGAAAGGGGATCTCTCCCCCTTTGGGAGAAAGCAAGATTTGGTGGTTTCCTCCCATTCTTGGGAGGATTTCTGGGCGATTCTAAGGGAGATCTCGACGATTTCGACTCCGGAGCAAGGTTTGGATCCGAAGACGAGGCTTCTTCGTAGATAAGTTTTCTCTTTCCCCCTCTTCTTGATTTCTTGGATTGGGGATTTAAGAAATGCTTGTAATCTCTATTTCTTCGGGTTTTCTTCCTCGATTCATGGAGTAGATCTTGTATTCTAGGATTAAGGGAGTATTTGTATGATGGATTGATGTATTCTCTTATGGATTTGCCATTTTCTTGTTTCAATGACATTGTCTTGCTTGTATCAATTAGATCTTGAATGATTAATAATGATTTGTGCTTAATTCTCATTCTTGATTGATTGTTTGGATTTCTTGTGGACTTTGTAAAGATAAACTCTCACTCGATCATCCGAGGGATCCACGTGACAGGTGCAAGCCCGTGTAAGGACGTTTGAGAGATAATCTTGAAGAGGAAATGGGAATATTCAAGAGAGTGGGATGGATCTTGTGATTAGTTTCTTGTATCTTGATAGATTAATAAGTTGTGGGCTTCTATGTTGATATCCGAGGAAGGCATAGTAATAGGTGCGCTTCTGTGTAAGGACAACGTAGGTTCATGTCTAATTAATCCTATTTAGATACATTTCTCAGTCCTTAGCCGGTTGTCTATTGCAAGAGAGAACCGGCAACTTTCTACATGTTTGGCAATTGAGGGATAAGAATTGGTGAACCATTTACATTCAAGAAATCTTACAAAGAAACCGAAACTCCTAGAATCTCCCTTTAGCATAATCCAAAACACTAAACTCTTCTTTGTTGATCTTTAAGATTAGATTTGTTTACCTTTACTTTGCTTTTGAAACGATTGGATAGTTACTTAGCTAATTCGCATTGAGACATTTCTAGTGCTCATTCCAGTCCCTGTGGATACGATAATCTTTTATATTACTTGCGACATTTCCGTACACTTGCGGAGAGCGAACACTCACCAAGAAGAAGGACTTTAGAACCAAGGACCTTCAAAAGATTATCAAGCCCAAGATTAGCAAATCAAGCATCACCTATTTCAGATGCAACAAAAAGGGCCACTACATGTATGAGTGTCCAAACATCAAGGAAGATAAACCCAAGAACTGTTAGTAATTAGCCCTAAGAGTTAATCATGAGATAATTAGGCCTTTTGGTTACTAATTGAGTTAGACTCAAATGAACCCACTTATTAGATTGAGTCCAACCTGAATTAGACACATTAGATTAATGGGATAGACTCAATGGGTTAGACTTATTGGGTTATTGGATTAATGGTTAATCTAATATAATAAATCCAACCCATTAAGAGGAATACAAAGAGACAAAAGACCCTTGGTATTCATGGGATGAATATAAATAGGTTTTTGTCATTGATTTTTGATAAGATGAGAAAAATATGTCTCTTGAGATTCCATCTTCTTCCTCCTCCTTCCATGGTTGATTCTTGATGTTTGGCCGAATCATACTTCTTGCTAGCACAAGAAGATGGTTCTTCTCCGAAGGCTTCGTTCGTGCAACGAACGAAGGATATGTTCGTGTGGATACCATAGAGGCATGGACGATTGAACGTGCTGAGATCTGGATCCAAAGAAAAAGGTTGCTGTCGGGATTGCGAAGGGCGCACAACAAAGGTATAATCCTATCATATAGCTTAGTATAGATTATGAATAGAAAATGTTTCTTCCCTTCGCATGGATCTGCTGGATAAGAGGATCTAGTTATTTTTTCACTGCGTTTCCGCGTCTTTGGCGTGCTAGATCCCAACAAGAACTTCATGAAAAAGAAGGCACTCAAAGTGAATCAAAATTAGACAATGATTTAAGGATGGAATCAGACAAGTCATCATTGGAAGAATCGGACAATGATTTAAGGATGGAATCAGACAAGTCGTCTTTGGAAGAATCGGATAATGACAAATCAAAAGAACACAACTATCTTGCACTGATGGCAACCAGACCAAAATCAAAAAGTGAATCAAAACAAAATGAAGAGTTAGAATATGAGTCAAACCACAACTCCGCACTCATTCTGAAGGTTCCACCTGTTAATACAGTCTGACTTGGCTGTTGTTTTGATGTTGACACTGATTTAAGTTTGTATCAGATATTAATTAAACTCAGACTGATTAATGATCAAGGTTGATCATGTGGAGAGGAAAAGTCCAAGTACGGATACTTGGCACGCGAAGTCGGAGAGGGCTCGGCAGCTAGTTCTCCGGACTAGGTCAGAGAGGGCTCGGTAGCTCTTTTTCTGGATCGAACGAAGTCGGAGAGGGCTCAGCAGCTCGTTCTCCAGACTAGGTCAGAGAGGGCTCGGTAGCTCGTTCTCTGGACTGGACGAAGTCGGAGAGGGCTTGGCAGCTCGTTCTCCAGACTAGGTCAGAGAGGGCTCGGTAGCTCGTTCTCTGGACCGGACGAAGTCGGAGAGGGCTCGGCAGCTCGTTCTCCAGACTAGGTCAAAGAGGGCTTGGTAGCTCGTTCTCTGGACCGGACGTGGCTCGGCACGCGAAGTCGAGAGGGCTCGGTAGCTCGTTCTGGACCGGAAGACGTTAGGATTTAGGGTGGGAAGCTCTAAGGCATTGGATCGGTTCGTGGGGACTCTCCGGATCGATCGGCCGATCGATCATTAGTTATCTGATCGGTCTCGTGACCGATCGGTAACCTGATAACTTCATGGGTTATCGGTCGGTGATCGATCAGGAGGCAACAGACGGGGAAATGATAGGGGGATCGGTCTGTGGACTGATCCACCTATAGGCTGATCGGTCCACAGACCGATCAGCATCACTCCAGACCGATCAGGATGTGTCCTGATCGGTCCAGAGAGCTATGGATTGGTCTGTTGACCGATCCACAACAATGTCGTTTATCTTCTGATATTTCTCTGCGATTTCTGATTCATCTGATCTAACTATCTGCTGTGAGCGTTTTGAGTTACAGATTGTAGGTGTCGTGCCAATGCTTGAATTCAAACTAAGCACCATCAGAAGAATAAGACCAAGTGCTCTTTCTGCTGTGTTTCGCTGCAAATTGTGCAATTGGAGCGTCAACGTTCACTGGCTGCGATCAGTTGCCAACAGCTTGACTCTTGCTTATTGGTTCGAGCTCAGAAACACCAGTGAAGACCATGGATGATATTGGTGTGAGTTCAGAGAACCAGATGAGGAGGAAGAGTGATTGGCGACGCCTGAGTTGGTCGCAGTGATTCGATACAGGTGACAGTGATTCGGCTCTGGCTGAAGACAGTGAGAAAGCAGAGCAATAAGAAGAAGGAAGAAGAAGATTTTTTGAAAAACTCTCTGTCGATCAAGCAAGAGGCTGCGTGTTTGAGCTCTTGGCTGAGGAACTTCTTCTGTCTCTGCGTTTTGATTTCATCGTGGCCGTAAGTTGATTGTTCATACCTTTTGGCCACTAAACTCTGTAAGTCTTGTGCTTCATTTCAAATCTTTTCTGAGACTTTGTGGAGAGGTTACTCCACCGAGAAGGAGAAATACTTAGCCGGAATTTATCCGGGGTGTGATCTACCGAAAGATCAAGGGATCGTCCACCTTACAGACACGCCAAGGAGTAGGGGCAAGTTATCCCCGAACCTCGTACATCCTTGTTGTGTTAGTGGTGGGTTGTTTCTTTTCCTTGCATCAGTTTTCTTTTTGCTTATTTCCGCTGTGCTAACAAGTTTTTGTGAGGAATTAATTGACTTTTGAGTGGAGGCTATTCACACCCCCCCTCTCTAGCCATCCGAAGGTCCTAACAAGTGGTATCAGAGCAAGGCGCTCTTCATCCGGATTAACACCCTAAAGAGAAAGAAGATGGCTATGAAGGAAGGTTTTAGCACCAATCGTCCACCCTACTTCGATGGAGCGGACTTCCAATATTGGAAGAGCCGTATGGAGTATTATCTCAAGACCGACATCTCCATGTGGTTCTCGGTCAAGGAAGGGTTCACACCTCCGAAGGACGAAGAAGGTAAGGAACTAGAGTCGTCAAGGTGGTCCGCCGAGCAAACTCACAAAGGACAAGCCGATGCCAAGGCGGTGGTCACTCTATAATGTGGGATAGCCAAAGATCAACTTGTCATGGTCGGTCCATTTGTGAGTGCAAAAGATTTGTGGAACAAACTCATCGAGCTCTAAGAAGGAACCCGAGACTCTCGGATCGCCAAGAGAGACTTGTTCCTAAACCAATTACAGAATCTCACCATGAAGGAGAACGAAACGGTAAGTGAACTACATGGGAGGTTCAAAGAGATCATCAATGGTCTTCATTCCGTAGATGAATGCGTAGAGAATCGCAATCTTGTAAGGTACGCTCTCAAAGCCTTCCCGAGGAATGCCTTGTGGTCATCCATGGAGATGCCTACAAGGTCTCCAAGGACCTTTCAATTGTTAAATTAGATGAATTCTTTTGTGAAATGGAACTTCATGAACTTGCTAACAAGGGTCAAAAAGAGAAAGGTATTGCCTTAGTTGCAGGAGAAAAGAGCAAGGATGGAAGAAGGAAGAAAGAAAAGAAGAAGGAGAAAGAGATTCCTACATCCTCATCCTCTTCCGAGTCCGATGATGAAGGTGGATCATCATCGAGCGAGATGGCCAATTTCGTAAGGAGAATCATGAGAAGGAGCCGGAGATATAAAGGGAAAGGTAAGTCTATTGATCAAAATGTTGATAAGACTAACGTTACGTGTTATGAGTGTAGCAAGAAAGGACACTATCAGAGCGAGTGTCCAAAACTCAAGAAGAAGGAGGAAAGGGCCAAGAAGAAGAAAGCTCTCAAAGCTACTTGGGATGAATCCTCCTCAAGCTCATCGGAGGAAGAGAAGAAGGAGAAAAGCACTCGTCCATTAGCACTGATGGCAAGGGAGGAATCGGATTCCGGAAATGATACATCAGCCGCGGCTTCATCATCTTCGGATGATGAAGAGGTAACTTCTCCTCACTTAGAAAAATTCTATAAAACTATTGCACATTTATCTGCTTTGCTTAATAAATCAAAAACTGAAATCAAATCACTAAAAGATGAAGTAGAACACTTGAAGACTCTTAGGGAAGATGAGGTTGATGACCTACATCAAGAGCTTCTTGAGGATGAAAACAAAGCCTTAAAGAGTGAAGTTGAGAAACTCAAGAAAATGCTTGAGAAATTCTCAACTAGCTCTAAGACCTTAGACATGATTCTAAATGCCCAAAGGGCGGTCTACAACAAGGCTGGGTTAGGATATCAACCTAAGGAGTCTAGTTTCATTTCCCTAGTGTCTAGAACCCAATTTCATAGATAACATGCTTCTAGGGTTCATGAGACTAGGAAGGGTGTGACCAAGGCATGGGTTCCTAGGTCTTTCATTGTAGATGCATTAGGTCCCAAGATTTGGGTACCTAAAACATCTATCTTTCGTGTCTTGTAGGCATTTGTCAAGGGGGAGCATCTATCAACTTGGTTTGTTGATAGTGGATGCTCTAAGCACATGACCGGGGACAAGTCACTCTTTACTACCCTTCAAAATAAAAATAGAGGTAATGTGTCCTTTGGTAATAATGGTAGTCTTAAGGTTATAGGAGTTAGAGATATTCATATATCCGAATGTCTCCAAATCAAAAATGTCCTTCTAGTCAAGGGGATGACCTTTAATCTCCTAAGTGTCAGCCAATTGTGTGATACGGGTTACACAATTGAGTTTCATTCAAGTTAATGTCTGGTCAAACACATTGACACACTTGACACGGTACTAGTAGGCACAAGGATAGATAACATTTATCAAGTATTTTTTAAAAGTGCTACTAATGCCTCTGCTAAGTGTTTCATGTCAAAAGAAGAAGAATCATGGCTGTGGCATAGGAGGTTGGCCCATGTGAACATGAAGAATATTCGAAAGCTGGCCAACAAAGGATTAGTGCGAGACTTACCAAGCATCAAGTACCAAAAGACAAAATTATGTGATGCATGTCAAAAGGGTAAGCAAACAAAAGTGTCTCATAAAGGTAAAAGCACTGTAAGTACATTTACTGCTTTTGATTTATTGCATATGGATTTGTTTGATTGTAGTAATGTCATTTCATTGAATGGAAGTAGATATTGCTTAGTGATCATTGATGACTTTACTAGATATACATGGACTTTCTTTTTGAAAAATAAGGATCAAACCACAGATATTTTTGTTTCCTTTTGTAGAAGAACTGAAAATAAAAAATCAACAACAATTAAAACAATTAGAAGTGATCATGGTGGAGAATTTCAAAACTATAGATTTTTAGAATTTTGTCAAGAAAAAGGATATAGGCATGAGTTCTCTACTCCAAGGACCCCACAGCAAAATGGGGTTGTGGAGAGAAAGAATCGAGTCTTGCAAGAATCTGCACGAAGCATGCTCAATGAGTACTCACTATCGAGTTACTTATGGGCTGAAGCTGTAAATACAGCTTGTTATGTGCAAAACCGAGTTTTGATACATAGGTTTTTAGGAAAGACCCCCCATGAACTTTGGTTTGGAAAACCCCCTACAATTAAACATCTTAGGGTGTTTGGTTGTAAGGTGTTTATCTTGAACACCAAGGATCATCTTGGAAAGTTCACGGCTAAGGCTAACGAAGGGATACTAGTCGGGTACTCTCTCATCAGCAAAGCCTATCGAGTCTACAACAATAGGACTAAATTGATTGAAGAGTCCTCGGATGTAGCATTTGAAGAAATTCCTAAATCAAATATCAATCAAGGGATGTAGGAGAAATTCAATTTGAACTTAGAAATCTAAGTTTAAATGATCAAAACATGGAAAGAGTCGAAATTGACTCCGATGATGATGAGCAAAGGCAAGAGAGGGCTTAGTCTGATCCCCTGCCTGATATTGAGCCCTTGCCTGTGTCTAGTGAGACCACTCATGAGGCGCCGCCAACACCAAGGCAATCTAGGATAGCCTCTAGTCATCCCCAAGACCAGATTATGGGAGACATTCAACAAGGGGTTAGGACTAGATCATTCTTTAGAAATGAGTCTAATGAGGTCGCCTTGATCTCAGAAATCGAACCAAAATTAGTTGATGAGGCATTGCACGATCCTGATTGGATCTTAGCTATGCAAGATGAGTTAGGTCAATTTGAAAGGAGCCAAGTGTGGGACTTAGTTCCTAGACCTAAGAAGACCACCATTATTGGAACCAAATGGGTCTTCAAAAATAAGTTAAACCAAAAGGGAGAAGTCGTAAGAAACAAAGCAAGACTTGTAGCCAAGGGCTATAGTCAAGTCGAAGGGCTCAATTATGATGAGACTTATGCTCCCGTGGCTCGATTAGAGTACATTCATTTGATGCTAGCTTTTGCTGCACATAGAGGCTTCAAGCTCTATCAAATGGACGTTAAATCGGCCTTCTTAAACGGTTTCATTAAAGAATAGGTCTATGTTGAACAACCACCGGGGTTTGTGAATACCGAAGCTCCAAACCACGTGTACAAGCTCAAGAAAGCTCTTTATGAGCTTAAACAACCACCTCGAGCATGGTACGAAAGGTTGTCAACTTACTTACTAGAAAAGGGTTTTGTAAGAGGTCAAATAGACCCAACACTATTTCTGCATAGAGATGGTGACAACATATTTGTAGCCCAGGTGTATGTCGATGACATAATTTGTGGCTCAAATAACAAGAGCTATTTGAATAAATTTATCACTCACATGGAAAGTGAGTTTGAGATGAGTCTGGTGGGAGAATTGACATTCTTCCTTGGACTTGAAATCAAACAAACTCGAGATGGCATCTATGTCCATCAGACGAAATACACTCAAGAGATGCTCAAGAAATTCAAAATGAGTGACTCTAAGGAAGTATCCACTCCAATGGCGACGAACACTCGCCTTGACAATGATGAGAATGGAAAACCGGTTGATCTAACGCAATATAGAAGCATGATCGGTAGTCTTGTATATCTCACATCTAGTCGACCGGACATACTTTTTGCTGTGGGCATGTGCGCTAGATACCAAGTATGTGCCAAGGAATCTCATTTAATTACAGTTAAGAGAATTCTGAGATACCTTAAGGGCACAATTAGAGTAGGCCTCTGGTACCCTCGTACTGAGTCTTTTGATTTGATAGGTTATACCGACTCCGATTATGCTGGGTGCAAATTAGATCGGAAAAGCACTAGTGGGGGTTGCCAATTTTTAGGTTCATCATTGGTTAGTTGGTCAAGTCGGAAGCAACATTGCGTTGCTCTCTCCACAACCGAGGCTGAATACATTGCCATGGGAGAGAGTGTATCACAATTGTTGTGGATGATCCACACCCTAGAAGATTATGGGTTTTCGTATAAGGGAGTGCAAGTGCTGTGTGACAACATCAGCACAATAAACCTAACGAAAAATCTAGTCCATCATTCAAGGACCAAACACATTGAAGTGCGTCATCACTTCATTAGAGATCACGTAGCTAGGGGAGACATTGCGCTCACATATGTTGAGTCAAAATCAAACCTAGCTGATATTTTTACCAAACCTCTTACGGAAAATGAATTTAGTCATTTAAGGAGAGAATTGGGAATGTGTTTGGCTCAATAGGCCATTAGGACTTCATCATAATCGATAAGGACATTAAAACGACAAGAGGAGTTGGGAAATTAACTTAGGCAACTTGGGGACATCTCACACAAACTATAAGGTTTAACAAATTATTTTTGTTTGCTAGAAATGGAGTGAGATGCTAGGATCAGTCGAATTATTCAAAATGTATCATGCATCCCTTGAATAATTAGGTTGAAGAGACATAAATTGAGTATGGGGAAGACCATTACATAATTCATGTGTATTTGGTTCCTAGATCTTACTCATATATTCCAACCAAGGAAACTTGGTTGGACCTTTACCTAGAAATTATGTAACTTTGGTTGATGGACTGTTTGATACCTTTGATCGATACTTTTCATGATTTTGATTGAAACTAGGACAAGTCCTTGAAATAATGATAGCAATTTGGTTATATTTTGACAAACTTGAAACTGAACATAACAAGGTCGAAAATCTCAGTTTTCAAGCCTTGAGTTGTCTGTTTTTCTAAATGTTTGAAACTTTTGGACTATAAACAATTTCAGACCATAATCTTTAGGAAATAGTTATGCTTGTAGATTCTTCAGGCTCTATGTACTGAATTTGGAAGTTTTACTAGAAAAACTTCTACGAATTATCGAACACCTCTATGAATTTCAGTTACTGAAATTACTGGAGAAACTTCAGTATCAGACACTGATCGGTCTACAGCCCGATCAGGAGAAGGTGGATCGGTCTGTCGACCGATCCAAAATCTCTCCAGACCATTCTGTTTGTAATCTGATCAGTCCAGGGACCGATCAGGTTCGTTTTGTACGCCAGGAAGCCTACTGATCGGTCTACAGACCGATCAGGAGTTCCCTGATCGGTCCGGGGAGCACGCAGAGAGGCTACTGATCATTTTCTGATCGGTCTACAGACCGATCAGGAGGTTTCCTGATCCGTCCAGAGACCGATCAGGAGGTTCACTGATCGGTCCGGGGACCGATCAGGAAGTTTCTGATATCTCCTGATCGGACAGCCGTCCGATCATTTCGACACCTGGACACCGATCTCTCTTAAATCTTCCCGATCCTTTCTCTTCTCCTTTCACGCTGAAGCCCTAGCCGACACTTTTCTACACCTCAACTCTTCTCTTCTCTTTGCACGCCGAAACCCTAGCTAAAGCCCTAGCCAAAAGATACTTCAATGGCACCAAGGTAACTCCATACTTCCCTAGAACTACTCACCTTGGCATTTCAGTTTCATTTCTCACCATATCTGTGCATTTTGTTTTGACTTTCGGTTATTGGTGGCTCCGGTGCTCACTTATTTGCCCCATTGTATCACATTGTTATACCTTAGGAAGAAACAAGTGGGTGAAGGGACCTCTAAGTCGCCTGAGAAGTCTAAGTCTAAGGCTCCCTCCCGACCTCAACCATCTGTCTCCGGGAGATTCCCAAATCACCATTTTGAACAAGCCTTTAAACAACGGACCTTCAAATTGCTCCCTTGTAGGTCTGTGGATCGAAAATTCATGGACGAATTTTGTCCATCTGTGTCAGAAATCATTGCCTATTACAAACTCGATTCACTTGTCTATTTAGAACGAGATATCAATTATGACTTAGTATCTGAGTTTTATAACAACCTTCATCAAACTAATGATGTAAGTTATAAAACAAAAGTTGCTAAGCAGACTCTTGATTTCAGTTTCTCAGCTTTCTTTGATTATCTAGATTGTCGGAGGTGTTCAGGAAATGTCTTTTCTATATATCCTGATCTACCTGACCCCTTACCTTCACCCTTTGATATCTCATCTGACTCCATCTATGAGTATTTCTTCGGACATCCTAGACCGGGTGGGCTAGATGAATTAGATGTTGATTTTCCTACTTTTGCAGCCTTGAGATTATTTGCCCCAGATTACATTCTTTTTAAGATTGTCACAAACTGCCTTCTGCCAATCATATCTAAACCCTTGTCTGAGATCCGACCATATCATTGCCTGATGCTTTATGGATTGCGTCGGTGTCTCGACTTTGACATCATGTTTAGCATCTATTCTTCAATCATCTCCTATAGTGAGCCAAACAACTTCAATGTTTATATGCCTTATGGGCATATAATTACAGATTGGCTCGAGACCCTTCAGATTGATGTCTCCAAGGGTAGAATAGTCAAGATGGTCAGGCAGGATTGCAGACTTGGGAAACGGGCATATTCCAAGTCTGGCATCATAGGACAGAATGGGGAGGTTCGGTGGAAGGATGGGAGAGCACTAGGTGAGCTACCACGGGCACCTCCACGACAGGTTGCGGCTGCTCCTGTTGCTGCTCCTCCTGCTACTACTGCTGACGATGGAGAGGCAGATCTTGATCTGCGCTGGCAGATCGCCGAGCTGGAGAGTCGCATTGATCGGCACGATGAGCTGGTGGTTGCTGAGCTCCACGAGCTGCGTGTTCGGATTGACCAGCGCTACGATGATTTACGCAGTCAGCAGTTGGCGACACATCAGGCGATTATGGGATGGATGGCCAGATACCCACCTCCGCAGTATTTCCCGGGCTATCCATCCTCGAGCAGCGGCATGCCACCTCAGGGACCCACTCCTCCCGCTGATGATGCTGATGCTCCTCATGATGAGGAGGCTGATTGATACACATTGTTCTATGCTGTCATTTTGATTATCTATGTTTTAGATGTTGTTGGTTGGATACTTATGTCTGACCTGGATACTTGCTGATTTTATATATTTATGCTGCTCATTTGCTTGCTTATGTTTCACTTCCTATTGGCTATTAATATGCTGTTCATATGTCATGTCTTGTATGTCTCTTATTTCTTTATCACTGTCTTATAATACACTTAGAGGGCATTCTTGGTGGATTAAGAAAATGACAGTATGGGTTAAGGGGGAGTCCTTTAACGTCTTCTTACCTAATTCGCACATTTTCGGTGTTTGACAAAGGGGGAGAAGATAACTAAGTTTAGAGATAAATGAAACTTTGGTTTTAGGGGGAGGATCTTGATTCCCCTAAAATTAGGGAAATATGAACATTTCTGATCTAAACATAAATCGTGTTGTCAAACAACAAAAAGGGGGAGATTGTTAATACGGAAAGTTTTGATGTTGACACGATTTAAGTTTGTATCAGATATTAATTAAACTCAGACTGATTAATGATCAAGGTTGATCATGTGGAGAGGAAAAGTCCAAGTACAGATTGGACGGAGTCGGAGAGGGCTCGCCAACTCGTTCTCCGGACTAGGTCGAAGAGGGCTCGGTCTCTGGACCGGACGAAGTCGGAGAGGGCTCGGCAGCTCGTTCTCCGGACTAGGTCGAGAGGGCTCGGTAGCTCGTTCTGGACGGTCGGAGAGGGCTCGGCTCGTTCTCCGGACTAGGTCGAGAGGGCTCGGTGGCTCGTTCTCTGGACGAAGTCGGAGAGGGCTCGGCAACTCGTTCTCCGACTAGGTCGAGAGGGTTTGGTAGCTTGTTCTCGGACCGACGAAGTCGGAGGGCTCGGCTCGTTCTCGGACTAGGTCGAGAGGGCTCGGTGGCTCGTTCTCGGACCAGAAGACGTTAGGGTTTAGGGCTAGGAAGCTCTAAACATAGGTATTGGATCGATCTGTTGACCGATCCAGGCCTTTATCGATCGGTCGATCGATCGGAAAGGATCTGCGTGGTGACCGATCAGTAAGAAGCGAGACAACGGGGGATTAATAGGGGATCGGTGCGTGGACCGATCCCATCCACAGACCGATCAGTATCACTCCAAATCGATCAGGATGTGTCCTGATCGGTCCAGAGAGCTATGGATCGGTTTGTTGACCGATCCACAACAATGCAGTTTATCTTCTGATATTTCTCTGCGATTTCTGATTCATCTGATCTAACTATCTGCTGTAAGCTTTTTGAGTTACAGATTGCAGGTGTCGTGCCAATGCTTGAATTCAAACTAAGCACCATCAGAAGAATAAGACCAAGTGCTCTTTCTGTTGTGATTCGCTGCAAATTGTGTAATTGGAGCGTCAACGTTCACTGGCTGTGATCAGTTGCCAACAACTTGACTCTTGCTTATTGGTTCAAGCTCAGAAACACCAGTGAAGACCATGGATGGTATTGGTGTGAGTTCAGAGAACCAGATGAGGAGGAAGAGTGATTGGCGATGCCTGAGTTGGTCGCAGTGATTCGATACAGGTGACAGTGATTCAGCTCTGGCTAAAGATAGTGAGAAAGCAGAGCAATAAGAAGAAGGAAGAAGAGAGGTTTGAAGAAGATTTTTTGAAAAATTCTCTGTCGATCAAGCAAGAGGCTGCGTGTTTGAGCTCTTGGCTGAGGAACTTCTTCGGTCTCTGCGTTTTGATTTCATCGTGCCTGTATGTTGATTGTTCATACCTTTTGGCCACTAAACTCTGTAAGTCTTGTGCTTCATTTCAAATCTTTTCTGAGACTTTGTGGAGAGGTTACTCCACCGAGAAGGAGAAATACTTAGCCGGAATTTGTCTGGGGTGTGATCTACCGAAAGATCAAGGGATCGTCCACCTTACGGACACGCCGAGGAGTAGTGGCAAGTTATCCCCGAACCTCGTACATCTTTGTTGTGTTAGTGGTGGGTTGTTTCTTTTCCTTGCATCAGTTTTCTTTTTGCTTATTTCCGCTGTGCTAAAAAGTTTTTGTGAGGAATTAATTGACTTTTGAGTGGAGGCTATTCACACCCCCCCCCCTCTCTAGCCATCCGAAGGTCCTAACACCACCGAGGTAAACATTACTCTCAGTTCTAAATTTTTTTAAATTATTACATGTTTAGATAGAAAATTAACTGTTGCTGAAAATCAAGTAAACATACTTAGTAAAGAAAATAAGGAATTAAAAGAACAACTTAAATCAAACCCTAAACGAAGTCAGCTTGAAAATTCAACTCAAAATATTAAACTTGAAGAAGAAAATTCAATATTGAAATCTGAAATTGTAAACCTTAAAAGTTTACTAGAAAAGTTTACAACAATATCCTAAAACTTTGACCTCATTCTTGGATCACAGAGGCCAGTTTACAACAAATCTATACTCGGATAAAAGCAGCTCGAATAAAATATTTACCTCATTTTTTTGCCAGACTAAAAACCAAGTCAAAGCTGGGGTACCCAAGTTTTACTTGTTAAAACAAAATGGACAAAAACAATTTTATGTACCTAGAAATAAAATCTATTATATTAAAACAAATAAATCCTTGAATAATTTAAATAAACCAAAGAAACTTACAAATCTAAACTATAATTATAAATCCAATCAAAACTTAAAAGAAACTTACAAACAAAACTACAACCAAACATATTTCAACTATACAACAAATCGACACAACCCTAACTCAAAATTCTATAATTCAAGGGGAGACTCCAAATTAGTTGGCACCTCAAGAACATGAATCCTACCTAGTCAGGGTAATTAGGACTAGAAAAATTAGAATTAATTTAACTTGACAAATAGTACTAGAAAAGTTTGGGATGATAATAGGTTAGGAAAGCTCTATCTATACATGTCTAGGAAGAATCATATGTGTTTTATTGGTGTAATTTTTCCTAAGCCAAGGTTAACCAGGTTGACTAAGATTGAGTTGGTTCAAGCTTGAGTCTTAATATTTGAGTTTTGATGTTTAAAAATGTATGGAGATTGCAGGTGCAATTATTCATATGGGATATTAACGATCAAAGGTTAACCAGAAGAGTCAAATAGGTCATAGTTGACTAGATATTTGACTGGGAAGTCTTAACTGTTGGTGCGATTAGCACTAATGGTCTAACTCAAGTTTTGATGAATGACAAATTAGGTTAAGTTAGTTGTGTTGTTGATCTAACACTCTGATCGAGTGTGCAGGAGAAGTCCAAATAGGTCGACGGGCTGATCGGATGTCTAGCACGAAGCCCAGCTAGGTCAATGGGCTGACCGGATAGCTGACACGAAGTCCAAGCGGGTCGACGGGCTGATCGGACGCTTGCCACGAAGTCCAGCTAGGTCGACGGGCTGACTGGATAGCTGGCGAGAAGTCCAGACGGGTCGAAGGGATGACCGGACGTCTGGCAGGTGAGTAAAGGTAAGTCACTGGAAGGGAGTGACTATGAGGACGCGTTCCTGTGAAGGGAACTTAGGCGCTGATCCGACTTAGAACCATTTTGGAATTCTAAGTCGAGATCTTGACTAGATTCCGGTCTCGGAAAGATGGAATCTAAGTCATACTCTTTTTGTTAAAGTTATAAACTGTGCTAATACTTTGTTTTGCAGGATATACATTATATATTTGCCTCGGACTAACCTTGTCTTGTAGGAGAAGAAGTTTCTGGAGAAAGGTGGTCCGGGCGCCCGGAGGGGATCCGGGTGCCCAGAGGCGAATTTTATCCTCATCGCGACGTCGACACGTGGAGCTCGTTGGTTGGGCTTGCTACATCATTGTCGAGGCACCTTGAAGGTTCCAGGCACCCCGAGCATCATATAAAAGAAGGGTCAAGGCTGGAGCTTCTTACAACAACTCAGAACTAACAATCTGCTCCCTTGTGCTCTTGCGATGCCGCGATCTCCGACAAGCTTTCTTTTTCTGTCCTATTTTTAATTGTCGGTAATTTTCCTTATTAGCAATCTTGTACTTGATTTGTAATCTAACTTTCGAATTGCTAGTGGATTACCCAACGAAAGTACTCAACGAGTACGGGCCTTGGAGTAGGAGTCGACACAGGCTCCGAACCAAGTAAAAAGAACTTGTGTTAGCCTTGCTCTTCTCTTTCTTATTCTTTTTCCGCTGTGTAAACTCTTAAGAAATTTTTAAATCGATATTCACCCCCCCCCTCTATCGAAATTCACGATCCAATAGGAAGGTTGACCAGAAGAGTCAAATAGGTCATAGTTGACTAGATACTTGACTGGGAAGTCTTAACTAGAGGTTAGGCAAGAGCAAGACCAACAGGAAGGTTGGAAGAAGAAGAAATTTCAAGTGGGTCAGTGTTGACTGGACACTTGGTGTGAAAATTGCTGGTGAGTAAAGCTGGGCAGATTGGAAAGTCTTAGTGAGTGAAACCAAGCAGTTGAAAAGTCCTGGTGAGTGAAGCCAAGCAGTTGGAAAATCCTAGTGAGTGAAGTTAAGTAGTGAGAAAAGTTCTGATGAGTGAAACCAGGTGAAAAGCCCTAGTGAGTGAAGCTAGGCAGTGGAAAAAGTCCTAGTAAGTAAAACCAGATAGTTGGAAAGCCCTAGTGAGTGAAGTTAAGCAGTGAGAAAAGTTATGGTAAGTGAAGCCAGGAGAAAATCCCTAGTGAGTGAAGCTAAGCAGTGAAAAATCCTAGTGGCTGAAGCTAGGTGGTGAAAAGCCCTGCTGAGTGAAGCCAAACATGTAGAAATCCAAGTGGATCAAGGTTAACCAGGCATTTGGTGTTTGGAAGTCCAAGTGGGTCATGGATGACCGAACACTTGGCATGAGACAGTAAGTTCAAGTGAGCCAAGGTTGATCAAACACTTGGCACGAGGAGCAAAGTCCAAGTGGATCAAAGGATTGACCAGATACTTAGTGATGAAGTCCCAACAGGTTAAGGTTGACCAAATGCTAGGCATGAGGGAGTCCCAATAGATTATGCTTAACCGAATGTTGGGATTGGAAGCCTTAGACTTGAGTTAAGCAAGTTTGGGTTAGTCAATTGATCAGGTGATTGATTGAGCCAGAGCTTAATAGATTAGTAGATTGATTGGGCAGTATTTTTTTATGTGAGGAGCTCAATAGATCAGGTGATCGATTGAGAGAAAATCGTGTGAGCACAGAAGGCTTCTCAATCTATCAACCGATCGATTGGAGTTAGTTTTATCTTGATGATACGAGGGAGACGGAATTGATTGGTCAATTGATTTCAGGGTCTTCTGTGAGAGCATAAAAGACATCTAGATCGATCCAGATGCCCCCATCGATCAGTCGATCAATTGGTATATGACCGTTACGTAAGTTGTGAACTTTGGACGACTGGGTTCATTTGGATCTGACATGGCAATCGATTGGGAGTAAGCCCAATCGATTGGGAATCCTAGATCGCGAAAGATAAAACCATTGGCAAGGTTCAAATGCAACAACTCTTCACTGATACTTCTCTAACACTCACCATCAATTTTCGAAGGTTCTTGGAGCAAAGTGCTGCTATATTTCTAAGCATCAAGAGGTGCTTCCAAATAAGAAGAGTGTAAGCTAGGGTTCATTGTTGTAAATCTTGTAAGATTTCATTTGTATTTGCTTCTCTTTTCTTCTTGTTGTATAGAGTATTGTACGAGGTTTCTCTACCTCCAAATTGTTCTGAGAACAAGTGTTTTCATAGTGAAGAGTGTGCTCATGTATAGATCCTTGGATTAATCACCTCTTCTTGAGGTGGATAGCAAGTAAATCCTTGGAGTTAGCATTGGAGGAGCTTGCATCGTATTTTCCATTGCAAATCAACATCGATGAAGCAAGACGAGCTATTCACCCCACCCCCCCCCCCCTTAGCTTCGGAGTGTCCCAATAAATGGTATTAGAGCGAGGTCGCTCTTCACTGGACTCATCACTAGAAAGGGCAACGAGCTAGAGAAAGAAGAAGTTTAAGCCCTAATTTCAACAAAGTCAAAGACTTCATCAAAAGAGCTCAATTTCATGATGGACTTTCGAGATGGACTCGGATATGATACTCGGATGACTTCACCATTTACATTAACAAGCTTTGATCTTTGGAAATCAAAGATCAAAAATTTCTTAATAGTGGAGATAAAGCAATGATTTGCTCTAATAGAAGGATTTGAGGCTCCAAAAGATAGAAAAGGCAAAATCATTAAGAGAAGCAACTGGAGCAAGGAGCAAATTCAAAGATGTGTGGCAAATGACAAGGTGACCAAACTATTGGTCAATTTATTACCTAGCAATATTTTAACCAAAATTGAAGATTATCAAGATGGCAAGGAGCATTGGAGTAAGTTGGTAAAGATTCATGAAGATCCCTTCACTATGCCAAATTAAGAAGAATCCAAAAAGGGAGACTCATTGGATCACAAAGAAGAAGATTTAGAGGTTAAGAGATGCTCATCTTCTAAAGGAGAAAATAGTGAAGAAGATCCATTCCCAATAGAGTGCAAAGACCAAGGCAAAGGGGTTTAATCTTGTTTCATATGTATGAGGATTTGGAAGTTGAGAGATGCTCAACATCCGAAGATGAAGATGAAGAAGCATCCACCTCAATGTTGGTTGCTACTCGGAAAACCTATAGGTTCCACTGTACAAAAATTTTGTACAAAGGTCTGAACCTTTTCCTAGCTACCATGTGTTCTTTTAAATTAAATTTTGGATCGCCTGCGGAACTTAACACGTTTGATCCAAAACTTAATCTATTCGTTCTTTTAGGTTTTGACTTGGGTCTCCTGCGGAACTTAACACGTTCGACCCAAATCACCTTAAGTTATTAATTCCATTAAATATTAATTTCCATAATTGGTTCCCAGTACTGACGTGGCGAGGCACATGGCCTTCTTGGATATGGGAGCAACCACCACCGACTAGACAAAACCTTTTATAGAAAGCTAATATTTAATTTCCTAAAATAACTTTAGGTTAACCAAAAAGAACAATCAAATCACAAGGAAAAAATAAAACAAAAGAACACAACTTTGAAAAACATATTCGAAATACTAGAACGTAAGCCTCTTGTATTTGGTATTATTTCCATAAATAACTAGTATGATGCGGAAATAAAAATTACTAGTTATACCTTGTAGAAAAACCTCTTGATCTTCTATCGTATTCCTCTTCTAACCTCGGACGTTGTGTGGGCAACGATCTACCAAGATGAGAAACCACCAACCACCTTCTTCTCCTCCAAGCAAGGTTCGGCCACAAAGGAAGAACTTCACCAAAGAAGAAAACCAAAATACTAACCAAGCTCCAAGAGATGCTAGATTTCTCTCCTTCTTCTTCTTCTTCTCCAAGTAGTATCCGGCCACCACAAGAACTCCAAGAGAGATGAAGTATTCGGCCACCACAAGAGGAAGAGAGGGAGAGGATGATGGCCGGCCACAACACCAAGGAAAAGAGGGAGAGAAAACAATAGAGGTTGTCTCATGAAGTCACCCTCACCCCTTCTTTTATATTCCTTGGCCTAGTCAAATTAGGAAATTTAATTACAATAAAATTTCCTCAATTTCCTTGACATGATTTTATTGAGAAAAATAAAATAAAATTTCCCAAAGTAAAACCAATGGCCGGCCACATCAATGAAGGAAAAAATTAGACAAGTTTTAATCAACAATTAAAACTTCCTAATTTGTCTCCGGAAATTTTAAAAAATAAAATTTCTCTTTAAAATCTCTTCATGGTTGATAAAAGGAAATTTCTATAATTTTAATTTTATCAACATGTGAATAATTTTTAAAGAGAAAATAAAACATCTCTCCAATCTACAAATAAGGAAAGAGATCTAATCTCTTTCTTTAATCTTTTGTAGATCTTTTACAAGAGAGATATTTTAATTTTAATTCTCTTTAAATTATATCTTCCACATAATAATAAAAATTAAAATTAAATTTCTTTTTTAATTTAATTTGGTCGACCCTACTAGCTTGGGTTCAAGCTAGGGCCGACCACCCAATTTTATACCTAGCCCGGCCTAGCGTGTTCCCAAGCTAGCTTAGCCGCCCCTATTGGGTATTGAAGGTGGGTATAGGTGGGTATAGAACTCTATAAATAAGAGGCTACGATAGGGACCGAGAGGAGGAATTGTTTTGGTCTCCGATAAAATTCAGCTTCGAACACACAACTTAATTTTATCAATGATAATTCATTCCACTAGAGAACTATCATTGAACTACCGCACCAATCCCAAATTACATTTTGGGCTCCTTCTTATTATGAGTGTGTTAGTCTCCGTGTTTAAGATATCGAATGTCGACTAATTAAGTGAGTTACCGACAACTCATTTAATTAATATCTAAGTCCAAGAGTAGTACCACTCAACCTTATTATCATGTCGGACTAAGTCCACCGGCAGGGTTTAACATGACAATCTTTTGAGCTCCTCTTGAGGACATTATCAACCTAGTATCTCTAGGACACAGTTTCCTTCTATAATCAACAACACACACTATAAGTGATACCATTTCCCAACTTATCGGGCTTATTGATTCATCGAACTAAATCTCACCCATTGATAAATTAAAGAAATAAATATCAAATATATGTGCTTGTTATTATATCAGGATTAAGAGCACACACTTCCATAATAACCGAGGTCTTTGTTTCTTTATAAAGTTAGTATAAAAGAAACGACCTCAAATGGTCCTACTCAATACACTCTAAGTGTACTAGTGTAATTATACAGTCAAGATAAACTGATACCTAATTACACTACGACCTTCTAATGGTTTGTTCCTTTCCATTTTGGTCGTGAGCTACTGTTTATAATTTATAAGGTACTGATAACATTATCTTCTGTATGTGACACCACATACTATGTTATCTATAGTATAAATTAATTGAACAACTACAACTAAATGTAGACAATTTGACCAAATGTGATTCTTTATTCAAAATGAATGTTTACAAAGCTTAGGCTTTCAGTATACACTCCAACAATCTCCCACTTATACTAATGACTAAGCTTCCATATCTTCTACCATACATCTGATTCCCATTCCCTACACATGCCGATCGAAAGCTTTCGCCGGAAGGGCCTTAGTGAAAGGATCTGCTGATGCAATCTTGGCGATGACAACTTCTCCTCGCTTCACGATATCTCGTATCAGGTGGTACTTGCGCTCTATATGTTTACTTGCCTTATGAGCTCGTGGTTCCTTCGAGTTTGCAACTGCACCGCTATTATCACAATAAATTGTGATGATTTTGGGCAAACCAGGAATCACATCTAAGTCCATTAGAAAGTTCCTGAGCCATACTGCTTCTTTAGCTGCTACATACTCAGCTTCCATGGTTGAGTCTGATACGCATTTCTGCTTAACACTCCTCCATGAAATGGCTCCACCTCCTAAAGTAAACACATAGCCTGATGTAGACTTACTATTATCCCTATCTGATTGGAAATCTGAATCCGTGTAACCCACAGGGAGCAAATCATCTGCTTGGTAAACTAGCATATAATCTCTAGTCCTTCTCAGGTACTTTAATATATGCTTTACCGTAGTCCAATGTCCTTGTCCAGGGTTACTCTGATATCTGCTGACCATGCCCACGGCAAAACAGATATCAGGTCTCGTACATAGCATTGCATACATTAGGCTTCCTACAGCCGAAGCATAAGGAACTGCTTTCATGTCCTCTATCTCTTTTGATGTCTTTGGAGACATCTCTTTAGATAGAGCTACTCCATGTCTAAAAGGTAAGAAACCTTTCTTGGAATCCTGCATGCTAAAACGAGCAAGGATTGTATCTATATATGAAGCTTGGGATAGACACAACATTCTTTTCTTGCGATCCCTTATCACTTTGATCCCAAGAATGTGTGCACACTCTCCTAAGTCCTTCATATCAAATTGTTTGGACAACCATACCCTTACGTCTGATAATACCTTGACATTGTTGCCAATTAACAAAATATCATCTACGTATAGTACAAGAAATACCACCACGTTTCCATTACACTTCTTGTATACACAAGACTCATCCGGACCTTGAATAAATCCATACGTTGGATTACTTCATTAAATCGGATGTTCCAAGACCTTGAAGTTTGCTTCAGTCCATAAATGGACCGATTGAGCTTGCACACTAGATGCTCTTTGCCTTTTTCAATGAACCCTTCTGGTTGCTTCATATGAATGTTCTCTTCAAGACTTCCATTAAGGAAAGCTGTCTTGACATCCATTTGCCAAATCTCATAATCCATATGAGCAGCAATGGATAAGAGTATCCGGATAGACTTAAGCATGGCCACTGGTGAAAAGGTCTCCTCATAATCGATTCCTTCTTTCTGAGTGTACCCTTTCGCAACAAGCCTAGCTTTGAAGGTTTCTACCTTCCTGTCTATCCCTCTTTTCCTTTTGTAGATCCACTTGCATCCACCGGCTTTTACACCATTAGGTGGTTCTACAAGCTCCCAGACCTTATTAGAGTACATAGACTCTATTTCAGAATTCATTGCCTTTTGCCAAGATGCTGCATCTATATCTTGGAGTGCTTCGTCGTATGTTCGTGGATCAGGTTCATGTTTACCCGGGATCAAGTCCGAAGACTCTCCCAAAAACATGAATCTTTCAGGCTGCCTCACAACCCTCCCACTACGACGAGGCACTGTCTGTGGTTGTGTATCATGTGTGACACGTGTTGCAGTCTCTTGTGGTACTTCATCTTGTACTGTTGGTACTGAAGTAGACATGTCCTCTCTAAGTTCTTCTAAAACGACTTTACTACTGGGCTTGTGATCCATTATATAGTCTTCTTCTAAAAACTGGGCATTGGTGCTAACAATGACCTTCTGGTCTTTAGGACTATAAAATAAACCACCTTTCGTTCCTTTGGGATATCCTACAAACACGCGAACTTCTGTACGAGATTCTAACTTATCAGCATCTGGTTTCAGCACATGTGCTGGACTACCCCAAATCCGAATATGTCTTAGACTGGGCTTTCGCCCATTCCACAATTCTATGGGAGTAGAAAAACTGATTTAGAAGGTACTAAGTTCGGAACGTACTCTTGTTTCCAGAGCATATCCACAAACGAATTTGGTAATCAATAACTCATCATTGATCTAACCATCTCCATAAGAGTCCTATTCCTTCGCTACACCATTACTATTGGGGTGTTCCAGTGCATAATGGGATTGAATCCCTCGATAAGTAATTCCTAAACTCTCCTAAGAGGTATTCGCCACCACGATCGACCGTAGTGTCTTGATACTTTACCTAGTCGTTTCTCTACATCACCTTGTATTCTTTGAACTTATCAAAGCACTCGGACTTGCGCATTAGGTAAATATATCCATATCTTGAATAATCGTCTATGAAAGAGACAAAATATTCAAAACCTCCTCTTGCCTGGACAGACATAGGACCACACAAATCAGAGTGAACCAACTCTAACACTTCTTTGGCTCTATACCCCTTGGCCTTGAATGGCCTCTTGGTCATTTTACCTTCCAAGCAAGATTCACAAGTTGGAAAATTTTCCAACTCAAATGAACTCAAAAGTCCATCGGCTATAAGCCTCTGAATCCTACTTAAGTTAATATGACCAAGCCTTAGATGGCAAAGATATGCTTGGTTCATTTCCGAAGGTTCTTTTCTAGAGTTAGAAGATGAATTATAAATTTCCATGTTTTGCTTTGTGGAAGAAATTGGATTTAAAGTATACAAATTGCCAACTAATGTACCAGAACAGATAATCACTTTATTTCTTTTAATAACTACATCGTTACTGAAAGAAACTGAATATCCATCTAAAAACAGTTTAGAAACTGAAATTAAATTCTTTCTAAAACTGGGTACATAAAGACAATTTCATAAAATCAAATTTCTATTTCTACTAAAAGATAAGTAGACGTCTCCCACTGCAACAGCTGCCACCTTAGTAGCATTGCCCATGTAGACGGTAATTTCTCCTTCAGATAGTCGTCGAGTTTCCTGGAACCCCTGCAAGGAATTGTAGACATGATCAGTGGCTCCCGTATCTACACACCAAGTGCTGGTAGATAACACCGCTAAACATGTTTCAACAACTAGAGTATGAGATATACCTTTGTTTTGGTTCCTACGAGGACAGTCCGCCTTCCAATGTCCTGCCTGCTTACAGATGAAGCACTTGCCCTTCGGCTTCTTCATTCTACTCTGAGATTTATTCACTTTCTTTACTGAACCAGCTTGTTTCTTCTTCTTCTTTCCTTTCAGTTTAGAAGTAGAACCATTTTCAGCATAGTGAATTTGAGCATTGTGACGAAATAATCCTTCTGCTACTTGAAGTTCTGTCAGTAGTTCCGCTAATGAATAAACCCTCTTATTCATATTATAGTTCAGGCGAAACTGCTCAAAACTTCTAGGTAGCGTTTGGAGGATCATATTGATCTGGGTTTCCCCATCAATTTCTCCTCCAAGGATCTGTATCTCGTTCAGATAATCCATCATCTTTAGGATATGATCCCTTACAGGAGTACCCTCTTGCATGGTGGCTGTCAATATCTTTCTCATGGCTTCTTGCCTAGAAGCCCTATCCTGATGACCAAAGAGTTCCTTGAGATTGTTCATAATATCATAGGCTGTTGGTAAATCTTGATGCTGATGTTGCAATACATTTGACATTGAAGCCAAAATGTAACACCGCGCCATCTCATCTGCTTTTACCCATTTCCTATGATATTCAATCTCCTCTTGGGTAGATTCACCAGTAGGTGCATCAGGGCATTGCTCAGTCAGTACAAATTTATAGCTTTCAGTAGTAAGAACAATGTCCAGGTTTCTTTTCCAATCTATGTAGTTTGGTCCAGTAAGTCTATTCTGTTGAAGTATGATGGACAGTGGGTTAAAAGACATCCTAAGAATCACAAATAACTTTTGGTCAGAACTCTAAATTTAGAATAATGTTGATTCCTCAAACAATACTATTTTAAATTAACCAACACCTCAAAACACCGTGAATTTTGTATGCCACGTTAGTGTGGACGTATACAAATTCAACATTTGTAAAAGGAGGGTTTTATCCCATTAATTTTATTATCTTGTCAACCTAACTTTTTGACAAATAAAATTAATAGTTGGTGTCTTTTGGTCACACAAATAATAGCAGTGACTCCGATGGGGAGGATACTATTAGATGTGTCTAAGTGTATACCATTACTTGACACTAAGTCCATTAATAAGATTATGCCCCTTCCGTTGGGGAAGATCACACGCTCTTAATTAACTTCCTATAGTCATCCAAAAATGGAAGTCTGTTCTAGTGATCCGCAAACAAGCTCATCCGTTATGGAGGAAGGCACTCAGAGCCAACGCGCAAGCTTGTTTGCATCACTTACAAACCAGTAATGAGACCATGGGATTTATTTAAAAATCCCCCTCCCACTTAGTTATTTATAAATGAGGAATTTTAACTATGCTAGCCTACTTTACTTGTAAACTAACATGCACACACAGCATAATATAAAAGCAATAGAGAAACTAATTTTCAACTATTATGGCTTTTATCTCTAGTTGTCCTCCGTGTGTTGTCATCCCAAGCTGCTGCCATATTTGGCCACCGCCACCGGGTCTAGCTGTCGCATCCATCTTGCTCCTTGTTCCGCTGCGCCTCTGGTCCTTAGAAGGTTCCACGCTTTGCAAGATTCGATCCGCGACATAAATAGAATTTTACATTTTGATCCTATATTCCATAAAAGGAATGTACATGTATCTAGATCAAAAATAAAATCCTAATAAAACTAAATACAGCTCCTGCTGTATTTTAATACAATCATGCACACACATATAAATGCCCTTGACATGTCCAAGGGTCCAATCACACACATAATAACTAAAAGCCATAATAGTTGGATCCTGCATCCACAAAGTTAGCACATCCTACTATTAACCTGCCTAAATTATGTATGACATGCATAATTAAACTAAATACCAAATACACAGAGGCAAAGCTCGATACCAATTGTTGGTTGCTACTCGAAAACCTCCACTGCATAAAAATTTTGTACAAAGGTCCGAACCTTTCCTAGCTACCATGTGTTCTTTAAATTAAATTTTGGATCGCCTAACTTAACACGTTTGATCCAAAACTTAATCTATTCGTTCTTTTAGGTTTTGACTTGGGTCTCCTGCGGAACTTAACACGTTCGACCCAAATCACCTTAAGTTATTAATTCAATTAAATATTAATTTCCATAATTGGTTCCCAATCTGACGTGGCGAGGCACATGGCCTTCTTGGATATGGGAGCAACCACCACCGACTAGACAAAACCTTTTATAGAAAGTTAATATTTAATTTCCTAAAATAACTTTAGGTTAACCAAAAAGAACAATCAAATCACAAGGAAAAAATAAAACAAAAGAACACAACTTTGAAAAACATATTCGAAATACTAGAACGTAAGCCTCTTGTATTTGGTATTATTTCCATAAATAATTAGTATGATGCGGAAATAAAAATTACTAGTTATACCTTGTAGAAAAACCTCTTGATCTTCTATCGTATTCCTCTTCTAACCTCGGACGTTGTGTGGGCAACGATCTACCGAGATGAGAAACCACCAACCACCTTCTTCTCTTCCAAGCAAGGTTCAGCCACAAAGGAAGAACTTCATCAAAGAAGAAAACCAAAATACTAACCAAGTTCCAAGAGATGCTAGCTTTCTCTCCTTCTTCTTCTTCTTCTCCAAGTAGTATCCGCCACCACAAGAACTCCAAGAGATGATGAAGTTCGGCCACCACAAGAGGAAGAGAGGAGAGGATGATGGCCGCCACAACACCAAGGAAAAGAGGGAGAAAACAATAGAGGTTGTCTCATGAAGGCACCCTCACCCTTCTTTTATATTCTTGGCCTAGGCAAATTAGGAAATTTAATTACAATAAAATTTCCTCAATTTCCTTGACATGATTTTATTGAGAAAAATAAAATAAAATTTCCCAAATTAAAACCAATGGCCGGCCACATAAATGAAGGAAAAATTAGACAAGTTTTAATCAACAATTAAAACTTCCTAATTTGTTTTCGAAAAATAAAATTTCTATTTAAAATCTCTTCCTGGTTGATAAAAGGAAATGTTTATAATTTTAATTGTATCAATATGTGAATAATTTTTAAAGAGAAAATAAAACATCTCTCCAATCTACAAATAATGAAAGAGATCTAATCTCTTTCTTTAATCTTTTGTAGATCTTTTACAAGAGAGATATTTTAATTTTAATTCTCTTTAAATTATATCTTCCACATAATAATAAAAATTAAAATTAAATTTCTTTTTAATTTAATTTGGCGCCCTACTAGCTTGGGTTCAAGCTAGAGCCGACCACCCTAGGCCAGCCCTAGCTTGTTCCCAAGCTAGCTTGGCCGGCCTAAGGTGGGTATTGAAGGTGGGTATAGGTGGGTATAGAACTCTATAAATAAGAGGCTACGATAGTGACCGAGAGGAGGAATTGGTTTTGGTCTCCCGATAAAATTAAGCATCCCGTGTTCGCCCTGAACACACAACTTAATTTTATCAATGATAATTCATTCCACTAGAGAACTATCATTGAACTACTGCACCAATCCCAAATTACATTTTTGGGCTCCTTCTTATTATGAGTGTGTTAGTCTCCCTGTGTTTAAGATATCGAATGTCCACTAATTAAGTGAGTTACTGACAACTCATTTAATTAATATCTAAGTCCAAGAGTAGTATCACTCAACCTTATTATCATGTCGGACTAAGTCCACCTGCAGGGTTTAACATGACAATCTTTTTAAGCTCCTCTTGAGGACATTATCAACCTAGTATCTCTAGGACACAGTTTCCTTCTATAATCAACAATACACACTATAAGTGATACCATTTCCCAACTTATCGGGCTTATTGATTCATCGAACTAAATCTCACCCATTGATAAATTAAAGAAATAAATATCAAATATATGTGCTTGTTATTATATCAGGATTAAGAGCACACACTTCCATAATAACCGAGGTCTTTGTTTCTTTATAAAGTCAGTATAAAAGAAACGACCTCAAATGGTCCTACTCAATACACTCTAAGTGTACTAGTGTAATTATACAGTCAAGATAAACTGATACCTAATTACACTACGACCTTCTAATGGTTTGTTCCTTTCCATTTTGGTCGTGAGCTACTGTTTATAATTTATAAGTTACTGATAACATTATCTTCTGTATGTGACACCACATACTATGTTATCTACAGTATAAATTAATTGAACAACTACAACTAAATGTAGACAATTTGACCAAATGTGATTCTTTATTCAAAATGAATGTTTACAAAGCTTAGGCTTTCAGTATACACTCCAACACTCAAGGATTGAGGAGAGTATAGACCATCAATGTCGGATCAAGAAAAAGCCTCTACATCCTGATCAATAGAAGAAAGTGTCACCCCTACAAGCAATGAAGGTACAAAAATTTTAATTTGTAAAAATAAATATCACATCATTTGCTTTGAGTGTAAGGAAAGCTGGCACTATAAAAGTAAGTGTCCTAATTTGACCAAGAAGAATGGTCAATTGACAACTAAGGGCAAGGAGAAGCTCAAGGAAGTTGGCCCCATTGTATGAAAAGGCAAGGAACATATTGTGTGTTTTTTGTATAACCTTAAAGATTATTGGAGTCGATATCCTAAGGGGAAGAAACTTACCAAGGTCAAAGAAGGAAGCTCAAATTAAGGGGAGCTCTCAAGAGTAAACCCAAGGTATCATTTATTGAAGCAATTCCTTTAAGCCATGATAAAAAAAGCATGCTATGTCTACTCTTTATCATTTTAATACAATTTATCATGAAAATAGAAAGCATGATAGAATTAAGGAAAAAATATATCGTATCATGCCAAAACTATCATACCTAAGGTTAGAAAGATAGATAACAAATTAGGCAACAATTCTAAGGATTCTAGATATAAACCTAAAGATAAAAATGCCAAAGGTAATCTAGAAAAATTCACATCGAAGGATTTAAGGATGGAAAACCAAGCTTTAAGGTCAAGACTTGATAAATTAGAAAAGACCCTTAAAAGAATAAAAAATATTTGTAAGGGGTCAAATGAGCATAATCTAAGAATGGATAAGGAATAGTCATTCAATGCCCATAGGGGTTGGGATACAAACCTAAAGTGTCACGCCCCAGAGGAGTCCCTGTCCGAAAAATTTTGGCAGCATCTCCCTTGTACGGGTGACAATCTGAAACATTTCTACATACAAAATATACATCAACCACATTCGGTTGGAATATATATATACAAAATACAAACAACAGAACACACAGTTTAATAAGCCTACACGACTGAATGTAAACACACAGCAGCGGAAGACATAAAACGACACGAACGTAAAACCAACAACGGCACTAACAAAAATACCTGAAATCACCAGACTTGACTCCAAAATTCACATCGACTTATTGAAAAGAAAAAATACACAAAATCAACATACCACCCTAACGATAACAAAACCCAAAAAGAAATTATCCTCGAGTGTGACGTAGGACCCAGGACTAGCGGTCGGCATCTCTCCAAGAATCCATGACTCATCTACCTGTTACCTGGCGAAAGAAAATCATTTTGTGGGATGGTGAGTATTGGAACTCAGCGGGTAAAGATAAGATAGTGCATGAAAGTAATATACAAATAGAAAGTGTCAAAAAGGAATACAGTCTCATAAGGGAAGTAGCAGATGTAGGACCATTGGGCCGGCTAGAAGGGGGGTTGAATAGCCCTGTAAAATAAAAAAAAACAAAAGCAACCCTTCTCGAACTCTTAAACTAACACTTGTATAAAATTAGCTAAGCAGAAATACAAGAAAGAAACGAGGCACCGTGTTTGACTTGGTTACAACCGGGGAGGTTGTTAATCCAAGGAAAATGATCGCACTAAAAACTCCTTCGGGCGAAGAAGCCTCTTACACCGGTGAAAGCACAAAAACAGAAGCTAAACTAGAACAGTGAGCGCACAAGTGTTTGGAATGCTAATTACTGAGTTGATTGAAAAACTTCTGGACCAAAGCTATATTTATAGCCTTGGTCGGGGCGCCTGGAAGGGTTCCGGGCGCCCTGGGGGGGGGGGGATAAATTTTATCCGCCAACGTTCAGATCGAGTTTTGACTCGATCTGGTTAAAATACTGGTCTGGGCGCCCGGAAGGGTTCCGGGCGCCCCGGGCTGCTCCGGGCGCCCCGGAGCCCAAAGTCAACCAACGTTGACTTTTGCATCCGGGGACCACTGCTCTGGTTTGGTTCGGTTCGGTCCGGGTCTTCTACTCTGGATCCGCTTGGGTGATCTCTGCCATCCGGAAAAGGGCTCACCCGAACCCAAGTTCCGATCTTCTCGAGCGAGCTTCCCTCCGGCTTCTCGTCCCTCGGAATCGCTGCGTGTTTCCTTCTCGTCCGCCGGCGTACTCATCCGCAGTCTTCGTCCCTCGGACGCACCGCGTGCTATCCTTCTCGCTAGCTGCGTCTCTTGCTCCCCGAGCAATCTTCCGCTCCGGCTTTCGTCCCTCGGAATCGCCGCACGCTTCCTTCTCGTCCGCCGGTGTACTCTTCCGCAGCACCTCGTCCCTCGGACTGTCGTTCTTCTCGCTAGCTGCGTCTTCCGCTCGACTACCTGTGTTCCTAAGCTCCTGCACACTTAGACACAAGGTTAAATACACACAGGACCTTACTTAACTTGTTGATCACACCAAAACAACCTTGGAGTTCCAACAATCTCCCCCTTTTTGGTGTGATCAACCCAAGTTAAGCTAGGGTTAAAATAGAATTAAGTAAATTAACTTAATTTGCAATTTAAGTACAAAAAGATAGAAAAAATTAAATCTATCTACCTCCCCCTAGACTTATACTTTCCCTTCTCCCCCTTTTATCACAAAAAAATAGGGTTCCAAGAAAAACAATCTAAGGGTTAAAGATTTAGTAAATTTGAAAACATATTTAAAATAAATTCATAAAAATAATTTTATGTTTTTGCAAGACTTATTTTGAGAAATATTTCTAAAAAAATTCTAAGTAGTTTGAGCATAAATTTCTAATTTCAGAAAATCTTTTAACTTAAGAAAGAATGATTTTTGAGAATTTTTAAGTACATTTTTTTTAAAAAAAAACAAATGACTAAGTCAATTAAAAATTTCTAAGTAAGTAAATTTCTAAATTGAAATAAAATGTTTTGAATAACCCTTTTTAAAGCACTAATTAATTCTTGTATTAATGCTTCATTAGTAAGTTAATTAAACATTTATTTCAATATTTTGGCTTCCAGGTCGTGGCGATGCACTAGGCCTTCTTGGTTATTGGAGCAACAACCACTTCCTTGACAAAGCCTCATAAAGAAATTCTTTGTTTAATTTTCTCACTTAAGCGCTAATTTTAATTTTAAAATTTAGTTTAAGCATGATTTAGGAACCCAATATAGGTTCCAACCTACTGGATTAATTAAAAAGTTTTTAGGAACTGCCAACACACAAGTTTGTTCATCACTTACAAACCAGTAATGGAGACCGTGAGATTTATTTACTAATCTCTCTCCCACTTACTTTTTTAAGGTGAGGAATTTTAACTATGCAAGCAAACATCACATGCACACACACATCACAGTAAATAAAGCAATAAATATGGAAATTAATTTTCCAACTATTATGGCTCCTTCCATCACTGTCCTCCGTGTGCTGCCAGCCCTAGGGTTCATGCCGTCGGGTCCATCGAGCTTCCTTTTTCGCTGCGCTTCTAGTCCTTCAATAGTACCACGCCTTGCAAGGATACGATCCGTGATAAAAATAGAATTTTACATATATCGATCCTATATTCCACAAAGGAATATATATGTAATCTAGATCGAAACAAAAATGTAAAATCTTAATAACTAATACAACTCTTGCTGTATTTAATATTACAATCATGCACACACAATAAAATGCCCTTGACATGTCCAAGGGTCCAATCACACACAATATCTGTAAGCCATAATAGTTGGAGTCTGCAACCACAGAGTTAGCACATCCTACTATTATCTTGCCTAAATTATGTATGACATGTGCATAATTAATTTTGAAAACCAAATACACAGAGGCAAACCCTAGTTCTGATACCAATTGTTGGTTGGTCCTTGGAAGATCGAACCGGTTCCATTGTACCAAAATTTTGTACAAGTGTCGAACCTTTCCTAAACAGCCTATTGTGTTCTTTAGAAATTAAATTAGGAATCACAAACGGAACTTAACATTATTGATTCCAAATTTAATTTATCTGTTCTTAATGTTTTAGATTAGGATAGCAAACGATGCTTAACAATATTTATTCAAATCCATCTACGTTATAAATTCAATTAAATATTAATTTCCAAAATTAGTTTCTAGGTTAAACATGGCGAGGCACTAGGCCTTCTTAGATATGGGAGCAACCACCACTTCCTAAACAAAGCCTTTTAAAGAAATTTAATATTTAATTTCCTTATATAACTCTAGGATTAACCAAAAAGAATAATCGAATCACAAATTTGAAAAACAAAAAAAACACAAACTTGAATCACAAATTAGAAACTCTAGAATCATATGCCTCTTGTGTTTAGAATTCGTACAAATAAAAAGTAGTATGATGCGGAAAACAATTACTAGTTATACCTTCCTTTGTAAGTAAATAACCTCTTAATCTTCTACCGTATTCCTCTTCTAATCTCGGATGTTGTGTGGGCAACGATCTTCCGAGAAGAGAACCACCAAGCTCCTTCTTCTCCAAGCTAGATTCGGCCACCACCAATTCTCCAAGAGAAGTAGAGGTCCGACCACCACCACCAAGCTCCAAGGGATGCAAGAGAAAAACCTCCTTTCTCTCCTTCTTCTCCTAGCTATAACCAGCCACCAATAAGAGCTCCAAGAGAAGGATGATCCGACCACTAAAGAAGAAGAGAAGAGGAGGGAATAGGGCCGACCACACACCAAGGAAAAGAGGAGGAACTATAGAATAGATGTTGTATGGTGAAGACACCTCTACCCCCTCTTTTATATTCCTTGGTCTTGGCAAATAAGGAAATTTAATTATTATTAAAATTCCCTTATATTCCTTGCCTTTGGTTATTAAGGAAAAATTAATTAAATATTCCTTTTAACCATGCTATGGCCGGTCACATACCCATGCTCCAAATAAGGAAAGTTTTAAACACAAAATTAAAACTTCCTTATTTGTTTTTGAAAATTTTAAAATTAAAATTTCTCTAATAATTTATCCCTTCATAGTTGGTTTATAAAAGGAAATTTTATAAATTAAAATCTTTCTTTTAAACATGTGGTTGATTTCCAAAAAGAAAAGTTATCTCTAAAATTAAAATCTCCTTTCAATCTACAAATAAGGACAGATATCTAATCTTTCTCTTAATCTTTTGTAGATGATTATAAAATGAAATATTTAATTTTAAAACTCTCTTTTTAAATCATGAACATGCTTACAAAAAAGGAAAGTTTTATCAAAATTAAAATCTTCCTCTCAATCTACAAATAAGGAAAGATATCAAATCTTTTCTTAATCTTTTGTAGAAGGTAAGATTTAAATTTTAAACTCTCTTTTAAAACCATGGAATCCAAATAAGAAAATTTTAAAAATAAAAATCCTTTTATTTTTCTTAGGGTCGGCCACACCATGCTTGGGCTCCAAGCATTGACCGACCCCTACTTGGCTCAATCTTTGGGTCTTGGCCGACCCTAGCTTGGGCTCCAAGCTAGCTTGGCCGGCCACCAAGAGTGGGTAAGAAGGTGGGTATAGGTGAGTATAATTCTCTATATATAAGAGGCTATGATAGGGACCGAGAGGAGGAATTGGTTTTGGTCTCCCGATGAAATTAAGCTTTCCGTGTTTGCCTTGAACACCCAACTTAATTTCATCAATAACAATTCATACCACTAAAGAATTATTATTGAACTACCGCACCAATCCCAAATTATATTTTGGGCTCCTTCTTATTATGAGTGTGTTAATCTCCCTGTGTTTAAGTTGTCGAATGCCCACTAATTAATTGAGTTACTGACAACTCATTTTAATTAATATCTTAGTCCAAGAGTAGTACCACTCAACCTTATCATCATGTCGGACTAAGTCCACCTGTAGGGTTTAACATGACAATCCTTATGAGCTCCTCTTGGGGACATTATCAATCTAGATTTCTAGGACACAGTTTCCTTCTATAATCAACAACACACACTATAAGTAATATCATTCCCCAACTTATCGGACATTTTGATTTATTGAGCTAAATCTCACCCTTTGATAAGTCAAAGAAATAAATACTAAATATATGTGCTTGTTATTATATTAGGATTAAGAGCATACACTTCCATAATAACTAAGATCTTGTTCTTTTATTAAGTCAGTACAAAAAGAACTTACCTTAAATGGTCCTACTCAATACACTCAGAGTGTACTAGTGTAATTTATTAGTCAAGATAAACTAATACCTAATTACACTATGACTATTCCAACAGTTTGTTCCTTTCCATCTTAGTCGTGAGCAACTGTTTATAATTATAAAGAACTGATAACATGCTCTTATGTGTGTGACACCACACACCATGTTATCTACAATAGAAATTAATTGAACAACTACACTTAACAAATAAATGTAGACATTTGACCAATGTGATTCTTTTATTTCAAAAATAGATGTTTATGAAAAGCTAGGCTTTTAGTATACACTCTAACATGTAGTACTTATCCCAAGCTTCATATATCGATAGTATCCTAGCTCGTTTTAGCATGCAAAACTCCAAGAAAGTTTTTCTACCTTTTCAGCATGGAGTACCCTTATCTAAAGAGATGTCTCCTAAGATATCAAATGAGATAGAGGAAATGAAGGCAGTTCCTTATGCTATAGGAAGCCTAATATATGTGATGCTATGTACGAGATCGGATATATGTTTTATCGTGGGCATGGTTAGCAGATATCAATGTAACCCAAGACAAGGACATTGGACTGCCGTAAAGCATATATTAAAGTTCCTGAGAAGGACTAGAGATTATGTGCTGGTTTACCAAGCAGATAACTTGCTCCCTGTGGGTTACACATATTCGGATTCCCAATCAGATAGGGACAATATTAAGTCAACCTCGGGGTTTTGTGTTTACTTTAGGAAGTGGAGCCATAACAATGGAGGAGTGTTAAACAGAAATGCATTTCAGACTCCACCATGGAAGCTGAGTATGTGGCAGCCTCTGAGGCAGCCATAGAAGCTGTATGACTTAGAAACTTCATGATGGACTTAGATGTGATTCCTGGTTTACCCAAAATTATTACAGTGTCTTGTGATAATAAGTGGTGCAGTAGCAAACTCGAAGGAACCATGAGCCCATAAGGTAATTAAACACATAGAGCGCAAGTACCGCCCAATACGAGACATCGTATAATGAGGAGAAGTTGTTGTCGCCTAGATTGCATCAGCAGATAGCCTGGATCTTTTCACTAAGGCCCTTAAGGCAAGAGCTTTTGATGGGCATGTTGAGGGGATGAGAATCAGATGTATGGTAGCATAGTCTTTTAGTATAAGTGGGAGATTGTTAGGATGTATACTAAAAACCTAGCTTTTGTATAAACATTTATAAGAATCACATTGGTCAAATGTCTACATTTATGCTAAGTGTAGTTGTCCGTTTAATTTATATTGTAGATAACATGGTGTGAGGAGACACACAAAAGTTCATGTTATCAGTTCCTTATAAATTATAAACAGTTGCTCACAACCAAGATGGAATGGGACGAACCATTGGAGTGGTTGTAGTGTAATTAGGTATTAGTTTATCTTGACTAATAAATTACCTTAGTACACTATGAGTTATTGAGCAGGACCATTTGAGGTAGTTTCTTTTTATACTAACTATATAAAAGAACAAAACCTCTGTTACTATGGATGCGTGCACTCTTAATCATGATATAATAACAAGCACGTATATTTAATATTTATTTCTTTAATTTATCAAAGGGTGCGATTTAGCTCGTTAAATCAATAGGGTCGATAAGTAGGGAAATGATATTATTTATATGGTGTGTTGTTGATTATAGAATGAAACTGTGTCCTAGTAATCTAGGTTGATGATGTCCCCTTGAGGAGCTCATAAGGATTGTCATGTAAATCCTGTAGGTGGACTTAGTCCGACATGACGATAAGGTTGAGTGGTACCACTCTTGGAGGTAGATATTAATTAAGTGAGTTGTCAGTAACTCATTTAATTAGTGGGCATTCAATATCTTAAACACAGGGAGACTAACACACTTATAATACGAAATAACCCATATTGTAATATGGGATTGGTATGGTAGTGCAATAATAACTCTTTAGTGGAATGAGATATTATTGATGAACTTGAGTTGGGTGTTCGGGGCGAACACGGGAAGCTCAAGCTCATCGGGAGACCAAAACTAATTCCTCCTCTAGGTCCCTATTGTAGCCTCTTATATAAAGCCTTATATCCACCCAAAATCCTAGCTTCTTAAGGCCTAAGCTTGGGCCAGCCAAGCCTTGCTTGGAGACCAAGCAAGGGGCTGACCAAGCTAAGCTTGGAGCCCAAGCTAGGGCCGGCCAAGCCTTGCTTGGCGCCCAAGCAAGGGGCCGACTACACACAAGAAGAAGGAAGTTTTTTTTTTTGTAAAATCTTTCCTTTTATAGAGACCCATAAAAAGGATTTAAAAGGATGATTTTAATATAAAACTTTCCTTTTTTAGATTGGTCATAAAAGGAAATAAAAGTAAGTTTTTATTTTGTTAAAAACTTTCCTTTTATGTTGGTTTTAAAAGAGAGTTTTAAATTTTAAAATATTTCCTTTTATAACTTTCTACAAAGGAATAAAAGAGAGATTTGAAATTTTTCCTTATTTGTAGTTATCTATAATGTGAAAGAAAGATTTTAATTTTTGTTGTAAAACTTTCTTTTTTTTTGAAACTATGTTTTATTTTAAATCTTATCTTTTATAGATATCCATAAAAGGATTTAAAAGAGAGAGATTTTAATTTATAAAATATTTCTTTTATAACTATCCACAAAAGGGATTTTAAAAGAGAGATTTTAATTTTTGTTTAAAATCTTTCCTTGCTTGGAGAATAAGCTTGTGGCCAGCCATGCTATGATAAGAAAGGAAGTTTTATTTTTTGTTACAAAACTTTCCATTTTTGCCAAGACCAAGGAATATAAAAGAGAAGGAGGGGGTACCTCACCCAATAACACATCATCTATTCCTCTCTATTCTTCCTTGGTGGCCGGCACTTGTTCTTTCTCTTCTCTCCTTTTGTTTTCTCTCTTGGAGGCCGACGACATCAATTGTGGGAGATCTCTTGGTGGTCGGTTGCTTGAAGGAGAAGAAGAAGAGAAGGAAGCTCTCTTGTCTAGCATCCCTTGGAGGTTATTTGGTGGTTGGATCTTGGAAGCCTTGGAAGAAGCTTGAGTGGATTTCATCTTGGAAGATCGTCACCCACACGATGTCCAAGAGAAGGAGAGGAATACAATAGAAGATCAAGAGGTCTATAAGCTATAAAAGGTATAACTAGTTATTAGTTTCTGCATCTTAACTAGTTCATCTTTTGTATAGATTTTGAAAAACCAAACACTTGAGGTTATCAGATTTAAGTTATTGTTTTTGTTATCGATTTTATTTTTCAATTTCATGTTTTGATAATGTGTTTCTATTAAGGTCTCTATAGTTAAATCTAGTTTACAGTAAGAAGTTAAATATCCGATTTCTTTGTGAGGCTTTGTCTAGGAAGTGGTGGATGATCCCATACCCAAGAAGGCCTAGTGCCTCACCATGTTTAACCTGGAAGCCGATCTTTGAAATAAATATTTGATAACTTCTATAATATGGTTTAACTTAGGATGATCACATCAGTTGAGCTTGGAGTAAGAATGTTAAGTTTCGTTCCCAATCTAAGTTTAACTTCAAAAGAAAAATTTGGACTAATAATATTAAGCATTGTTTGCAGTCCAAATTTAACTTTAGTAGAGTACATGGGTAGCTAGGATAGTTCTATGCTTGTATAAATTTTTGTACAGGCCTAGAGCTACTAGAGGATCTGGGCTGTGTGACCCTGACCGACCGTGTAGCCTCACCCGAGAAGGAGCTAGTCGTGGCCGTGAGGTGATAACCGACCGTGTGACGGTACCAGGACCGAGTCTGGGCACTGCCATGTATGCCACACAGCCGTGTAAGTGTTAGTTAGAGTCCTAGAGCCAATCATTTGATAATTATATTATGGACTTGTTGTATCATATTCTTATATAAATAAAGGAATTTGTTTTTGGTTATTATACTTACTTGTATTGGTGCCAAATAAACTAAGTATAATAGTGTCCTTGAGTAGAAGGTTCTCACCTATATCAATCGGTTAGTTGAACCGATAGTGAGATGATATAGGGAACACTACTCTTAATCATTCCTAGTCGAGTATTAACATTCAAGGACAATGTTAATGTAATAAGACTAGCATGTAGGTCAACTCGATGACTTGATCTCACAAATCATGGATATAGAGATATCAAGTTGACACATGGGTATGCATTGGAGAATGTATACTAAATGACCCGCCATGAGAAAGTATCATGGATCGTTATATGAGTGTCATATACTTTCTCATATGGCTATTAGTATGACTACTAGTCCTTGGACCTGAAGTCAGCATGGATCCCTACATAAGGAGTTATGTACTTTGGTTTCGTCAAACGTCACCCGTAACTGGGTGGACTATAAAGGCGATTACTGGGTATGTAATGAATTATGAAGAGGGATGTGAGTGATGTAGATGGGATCTATCCCTCCTATATGATGGGAGCGACATCGATATTCTTGATAGAGTGAGACCACGAAGTGCATGGCCATATCCAAATGAGTCAATATGAGATATTGAGCTCATTTGATTTAGTGAGTCTACTTAGAGATCAAGATTTAGATTGGTCAGAGGATGACACGGTATATGCCTCACATTGATCAATCTAGATATCTAGGATAGAAGGACACTTGTCATATATTGTGAGGAGTCACACACTAATTAGGACACTTGTCACATTGGATCTCAACATTCTTGTAACTTGGGTAGTAATGATGTGTTGCTAGATATCACTCATTACTTATGCTCCTAAATGGGTTTAGGGGCATTGCCAACGTTACGAGAACCTATAGGGTCACACACTAAGGACAATTAGATGGAGATTAGGTTCATATGATGAACCAAGAGGATTAGATTCATGTGATGAATCAAATTGGATTAAGAGTAATCCTAATTGGGCTAATTGAGTTGGACTCAAGTTGATTCATGTGTTCAATAAGTCTAATTTAGATTATTACTCATTGAATCAATTTAATTAAATGAATTAGATTCATTATATTAAATTGGCTTGAATTAAATGGTTGGATTAGATCAACCATGAGAGAGATTAAGTCAAGTTTGACTTGACTTGAGAGGAAGAGGAAGAGTCAGGTTTGACTTGACTATTTGCCACCTCATTTGTGAGTTGGCATTAGGAGGACTAATGATGATGTGCCACATCATCAAAGCTAGCACATGTGTGTGCCACATCATGGAGGTTACAAACCCCATTTCCATTTAATGTGGCCGGCCACAATAATTGTAAAGGAGTTACAATTGTGGCCGACCACTCAAAATGAAAGGGAATGAATTTTTCATTCAATGGTATTCATTCTATCTTCTTCCTCCTAGAGCTCTTGCTTCTCTCCCTCTCATCCTACCTTGGCCGAACCTTACCAAGGTGCTAGCACACCTTTGTGTTAGGTTTCTCCACCTAGTTTGTTCGTGTGGATACTTCTAGAGGATTGTCTACTTTGACAATCTTGAGATCCGGCACTTCCTTGGACGAGCGGGATTCGTAAAGGGCACGCATCAAGGGTAAAAGGTTTTCTCCTTGTAAATCTAGTTTAGAACTAATTCTAAGAAACTCATACTCGTAAATTTTGTTTTATTTTACTTCGCACGGATCCGGTGACGGGGGTTTCGGGGTTTCCGCGATGGGAAAAAGTGGTTTTCGCGGCCCGAAAACCCAACAGTGGTATCAGAGCCACGTGCAAGTCTTGTACGAGTTTAGTTTGCATTTTTATGAAAAATATAGGTTTTGTAATTTTCTGTAAATTTAGGATTTTTATAATTTTTATGGGTATTTTTCTCATAGAAGCAAAGCACAAGTGTTTCGACACTTGTAGGCTTCGACTACCGAGAAATTTTTTCCGAAACGGCAAGGTTTTGTCCCAATTCTTTTTGGTACAGCGGGCTAAGGCACTGTAGGATCGCTAAGGAACACTCGCGATGGTTAGATCACGGGTAGGGCCGCTGCCCCTGGCCCTGCATGGGGATTCGTTCCGCGATTGCGCCCGAAAACCCGCTAAACGGAACCGCCGGGAATTTTACTCATAAAATTATAAAAATTATAGTAAAAATTATAGAAAATTATAGAAAATACATAAGTTAGAATTATGTATCATTTGTGATAGTCATGGCCCAAAAAGACCCAATTTGATTGGTATATTTGTGTTGTAAATCATATTACGGCCTGTGCGCTGTCATTTGTGTTGTGTGTGCTGTATATTTGATACGCGACCTGCGCGTCGTGCCTTTCTCCATTTATTCTTGTTGTAAATTAGTTTAGACTTGAATGTAATTCGAGTTTCAAAATTGTAATGTACAAAATTGGAGCGGTGGAAGGTCCACTCGAGACGGAGTTACGAGGAGGGCGCGAGCAACACAAGGTGGTCAAAGGGAGGAGCTTGAGAAGCTGTTGACCTCAGGTTGACCATCCGATCTTCTCATTGGCTTGAGAAGATCGTAGTAGGGCCATAACTAATCATAAATAATTTAATTAATTGCTTGTGTGTATGTGATGCATAATTAATAATTAATTAGTGCCTAACGATTAGATTAGATCTAAATCGTGTACAAGATGCACCCTTTCGATTAGATTAGATCTCAGTCGCATCAACTCAAATGCCTACCGTGCCGTGATACCTATCACTACCTCGATCACATGTGTTGTTGAATTTGCCAAAGCAGAGCAACACATATTATCTTGGTAGGGTACGGAGGGACAATCTTGGTCCCGCTTATCAACGCATCGGTGAGTACAACTCAATTAGATTGAGTAACAAGTTAACTCAATTAGATCGAGTTTAACTATAGGCATTTATCCTATGGTTGGATAGGTAGGAAAAAATCACGTCTATATTAACTCTTGGGCGTATTAGCCAAAGCTAACTCGAGTTTTAATATAAATGTGGATCTTGATCCTATAAACAAGAGTTGCATAGAGATGTAATTGGTAAATCGTTACCTACCGATCATACTAAATCTTGGGCGTATTAGCCAAAGCTAACTCAAGGGTTAGTATGATGTGGATCTTGTCCCACATGAATTATAGAATTTAGTGGGAGCATCATTTAGTTAAAGGCCTAATTAAATGATTTAAAAGAATATGATATTTATTTTCTGTATTTTTCTATTGTAGATAACCATGACGTCGAATACGAACTCTTTCTCCCTGCGTTCTGTCCTTGAGAAGGACAAGCTCAACGGAGCAAATTTCTTGAACTGGTACAGGAACTTGAGAATAGTTCTCACCCAAGAACATAAACTGTACGTTCTGGAGCAGCCCATTCCGGAGGCTCCTCCTGCCAATGCCACACGAGCAGACAAAGATGCTTACAAGAAGCATCAAGATGACGCATTAGATGTGTCCTGTCTAATGCTCGCGACCATGAACTCTGAGCTTCAGAAGCAACACGAGTTGATGGGCGCTTATGATATGGTTGAACATCTTCGTCAACTGTATAAAGGACAAGCGAGGCACGAGAGATTTGAGATCTCAAGGGCACTATTTCAGTGCAAGATGTCAGATGGGGCTCCCGTAGGCCCATATGTACTCAAAATGATTGGGTACATAGAAAACCTACAGAGATTGAGATTCCCGCTTGGCTAAGAGCTGGCCACTGACCTGATCTTGCAATCTTTGCTAGATAGCTATAGTCAATTCGTTCTAAACTACAACATGAATGAAATCGACAAGCCACTGCCCGAGCTACTTAGCATGTTAAGAACTGCTGAGCTGAACCTTAAGATGGCTAAGCCCCACTCTGTTATGATGGTTTAGAAACACAAGGGCAAGGGCAAGCCCAAAGGAAAAGGAAAGACCCAAGCCAAGGGCAAAGGCAAGGCACTGAAGCCTAAAGGAGGGGTCGCCAAGGATGCTACCTGCTTCCACTGCGGTCGGACCGGGCACTGGAAGAGGAACTGCAAGGTGTACCTGGAAGATCTTAAGAAGAAGCGAAGTGAGACTTCCACTTCAGGTATATATGTTATAGAAGTCAATCTATCTATTTCTTCATCATGGGAATTATATACCGGATGTGCTTCTCACATTTGTACTTGTTGGGTTCGTCGGGCCGGGAAAACCGCTTTTTTGCGTTGCGGAAACCCCGAGTCACCCAAAGCCATGGATCTCGTCCAAAGTTTCGTAAACAAAACTTTTCGAAAAACTTTTTCTTGTACGAGTTTGTAAAAACTTTAGATCTACACTAGATGAGAGTTATACCTTCGAAGCGAAGCCCTTCGCGTTCCCGCTCGTCCAAGAAGTTGCCGGATCTCTAGACCGTCAAGCGCCGGTCCTCTAGAAGTATCCACACGGACACGTAGGTGGAGAAAACCTCACACAAAGGTGTGCTAGCACCTTGGTGAGATTCGGCCAAGCAAGGAGATGAGGGAGAGGGAGAGCTTGAGAGGAAGAAGGAGGAAGATTCACCACACTTGAATGAAATGAATGAAAATCAATTACCATTCAAAAGTGGCCGGCCACTTCTCATCAAGTGTAACTCCCCATTAAATGCAATTAATGTGAAGTTAATAAGAAAATGGCATTGTAACTTCCATGAGGTGACACACCATGATGATGTGGAACATCATCATTGGTCCACCTAATGCCAACTCACCAATGAGGTGGCAAAAGGTTAAGTCAAAATTGACCTTTGGTTTTCCTTCTCTAGTCAAGTCAAACTTGACCCAATCTCTACCATGGTTGATCTAATCCAACCATTTGATTCGAGCCAACTTAATATAATGAATCTAATTCATTAAATTAAATTGATTTAATAAGTCATAATCTAAATTAGACTCATTAAATACATGAATCAACTTGAGTCGAACTCAAGTTAGCCCAATTAGGATTACTTTTAATCCAATTTGATTCATCAAATGAATCTAATCCTCTTGGTTCATCATATGAACCTAATCTCCATCTAATTGTCCTAAGTGTGTGACCCTATAGGTTCTTGTAACGTTGGCAATGCCCTAAACCCATTTAGGAGCATAAGTAATGATCGGTATCTAGCAACACATCATTACTACCCAAGTTACAAAAATGTCGAGATCCGACATCACCTTGTGACTACCAATTGTGACTACTCACAAAATAATGACAAGTGTCCTTCTATCCTAGACATCTAGATTGATCAATATGAGGCATAGACCGTGTCATCCTCTAATCAATCTAAATCTTGAACTCCAAGTAGACTCACTTGATCAAATGAGCTCAACATCTAATGTTGACTCATTTGGGCATAACCATGCATAGTGGTCTCACTCTATCAAGAATACCGATGTCTCTCCGTCATATGGGAGGATAGATCCCATCTACATCACTCACATCCTCTACATAATTCGTTATATACCCGTAATCGCCTTTATAGTCCACCCAGTTACGGCGTTTGATGAAACCAAAGTACATAACTCCTTATAGGGATCCATGGTGACTTCAGGTCTAAGGACTAATAGTCATACTAATAGCCACATAAGAAAGTATATGACACTCATATAACGATCCATGATACTTTCTCATGGCGGGTCATTCAGTATACATTCTCTAATGCATACCCATGTGTCAGCTTGATATCTCTATATCCATGACTTGTGAGATCAAGTCATCGAGCTGACCTACATGCTAGTCTTATTGTATTAACATTGTCCCTGAATGTTAATACTCGACTAGGAATGATTTAGAGTAGTGTTCCCTATATCATCTCACTATCGATTCAACTAATCGATTGATATAGGTATGAACCTTCTACTCAAGGACGCTATTATACTTAGTCTATTTGGCACTAATATAAATAAGTATAATAACCAAACAAATGCCATTATTAATATACAAGAATATGATATACATGAGTCCATACAATCAGCAAATGATTGGCTCTAGGGCTCTAACTAACAATCTCCCACTAGCACTAGTGCCAATCAGTATAAGCTCTAAGGCCTAAAGACCTAGTGTGACCATCATGCTTCCTCTGTGCCAAAGCCTTGGTCAAGGGATCTGCGATGTTAGCCTCTGTAGGTACTCTGCAAATCTTCACATCTCCTCTATCGATAATCTCTCGAATGAGATGGAAGCGCCGTAGTATGTGCTTGGTCCGGTGTGAGCGAGGTTCCTTCGCTTGTGCTATAGCTCCATTGTTGTCACAATAGAGCTCAACTGGGTCATGCTAGGAACCACCCCAATTTCAGTGATGAACTTGCGGATCAAACCGCCTCCTTGTGTCTCGATGCAGATATATACACTGTTGTAAAATCACTCATCGTATCCTGCTTGAACTCTTCCATGGCAGCACCACCATTCATACAAAATACGAACCCGATCGCGATCCGTAATCATCCCGATCGGTCGAAAGTGGTATCACCGTAACCCTTCTGATTAGCTCATCATTGCCTCCATATATCAAGAAATATTCTCTAGTCCTTCGTAAGTACTTAGAATATTCTTGACCGCTATCCATGACTTTCACCGATCTGACTGGTATCCGCTCGTCATGCTCAAAGCATACGAGACATCAGGTCGAGTACAAAGCATGGCATACATGATCGATCCTATGGCTGAGGCATAAGGTGATCCATGCGGTCTCTCCTCTCTAGAAGAGGGACCTTGAGTCTTGAAAGACTCACGCCATGTGACATCGGCGAAATCCCTTCTTGAATTCGCATGGAAAACCGAAGGAGTACCTTGTCAATGTATGTACTCGACTTAGGCCAAGCAATCTCTTAGATCTATCTCTATAGATCGTTATAGAATGCGGGATGCCTCACCTAAGTCCTTCATTGAGAAGCAACTCCCTAGCCATGTCTTGACAGACTGAAGCATAGGGATGTCCTTCCCAATGAGTAGTATGTCATCCGCATACAATATGAGGAAGACAACTATGTCCCTTACAACCTTCTTGTAGACACAAGGCTCATCTTCGTTCTTGATGAAACCAAACTGTTTGATCGCATCATCGAATCGAAGATTCCAGCTCCGAGAAGCTTGCTTTAGTCCATAAATGGACCTATGCAGCTTGCATACTCTACTAGTATGCTGTGGATCTACAAAACCCTCAGGTTGTGTCATGTACACATCCTCGAGTAGGTTTCCATTCAGAAACACGGTTTTGACATCCATCTGCCATATCTCATAGTCATGGTAGGTTGCAATAGCAAGCATGATCCGAATGGACTTAAACATCGCTATTGGAGAAAAGGTTTCATCATAGTCAATACCATGAATCTGCTTGAAACCTTTAGCTACCAAGCGACCCTTATAGATAGGTCCATCCATGTCAGTCTTTCTCTTAAAGACCCACTTGCACCCAATGGGTTTTACCCCTTCAGGTGGATCAACCAAAGTCCATACTTGGTTGGTGTACATGGATTCCATCTCGGATCTCATGGCTTCTAGCCATTTCTCGGAATCTGGTCTCATCACAGCTTCTTGATAGGTGGTAGCCTCATCCTCTATGAGCACAATGTTATCATGGTCAGACACGAGAAATGAGTATCTCTCAGGCTGACGACATACCCTATCAGACCTGCGAAGAGGTATGTCTACTTGAACCGTTTGTTGTTCCTCAACTCCTTGTGGAACAACATCATCCACAACACTTTGTGGTTCCAGTTCAATTTCCATCGAGGCATTAGTGCTATTGTTCACATCTTGAACTTCTTCAAGATCGAGCGCGCTCCCACTAGTCTTTCTAGAAAGACCCCAGTCTTTGCCACAACTACCTTGTGCTGACTGGGAATGTAGAAGTAATATCCCTTAGTTTCCTTGGGATATCCGATGAAATAGCACTTGTCGGATTTGGGTCCTAATTTGTTTGAGACTTGACGTCGTACGTAAGCCTCACAGCCCCAAATCCTCATGAATGACACCTGGCCATCTCTCCCAGTCCATATCCTATATGGTGTCTTTATCACAGCCTTTGATGGAACTCGGTTGAGTATGAAAGCTGCCGTGTCTAGAGCATATCCCCATAGATATGTCGGAAGATCTGTGTGACTCATCATAGATCGTACCATATCTAATAGGGTATGATTCCTCCTTTCGGATACACCATTCCACTGTGGTGTTCCAGGAGGAGTGAGTTGGGATAGAATCCTACACTCAGCTAGATAGTCATGTAACTCATGGCTAAGGTATTCTCTACCTTGATCTGATCGAAGTATCTTAATACTCTTGCCAAGCTGGTTCTGTACTTCATTCTTGAATTCTTTGAACTTTTCAAAGGATTCAGAATTATGTGTCATCAAGTACACATAACCATATCTACTGAAGTCATCAGTAAATGTGATGAAGGCCTCTAGCAGCAACATTGAAAGGGCCACATACATCACTATGTATGAGTCCTAACAAATCAGTTGCTCTCTCGCTATGCCCACTAAAGGGGGTCTTGGTCATCTTGCCTCGTAGGCATGACTCGTATATCTCATATGATTCTAAATCAAACGAGTCCAGCAAACCATCCTTATGGAGCTGGGATAAGCGCTTGTCATTTATATGACCTAAGCGACAGTGCCAGAGGTAGGTTTGGTTCATGTCATTTGACTTGAACCTCTTGGTACTAATGTTATAGATAAGGTTCTCAAGGTCTAGAATATAGAGTCCGTTTATTAGTGGTGCACTACAATAGAACATATCTTTCAAATAAACAGAACAACATTTGTCTTTTATTATAAAAGAGTATCCTTTCTTGTCTAAACAAGAAACTGAAACTATGTTCTTAGTAAGAGCAGGCACATAACAACAATCATCTAAATCTAGTACAAGCCCAGAGGGTAGAGATAGCTGATAAGTTCCTACAGCAACAGCAGCAACCCGTGCTCCATTGCCTACTCGTAGGTCCACCTCGCCCTTTGCCAATGCTCTGCTATTTCTCAGCGCCTGTACATCAGTACAAATGTGAGAAGCACATCCAGTATCTAATACCCATGATGTAGAAATAGATAGATTGACTTCTATAACATATATACCTGAAGTGGAAGTCTCACTTCGCTTCTTCTTAAGATCCTCCAAGTATACCTTGCAGTTCCTCTTCCAAGATTTTCGATCGCAGTTGGGGTTCGTGTTTTGCCTTATTGGTGGTGCTTTGAGCTGGGACTTCGTGCTGGCCTCAGTAGCTGTTGGTTTCTTCGAGCCGCGAAAACCGCTTTTTCGCGTCGCGGAAACCCCGAAGGACCCAAAGCCGTAGATCCGTGCAAAGATTCGTATAAAAATTCGAAAAACTATTTCTTGTACGAGTTCAAAAACTGATCTACTACTTAGATCTATGAGGAAAAAGTGTTTACCCTTGATGCGATGCCCTTCGCGTTCCCGCTCGTCCAAATGAGGCCGGATCTCAAGACCGTCAAGCGCCGGTCCTCTAGAAGTATCCACACGGACACACTAGATGGAGATGACCAAAAACCAAGGTGTGCTAGCACCTATGTGGTTCAGCCAAGGGAGGAGAGGGAGAGGGAGACCTTGAGAGGAAGAACACAAGGAAGAAAAAACCACACTTGAATCAAAAATGAATTCACTCACAATCACCAAGTGGCCGGCCACTTTCTTCACAAGAATAACTCCCCATTAAATGCAATTAATGTGGAGTTAATAAGAAAATGGCTTTGTAACTTCCATGAGGTGGCACACCATGATGATGTGGAACATCATCATTGGTCCACCTAATGCCAACTCACCAATGAGGTGGCAAAAGGTCAAGTCAAAATTGACCTTTGGTCTTCCATCTCTAGTCAAGTCAAACTTGACCCAATCTCTACCATGGTTGATCTAATCCAACCATTTGATTCAAGCCAACTTAATATAATGAATCTAATTCATTAAATTAAATTGATTTAATAAGTCATAATCTAAATTAGACTCATTAAATACATGAATCAACTTGAGTCGAACCCAAGTTAGCCCAATTAGGATTACTCTTAATCCAATTTGATTTATCAAATAAATCTAATCCTCTTGGTTCATCATATGAACCTAATCTTCATCTATTTGTCCTAAGTGTGTGACCCTATAGGTTCTTGTAACGTTGGCAATGCCCTAAACCCATTTAGGAGCATAAGTAATGAGCGGTATCTAGCAACACATCATTACTACCCAAGTTACAAGAATGTCGAGATCCAACATCACCTTGTGACTACTAATTGTGACTACTCACAAAATAATGACAAGTGTCCTTCTATCATAGACATCTAGATTGATCAATATGAGGCATAGACCGTGTCATCCTCTAATCAATCTAAATCTTGAACTCCAAGTAGACTCACTCGATCAAATGAGCTCAACATCTAATGTTGACTCATTTGGGCATGGCCATGCACTTAGTGGTCTTACTCTATCAAGAATACCGATGTCGCTCCCGTCATATGGGAGGGATAGATTCCATCTACATCACTCACATCCCTCTACATAATTCATTATATACCCAGTAATCGCCTTTATAGTCCACCCAGTTACGGGTGACGTTTGACGAAACTAAAGTACATAACTCCTTATGTAGGGATCCATGGTGACTTCAGGTCTAAGGACTAATAGTCATACTAATAGCCACTTGAGAAAGTATATGACACTCATATAACGATCCATGATACTTTCTCATGGCGGGTCATTCAATATACATTCTCTAATGCATACCCATGTGTCAGCTTGATATCTCTATATCCATGACTTGTGAGATTAAGTCATCGAGCTGACCTACATGCTAGTCTTATTGTATTAACATTGTCCCTGAATGCTAATACTCGACTAGGAATGATTTAGAGTAGTGTTCCCTATATCATCTCACTATCGATTCAACTAATCGATTGATATTAGTATGAACCTTCTACTCAAGGATGCTATTATACTTAGTCTATTTGGCACTAATATAAATAAGTATAATAACCAAACAAATGCCTTTATTAATATACAAGAATATGATATACATGAGTCCGTACAATCATCAAATGATTGGCTCTAGAGCTCTAACTAACAATCTCCCACTAGCACTAGTGCCAATCAGTATAGGCTCTAAGGCCTAAAGACCTAGTGTGACCATCATGCTTCCTTTGTGCCAAAGCCTTGGTTAAGGGATCTGCGATGTTAGCCTTTGTATGTACTCTGCAAATCTTCACATCTCCTCTATCGATAATCTCTCGAATGAGATGGAAGCGCCGTAGTATGTGCTTGGTCCGCTGGTGTGAGCGAGGTTCCTTCGCCTGTGCTATAACTCCATTGTTGTCACAATAGAGCTCAACTGGGTCAGCGATGCTAGGAACCACCCCAAGTTCAGTGATGAACTTACAAATCTAAACAACCTCCTTTGCTGCCTCTGATGCAGCAATATACTCGGCTTCTGTTGTAGAATCAGCTACTGTATCCTGCTTCGAACTCTTCCAGCTGACAGCACCACCATTAATGCAAAATACGAACCCTGACTGCGATCGGTAATCATCCTGATCGGTCTGAAAGCTGGCATCACTGTAACCCTTTACAGTTAGCTCATCATTGCCTCCATATATCAAGAAATATTCTTTAGTCCTTCGTAAGTACTTGAGAATATTCTTGACCGCTATCCAGTGACTTTCACCTGGATCTGACTGGTATTTGATCGTCATGCTCAAAGCATACGAGACATCAGGTTGAGTACACAGCATGGCGTACATGATCGATCCTATGGCTGAAGCTTAAGGGATCCGATCCATGCGGTCTCTCTCCTCTGTAGAAGAGGGACCTTGAGTCTTCGAAAGACTCACGCCATGTGACATCAGCAGAAATCCCTTCTTGGAATTCTGCATGGCAAACCGAAGGAGTACCTTGTCAATATATGTACTCTGACTTAGGCCAAGCAATCTCTTAGATCTATCTCTATAGATCTGTATCCCAAGAATACGAGATGCCTCACCTAAGTCCTTCATTGAGAAGCAACTCCCTAGCCATGTCTTGACAGACTGAAGCATAGGGATGTCCTTCCTAATGAGTAGTATGTCATCCACATACAGTATGAGGAAGACAACTATGTCCCCTACAACCTTCTTGTAGACACAAGGCTCATCTTCGTTTTTGATGAAACCAAACTATTTGATTGCATCATCGAATAAAAAATTCCAGCTCTGAGAAGCTTGCTTTAGTCCATAAATGGACCTATGCAGCTTGCATACTCTGCTAGTATGCTGTGGATCTACAAAACCCTCAGGTTGTGTCATGTACACATCCTCGAGCAGGTTTCCATTCAGAAACGCGGTTTTGACGTCCATCTGCCAGATCTCATAGTCATGGTAGGCTGCAATAGCAAGCATGATCCAAATGGACTTAAACATCGCCACTGGAGAAAAGGTTTCATCATAGTCAATACCATGAATCTGCTTGAAACCTTTAGCTACCAAGCGACCCTTATAAATAAGTCCATCCATGTCATTCTTTCTCTTAAAGACCCACTTGCACCCAATGGGTTTTACCCCTTCAGGTGGATCAACCAAAGTCCATACTTGGTTGGTGTACATGGATTCTATCTCGGATCTCATGGCTTCTAGCCATTTCTCGATGGTCTCATCACAGCTTCTTGATAGGTGGTAGGCTCATCCTCTATGAGCACAATGTCATCATAGTCAGACAATAGAAATGAGTATCTCTCAGGCTGACGACGTACCCTATCAGACCTGCGAAGAGGTATGTCTACTTGAACTGGTTGTTGTTCCTCAACTCCTTGTGGAACAACATCATCCACAACACTTTGTGGTTCCAGTTCAATTTCCATCGAGGCATCAGTGCTATTGTTCGCATCTTGAACTTCTTCAAGATCGAACGTGCTCCCACTAGTCTTTCTAGAAACAAAATCCCTTTCTAGAAAGACCCCAGTCTTTGCCACAACTACCTTGTGCTGACTGGGAATGTAGAAGTAATATCCCTTAGTTTCCTTGGGATATCCGATGAAATAGCACTTGTCGGATTTGGGTCCTAATTTGTCTGAGACTTGACGTCGAACGTAAGCCTCACAACCCCAAATCCTCATGAAAGACACCTGAGCATCTCTCCCAGTCCATATCCTATATGGTGTCTTTATCACGGCCTTTGATGGAACTCGGTTGAGTATGAAAGCTGCCGTGTCTAGAGCATATCCCCATAGATATGTTGGAAGATCTGTGTGACTCATCATAGATCGTACCATATCTAATAAGGTACGATTCCTCCTTTCGGATACACCATTCCACTGTGGTGTTCCAGGAGGAGTGAGTTGAGATAAAATCCCACACTCAGCTAAGTAGTCACGAAACTCATGGCTTAAGTATTCACCACCTCGATCTGATCAGTATCTTAATACTCTTGCCAAGTTGGTTTCGTACTTCATTCTTGAATTCTTTGAACTTTCAAAGGATTCAGATTTATGTGTCATCAAATACACATAACCATATCTACAGTCATCAGTAAATGTGATGAAGTACCTATAACCGCCTCTAGCGACGACATTGAAGGACCACATACATCACTATGTATGAGTCCTAACAAATCGATCGCTCTTTCTATGCCCACTAAAAGGAGTCTTGGTCATCTTGCCTCGTGGGCATGACTCGCATATCTCATATGATTCAAAATCAAATGAGTCCAAAAAACCATCCTTATGGAGTGGGATAGCGCTTGTCATTTATATGACCAAGCGATCCAGAGATAGGTGTAGTTCATATCGTTCGATTTGAACTTCTTGGTACTAACGTTATAGATAGGGATCTCTAGATCTAGAATATAGAGTTCGTTTATCAGAGGTGCACTATAATAGAACATATCGTTTAAATAGATAGAACAACATTTGTTCTTTATTATAAACGAAAATCCTTTCTTGTCCAAACAAGAAACTGATATAATGTTCTTAGTCAATGCAGGCACATAACAACAATCGTCTAACTCTAGTATAAGCCCAGAGGGCAGAGATAGAAAATAAGTCCCTACACCAACAGCAGCAACCCGTGCTCCATTGCCTACTCGTAGGTCTATCTCGCCCTTTGTCAATGCTCTGCTATTTCACAGTGCTTGTACACTAGTACAAATGTGCGAAGCACATCCGGTATCTAATACCCACGACGAAGAAATAGAGAGGTTGACTTCTATAACATTTATATCTGAAGTAGAAATCTTATTTCTCTTCTTGTTAAGATCTTCCAGGTATCCTGTGAAGTTCCTCTTCCTTGCTTGTCCTTGATATAGTTGACAAAGATGTGTAACCATATCGTAAGCACCCATTAACTCATGTTGCTTCGAAGCTCAGTTCATGGTTGCGAGCATTAGACATGACACATCTAATCGTCATCTTGATGCTTCTTGTAAGCATCTTTGTCAGCGCATGGGCATTGGCGGGAGGAGCCCTCGGAATGGGCTGCTCCAGCGTGCGTTCGTTCCGGTGAGAACTATTCTCGTGTTCCTGTCCAAGAAATTTGCTCCGTTGAGCTTGTCCTTCTTAAGGACAGATCGCAGGGAGAAAATGTTCGTATTCGACGTCATGGCAATTCTACAACAGAAATAAATGCAGAAATAAGTATCATATTCTTTAAAATCATTTAATTAGGCCTTTAATTAAATGATGCTCCCACTGAATTCTATAATTCTTGTGAGACAAGATCCACATCATACTAACCCTTGAGTTAGCTTTGACTAATACGCCCAAGGCTTAGTATGATCGGTAGGTAACGATTTCCAATTACATCTCTATGCAACTCTTGTTTATAGAATCAATATCTGCATTTATATTAAAACTCGAGTTAGCTTTGGCTAATACGCCCGAGAGTTAATATAGATGTGATATTGACCTATCTTTCCAACTATTGGAAGAATGCCTATAGTTGACTCGATCCAACCGAGTAACTATGAATACTCAATCTAATTGAGTTTTTATTCACCCATGCGTTGATAGACGGGACCAAGATTGTCCCTCCGTACCCTACCAAGATAATATGTATTGCTCTGCTTTGGCAGATTCAACAATACATGTGATCGAGGTAGTGATAGGTATCACGGCACGGTTAGGCATTTTAGAGTTGGTTCGATCTAGATCTAATCTAATCGAGAAGAATGCATCTTGTGCACGACTTAGATCTAATCTAATCGCAAGGGTGCATCATGTGCACGACTTAGATCTAATCTAATCGTTAAGGCACTAATTAATTAATTATTAAACATGCATCAAATACATAATAATTAATTAATTAATCTATTTGTGATTTAGTCATGGCCCTACTACGATCTTCTCAAGCCAACGAGAAGATCGATTGGTCAACCTAAGGTCAACAGCTTCTCCAAGCGCCTCCCTTTGACCACCTTGTGTTGCTCGTGCCCGCCTCGGAACTCCGTCTCGTGTGGACCCTCCACCGCTCCAATTTGTACATTACAATTTGAAACTCGAGTTACATTCGAGTCTAAATCTAATTTACAACAAGAATATAAGAGAAGACACGACGCGCAGGTCGCGAATATAATACAACACTCGCAAACACATAACGGCACGCAGGCCGTATTATGAATTACAACACAACCAATCATATTGGGTTTTTGGGCCATGACTATCACAAAATTTATATATAATTCAAAATTATATATTTTCATAATTTTCTATAATTTTAAAATTAATTTTTAAAATTTTTACAAGTAAAATTTCCCGGCGGTCCCGTTTAGCGGTTTCGGGCGCAATCGCGGAACGGATCCCCTTGCGGGGCCCAGGGGCAGCGCCCCTACCCGCGATCTAACCATCGCGAGGGTTCCTTTGCGATCCAACAGCGCCTAAACCCGCTGTCCCAAAACGATTTGGGCCGAGACATTGCCGTTTCGGGAAAATCTTCCCGGCGGGTTCGTTTTTAGCGATTTCGGGTGCGATCGCAAATCCTTGCGGGGTTAGGGGCAGCGCCCTACCCACGATCTAACCATCGTGGGTTGCTCCGTTGCGATCTAAAGGCACCCGAGTCCGCTGTCCCAAAAGATTTTGGGTCGAAACGTTGGGAAAATTCTTCCCGATAGCGGAAGCCTACAAGTGCCGAGACACTTGTGCTTGCCTATAAGGAAAAATTACCCATAAAAACATAAAATTGAATTTTACAGAAAATCACAAAAGCTTTTTGTTTTCCAAAACCAAAACAAACTCGTACAAGTCTTTGCGGTGGCTCGATACCAATCTGTTGGGTTCTTGAGCCGCGAAAACGCACAACGTCAGGAAACCCCGAAGGACCCAAAGCCGTAGATCCGTGCAAAGATTCATATAAAAATTCGAAAAACTATTTCTTGTACGAGTTCAAAAACTGATCTACTACTTAGATCTATGAGGAAAAAGTGTTTACCCTTGATGCGATGCCCTTCGCGTTCCCGCTCGTCCAAATGATGCCGGATCTCAAGACTGTCAAGCGCCGGTCCTCTAGAAGTATCCACACGGACACACTAGATGGAGATGACCAAAAACCAAGGTGTGCTAGCACCTATGTGGTTCGGCCAAGGGAGGAGAGGGAGAGGGAGAGCTTGAGAGGAAGAACACAAGGAAGAAAAACCACACTTGAATCAAAAATGAATTCACTCACAATCACCAAGTGGCCGGCCACTTTCTTCACAAGAATAACTCCCCATTAAATGCAATTAATGTGGAGTTAATAAGAAAATGGCTTTGTAACTTCCATGAGGTGGCACACCATGATGATGTGGAACATCATCATTGTTCTACCTAATGCCAACTCACCAATGAGGTGGCAAAAGGTCAAGTCAAAATTGACCTTTGGTCTTCCATCTCTAGTCAAGTCAAACTTGACCCAATCTCTACCATGGTTGATCTAATCCAACCATTTGATTCAAGCCAACTTAATATAATGAATCTAATTCATTAAATTAAATTGATTTAATAAGTCATAATCTAAATTACACTCATTAAATACATGAATCAACTTGAGTCGAACCCAAGTTAGCCCAATTAGGATTACTCTTAATCCAATTTGATTTATCAAATAAATCTAATCCTCTTGGTTCATCATATGAACCTAATCTCCATCTATTTGTCCTAAGTGTGTGACCCTATAGGTTCTTGTAATGTTGGCAATGCCCTAAACCCATTTAGGAGCATAAGTAATGAGCGGTATCTAGCAACACATCATTACTACCCAAGTTACAAGAATGTCGAGATCCAACATCACCTTGTGACTACTAATTGTGACTACTCACAAAATAATGACAAGTGTCCTTCTATCATAGACATCTAGATTGATCAATATGAGGCATAGACCGTGTCATCCTCTAATCAATCTAAATCTTGAACTCCAAGTAGACTCACTCGATCAAATGAGCTCAACATCTAATGTTGAGTCATTTGGGCATGGCCATGCACTTAGTGGTCTCACTCTATCAAGAATACCGATGTCGCTCCCGTCATATGGGAGGGATAGATTCCATCTACATCACTCACATCCCTCTACATAATTCATTATATACCCAGTAATCGCCTTTATAGTCCACCCAGTTACGGGTGACGTTTGACGAAACTAAAGTACATAACTCCTTATATAGGGATCCATGGTGACTTCAGGTCTAAGGACTAATAGTCATACTAATAGCCACATGAGAAAGTATATGACACTCATATAACGATCCATGATACTTTCTCATGGCGGGTCATTCAATATACATTCTCTAATGCATACCCATGTGTCAGCTTGATATCTCTATATCCATGACTTGTGAGATCAAGTCATCGAGCTGACCTACATGCTAGTCTTATTGTATTAACATTGTCCCTGAATGCTAATACTCGACTAGGAATGATTTAGAGTAGTGTTCCCTATATCATCTCACTATCGATTCAACTAATCGATTGATATAGGTATGAACCTTCTACTCAAGGACGCTATTATACTTAGTCTATTTGGCACTAATATAAATAAGTATAATAACCAAACAAATGCCTTTATTAATATACAAGAATATGATATACATGAGTCCGTACAATCATCAAATGATTGGCTCTAGAGCTCTAACTAACATCTGGACCATCAGAATGGGCTTAACCTTCTTAAGGTTAATCTCAGCAGTTCGTAACATACTAAGTAGCTCGGGCAGTGGCTTGTCAATCTCGTTCATGTTATAGTTGAGAACGAATTGACTATAACTATCCGACAAGGACTGCAAGATCAAGTCAGTGGCCAGCTCTTGGCCAAGTGGGAACCCCAGTCTTTGTAGGTTCTCTCTGTACCCAATCATCTTGAGTACATAAGGACCTACGGGAGCCCCGTCTGACATCTTGCACTGAAACAGTGCCTTAGAGATCTCAAATCTCTCATGCCTCGCTTGTCCCTGATATAGTTGGCGAAGATGCTCAACCATATCGTAAGCGCCCATCAACTAGTGTTGCTTCTGAAGCTCAGAGTTCATGGTCGCGAGCATTAGACATGACACATCTAATGCGTCATCTTGATGCTTCTTGTAAGCATCTTTGTCAGCTCGCGGGGCATTGGCAGGAGGAGCCTCCGGAATGGGCTGCTCCAGAACGTACAGTTTACGTTCCTGGGTGAGAACTATTCTCAAGTTCCTGTACCAGTCCAGGAAATTCGCTTCGTTGAGCTTGTCCTTCTCAAGGACAGATCGCAGGGAGAAGGAATTCGTGTTCGACGTCATGGTTATCTACAACAGAAAATTTGCAGAAATAAATATCATATTCCTTTTAAAAATCTTTTAATTAGGCCTTTAATTAAAAGATGCTCCCACTGAATACTATAATTCATGTGGGACAAGATCCACATCATACTAACCCTTGAGTTAGGTTTGGCTAATACGCCCAAGGCTTAGTATGATCGGTAGGTAACGATTACCAATTACATCTCTATGCAACTCTTGTTTATAGAATCAATATCCGCATTTATATTAAAACTCGAGTTAGCTTTGGCTAATACGCCCGAGTGTTAATATAGACGTGATTTTGACCTATCTTTTCCAACCGTTGGAATAATGCCTATAGTTGACTCGATCCAACCGAGTAACTAGGAATACCCAATCTAATTGAGTTTGTATTCACCCATGCGTTGATAGGCGGGACCAAGATTGTCCCTCCGTACCCTACCAAGATAATATGTATTGCTCTGCTTTGGCAGATTCAACAATACATGTGATCGAGGTAGTGATAGGTATCACGGCACGGTTAGGCATTTAGAGTTGGTTCGATCTAGATCTAATCTAATCGAGAAGGATGCATCTTGTGCACGACTTAGATCTAATCAAATCGCAAGGGTGCATCATGTGCACGACTTAGATCTTATCTAATCGTTAAGGCACTAATTAATTAATTAATTATTAAACATGCATCAGATACATAACAATTAATTAATTAATCTATTTGTGATTTAGTCATGGCCCTACTCTTCTCAAGCCAATGAGAAGATCGAATGGTCAACCTAGGGTCAACAGCTTCTCCAAGCTCCTCCCTTTGACCACCTTGTGTTGCTCGTGCCCGTCTCGGAACTCCGTCTCGTGTGGATCGTCTACCGCTCCAATTTGTACATTACAATTTGAAACTCGAGTTACATTCGAGTCTAAATCTAATTTACAACCAGAATAAGAGAAAGACACGACGCGCAGGCCGTGGAAAAAAATAAAAATACAGCACACACAATTATATGACGGCACGCAGGCCGTATTATGAATTACAACACAAATCCAATCTTATTGGGTATTTTGGGCCATGACTATCACAAATTAATATATAATTCAAAATTATATATTTTTCATAATTTTCTATAATTTTAAAATTAATTTTTATAATTTTTATGAGTAAAATTTCCCTGCGGTCCCGTTTAGCGGTTTCGGGCGCAATCGCGGAACGGATCTCCTCGCGGGGCCCAGGGGCAGCGCCCCTACCCGCGATCTAACCATTGCGAGGGTTCCTTTGCGATCCAACAGCACCTAAACCCGCTGTCCCAAATCGATTTGGGTCGAGACATTGCCGTTTCGGAAAAATCTTCCCGGCGGGTTCGTTTTTAGCAATTTCGGGTGTAATCGCGGAGCAAATTCCCTTGCGGGGTTAGGGGCAATGCCCCTACTCACGATCTAACCATCGTGAGTTGCTCCTTTACGATCTAATGGCACCCGACCCCGCTGTCCCAAATAGATTTGGGGCAAAACGAAGCCGTTTAAAAGAAAACTTTCCGGTAGCCGAAGCCTACAAGTGCCGAGACACTTGTGCTTCGCTTCTACGGAAAAATTAATCATAAAACTCTAAAAACTCAATTTTTACAGAAAATCACAGAAGGTATATTTTTCATAAAAATACAAACGAACTCGTACAAGTCTTTGCACGTGGCTCTGATACCACTGTTGGGTTCGTCGGACCGCGAAAACCGCTTTTTCGCGTCGCGGAAACCCTGAGTCACCCAAAGCCATGGATCTCGTGCAAAGATTCGTAAACAAAACTTTTCGAAAAACTTTTTCTTGTACGAGTTTGTAAAAACTTTAGATCTACACTAGATGAGAGTTATACCTTCGAAGCGAAGCCCTTCGCTTTCCCGCTCGTCCAAGAAGTTGCCGGATCTCTAGACCGTCAAGCGCCGGTCCTCTAGAAGTATCCACACGGACACGTAGGTGGAGAAAACCTCACACAAAGGTGTGCTAGCACCTTGGTGAGATTCGGCCAAGCAAGGAGAAGAGGGAGAGGGAGATCTTGAGAGGAAGAAGGAGGAAGATTCACCACACTTGAATGAAATGAATGAAAATCAATTACCATTCAAAAGTGGCCGGCCACTTCTCATCAGGTGTAACTCCCCATTAAATGCAATTAATGTGAAGTTAATAAGAAAATGGCTTTGTAACTTCCATGAGGTGGCACACCATGATGATGTGGAACATCATCATTGGTCCACCTAATGCCAACTCACCAATGAGGTGGCAAAAGGTCAAGTCAAAATTGACCTTTGGTCTTCCTTCTCTAGTCAAGTCAAACTTGACCCAATCTCTACCATGGTTGATCTAATCCAACCATTTGATTCGAGCCAACTTAATATAATGAATCTAATTCATTAAATTAAATTGATTTAATAAGTCATAATCTAAATTAGACTCATTAAATACATGAATCAACTTGAGTCGAACTCAAGTTAGCCCAATTAGGATTACTCTTAATCCAATTTGATTCTTCAAATGAATCTAATCCTCTTGGTTCATCATATGAATCTAATCTCCATCTAATTGTCCTAAGTGTGTGACCCTATAGGTTCTTGTAACGTTGGAAATGCCCTAAACCCATTTAGAAGCATAAGTAATGAGCGGTATCTAGCAACACATCATTACTACCCAAGTTACAAGAATGTCGAGATCCGACATCACCTTGTGACTACCAATTGTGACTACTCACAAAATAATGACAAGTGTCCTTCTATACTAGACATCTAGATTGATCAATATGAGGCATAGACCGTGTCATCCTCTAATCAATCTAAATCTTGAACTCCCAGTAGACTCACTCGATCAAATGAGCTCAACATCTAATGTTGACTCATTTGGGCATGGCCATGCACTTAGTGGTCTCACTCTATCAAGAATACCGATGTCGCTCCCGTCATATGGGAGGGATAGATCCCATCTACATCACTCACATCCCTCTACATAATTCGTTATATACCCAGTAATCGCCTTTATAGTCCACCCAGTTACGGGTGACGTTTGACGAAACCAAAGTACATAACTCCTTATGTAGGGATCGATGGTGACTTCAGGTCTAAGGACTAATAGTCATACTAATAGCCACATGAGAAAGTATATGACACCCATATAACGATCCATGATACTTTCTCATGGCGGGTCATTCAGTATACATTCTCTAATGCATACCCATGTGTTAGCTTGATATCTCTATATCCATGACTTGTGAGATCAAGTCATCGAGCTGACCTACATGCTAGTCTTATTGTATTAACATTGTCCCTGAATGCTAATACTCGACTAGGAATGATTTAGAGTAGTGTTCCCTATATCATCTCACTATCGATTCAACTAATCGATTGATATAGGTATGAACCTTCTACTCAAGGACGCTATTATACTTAGTCTATTTGGCACTAATATAAATAAGTATAATAACCAAACAAATGCCTTTATTAATATACAAGAATATGATATATATGAGTCCATACAATCATCAAATGATTGGCTCTAGGGCTCTAACTAACAGTACTAATGTGCAGGCGCTGAGAAATATCTGGGCATTGGCGAAGGGCGAGGTTGACCTACGAGTAGGCAATGGAGCACGGGTTACTGCTGTTGCTGTAGGAACTTATCATCTATCTCTGCCCTCTGGGCTTGTATTAGAATTAGATGAATGTTGTTATGTGCCTGCTTTAACAAAGAACATAATTTCAGTTTCTTGTTTGGACAAGAAAGATTTCTCTTTTATAATTAAGGACAAATGTTGTTCTGTTTATTTAAAAGATATGTTCTATTGTAGTACACCTCTGATGAACAGACTCTACATTCTAGACCTTGAAAGCCCTATCTATAACATAAATAATACCAAGAGGTTCAAGTCAAATGACATGAACCAAACCTATCTCTGGCACTGTCGCTTAGGTCATATAAATGACAAGCGCTTATCCCAGCTCCATAAGGATGGTTTGCTGGACTCATTTAATTTTGAATCTTATGAGATGTGCGAGTCATGCCTACTAGGCAAGATGACCAAGACTCCCTTTAGTGGGCACAGCGAAAGAGCGACTGATTTGTTAGGACTTATACATAGTGATGTATGTGGCCCTTTCAATGTCACTGCTAGAGGCGGTTATAGGTACTTCATCACATTTACTGATAACTTCAGTAGATATGGTTATGTGTACTTGATGACATATAAGTCAGAATCTTTTGAAAAGTTCAAAGAATTCAAGAATGAAGTACAGAACCAGCTTGGCAAGAGTATTAAGATACTTCGATCAGATCAAGGTGGAGAATACCTTAGCCATGAGTTACATGACTATCTAGCTGAGTGTAGGATTCTATCCCAACTCACTCCTCCTGGAACACCACAGTGGAATGGTGTATCCGAAAGGAGGAATCGTACCCTATTAGATATGGTACGATCTATGATGAGTCACAGATCTTCCGACATTCCTTTGGGGCTATGCTCTAGATACGACAGCTTTTATACTCAACCAAGTTCCATCCAAGGCCGTGATAAAGACACCAAATAGGATATGAACTAGGAGAGATGCCCAGGTGTCTTTTATAAGGATTTGGGGTTGTGAGGCTTACGTACGACGTCAAGTCTCGGACAAATTGGGACCCAAATCCGACAAGTGCTATTTCATTGGATATCCCAAGGAAACTAAGGGATATTACTTCTACGTTCTCAGTCAGCACAAGGTAGTTGTGGCAAAGACTGAGGTCTTTCTAGAAAGAGACTTTGTTTCTAGAAAGACTAGTGGGAGAACGTTCGATCTTGAAGAAGTTCAAGATGTGGACCATAGCACTAAAGCCTCGATGGAAGTTGAACTGGAACCACAAAGTGTTGTGGATGATATTGTTCCACAAGGGGTTGAGGAACAACAACCAGTTTAAGTAGACATACCTCTTCGCAGGTCTGATAGGGTACGTCGTCAGCCTGAGAGATACTCATTTCTCTTGTCTGACCATGATGATGTTGTGCTCATAGATGATGAGCCAACCACCTATCAGGAATCTGTGATGAGACCAGATTCTGAGAAATGGCTAGAGGCCATGAGATCCGAAATGGAATCCATGTACACCAACCAAGTATGGACTTTGGTTGATCCGCCTGAAGGGGTAAAACCTATTGGGTGTAAGTGGGTCTTTAAGAGAATGTCTGACATGGATGAACTTATCTATAAGGGTAGCTTGGTAGCTAAAGGTTTCAAGTAGATTCATGGTATTGACTATGATGAAACATTTTCCCCAGTAGCGATGTTTAAGTCCATTCGGATCAAGCTTGCTATTGCAGCTTACCATGACTATGAGATATGGCAGATGGATGTCAAAACCGCGTTTCTGAATGGAAACCTGGTCGAGAATGTGTACATGACACAACCTGAGGGTTTTGTAGATCCACAGCGTACTGGCAGAGTATGCAAGCTGCATAGGTCCATTTATGGACTAAAGCATGCTTCTCGGAGCTGGAATCTTTGATTCTATGATGCAATCAAACAGTTTGGTTTCATCAAGAATGAAGATGAACCTTGTGTCTACAAGAAGGTTGTAGGGGACATAGTTGTCTTCCTCATATTGTATGTAGATGACATACTACTCATTGGGAAGGACATCCCTTTGCTTCAGTCTGTCAAGACCTGGCTAGGGAGTTGCTTCTCAATGAAGGACTTAGGTGAAGCATCTCGCATTCTAGACATACTGATCTATAGAAATAGATCTAAGAGATTGCTTGGCCTAAGTCAGAGTACATATATTGACAAGGTACTCCTTCGATTTTCCATGCAGAACTCCAAGAAGGGATTTCTGTCGATGTCACATGGCGTGAGTCTTTCGAAGACTCAAGGTCCCTCTTCTAGAGAGGAGAGAGACTGCATGGATCAGATCCCTTATGCCTCAGCCATAGGATCTATCATGTATGCCATGCTATGTACTCGTCCTGATGTCTCGTATGCTTTGAGCATGACGAGCAGATACCTGTCAGATCCAGGTGAAAGTCACTAGATAGCGGTCAAGAATATTCTTAAGTACTTAAGAAGGACTAAAGAATATTTCTTGATATATGGAGGCGATGACGAGCTAGCTGTAAAGGGTTACAGTGATGCCAGCTTCCAGACCGACCAGGATGATTATCGATCGCAGTCAGGGTTCGTGTTTTGCATTAATGGTGGTGCTGTGAGCTGGAAGAGTTCGAAGCAATACACAGTTGCTGATTCTACGACAGAGGCCGAGTACATTGCTGCATCAGAGGCAGCAAAGGAGGCAGTTTGGATCCACAAGTTCATCACTGAACTTGGGGTGGTTCATAGTATCGCTGACCCTATTGAGCTCTATTGTGACAACAATGGAGCTATAGCACAGGCTAAGGAACCTCGCTCACACCAGCGGACCAAACACATACTACGACGCTTCCATCTCATTCGAGAGATTATCGATAGAGGAGATGTGAAGATTTGCAGAGTACCTACAGAGGCTAACATCGCAGATCCCTTGACCAAGGCTTTGGCACAGAGGAAGCATGATGGTCACACTAGGTCATTGGGGCTTAGAGCCTACACTGATTGGCACTAGTGCTAGTGGGAGATTGCTAGTTAGAGCCCTAGAGCCAATCATTTGATGATTATATTATGGACTTGTTGTATCATATTTTTATATAAATAAAGGCATTTGTTTTTGGTTATTATACTTACTTGTATTGGTGCCAAATAAACTAAGTATAATAGCGTCCTTGATTAGAAGGTTCTCACCTATATCAATCGGTTAGTTGAACTGATAGTGAAATGATATAAGGAACATTATTCTTAATCATTCTTAGTCAAGTATTAACATTCAGGGACAATGTTAATGCAATAAGACTAGCATGTAGGTCAACTCGATGACTTGATCTCACAAGTCATGGATATAGAGATATCAGGTTGACACATGGTATGCATTGGAGAATGTATACTGAATGATCCGCCATGAGAAAGTATCATGGATCGTTATATGAGTGTCATATACTTTCTCATGAGGCTATTAGTATGACTACTAGTCCTTGGACCTGAAGTCACCATGGATCCCTATATAAGGAGTTATGTACTTTGGTTTCGTCAAACGTCACCCGTAACTGGGTGGACTATAAAGGCGATTACTGGGTATGTAACGAATTATGGAGAGGGATGTGAGTGATGTAGATGGGATCTATCCCTCCTATATGACGGGAGCGACATCGATATTCTTGATAGAGTGAGACTACGAAGTGCATGACCATACCCAAATGAGTCAATATGAGATATTGAGCTCATTTGATTTAGTGAGTCTACTTGGAGATCGAGATTTAGATTGGTCAGAGGATGACACGGTCTATGCCTCACATTTATAAATCTAGATGTCTAGGATAGAAGGACACTTGTCATATATTGTGAGGAGTCACAATTAGTAGTCACAAGGTGATGTTGGATCTCAACATTCTTGTGACTTAGGTAGTAATGATGTGTTGCTAGATACCACTCATTACTTATGCTCCTAAATGGGTTTAGGGGCATTGCCATCGTTATGAGAACCTATAGGGTCACACACTAAGGACAATTAGATGGAGATTAGGTTCATATGATGAACCAAGAGGATTAGATTCATGTGATGAATCAAATTAGATTAAGAGTAATCCAAATAGGGCTAATTGAGTTGGACTCAAGTTGATTGATGTGTTCAATGAGTCTAATTTAGATTATGACTCATTGAATCAATTTAATTAAATGAATTAGATTCATTATATTAAATTGGCTTGAATTAAATGGTTGGATTAGATCAACCATGAGAGAGATTAAGTCAAGTTTGACTTGACTTGAGAGGAAGAGGAAGAGTCAAGTTTGACTTGACTATTTGCCACCTCATTTGTGAGTAGGCATTAGGAGGACTAATGATGATGTGCCACATCATCAAAGCTAGCACATGTGTGTGCCACATCATGGAGGTTACAAACCCCATTTCCATTTAATGTGGTCGGCCACATTAATTGTAAAGGAGTTACAATTGTGGCCGACCACTCAAAATGAAAGGGAATGAATTTTTCATTCAATGGTATTCATTCTATCTTCTTCCTCCTAGAGCTCTTGCTTCTCTCCCTCTCATCCTACCTTGGTCGAACCTTACCAAGGTGCTAGCACACCTTTGTGTTAGGTTTCTCCACCTAGTTTGTTCGTGTGGATACTTCTAGAGGATTGCCTACTTTGACAATCTTGAGATCCGACACTTCCTTGGACGAGCGGGATTCGTAAAGGGCACGCATCAAGGGTAAAAGGTTTTCTCCTTGTAAATCTAGTTTAGAACTAAGTCTAAAAAACTCGTACTCGTAAATTTTGTTTTATTTAACTTCTCACGAATCTGGTGACAGGGGTTTCGGGGTTTCCGCGACGCGAAAAAGCGGTTTTCGCGGCCCGAAAACCTAACAATAAGGCCTTCCCTGCTAGTGCAGGGCATGACCATGTAAAAGACACATGGTCGTGTCACCTTTGAGGCAAGACCCATCACCTGACCGTGTGTGTTACACGACCGTGTGACATTTCCAGAGGCTAAGCCTTGCATGGCCGTGTGTAGCACATGGCCGTGTAACCCCTTCTAGAGACTAGGTTGGGCACGACCGTGTATACCAAATGGTCGTGTAAGGCCTCCAGAGAGGGAACATGGCACGATCGTGTAAATTTACACGCCCGTGTCAACTCGGCCGAGAGAGGAATGTTCGGGGCCGTGTGACTCTACACGGCTGTGGCACGGTCGTGTGGGGATCACACACCCCACTCTGGCACGACTATGTGAAACCACACGACCGTGTCACCTTGCCCGAGAGCAAGAGGTGCACGGCCGTGTGAATTCACACGGCCGTGTCACCTTGGCCGAAAGGGAGAGGACCGGGGTCGTGTGACTCCACACGGTAGTGGTACGGGCAGTGTGGGGGGCACGCCCAACCCTACAAAAGAGGTTGTTCCCCCCTTTGTTCTCCTCCTTGGATTATCATTCAATCCCTTTTCTTGAGAAAGAGTCTGTGACACACTAATTACTACCAAACTGTAAATCATCATAAGATACTCTTAACGGTGTTTGTTTCATGCATAGCCAAAAGATAGGAAAATTCACTGCACCAAGATTTAACATGTTCCTTGCACTAGAAAGTTACAGGATCTTCTTCCAAGGTTTCAACACCCACACCCACCGAGCACTGCTCCTGCTGCCCCCTCTTACTCGAGCTTTCCTTTACCTGTATCTATAGTACAAGGAAATGGAAATCTATAAGCAGATGTTTAGTAAGTACCATCTACTAACAAAATGATACACTAAAAGAAGAGATGCTTTTTAAAACTGCTAGAGGAAAACACAAGCATGCACTTGACAGTAACTCACACTAAAATCATACGTTGAAAATATGTACATGACATGCATTTTTAAAACCAGTTTATCATGCGAACCATCAACTTAACAACCATGCTAGGAATGTAAGTAACACAGGATTCTTGGCATATTAAAGAGTTCATCAAGGCGACACAATATGACTCAAATTCTCAACTTAGGAAGCTTACATTTAAACAAACCATGAAGTTTGAAAATATTTTAGTACATAATTAGTGAAAATAATAATCATCTTGCTTTGGGCCCGGCATTGCACCACTTTGCGCACATCCTTAATAAGATCCGAGGTAGTTAATCCCGATCTATTAAGGTACTACTAGGCAATCTAGGGGCCTAGGGGCGATCTAGGAGCCCACCCATGGACTTTGTGTCAAGTACATGCCTTTCTAAATTAAAATACTTTCTTTTAACTATTAATTTCTTGTTCTTGCACTTGTTTGGCATTTAACAAAACACCTTATGTGCGCTTAAATACCCCGTATTTATAGGGAAGAACTTTAGGCACTTGATTATACTTCTTAGTCCCAAAACTTAATGGGAAGAAAATCAAGATGATCTAAACATGCTCTTAATCCCAAAACTTTAGAGGGAATCATACATAACATGACATGCTTCTTCCTTAACACGTCTAAAGCATATTTCAACATGCATCTTCTAAATCATGCCTAAAAGATATTACAAAACGCATCTTTAAAGCAACTTATACTGCAGGTGAGAGATACTTACATCCTTTCGGTATTCCTTACGATTATACCACTAGGGTTTTGGGAGAATAAGCCTCCCTTATATGCCTTGGTCTCCGGATTTCTCCTCCCCTACACACTAATCCTCATGGAGAAGCCTCCTCTTAGGTTCTTTTCTTGAAAAGCTTTGGAAATTTGGAACCCTAGGGTTCTTGGCCGAAAAAAATACAAGAGGGGAGAGGGAATTCGGCTAGGGAGGAAGAAAGGGAATCAAGAGTTAGGTTTTTAGTCTCTTCATTTCCTTTTTATACTAAGTGGAAGTTGAAACATCTCCTCACACAAAATCTTCTTATAAGGAATTGTTTCCTATTGCCAATGTGATGCTTTACCACCACCCTAATGTCAACTTAAACTAATCTCAACTAAGAGGTATTGGGTTCAAATCCTTACCCGAGCCATTTATGAATATATTTTTATTTCTTTTCTCTTCTTCTATTTCTTTTTTCCCTTTTAGAATAGAGGAAATTTATGGGTGTTACAATCCCCCATACCTTATAAAATGTTTATCCTCGAACTTAGAATAATTGTGGTTACTTCTGTCTCATATCGTCCTCGCGTTCCCATGTTGCCTCTTCATGTTGTTGACTTTGCCACAACACTTTTACTAACGGTATTCCTTTGTTCCTCACCTTCTTAACTTCTCAATCTATTATCTGAATATGTCGACTTTCATAACTGAGTTCCTCTTGTACTTGTACCATTTGTGGTTCAATCACTTGGTTTGCATCGGGAACATGCATCTTCAACATTGAGACATGAAATACATTATAAATAACTAACATTTCCTGGGGTAGTTCCAGCTCATAAGCTACCTTGCCAACTCTTTTAGTAATCAGGTATGGCCCCACATAACGTGGAATCAACTTTCCTTTCTTTCCAAACCTCATCACTCCTTTCATAGGAGCTACTTTGAGGAACACTGAGTCCCCAGCCTCAAATTCCAGCGCTCTTCGGTGCACATCCGCATAGCTCTTCTGCCGACTCTAAGCAGTTTCTATTCTCTGGCGAATATTCTGAATGACTTTGGTGGTATCCTTGATAAGGTCTATCTGGAGTCCCATTTCTTTCTTTTCACCACCTTCATACCAACAGATAGGAGATCTACGTCTCCTCCCGTATAAAGCCTTGTAGGGTGTCATTCCAATAGTAGCTAGATAACTGTTATTGTATGCGAATTCTGCTAAGCATAGGTATCGACACCAGCTCCCTTTGAAATCTAAGGCACAAGCCCGTAGCATATCCTCCAAAACTTGGTTCACTCGTTCTGTTTGCCCGTCAGTTTGAGGATGAAATGCAGTGCTAAACCGCAGCTTAGTGCCAAGAGCTCTCTGAACACACTCCCAGAAGTGTGAAGTAAAATGACCATCTCTATCAGAAATTATGGTTTTGGGAACTCCATGCAATCTGATGACCTCTTTAACGTACAATTGCGCTAGCTGTTCAATAGAGTAGGATATTCTGATAGCTAGAAAATTAGCAGACTTAGTCAATCTGCCCACTATTACCCAGATAGCGTCGTAACCATTCGTGGTTCTGGGTAGCCCTACTATAAAATCCATAGATATATCCTCCCACTTCCACTCTAGAATCTGGATAGGCTACAGAACTCTGTCTGGTCTCTGATGTTCTGCTTTAACCCATTGACAAGTCAGACAGGTACTGACATATCTAGCAACATCTCTTTTCATTCCAGACCACCAGAAGTGTTCCTTTATATCTTGGGACATCTTGGTGGAACCCGGATGCATTACATAGGGTGTTCCATGGGCTTTATCTAGAATTTTCTTTCACAGTTCTTCTTGATTAGGGACACAGAGGTGATTACCGTAATATAGTATCCCATAGTCTGATATTCGGAACTCCCCATTTTCTCCTTCTTGTATTCCCTGCTTGATCTTTTGAATATTAGGATCTTCATCTTGCCCTTTCTGTATATCATCCAGCAGGGTTGACACTAGTGTCAAAGTGGAGAGCTGCCCTATAATAATTTCAAGCCCAAAATTTACAATTTCTTTCTGTAGGGGATGGGACATAGCAAATATAGACAATAACGTTGCACAAAATTTCCTACTTAGTGCATCTGCCACTTTGTTCGCTTTCCTTGGATGGTAGAGGATTTCACAATTATAGTCTTTGATCAGCTCCAGCCATCTCCGCTGTCTCATGTTCAGGTCTTTCTGAGTGAAGAAATACCTAAGACTCTGGTGATCTGTGTAAATCTTGCACTGAGCTCCGTATAGGTAATGCCTCTAAATCTTGAGAGCGAAGACTACCGCTGCTAACTCAAGTCATGAGTAGGATAATTCTTCTCATAATCCTTGAGTTTTCTCGAGGCATAGGCAATGACTTTGCCATTCAGCATCAGTACAACCCCGAGCCCTAATTTAGAAGCATCACTGTAAATATTGAAGCTCTCATTATTCTCTAGAAGAGTTAGGATTGGAGCACTAGTCAGTCTCCTTTTCAGTTCAGTGAAACTCTTTTCACAATCCTCTGTCCACTCAAATTTTCTATTCGTTCTGGTAAGTACTGTCAATGGGGAAGCGATCCTTGAGAAGTTCTCTACAAATTTCCTGTAGTAGCCTGCTAACCCAAGGAAACTTCTGATTTCACTGGCATTCTTAGGTCTATTCCAGTTACTCACAGCTTCTATTTTTTTGGGTCCACCATAACTCCATCTTTGGAAATAATGTGACCTAAGAAGGACACTTGAACGAGCCAGAACTCACACTTGGAGAACTTTGCGTACAACTGGCTCTGCTGAAGAATCTATAATACTGTCCTCAGATGTTCAGCATGTTCTTCCAGGGTGCTAGAGTATATAAGGATATCGTCTATAAAAACGATTACAAACTTGGCTAAGTATTCTTTGAACACTCTGTTCATTAGATCCATAAATGTAGCAGGAGCTTTCTGTTAGAGTGTATACTAAAAGACTAGCTTTTGTATAAACATTTATAAGAATCACATTGGTCAAGTGTCTACATTTATATATACTAAATGTAGATGTTCAATTAATTTATATTGTAGATAACATAGTGTGTGGTGTCACACAAAGAAAATCGTGTTATCGGTTCTTTATAAATTATAAACAGTAGCTCACGACCAAGATGCAAAGGAACAAACCATTGAAAGGTCGTAGTGTAATTAGGTATTAGTTTATCTTAACTATATAATTATACTAGTACACTTAGAGTGTATTTGTAACGACCACCCTTCTTACTACTACTACTACTCTCTAAGAGTGACCGTTACTTATCTACTAACTCTACTTAACCGGTTTATTAAAAATCTCTAGGAAAACCCTACCGAAAAATTTCGGCAGAATCTCCCCTGTACCGGTGACCATTTCCCATAATACAAACAAATAATAAACCATCAGCCACATGCGCCTGGTATAAGTACTTCACAACCACGCAGTAATAATATCATAATAACTAAAAGGAAACTATTCTAGCAATAGTAAACAAATAGAACTCCAACGATAAGACATACCAAACTACAAGTGCGGAATAGACTCAATTACAATCTCAACTTCATTATAGCATTAAAAGAGAACTAAAATAACTAAACAGAAAAGTCTTGGCAAGTTGCCAGCTCATTCTGGATCTCTCCATAGTCCAGCCATCACACACCTTCATCACCACCATCTTGTCGCCTTCCTTGCTAAATCTTTTCCTTTCCTTTATCTGCAGTAGGAGGAAGTGCAGTCTATAAGCATAAAGCTTAGTGAGCGCTATCTACTCACAAAAACTCGATATGCATGTATATAAATAAAAACATGCTAAAACTAAATCCTAACATATAAAACTACTCATGCTCATATATAGCAAAGAAATCATGCTAACTGAAATACTAAACATCTGTAGTTCATCATGCTCATAAACCAATAAAAGAAGCATACTAAACATGTAAAACTACTGAACATGTAAATCTACTAAGCATGTAAAACTACTAAACATGTAAAGCTAAGCATGCTCATAAGAATAAAACTATAACAGCATGCTGAAAACAAATAAAACTAAACATGCTGAATAATCTAATAGCAAGAAACAAATAGAACTACTACTGCATGCTTCAAATAACAAGAAACTAAACTTTCTAATTCTAAACATATTTGAAGCTTGTTTCATTTGTTTCAAAACTTATACTTTAATACTTCAAAATAATAATAAACTTCTTTTGGGCCCGGCATTGTACCACTTAGCGCGCATTCTTAATAAGAATCAAGGTAGCTAATCCCGAAACTACTAAGATACTTCTAGGCCTTGTGCCTAGGGGCAACTTGGAGCCCATCCCTTGGACCTTGTGTCCGGTACATGCCCTTTAAAAGTAAAATACTTTCTTTTTTATCTTAATTACTTCTTCTTTAAATGCCTTGGCATTTTAATAGACACCTTGTGTGCCAAAAATCCCTAAAATCTTAACTTTGGGATTTACTTATGGCCTTGGCCTCTCTCTTTCTTTTCTTTTTCTTTCTTTTACTTGTTAATACTTCTAAAAGTATTTAATAGGATTCTCATTTTTCCACTAGAATACATGGCTGTTCATGCATATTAAAATAGCAAATGAAAACAACTTTGAGCTTACTAATCATGCTATAAAATAGAGCAAAAGAAAGCAACTTTGAACTTACTAATTATGCTATAAAATAGAGCAAAAGAAAGCAACTAGGACTTTCTAAACATGCTGTAAAATAGAGCAAAAGAAAGAAACTTGGACTTTCTAAACATGCTGTAAAATAGAGCAAAAGAATGCAACTTTGAGCTTCCTATACATGTTGTAAAACAAAGGAAAAGAAAGCACATCTAATCTTACTAATCATGTCACAAAATACACTTTATATATAGCTGTTTGTGCCCCGTTTTGGCCAGGAAAACTGCTGGTTCTGCACTTGCTAATAGGAAAGGCAACTAAATTAAATCCAGCAATACCAATAGCAAGTGAAACCTATAATTTCTCTAGCGATTAAAAGAAAGACTCCTATTAAACTCTTAACAACCTTACTATCCTTCCAAATTCCTGAAACCCAGCAGGAATCGTGATTCCCTTCTAAAACAGATCTGATGTCCAGCAACAGCAACAGAAAACAAGAAACACTTACTTCTTTTACCTTTCTATTCATCCTAATATTGTACAAAACTAAAGCAAGGAAACCAAGCCATTAAAAATCCAACAGAACTCCCAAATTAGAGTTATCCACACCCATTGCATGGCACAAACCTAAATCCAAATTACTCAACAATAAGATGATACCTACTAGTGAATATAAATGCTCACTTGAATGAATCTGCTCATGCACATGCCTACTAGTGGGAGCTGTCTATAGTTCCATGGCAAGAAAGCAATATAAGGGAAACAAAATGCTATACATAGCTATTCCAACTAGCTGTTCTTTTTCATTGCAGCGAGGAGAAAGAAAGAACAAAATCTAAAACTGTGATAAACAAATCCGTCTCCTTTCATGTTCACTGCCTAAACAACAAAACTAAAATTCCCAAGGCTACATAATCCGATCAACACTTATATAACAATAGAACCAAAGACTTAGCTGCTCTTAATAAATCTGTACAAGATCTCAAACTAGTATGAAATTTGTGGTTGTTTCTTGCTTATGGAGATACAAAAGATATCCGAACTGCACACTTGAATTAATGTTGTTCATGCTCAGAATTAACGCTGATCTAAATCTGATCCGGATTTGGCACTAATCTAAAACTGCTTAACTAAATAAATAAAAGATCTAAAACTGATCTAACTTGCTATAGGTTTATAAAACCCAAGTCGAAGTTAAACATGAACTTAAAATTCATTTAAGTTAATCACAACCTATTTTGAAGTGTGTCCGCATCTCAATCTGAGATTGAAGCTACAAGATGGCATCTAAACATTTGCAGATTCACTTCCCTAAGATACAGAACTATATATATAACTACACATATATATATGTAACTATTTCTTGTTATTTAATTCAATCTAGATGCTCAATTAAACTAAACCATTTCTTGATCCTTCTTTGAAACCCACAACAGCAACACCAAAATCGCAAGAACCAAAAAGGAAACCAGCCGAACAACAGGAAGGCACAGAAATACCAAATCAGAGTTCATTCGCAAATCAAGACTCGCGGAACTACTCCTACTGCAGGTGAGAAGCAACTCACATTGGTGTTCTTTAACTTACAACCGAAGAAGATGACCTCTAGGGCTTCGGAGATGTGGCTGTTTCGGCTCTTCCTTGTGCCCGCGCGCTCTCTTTGCCGAGAGAAACTCGAACTTGTGAAGAATCCGCGGAGAAGGGAGACCCAAAACCTAGCCCTCTTGGTTTCCGCCCGAGAGAGAAGGCGCCGTCGCGAGGGAGAAAGGAATAGGTTTTCGGATTCGGGAAAAAAAAAGAATTAGGTCCTTTTAAAACTAGGGTTTTATTTATCAACTATAACATATATATTTCTCGCTTCATACTTATTAACAAAACACTCGCAGCTCGGTTGGTTGGCTGCGTTCGGCTTGAGGCGTGGCTCGCGAGTTCGAAACTCGGCTGCAACTATTTTTTTTTTTCCTCCTATTTATTAGCTACTGCTTAAATAGAATATTTCTCCTTCTTAAATAAGAAACACTTGCTAGATCAGTTGGTTAAGCGGATCTTTGCTTAACCCGAGGTCTGGGCTTCGAATCCTCAGCCGCACACTTTTATTCCAATTTATTTTAAACATTCCAACTATAGCTTAAATCTATTTCTCTCCATACTTGGTTAACAAAACCCGCGTAGCTCAGCTGGTTGGGCAGGTTTTGCTTGGGTCAGTCCGACCCGAGGTCGTGGGTTCGAATCTCACCTTCAACATTTTTTTTTAAACTTCTTTCTTTTTGTAGCCCTACTAAACGACCTCCAAAAATTACGTAAAAATACTCTAAAAATTCCTAAAAATCTCTAGAATATTTTAAAAGTATTTCCAAATATTTTTATGGACTTTTAGAACTTGAAATAGGAAAAATTGGGTCGTTACAGTATTGAGTAGGATCATTTAGGTATGTTCTTTTTGTACTGATTTAGTAAAAGAACTAAACCTTAGTTATTATGGAAGTGTGTGCTCTTAATCCTAATATAATAATAAGCACATATATTTAATATTTATTTCTTTGATTTATCAAAGGGTGAGGTTTAACTCGATAAATCAATATGCCCGATAAGTTGGGAAATGATATTACTTATAGTGTGTGTTGTTAATTATAGAAGGAATCTGTGTCCTAGTTATCTAGGGTGAGAATGTCCCCAAGAGGAGCTCATAAGGATTGCCATGTTAAACCCTGCAGGTGGACCTAGTCCGACATGACAATAAAGTTGAGTGGTACTACTCTTGGAGCTAGATATTAATTAAGTGAGTTGTCAGTAACTTACTTAATTAGTGGACATTCATAATCTTAAACACAGAGAGACTAACACACTCATGATAAGAAGGAGCCCATAATGTAATTTGAGATTGGTGCGGTAGTGCGGTAATAACTCTCTAGTGCAATGAGTTATTATCGATGAACTTGAGTTGTGTGTTCGGGGCGAACACGGGATACTCAAGCTCATCGGAAGGCCAAAACCAATTTCTCCTCTAGGTCCCTGTCATAGCCTCATTATAGCCTCAAGTCCATCCAAATGTAAGACTCTTCTTGGTGTCCAAGAAGGTGGCCGGACCATTGCTTGGTGACCAAGCAATGGGCGGCCACATCCTCTTGAAAGGGGCCGACCCTATAGCTTGGTGACCAAGCTTGTAGGGGCCGGCCATAATAATTCAAAAATGGAGGGTTGTTTTGAATTTTTAAAATCTTCTCTTTGTATAAAACTATTAGTTTTAAAAGAGAGATTTTAATTTTTAAAACTTTCCTTATTTAAATTAGGCTACATGTTTAAATAGAGAGTTTAAAAGATTTTAAAACATTCCTTTTTTAACCATCCTTATGGTTTAAGGAAAAAAAAAAGGAAAAGAAGTTTTAAAATTTAAATTTTCTATCACCATGTTAAAAAAGGAAATTTTATAAGAGAGTTTTTAAATTTTAAAACATGGTTTTAATTTTTAGAAACTTTCCTTTTTTAACTCATACTTTAGGAAAGAGAGCTTGTAAATTTTATAAGAGGATTTCTTCTTGTAAAATTTTTAAAAATTATTTTTCCTTTCCTTTTAATTGTGGTCGGCCACCTTGCTTGGTGCCCAAGCAAGGGCCGGCCAATAGGATTAAACCAAATTCAATCCTAAACCAAATAGGATTGATTATAACCATTGATTGGTGATTGATTCAATCAAGAGGAAAGAAAAGGAAAAATAAAAAGGGAAAAGGAAAAACTCTTGGATGATTTTATTTTTTGTAAAAGGTTTTTCCTTATTTGCCTTGGGCAAGTAATATAAAAGAAGGGGTGAGGGGGCTTCATGAGACACAACTCTTATTCTTTTGCTTGGGTGATCTCTTGGTGGCCGGCCCTCTCCCTTCTTCCTCTCCCTTTGCTCTCTTCTCCTGGGTGGTGGTGGTGGCCGGATTTTAGAAGAAGAAGGAGGAAGCTTTTGGGTGGTGTTCATCTTGGAGGATCGTCGCCCACACGACGTCCAAGGCGAGGCGAGGAATACGGCAGAAGATCTTGAGGTTATTAGCTTACAAAGAGAAGGTATAACTAGTATTTTTCTTCCACATCATACTAGTTATTTTTCTTTGTATGAATTCTGAATACAAGGGGCAATTAGATCTAGTTTATCGAATTTATTTTTTGATTTTGTGTTTTCTTCTTTTTCGAATTTGTGATTCGATTGTTCCTTTTGGTTAACCTAGAGTTATTTAAGGAAATAAATATTAGCTTTCCTTAAAAGGCTTTGCCTAGGCGGTGGTGGTTGCTCCCATATCCAAGAAGGCCATGTGCCTCGCCATGCAGTTCTGGAAGCCAATTTTAGAAATTAATATTTATGGAATTAATAACCTAGGTAGATTTGAATCAATAGTGTTAAGTTCCGCTTGCGATTCAAATCTAAACCATTAAGAACAAATAAGTTAAATTTGGAATCAATGATGTTAAGTTCCGTCTGCGATTCCTTATTTAACTTCTAAATAACACAATAGGTTATTTAAGGAAAGGTTCGACACTTGTACAAAAATTTTTGGACAGTGGAACCGGTACGTTTTCCTAGGTTTAACCAACAATTGGTATCAGAGCTAGGGTTTGCCTCTGTGTGTTTGGTTTTCAAATAGGTTATGCACATGTCATACATAATTTAGGCAGAATAATAGTAGGATGTGCTAACTTTGTGGTTGCAGGCTCCAACTATTATGTCATATTTTTATTGTGTGTGATTGGACCCTTGGACATGTCAAGGGCATTTAATTGTGTGTGTATGATTGTAAAATTAAATACAGCAGGAGCTGTATTAGTTATTAGGATTTTGCATTTTTTGTTCGATCTAGAATACATGTACATTCCATTTATGGAATATAGGATCGATATATGTAAAATTCTATATTTGTCGAGGATCGGATTCTTGCGAAGCGTGGTACTTATGGAGCACCAGAGGTGCAGCGGAATAAGAAGCAAGATGGATGCGACGACTTGACCCGATGGCGGTGGCTAAAGAAGGCAGCAGCTAGGGTTGGAGCACACGGAGGACAGTGATGAAAATGCCATAATAGTTGGAAAATATTTTCCATATTTATTGCTTTTACTTACTGTGATGTGTGTGTATGCATGTGATGTATGTTAGGATAGTTTAAAATTCCTCACTTTAAATAATTAAGTGGGAGAGGGATTAGTATATTAATCCCACGGTCTCCATTACTGGTTTGTAAGTGATGCAACAAGCTTGCGTGTTGGCTCTGAGTGCCTCCCTCCACAACGGATGAGTTTGTTTGCGGATCACTAGATCAAACTTCCTTAATGGATGGTTATAGGAAGTTATTTAGGATGTGTGTGATCTTCTCCAACTGAAGTGGTACAATCCTATTTAATGGACTTAGTATCAAGTAATGGTATACACTTAGACACATTTAATAGTATCCTCCCCAACGGAGTCACTGCTATCACTTGTGTGACCAAAGGGAAACCAACTATTAATTTGTCATAAAACTAGGGTGACAAGATAATAAAATTAATGAGTTAAAATCCCTCTTACAAATGATTGATTTTGTATACGTCCACACTAACGTGGCATACAAAATTAACGGTGTTTGAGATAATTTTATTTGTCATACAGTAAGGTTGACAAGATAGTTAATGGGTAAAACCCTCCTCTTACAAATGATGATTTTGTATACGTCCACACTAACGTGGCATGCAAAATTCACGGTGTTTTGAGGTGTTGGTAAATTTAAATAGTATTGTTAGAGGAATCAATATTATTTTAAATTTAGAGTCTTGACCAAATATTTGATCAAAGACAGACCAACTATTAATTTTATTTGTCATAGGTTGACGAGATAATAAAATTAATGGATGAAATCTCCTTTTAGAATTTGTATACGTCCACACTAACGTGGCATACAAAATTCACGGGGATTTTGAGATGTTAGTCTTGATCAAATATTTTTGTGATTCTTAGGATTTCAAATGTTAGTCAATCTCCTAGTTGTTATACTATATAATAGACTTAGTAGTCCCCCCAATTGTAATGATTGGAAAACTTGGACATTAAGGTAGACTGTCCTTTCATAACTGAGAACAATAATGGTGTATTTTATTAGTTGTTGAAACATATTTAGTGGTGTTATCTACCAGTACCTGGTGAGTAGATACAGGAACCACTGATTATGTCTGCAATTCATTGTAGGGGTTCCAGAAAATCTGACAATTATATAAATCACCATCCACATGGACATTGCTGTAAAAGTAGCAGCTGTTACAGTGGGAGATGTTTATCCTTTGATAAGAATAAAACATGGATTCTAAGAAATTGCTTTTAAGTACCAAGTTAGAAAGAAATTTATTTCAATTTCTAAACTATTTAAAGAATAAATATTGTGTCTATTTTGATAACAAAGTTGTTATCGAGAAAATAGGAAAAATATCTGTTCTGGTACGTTGGTTGCAATTTATAAATCCAATAACTCCCACGATGCAACAAATAGAAATTAGTAACACATCTTCTAACTTTAAGAGAAAGAAACCTTCGGAAATGAACCAATTATATTTTTGGCATCTAAGGGTAGGTTATATTAACTTGAGTAGGATTCAAAGGATAAGAACCAATGAACTCTTGGGTTCATTGGTAGTGGAAATCTTTCCAACCTACGAATCTTACTTGGAAGGAAAGATAACCAAGAAGCTTTTTAAATCTAAGGGGTATGGAGCCAAAGATATGTTGGAATTGGTTCATTCTGATTTGTGTGATCCTATGACTATCCAGACAAGAAGTAGTATTGAATATTTCGTCTATTTTATATACAACTATTCAAGATACAAATACATTTACTTGATGTACCGCAATACTAAGTGCTTTGATTAGTTCAAAGAGTACAAGGCTGATGCGGAGAAACGATAAAGTAAAAGTATCAAGTCACTATGGTAAAATCGTAGTGGCAAGTACCTCTTGGGACAATTTAGGAGTCACTTATCAAAAGTAGGGATTCAATCCCAACTAACTGCACCTGGTACACCCCAACAGAATGGTGTAGTAGAAAGAAGGTATATGACTCTTATGGAAATAATTAGATTGATGATGAGTTATTCATAAAATTACCAAATTTATTTTTAGGATATACTCTGAAAATGAAAGTGAACATAGTACCTTCCAAAGTCAGAACTCTCTACTCATATAGAATTGTTGAATAAGTGTAAGCCTATTTTGAAGCATATTCAGATTCAGGTAGTCCAGCACATATGTTGAAGAGAGACAATGATAAGTTGGACAGGAGTTCACTTGTTTGTGGGTTATCCTAGATAAACGAAAGTAGGTTTATAGTCTTAAAAATCAGAAGGTTATTGCATCAAAGACCGATTTTTAGAAAAGGACTATGTAATAAACCACGAGCCCATAAGTAAATTTGTTCTTAAGGAAATGATAAAGGATATGTCCAATCTAGTACCAACTGTACAAGATGAAATATCACAAGAAACTGCAACACGTATCATAAATGATACACAATTACAGACAGTGTCTCATCATAATGGGAGGGTTGTCAAGCAACCTAAAAGATTCATGTTTTGGGAGAGTCTTTGGACTTGATCCCAAATGAACATGAGCCTGATCCCAGACATATGATAAAGCACTCCAAGATAAAGATGCAATATCTTGGCAACGAGCAATGAATTTAGAATTAGAATATGTGTATTCCAATAAAATCTGGAAGCTTGTAAGAACTACCAGATGGTGTAAAAGTCATTGGGTGTAAAAAGGTCTACAATAGGAAAAGAAGGATAGACAGGAAGGTGTGAACTTCCAAAGCAAGGCTTGTTGAAAAGGGAAACCTTATACCGGTAGCCATGTTTTAGTCTATCCGGATTCTTTTATCTATTGCTGCTCATATGGACTATGAGATTTGGCAAGTGGGTGGCAAGACAGCTTTCCTTTATGGAAGTCTTGAAGAATGCATCTATATAAAGCAACCAGAGAGGTTCATTGCAAAGGGCAAAGAGCATATAGTATGTAAGCTCAATCAGTCTATGGACTGAAGTAAAGCTTCAAGGTCTTGGAACATTCGATTTGATAAAGTAATCCGGACCTATGGATTTATTTAATAATTGAATGAGTCTTGTGTATACAAAAAGTGTGATGGAAGCGTGGTGGTATGTCTTGTACTATACGTAGATAACATTTTTGGTAGTTGGAAACAATATCAAAGTGTTGTCAGAAGTAAGGGTATGGTTGTCCAAGCAATTCGTTATAAAGGACTTAGGAAAATGAGCACATATTCTTGGGAACAAGGTTCGCAAGAAAAGAATGTTGTGCTTATCCCAAGCTTTATATAACGAGCTCGTTTTAGCATGCAAAACTCCAAGAAATGTTTTCTACCTTTTAAGCATGGAGTGTCTTTATCTAAAGAAATGTCTCCGATGATATCAAAGGAGATTGAGGACATGTAGGCAGTTCTTTATGCTTCGGCAGTTGGATAGCCTAATGTATGCTATGCACGAGATCGGATATCTGTTTTGCCTAGTGCATAGTTAAGCAGATATCAAAGTAACCCTGGACAAGGGCATTGGACTGCAGTATAGCATATATTGAAGTACCTTAGAGGAACTTAAGATTATATGCTAGTTTATAAGGCAGTTAATTTGGTCCCTGTAAGTTGCACGGATTTTGACCTCCAATCAGATAGGGATAATAGTAAATCGACCTCGGGGTTTTATGTTTACTTTAGGAGGTAAAGTCATAACTATGGAAGAGTGATAAGCAAAGGTGCTTTTTCGGACTCTACCATAAGAAGCTGAGTAAGTGGCAGCCTCTGAGGCAGTCATAGAAGCTGTGTGGCTCAGATGCTTCATGATGGACTTAGACATGTTTTCTGGTTGCCCAAAATTATTACAATTTATTGTAATAATAATGGTGCAGTAGCAAACTCGAAGAAAGCATGAGACCATAAGGCAAGTAACATAATAGAGCGCAAGTACCACCCAATACGAGAAATCGTATAAACCAGGAAAAATTGTTGCCACCAAGATTGCATCAGGTGATGACCTATAGATCCTTTCACTAAGGTCCTTAAGGCAAAAGCTTTTGATGGGCATGTTGAAGGGTTGGGAATCAGATGTATGGCAGCATTTATGGCAGCATAGTCTTTTAGTATAAGTGGGAGATTGTTGGAGTGTATACTAAAAGCCTAGCTTTTGTATAAACATTTATAAGAATCACATTGGTCAAGTGTCTACATTTATATATACTAAATGTAGATGTTCAATTAATTTATATTGTAGATAACATTGTGTGTGGTGTCACACAAAGAAGATCGTGTTATCGGTTCTTTATAAATTATAAACAGTAGCTCACGACCAAGATGGAAAGGAACAAACCATTGGAAGGTCGTAGTGTAATTAGGTATTAGTTTATCTTAACTATATAATTACACTAGTACACTTAGAGTGTATTGAGTAGGATCATTTAGGTATGTTCTTTTTGTACTGATTTAGTAAAAGAACTAAACCTTAGTTATTATGGAAGTGTGTGCTCTTAATCCTAATATAATAACAAGCACATATATTTAATATTTATTTCTTTGATTTATCAAAGGGTGAGGTTTAGCTCGATAAATCAATATGTCCGATAAGTTGGGAAATGATATTACTTATAGTGTGTGTTGTTAATTATAGAAGGAATCTGTGTCCTAGTTATCTAGGTTGAGAATGTCTCCAAGAGGAGCTCATAAGGATTGCCATGTTAAACCCTGCAGGTGGACCTAGTCCGACATGACAATAAAGTTGAGTGGTACTACTCTTGGAGCTAGATATTAATTAAGTGAGTTGTCAGTAACTTACTTAATTAGTGGACATTCATAATCTTAAACACAGAGAGACTAACACACTCATGATAAGAAGGAGCTCATAATGTAATTTGGGATTGGTGCGGTAGTGCGGTAATAACTCTCTAGTGGAATGAGTTATTATCGATGAACTTGAGTTGTGTGTTCGGGGCGAACACGGGATACTCAAGCTCATCGGAAGGCCAAAACCAATTTCTCCTCTAGGTCCCTGTCATAGCCTCATTATAGCCTCAAGTCCATCCAAATGTAAGACTCTTCTTGGTGTCCAAGAAGGGGGCCGGACCATTGCTTGGTGACCAAGCAATGGGCGGCCACATCCTCTTGAAAGGGGTCGACCCTATTGCTTGGTGACCAAGCTTGTAGGGGCCGGCCATAATAATTCAAAAAGGGAGGGTTGTTTTGAATTTTTAAAATCTTCTCTTTGTAGAAAACTATAAGTTTTAAAAGAGAGATTTTAATTTTTAAAACTTTCCTTATTTGAATTAGGCTACATGTTTAAATAGAGAGTTTAAAAGATTTTAAAACATTCCTTTTTTAACCATCCTTATGGTTTAAGGAAAAAAAAAAGGAAAAGAAGTTTTAAAATTTAAATTTTCTATCACCATGTTAAAAAAGGAAATTTTATAAGAGAGTTTTTAAATTTTAAAACATGGTTTTAATTTTTAGAAACTTTCCTTTTTTTAACTTATACTTTAGGAAAGAGAGCTTGTAAATTTTATAAGAGGATTTCTTCTTGTAAATTTTTTTTAAAAAATTATTTTTCCTTTCCTTTTAATTGTGGCCGGCCACCTTGCTTGGTGCCCAAGCAAGGGCCGGCCAATAGGATTAAACCAAATTCAATCCTAAACCAAATAGGATTGATCATAACCATTGATTGGTGATTGATTCAATCAAGAGGAAAGAAAAGGAAAAATAAAAAGGGAAAAGGAAAAACTCTTGGATGATTTTATTTTTTGTAAAAGGTTTTTCCTTATTTGCCTTGGGCAAGTAATATAAAAGAAGGGGTGAGGGGGCTTCATGAGACACAACTCTTATTCTTTTGCTTGGGTGATCTCTTGGTGTGGCCGGCCCTCTCCCTTCTTCCTCTCCCTTTGCTCTCTTCTCCTTGGTGGTGGTGGTGGCCGGATTTTAGAAGAAGAAGGAGGAAGCTTTTGGGTGGTGTTCATCTTGGAGGATCGTCGCCCACACGACGTCCAAGGCGAGGCGAGGAATACGGCAGAAGATCTCGAGGTCATTAGCTTACAAAGAGAAGGTATAACTAGTATTTTTCTTCCGCATCATACTAGTTATTTTTCTTTGTATGAATTCTAAATACAAGGGGCAATTAGATCTAGTTTATCGAATTTATTTTTTGATTTTGTGTTTTCTTCTTTTTCGAATTTGTGATTCGATTGCTCCTTTTGGTTAACCTAGAGTTATTTAAGGAAATAAATATTAGCTTTCCTTAAAAGGCTTTGCCTAGGCGGTGGTGGTTGCTCCCATATCCAAGAAGGCCATGTGCCTCGCCATGCAGTCCTGGAAGCCAATTTTGGAAATTTATATTTATGGAATTAATAACCTAGGTAGATTTGAATCAATAGTGTTAAGTTCCGCTTGCGATTCAAATCTAAACCATTAAGAACAGATAAGTTAAATTTGGAATCAATGATGTTAAGTTCCGTCTGCGATTCCTTATTTAACTTCTAAAGAACACAATAGGTTATTTAAGGAAAGGTTCGACACTTGTACAAAAATTTTTGGACAGTGGAACCGGTACGTTTTCCTAGGTTTAACCAACACTTTCGTCACTCCAAAAGGCATAACTACAATCTCGTAGTGCCCATACCTCATTCGGAATGCCGTCTTCGGTACATCATCCTTTTTCACTTTCACTTGGTGATATCTGTGTTGGTGCGGTTAGCACTAACGATTTAACCCAGGTTTTGATGAATGACAAAGAGGTTAAGTTAGTTTTGTTGTTGTCTGACACTTTGATCGAGTGTGCAGGAGAAGTCCAGACAGGTCGACGGGCTGACCGGATGTCTGGCACGAAGTCCAGCTAGGTCGACGGGCTGACCGGATAGCTGGCGAGAAGTCCAAGCGGGTCGACGGGCTGACCGGACGCTTGGCGAGAAGTCCAGCTAGGTTGACGGGCTGACCGGATAGCTGGCGAGAAGTCCAAGCGGGTCGACGAACTGACCGGACGCTTGGCGAGAAGTCCAGATGGGTCGAAGGGCTGACCGGACGTCTGGCAGGTAGGTAAGGTAAGTCACTGGAAGGGAGGATCAGAGGACGCGTTCGGAAGGAACATTAGGCGTCGATCCGCTTAGATCCATTTCGGATATCTAAGTCGAGATCGTGACTAGATTCCGTCTCGGGACGGAATCTAAGTCATACTCTTTTATTTATCTGTTGAACTTTAACTGTGCTGACAATCTATTTTACAGGATATACATTTGCCTCGGACTAACTTTGTTTTGCGGAAAAGGAGTTTTCCGGCGCCGGAGGATCCGGCGCCGATCCGGAAGGCGAATTCTATCCAGCCGAGTCGTCGCCACGTGGAGCATCATGGTTTGTGCAGCTACGTCACATTCCAGGCGCCCGGAAGGGATCCAGGCGCCTGGAACAGCATATAAAAGAAGCCCCAAACAGGAGCTTCAGGATGAATCAATTAAGCTGAGAACTCTTCTACTGCTGGTCTTGCTGCTCAACATTCAGTGCGACGCTAACAAAGCTCCGACACTACGCTCCGTTCTTTTCGCTTTTGTCGGTATTTGTTTTCAGTTTTCATTAGCATCTTTTTGTACTTAAATTGTAATTATCTGAATTGCTAGTGAATTGCCCAACGAAAGTGGTCAAGGACCACGGGCCTTCGAGTAGGAGTCGTCACAGGCTCCGAACGAAGTAAAAAACAACTGCGTTCATTTACTTTTTCGCTGCGCTTATACTCTTGTTTTGCGAATCGATATTCACCCCCCCTCTATCGAATCTAACGGTCCTACAATCTGGACCGCAAGTCTATCTTGGAAAAGTCTGTGGCTCCCTTTAACTGATCAAATAGATCATCAATTCTAGGCAAGGGATACCTATTCTTAATTGTTACCTTGTTCAGCGCTCGGTAATCCACACACATTTGCATGGACCCGTCTTTCTTCCTTACGAACAACACCGGAGCTCCCCATGCTGAGTGACTAGGGTGAATAAAACCCTTGTCAAGTAGCTCCTATTGCTGTCCCTGAAGTTCTTTCAATTCTGTTGGAGCCATGCGGTAAGGTGCTTTTGAGATTGGATGGGTGCCAGGAATGAGTTCAATCTCAAATTCAATTTCTCTATCCGGAGCTAAACCTGACAACTCATCCGGAAACACTTCTGGGTAGTCACATATGACTCTAACTTCCTCTAGCTTTTGGTCTCTTTCTTGCTGGGTATTAACCACATGAGCTAGAAACCCAACACATCCATCGGCTAACTATTTCTAAGCTTTCATGGACGATAAGAATTTCCGGGTTCTCTTCTTTGATTCTCCAATAAACTCAAACATAGACTCTGTCTCGGGTTGAAATAAAACTCTACACTTACGACACTCGATAGATGCACCATACTTTCTCAAAAAGTCCATCCCAAAAATAACATGATAATCAGACATGTTCAGTATTATCAAATCACTGTACTGTCGAAAGTTTTGACTGGTACCGCACGTAGCCAGTGCGTAGATGTCATTATTGTTAGTTAGAGCCCTAGAGCCAATCATTTGATGATTGTATGGACTCATGTATATCATATTCTTGTTTATTAATAAAGGCAATAGTTTGGTTATTATGCTTATTTGTTTTAGTGCCAAATAAACTAAGTATAGTAACGTCCTTGAGTAGATTGTTCTTACCTATATCAATCGATTGGTTGAATCGATAGTGAGATGATATAGGGAACACTACTCTTAATCATTCCTAGTCGAGTATTAACATTCAGGGACGATGTTAATGCAATAAGACTAGCATGTAGGTCAACTCGATGACTTGATCTCACAAGTCATGGATATGGAGATATCAAGTTGACACATGGGTATATATTGGAGAATGTATACTGAATGACCCGCCATGAGAAAGTATCATGGATCGTTATATGAGTGTCATATACTTTCTCATGTGGCTATTAGTATGACTATTAGTCCTTAGACCTGAAGTCACCATGGATCCCTACATAAGGAGTTATGTACTTTAGTTTCGTCAAACGTCACCCGTAACTGGGTGGACTATAAAGGCGATTACTGGGTATGTAACGAATTATGCAGAGGGATGTGAGTGATGTAGATGGGATCTATCCCTCCCATATGACGGGAGCGACATCGGTATTCTTGATAGAGTGAGACCACTAAGTGCATGACCATGCCCAAATGAGTCAACATTAGATGTTGAGCTCATTTGATCGAGTGAGTCTACTTGGAGTTCAAGATTTAGATTGATTAGAGGATGACACGGTCTATGCCTCATATTGATCAATCTAGATGTCTAGGATAGAAGGACACTTGTCATTATTTTGTGAGTAGTCACAATTGGTAGTCACAAGGTGATGTCGGATCTCGACATTCTTGTAACTTGGGTTGCTAGATACCGCTCATTAATTATGCTCCTAAATGGGTTTAGGGCATTGCCAACGTTACAAGAACCTATAGGGTCACACACTTAGGACAATTAGGTGGAGATTAGGTTCATATGATGAACCAAGAGGATTAGATTCATTTGATGAATCAAATTGGATTAAGAGTAATCCTAATTGGGCTAACTTGAGTTCGACTCAAGTTGATTCATGTGTTAAATGAGTCTAATTTAGATTTTGACTCATTGAATCAATTTAATTTAATGAATTAGATTCATTATATTAAGTTGGCTCGAATCAAATGGTTGGATTAGATCCACCATGGTAGAGATGGAGTCAAGTTTGACTTGACTTGAGAAGGAAGACCAAAGGTCAATTTTGACTTGACCTTTTTGCCACCTCATTGGTGAGTTGACATTAGGTGGACCAATAATGATGTTCCACATCATCATGGGTGCCACCTCATGGAAGTAACAAAGCCACTCTCTTAATGGTTTCATATTAATTGCAATTAATGCAATTAATGTGATTTTATGGTTTCATATTAATTGCAATTAATGCAATTAATGTGAATTTTGAAATGTGGCCGGCTACTTGGTTTTTGGGTGGAAAAATTCATTTTTCATTCACTTGTGTGCATCTTCCTCCTTCTCCCTCTCCCTCTCCTCCCTTGGCCGAACCACATAGGTGCTAGCACACCTTGGTTTTTTGGTCATCTCCATCTAGTGTGTCCGTGTGGATACTTCTAGAGGACCGGCGCTTGACGGTCTTGAGATCCGGCATCATTTGGACGAGCGGGAACGCGAAGGGCATCGCATCAAGGGTAAACACTTTTTCCTCATAGATCTAAGTAGTAGATCAGTTTTTGAACTCGTACAAGAAATAGTTTTTCGAATTTTTTATACGAATCTTTGCACGGATCTACGGCTTTGGGTCCTTCGGGGTTTCCGCGACGCGGAAAAGCGGTTTTCGCGGCTCGAAGAACCCAACAGTGGTATCAGAGCCACGTGCAAAGACTTGTACGAGTTAGTTTTTGGTTTTTGGAAAACAAAAAGCTTCTGTGATTTTCTATAAAAATTCAATTTTTATGTTTTTATGGGTAATTTTTCTTTATAGGCGAAGCACAAGTGTCTCGGCACTTGTAGGCTTCGGCTATCGGGAAGAATTTTCCCAAACGGCTTCGTTTCGACCCAAAATCTTTTGGGACAGCAGACTCGGGTGCCTTTAGATCGCAACGGAGCAACTCACGATGGTAAGATCGTGGGTAGGGGCGCTGCCCCTAACCCCGCAAGGGGATTTGCTCCGCGATCGCACCCCAAATTGCTAAAAACGAACCCGTCGGGAAGATTTTTCCGAAACGGTAATGTCTCGGCCCAAATCGTTTTGGGACAGCGGGTTTAGGCGCTGTTGGATCGCAAAGGAACCCTCGCGATGGTTAGATCGCGGGTAGGGGCGCTGCCCCTGGGCCCCGCAAGGGGATCCGTTCCGCGATTGCGCCCGAAATCGCTAAACGGGACCGCCGGGAAATTTTACTTGTAAAATTATAAAAATTAATTTTAAAATTATAGAAAATTATGAAAATATATAATTTTGAATTATATATATTAATTTGTGATAGTCATGGCCCAAAGCCCAATATGATTGGTTGTGTTGTAATTCATAATACGGCCTGCGTCATGTGTTTTCGCGTGTTGTATTTATTTTATTATTCGCGACCTGCGCGTCGTGCCTCGTCTTTTATTCTTATTGTAAATTAGATTTAGACTCGAATGTAACTCGAGTTTCAAATTGTAATGTACAAATTGGAGCGGTGGAGGGTCCACACGAGACGGAGTTCCGAGACAGGCACGAGCAACACAAGGTGGTCAAAGGGAGGCGCTTGGAGAAGCTGTTGACCCTAGGTTGACCAATCGATCTTCTCATTGGCTTGAGAAGATCGTAGTAGGGCCATGACTAAATCACAAATAGATTAATTAATTAATTATTATGTATTTTATGCATGTTTAATAATTAATTAATTAATTAGTGCCTTAACGATTAGATTAGATCTAAGTCGTGCACATGATGCACCCTTGCGATTAGATTAGATCTAAGTCGTGCACAAGATGCATTCTTCTCGATTAGATTAGATCTAGATCGAACTAACTCTAAAATGCCTAACCGTGCCGTGATACCTATCACTACCTCGATCACATGTATTGTTGAATCTGCCAAAGCAGAGCAATACATATTATCTTGGTAGGGTACGGAGGGACAATCTTGGTCCCGTCTATCAACGCATGGGTGAATACAAACTCAATTAGATTGAGTATTCATAGTTACTCGGTTGGATCGAGTCGACTATAGGCATTCTTCCAATAGTTGGAAAGATAGGTCAAAATCACATCTATATTAACTCTCAGCCAAAGCTAACTCGAGTTTTAATATAAATGCAGATATTGATTCTATAAACAAGAGTTGTATAGAGATGTAATTGGTAATCGTTACCTACCGATCATACTAAGCCTTGGGCGTATTAGCCAAAGCTAACTCAAGGCTTAGTATGATGTGGATCTTGTCCCACAAGAATTATAGAATTCAGTGGGAGCATCATTTAATTAAAGGCCTAATTAAATGATTTTAAAAGAATATGATATTTATTTCTGCATATATTTTTGTTGTAGAATTGCTATGACGTCGAATACGAACATTTTCTCCCTGTGATCTGTCCTTAAGAAGGACAAGCTCAACGGAGCAAATTTCCTGGACTGGTACAGGAACCTGAGAATAGTTCTCACTCAGGAACGTAAACTGTACGTTCTGGAGCAGCGCATTCCGGAGGCTCCTCCTGCCAATGCCCCGCGAGCTGACAAAGATGCTTACAAGAAGCATCAAGATGACGCATTAGATGTGTCATGTCTAATGCTCGCGACCATGAACTCTGAGCTTCAGAAGCAACATGAGTTAATGGGTGCTTACGAAATGGTTGCACATCTTTGTCAACTATATCAAGGACAAGCAGGGCACTGGAAGAGGAACTTCACAGGATACCTGGAAGATCTTAACAAGAAGAGAAATAAGATTTCTACTTCAGGTATAAATGTTATAGAAGTCAACCTCTCTATTTCTTCGACGTGGGTATTAGATACCGGATGTGCTTCGCACATTTGTACTAATGTACAAGCACTGAGAAATAGCATAGCATTGACAAAGGGCGAGATAGACCTACGAGTAGGCAATGGAGCACGGGTTGCTGTAGGGACTTATTTTCTATCTCTGCCCTCTGGGCTTATACTAGAGTTAGACGATTGTTGTTATGTGCCTGCATTGACTAAGAACATTATATCAGTTTCTTGTTTGGACAAGAAAGGATTTTTGTTTATAATAAAGAACAAATGTTGTTCTATCTATTTAAACGATATGTTCTATTGTAGTGCACCTCTGATAAACGGACTCTATATTCTAGATCTAGAGAGCCCTATCTATAACGTTAGTACCAAGAGGTTCAAATCAAACGATATGAACTACACCTATCTCTGGCACTGTCGCTTTGGTCATATAAATGACAAGCGCTTATCCCAGCTCCATAAGGATGGTTTGCTGGACTCATTTGATTTTGAATCATATGAGATATGCGAGTCATGCCTACGAGGCAAGATGACCAAGACTCCTTTTAGTGGGCACAGTGAAAGAGCGACTAATTTGTTAGGACTCATACATAGTGATGTATGTGGCCCTTTCAATGTCGCTGCTAGAGGCGGTTATAGGTATTTCATCACATTTACTGATGACTTCAGTAGATATGGTTATGTGTATTTGATGACACATAAATCTGAATCCTTTGAAAAGTTCAATGAATTCAAGAATAAAGTACAGAACCAGCTTGGCAAGAGTATTAAGATACTTCGATCAGATCGAGGTGGTGAATACTTAAGCCATGAGTTTCGTGACTACTTAGCTGAGTGTGGGATTTTATCTCAACTCACTCCTCCTGGAACACCACAGTGGAATGGTGTATCCGAAAGGAGGAATCGTACCTTATTAGATATGGTACGATCTATGATGAGTCACACAGATCTTCCGACATATCTATGGGGATATGCTCTAGACACGGCAGCTTTCATTCTCAACCGAGTTCCATCCAAGGCCGTGATAATGACACCATATAGGATATGGACTGGGAGAGATGCCCAGGTGTCTTTCATGAGGATTTGGGGTTGTGAGGCTTACGTACGACGTCAAGTCTCAGACAAATTAGGACCCAAATCCGACAAGTTCTATTTCATCGGATATCCCAAGGAAACTAAGGGATATTACTTCTACATTCCCAGTCAGCACAAGGTAGTTGTGGCAAAGACTGGGGTCTTTCTAGAAAGGGACTTTGTTTCTAAAAAGACTAGTGGGAGCGCGTTCGATCTTGAAGAAGTTCAAGATGCTAACAATAGCACTGATGCCTCGATGGAAGTTGAACTGGAACCACAAAGTGTTATGGATGATGTTGTTCCACAAAGAGTTGAGGAACAACAACCAGTTCAAGTAGACATACCTCTTCGCAGGTCTGATAGGGTACATCGTCAGCCTGAGAGATACTCATTTCTCTTGTCTGACCATGATGACGTTATGCTCATAGAGGATGAGCCTACCACCTATCAGGAAGCTGTGATGAGACCAGATTCCGAGAAATGGCTAGAAGCCATGAGATCCGAGATAGAATCCATGTACACCAACCAAGTATGGACTTTGGTTGATCCACCTGAAGGGGTAAAACCCATTGGGTGCAAGTGGGTCTTTAAGAGAAAGACTGACATGGATGGACTTATCTATAAGGGTCGCTTGGTAGCTAAAGGTTTCAAGCAGATTCATGGTATTGACTATGATGAAACCTTTTCTCCAGTGGCGACGTTTAAGTCCATTCGGATCATGCTTGCTATTGCAGCCTACCATGACTATGAGATATGGCAGATGGATGTCAAAACCGCGTTTCTGAATGGAAACCTACTCGAGGATGTGTACATGACACAACCTGAGGGTTTTGTAGATCCACAGCATACTAGCAGAGTATGCAAGCTGCATAGGTCCATTTATGGACTAAAGCAAGCTTCTCGGAGCTGGAATCTTCGATTCGATGATGCGATCAAACAGTTTGGTTTCATCAAGAATGAAGATGAGCCTTGTGTCTACAAGAAGGTTGTAGGGGACATAGTTGTCTTCCTCATACTGTATGTGGATGACATACTACTCATTGGGAAGGACATCCCTATGCTTCAGTCTGTCAAGACATGGCTAGGGAGTTGCTTCTCAATGAAGGACTTAGGTGAGGCATCTCGTATTCTTGGGATACATATCTATAGAGATAGATCTAAGAGATTGCTTGGCCTAAGTCGAGTACATATATTGACAAGGTACTCCTTGGGTTTGCCATGCAGAACCAAGAAGGGATTTGCCGATGTCACATGGCGTGAGTCTTTCAAGACTCAAGGTCCCTCTTCTAGAGAGGAGAGAGACTGGATCAGATCCCTTATACCTCAGCCATAGGATCGATCATGCATGCCATGCTGTGTACTCGACCGATGTCTCGTATGCTTTGAGCATGACGAGCGGATACCAGATCGGTGAAAGTCACTGGATAGCGGTCAAGAATATTCTTAAGTACTTACGAAGGACTAAAGAATATTTCTTGATATATGGAGGCAATGATGAGCTAACTGTAAAGGGTTACAGTGATGCCAGCTTTCAGACCGATCAGGATGATTACCGATCGCAGTCAGGGTTCGTATTTTGCATTAATGGTGGTGCTGTCAGCTGGAAGAGTTCGAAGCAGGATATAGTAGCTGATTCTACAACAGAAGCCGAGTATATTGCTGCATCAGAGGCAGCAAAGGTGGCTGTTTGGATCCGCAAGTTCATCACTGAACTTGGGGTGGTTCCTAGCATCGCTGAACCAGTTGAGGCGAAGGAACCTCGCTCACACCAGCGGACCAAGCACATACTATGGTGCTTCCATCTGATTCGAGAGATTATCGATAGAGGAGATGTGAAGATTTGCAGAGTACCTACAGAGGCTAACATCGCAGATCCCTTGACCAAGGTTTTGGCACAGAGGAAGCATGATGGTCACACTAGGTCTTTAGGCCTTAGAGCCTATACTGATTGGCACTAGTGCTAGTGGGAGATTGTTAGTTAGAGCCCTAGAGCCAATCATTTGATGATTGTATGGACTCATGTATATCATATTCTTGTTTATTAATAAAGGCAATAGTTTGGTTATTATGCTTATTTGTTTTAGTGCCAAATAAACTAAGTATAGTAACGTCCTTGAGTAGATCGTTCTTACCTATATCAATCGATTGGTTGAATCGATAGTGAGATGATATAGGGAACACTACTCTTAATCATTCCTAGTCGAGTATTAACATTCAGGGACGATGTTAATGCAATAAGACTAGCATGTAGGTCAACTCGATGACTTGATCTCACAAGTCATGGATATGGAGATATCAAGTTGACACATGGGTATATATTGGAGAATGTATACTGAATGACCCGCCATGAGAAAGTATCATGGATCGTTATATGAGTGTCATATACTTTCTCATGTGGCTATTAGTATGACTATTAGTCCTTAGACCTAAAGTCACCATGGATCCCTACATAAGGAGTTATGTACTTTAGTTTCGTCAAACGTCACCCGTAACTGGGTGGACTATAAAGGCGATTACTGGGTATGTAACGAATTATGCAGAGGGATGTGAGTGATGTAGATGGGATCTATCCCTCCCATATGACGGGAGCGACATCGCTATTCTTGATAGAGTGAGACCACTAAGTGCATGGCCATGCCCAAATGAGTCAACATTAGATGTTGAGCTCATTTGATCGAGTGCGTCTACTTGGAGTTCAAGATTTAGATTGATTAGAGGATGACACGGTCTATGCCTCATATTGATCAATCTAGATGTCTAGGATAGAAGGACACTTGTCATTATTTTGTGAGTAGTCACAATTGGTAGTCACAAGGTGATGTCGGATCTCGACATTCTTGTAACTTGGGTAGTAATGATGTGTTGCTAGATACCGCTCATTACTTATGCTCCTAAATGGGTTTAGGGCATTGCCAACGTTACAAGAACCTATAGGGTCACACACAAAGAACAAGTGGATGGAGATTAGGTTCATATGATGAACCAAGAGGATTAGATTCATTTGATGAATCAAATTGGATTAAGAGTAATCCTAATTGGGCTAACTTGAGTTCGACTCAAGTTGATTCATGTGTTAAATGAGTCTAATTTAGATTTTGACTCATTGAATCAATTTAATTTAATGAATTAGATTCATTATATTAAGTTGGCTCGAATCAAATGGTTGGATTAGATCCACCATGGTAGAGATGGAGTCAAGTTTGACTTGACTTGAGAAGGAAGACCAAAGGTCAATTTTGACTTGACCTTTTTGCCACCTCATTGGTGAGTTGGTATTAGGTGGACCAATAATGATGTTCCACATCATCATGGGTGCCACCTCATGGAAGTAACAAAGCCACTCTCTTAATGGTTTCATATTAATTACAATTAATGTGATTTTATGGTTTCATATTAATTGCAATTAATGCAATTAATGTGAATTTTGAAATGTGGCCGGCCACTTGGTTTTTGGGTGGAAAAATTCATTTTTCGTTCACTTGTGTGCATCTTCCTCCTTCTCCCTCTCAAGCTCTCCCTCTCCCTCTCCTCCCTTGGCCGAACCACATAGGTGCTAGCACACCTTGGTTTTTTGGTCATCTCCATCTAGTGTGTCCGTGTGGATACTTCTAGAGACCGACGCTTGACGGTCTTGAGATCCGGCATCATTTGGACGAGCGGGAACGCGAAGGGCATCGCATCAAGGGTAAACACTTTTTCCTCATAGATCTAAGTAGTAGATCAGTTTTTGAACTCGTACAAGAAATAGTTTTTCGAATTTTTTATACGAATCTTTGCACGGATCTACGACTTTGGGTCCTTCGGGGTTTCCGCGATGCGGAAAAGCGGTTTTCGTGGCTCGAAGAACCCAACAATTATCTCTCCCGAGGGTAGCATTGTCAAGAATTGACCGCGTAGGATCTCTGGGGGTATACCTATTCTTTCAGTAAATGCTATGGAGACAAATAAATGGGTTGCCTCAGTATCAAATAACACAGTTGCATATTGACTAAAAATGCATATTTGACCTATGACAACAGAGGAGGCATTTGCTACCTCCTCTCTGGTAAGAGAAAAAGCTTGAGCATTTGTAGAACTTGGTGGAGCCTCCAGTCTGCCTTGACTAATATGAGGACCCTCCAACGCGACCTGCATCTGGTGTAGCTGTGCCTACATGCCACCATATTGTACAGGTTGTGCGGGAGGTAGTGTTGGTGCAATATCCCTCAGGTCAAGGCTGACCTGGTTAACCAAGCTTGAGTCTTGGTTTGAGTTTCGATGTTTGACAATGCAGTTGTGCATTTGGGGAAATTGTCTGGTGCAATTCCCCTCTGATCAGGGTCTGATCAGGTTGGATGAAAAAGAGGCAAGTAGGTCAATGTTGACCGGATACTTGACTAGGAAGTCCTAGTGAGTGAAGCTAGGCAGAAGGGAAAATCCTGGTGAGTGAAGTCAGGTGAAAGTCCTAGTGAGTGAAGCTAGGCAGAAGGGAAAATCCTGGTGAGTGAAGCTAGGTGAAAGACCTAGTGAGTGAAACTAGGCAATTGGGAAGTCCTAGTGAGTGAAGCTAGGCAGGAGGAAAATCCTGGTGAGTGAAGCCAGGTGAAAGACCTAGTGAGTGAAGCTAGGCAATTATGAAAGTCCTGGTGAGTGAAGCCAGGCAGGAGAAATCCAGAGGGGTCAAGGTTGACCAGACATCTGGTGAGAATCCAAGTAGGTCAAAGGGATTGACCGGATACTTGGCACGAGGAAGAAAAGTCCAAGTAGGTCTTAGGGATTGACCGGATACTTGGCAAGAAGAGAAAAATCCAAGTGGGTCAAAGGGATTGACCAGACACTTGGTGAGAGAGTCCTAGCTGGTCAAGGGTGACCGGATGCTAGGTCTTATGTACCAACAAGTCATGGTTGACTAGATGTTGGTTTAGGGGGCTTTGGACTTGGTTTTGGGCAAAAACCAAGATCTGGATTGATCAGCCGATTGATCCAGCAGATTTGGATTGATCCGTGGATCGATCCAGTAGATTTGGATTGATCCGTGGATTGATCCAGCAGATTTGGATCGATCCGTGGATCGATCCAGCAGATCTGGATCGATCAGTGGATCGATCCAGAAGATCTGGATCGATCGGCCGATCGATCCGGTGAGTCCCCGCGAATAGAATCACTCTGGATCGATCGGTGGATCGATCCAAAGGTCCCAATCGATCAGTGGATCGATTGGGACGCTGCTGCTTCGCGCGATAAGCGCTGGATCGATCCGTGGATCGATCCAGGTGTTTTTCCATAGCACAGAGGCGCTCTGGATCGATCCGTGATCGATCCAAAGCCTCCCCAATCGATTGGGAGCAATCCAATCGATTGGGATTCGACCGTTGGCGTCGTTTATAGCTGTTGGCGTGCGGTTCCTTCAGCAGCTCTTCACCGATTCATTCCAGATTCATCACAGCTCCTCCCCAGCACTCTCTAAGCTCCTCACCGCCAGTTCTTGAAGGTTCTTGGAGGTTCATCCAAGTCAAGAGGCGAGTTGGAACGAGAAGAAGAAGAAGCTAGGGTTTTTACTGCATCTCTTGTAAGCTTTTGCTTATTCTTTACTACCCTTTCTTCTACTTGTATTGAGAGTCTTGTAGGGCTTCTCCGCCTTCGGTAGTTACTGAAAAGGAGTGTTTATTAGTGGAGGTGTGTGTGTGTGCGTGGATCCTTGGACTAGTCACCTCTTGTGAGGTGGATACCAAGTAAAATTCTATTGTTAGCATTGTTGTAGTTTGTTTCTTTGTATTCCACTACACATCACTTTGAAGAAACAAGCAACGAAGATCGACGAGCACACGCGAAGCTATTCACCCCCCCCCCCCTCTAGCTACTTTTCGGTCCTAACAAGTGGTATCAGAGCAAGGTTGCTCTTCACCGGAATCACCGCCGGAAGGGGCAAACATAACAAGCAAAGCTAGAGGGTGAAGAAGTTGGAGCAAATTCATCAAAGTCAAAGAATTCAAGAAGCTCAACTTCAAGATGCAATTCCAAGATGGACTTGGATTTGATACAAGGGTGGCTCCACCATACACATCCACAAGCTTCGATTCTTGGAGATCAAGAATTGAAAATTTCTTGATGATGGAGATAGAGCAATGGTTTGCTCTAATGGAAGGTTTTAAGGCTCCAAGGAATTCAAAGGGCAAAGTTCTCAAAAGGAGCAAATGGAGCCAAGAACAAATCCAAAGATGTGAGGCCAATGACAAAGTGACCAAGCTTTTGGTCAATCTATTGCCGAGCAACATCTTGGAGGAAATTGGAGAAGTTGAAGATGCCAAAGAGCTATGGAGCAAATTGGAAAAGGCTCATGAGATCCCCTCCACTGTACCTAACCAAGAAGAATCTAAAGAGGGTGACTCATTGGAGCAAGATCAAGAGGAGGACTCCGAAGTTGAGAGATGCTCAACTTCCGAAGAAGAGGAAATCCAAGAAGCTTCATTCTCAAGGGAGTGTAATCAAAAGAGCAAGGAAGGAGCATATTCCTTATTTCATGTACAAGAGGATGAAGAAGAAGGTGAAGCCTCCACCTCTAGGATTGAGGGGGAGCAACTCTTGGTGACACCGGATCAAGAAGAAGGAGAATCCTCCACATCCGGGTCAAGAGAAGAAGAGGATGAAGAAGCTTCCACCTCCACAAGTCAAGATAAATCAATTGGAGGGAAATCGATTTCGGATCAAGAGGAAGCCTCTACATTCATATCAAATGGAGGAGCAAGTGCCACCCCTACACAAGAAGGTATAAATAGTTCAATTAATAATAAGAATCATATTATATGTTTTGAATGTATGGAACATGGGCATTACAAAAGCAAGTGCCCTAAATTGGCCAAGAAGAAGGGCCAAGTGGCACCTAAGGGCAAGGAGAAGCCAAAGGAGACCATCCCCGGAACAAAGAAGAGCAAGGAGCACATTGTGTGCTTCTCTTGCAATCAAAAGGGGCATTACCGGAGTCAATGCCCTAAGGGGAAGAAGATGGTCAAGGCTCAAGGAGGAAGCTCAAGTCAAGGGGGAGCCTCTAAGGTAAAAAGGAAGGTAACTTTTATTGAGCCTATCCCTTTACATTATGGTAAAAAGCATGCTAGTTCTAACTTATATCATTTTAATGCTATTTACCATAAGAATAGAGAGCATGGTAAAATTAAGGAAAATAATGTAGCTTACCATGCTAAAACTACCACACCTAGGATTAGGAAGGTAGATAAAAATCTAGGCAAACACACTAAGGACCTTAGCTACAAGCCTAGAAATAAAAATGCTCATAAATTTAATGGAAAACCAAAAACTAAGGACTTAGTGATAGAAAATCAAGTCTTGAGGTCAAGGCTTGATAAAATGGAAAAGACCCTAAAAAGGATGGAAAATATCCTAAAAGGGCAAAATGAGCATAGCCTAGGTCTAGGAGCACAAAGGTCATCTAATGGCCATAGGGGTTTGGGATACAAACCAAAGGCTAAGAAGGATGTAATCTCTTACCATAGGGTTCCATATAGTTATGGAACCAACCCTAGGTCTAGTGGTCAAGCCAAAAATACAAGGGAAGTTATCCCTAAGAGTATTTTTGCAACAAATGTGACTAAGACTTCTAAGAAGTCTAAGAAAGTCACAAAGAAGGTTACAAGGGAAGCAATCCCTAGAGTTGACCTAGAAAAAGTGACCAAGACTTCTAAGAAACCACACAAGGTCACTAGGAAGGTATCTAGGGAAGTTATCCCTAGTGAATACCTAGAGCATCCAAGGAGCACCAATAGGTTTTGGGTTCCTAGGAGCATTTTCTCTATCCCATAGATGGGTTAGAGAGTGTCAACTCTGAGAAGAAGGGTAGTTAACCCAACTTTGAAGAAATTGACACTCAAGGAGCATTTTCAAGGTTTTTGTTAACCTTTGAAAATGAAATGGATTTATTGTTACTCTTGGAAAGAGTAAAATGTGCTATAAAGGAAGAAATTTGAGATGACTTTAAATGGCACAAGAAATCAAGTGTTAAGAAATACCAAATTGGGACTTTCGTATTGTCTTAGGAATTTAAGGCAAATCTAAGCCTTAATTTAAAGTGATTACTCTTGAGGAAAAATGGAATATGCAAACATTTGAGGATATGCTTAATTTTTAAGTGGCATAAACAAATCAAGAGAAATAGAAATGTCAATTTAGGTTTTGGCATTTTTTTGAAGCATTTAGGGCAATCTAGGTTTAACGTTTTAAGTTAAAACAAGTGGTATATTTTGCGTTAGCTAAGTGGTTAAGGATACTTAAAAAGGAAATCTTGGTATATTTTATTTATGTTAAACCTTGCCATGATTGTTTGCCCATCATATGCCATGACATCATGTCTATTTTTGCATTCATGTATTATTATGAAAAATTCAAAAATATCATGTCATGACATTCATACATTATGTAGTTATAGGATATTTTCTTTTGAAAATTATTTCCTTTTGATGTATGCCATAACATAATCATGCATTAAGTTTAATCCCTTGTAATTAAGGACAAATGGCATTTAACAACACTTATTAACAAGTGACATCCTAGGTGGATGTCTAATATCTCTAACATGCCTAGATAGATAAGCATGATCCCTAGAATAGGGCAAAATCAAAGTTTACATCTCACAAAGACCTATAAGATGACTTGTATGTGTTTTGTCCACAATAGATACAAGTGAGATGTTAGGATGATGAACAAAACTAAACATGTTGATTTAGTGCATTTCTTTGAGTTTTAAGTTCATCAAAACGCATAGTTATGTGTTTTCCCATCATTGGGAAAGCTAATGTACAAGTCATGTGCATTAAGCCCAAGGAACATGGTGGGATATTGGTTTTGAAAATGTTTTTAAAAATAATTTTGGAAAACCTTAGTGAAGGCTATCTTTTGATAGTAATCACCATTGAATAGTTATACACAAACTTAAAGAAAACACTAAAGTTTTTGCAAGTTCTCAAGTTTGTGTCAATCTTTGAAAATATGATGTATTTTCATAGAAAACTATTTTTCCATGATAAAGTATGCCCTAAATAATGTCTACACGAAATTTCATGATTTTTAGATTTTTGTAGAATTTTCTAGGGGTTTCTGAAGTTGGCTGAATTTGAAATTCAGCAACTATCAGAGCTCGGATCGATCCATGGATCGATTGGAGTGTTTGAATCAATCAGTGGATCGATTCAGAAGGCAATTCTAGCAAGCAGAAGCTCGCTGGATTGATCAGCCGATCGATCCAAGAAGACTGAATCGATCAGTGGATCGATTCAGCAGGGTTCAATAGATTGGAACCCAACTCCAATCGATCGAAGATGCTGATTTTGGCTGGGAAGGTCTGATTTCAGCATCTTTGAACCTATTTTAGTCTAGGTAACCATTCCAAACCCCTGAAAATACATTTATATACATAAAAAGGGTGTTTTCGTGTGGAAAACAAGGATGGATTGGTTAAGGAAGGCTAAGTTGAAGTTTAGGTTGAGGTTTGTTTCAAATTTTGAATATTTGAACCTCAAAACTTCTAAAATTGGGTTTCCTAAAGTTTTAGGGATTCCAAGTCATTGTTGGTGCAATGACAGAAGTTACCATCATGTCTTTAGGGGGAGGGACTCTTTACAGACATGAAAATTATTTTTCATGAACCTTGGAAGGTGGTTAACCTTCCGTTAAGAATATGCTCAAGGTTGAGTGTTTGAATTTTAATGGGGAGTGGATATCCTCATTATTCAAGTGGCTTCAAGTGGATAATGCTCAAGAATGGGCATTTGCCTACATTGGGGGAGAATGTAGAGTTAAGGATAATGAAGGGTATGAGACCTTCATTATCGTGTTGATCACAACGAGTGAAGTTGTGAACAATGATGAGCAACTCTTCAGGGGGAGAGTTTTCAACAAGTGAATTTGTTGATGTGTGCCCAAAAATGGGGCATGGTTTGATGTGTGCCAATAGGGGGAGAATGAAAGGGAGTAAGTTAGGATTTCATTACCTAGAGGGAGTTTGCCCTCTTAGGGGGAGAATGAAGGGCTTAACTTATGTATTCATTGCCCAGTGGCATGAAGCAGGTTTAGGCTATGGGATTAGCCTAACTTACATGTGGTATTGTAAGTGATAGTGTTGGTATTGTCAAACATCAAAAAGGGGGAGATTGTTGGTGCAATATCCCTCAGGTCAAGGCTGACCTGGTTGACCAAGCTTGAGTCTTGGTTTGAGTTTCGATGTTTGACAATACAGTTGTGCATTTGGGGAAATTGTCTGGTACAATTCCCCTCTGATCAGAGTCTGATCAAGTTGGATGAAAAAGAGGCAAGTAGGTCAAGGTTGACCGGATACTTGACTAGGAAGTCCTAGTGAGTGAAGCTAGGCAGAAGGGAAAATCCTGGTGAGTGAAGTCAGGTGAAAGTCCTAGTGAGTGAAGCTAGGCAGAAGGGAAAATCCTGGTGAGTGAAGCCAGGTGAAAGATCTAGTGAGTGAAGCTAGGCAATTGGGAAGTCCTAGTGAGTGAAGCTAAGCAGGAGGAAAATCCTGGTGAGTGAAGCCAGGTGAAAGACCTAGTGAGTGAAGCTAGGCAATTGTGAAAGTCCTGGTGAGTGAAGCCAGGCAGGAGAAATCCAGAGGGGTCAAGGTTGACCAGACATCTGGTGAGAATCCAAGTAGGTCAAAGGGATTGACCGGATACTTGGCACGAGGAAAAAAAGACCAAGTAGGTCTTAGGGATTGACCGGATACTTGGCAAGAAGAGAAAAATCTAAGTGGGTCAAAGGGATTGACCAGACACTTGGTGAGAGAGTCCTAGCTGGTCAAGGGTGACTGGATGCTAGGTCTTATGTACCAACAAGTCATGGTTGACTAGATGTTGGTTTAGGGGGCTTTGGACTTGGTTTTGGGCAAAAACCAAGATCTGGATTGATCAGCCGATTGATCCAGCAGATTTGGATTGATCCGTGGATCGATCCAGCAGATTTGGATTGATCCGTGGATAGATTTGGATCGATCCGTGGATCGATCCAGCAGATCTGGATCGATCCAGAAGATCTGGATCGATCGGCCGATCGATCCGGTGAGTCCCCGCGAACAGAATCACTCTGGATCGATCGGTGGATCGATCCAAAGGTCCCAATCGATCAGTGGATCGATTGGGACGCTGCTGCTTCGCGCGATAAGTGCTGGATCGATCCGTGGATCGATCCAGGTGTTTTTCCATAGCACAGAGGCGCTCTGGATCGATCCGTGGATCGATCCAAAGCCTCCCCAATCGATTGGGATTCGACAGTTGGCGTCGTTTATAGCTGTTGGCGTGCGGTTCCTTCAGCAGCTCTTCACCGATTCATTCCAGATTCATCATAGCTCCTCCCCAGCACTCTCTAAGCTCCTCACCGCCAGTTCTTGAAGGTTCTTGGAGGTTCATCCAAGTCAAGAGGCGAGGTGCAACGAGAAGAAGAAGAAGCTAGGGTTTTTACTGCATCTCTTGTAAGCTTTTGCTTATTCTTTACTACCCTTTCTTCTACTTGTATTGAGAGTCTTGTAGGGCTTCTCCGCCTTCGGTAGTTACCGAAAAGGAGTGTTTATTAGTGGAGGTGTGTGTGTGTGCGTGGATCCTTGGACTAGTCACCTCTTGTGAGGTGGATACCAAGTAAAATCCTATTGTTAGCATTGTTGTAGTTTGTTTCTTTGTATTCCGCTGCGCATCACTTTGAAGAAACAAGCAACGAAGATCGGCGAGCACACGCGAAGCTATTCCCCCCCCCCCCCCCCCCTCTAGCTACTTTTCGGTCCTAACAGGTAGGTTGATCCTGGTCAGGCAATTCTTGGCCATATGTCCCTCTTGACCACACGTATAACAGTCACTCGTGCCCTTGTGACAAATTCCAGGATGCATCTTTCCGCACGTGGAACACGTAGCATACTTAGGCTGCTTGCTTACGGATCCTCCCTTTTTTTTACCCCACTGCTTTCTTTTAGAGCTCCCCTTCCAAGTTGAGCCATGGCTCTGAGGTTTATTAGTGTCAGAACTCCCTTGACCTTTATTCTCAATCAGTACTGCCTTCTATTGCTTGATACTGTTCAGGTAATGCTCCGTAATCAGGGCACTATTAATCAGCTCTTCTGCAGTCTGCGGTCTATTAATTCCGCCATCTATATTTAAAGCTATCTCTGACCTCAACATTTTGAGCATTAGCCTCGCTCTTTCTCATTCTGTGCTGACCAGCTCGGGGCATAGGTGAGCTAGTCTATTGAATTTCTTCATGGCTTCGTCTACTGATAAATTTCCTTGTCGAAATTCCATGAACTTGTCATAATGTTTATTTGTGACTCGCATATGGAAGAATTCTTCAAAGAAATCAGTCTCAAAGTCAGACCATGTCATTTGATTTACTATTCTTTTTGCCTTGACTCGTTCCCACCATATTCTTACATCTCCAGTGAGGCAAAAGGAGGCACACTTTATCCTTTCTACCTCCGGCTAGTCCAGTAGCTCCATTATACTCTCCAGGGTTTTGAACCATGCCTGAGCATCCCATGGTTCATTGGTTCTAGAGAAGTTCTCTGGTTTCAGTTTCTGCCACTGGATGAGGTATGCTTCTTGCCTCACTACCTTTGTTGGGGCTACAGGTGTAACTGATGGAACTTCAGCTGTGATAGGTGCTACCATATTGGCTTCCAGTGGGACTACCAGAGAAGCTTGCTAGTTAGCAGTCAGGGTAGCAATATCCTCCTGCTGCTCCGCAAGTTGTCTCTGCAGCTGAGCCACTACTTCTAACAGGTTGGGCTGTGGAGAAGACTCATTTCCCACTCATTGAGGTTCATTAACTCTCGACTATCTAGCCAGTGGCCCTCTAGCCATTCTATATATCATAAACCAAACCAGTGAGACATACGTCAACCCATACTCATTCCTACTTGCTATCCTTGCTACTTTCATATATAATCATGCTAAATCTTAACAAGCATTTCTTACTAATCATAATAGAAATAAAATGCATAAAAGTTATGAGCGGATACTTTCTTACTTGGAAGCTGTAGGATCAATGCTTGAGGCGTGTGTGGCAGAAGGGTGGAACTTGCTTTGATACCAAACTGTAACGCCCATCCTACTTATTACCCTAAAACCTAAGTCACGGGCGTTACACTTTTCATACCTTCTAAAGACTTCATTATATGCACACTGCTCAGTTCAAAGATCAACTCTGAACTTGTTCCAACTGTTGAGTCATGGTTTGGAGCGATGCAGAGTTGAGATGAAGTCTAGAGCTGCTAGAGGGTCTGGGTCATGAAACCCTGACTGACCGTGTAGCCTCACCCGAGAAGGAGCTAGTCATGGTCGTGTGGTGATAACAGGCGGTGTGACCTTACCGAGCCCGAGTCTGGGCACGACCGTGTGTACCACACGGCCGTGTAAGGCCTTCCCTACTAGTGCAGGGCACAAACATGTAAAGGGCACACGGTCGTGTCACCTTTGAAGCAAGACCCATCACTTGGCCGTGTGTGTCACACGACCGTGTGACATTTCCAGAGGCAAGCCTTACATAGCCGTGTGTAGCACATAGCCGTGTAACCCCTTCCAAAGACTAGGTTGGGCACGGCCGTGTATACCACACGGCTGTGTAAGCCCTCCAGAGAGGGAACATGGCACGACCGTGTAAATTTACATGGTCATGTCATCTTGGCCGAGAGAAGAAAGTTCGGGGCTGTGTTACTCTACACGGCCGTGTCACGGTCGTGTGGGGATCAGACACGGCTGTGTGGGGATCACACACCCCACTCTGACATGGCCGTGTGAAACCACACGACCGTGTCACCTTGGCTGAGAGTAGGAGATGCACGACCGTGTGAATTCACACGACCGTGTCACCTTGGCTGAAAGGGAGAGGACCGGGGTCGTGTGACTCCACACGACCATGTTACGGGTCTTGTGGGGGGCACACCCAACCCCACAAAAGAGGTTGTTCCCCCCTTTGTTCTCCTCCTTGGACTATCATTCTATCCCTTTTCTTGAGGAAGAGTCTGTGACACACTAATTACTACCAAACTGTAAATCATCATAAGCAACTCTTAACGGTGTTTGTTTCATGCATAGCCATAAGATAGGAAAATACACTACACCAGGGTTTAATATGTTCCTTGCACTAGCAAGTTCCAGGATCTTCTTCCACGGTTCTGACACACACACCCACCGAGCACTGCTCCTACTATCCCCTCTTACTCGAGCTTTCGTTTACCTTTATCTGTAGTAAAAGGAAATGCAAATCTATAAGAGGATGTTTAGTAAGTACCATCTACTCACAAAATGATACACTAAAAGAACACATGCTTTTTAAAATAGCTGGAGGAAAACACAAGCATGCACTTGACAGTAACTCACACTAAAACCATACATCGGAAATATGTACATGACATGCATTTTTAAAACCAGTTTATCATGCGAACCATCAACTTAAAAACCATGCAAGGAATGTAAGGAACACAGGGTTCTTGGCATATTATAGAGTTCATCAAGGCTACACAATATGACTCAACTTCTCAACTTGGGAAGCTTACACTAAAACAAACCATGAAGTTTGAAAACATTTTAGTACATAATTAGTGAAAATAATAATCATCTTGCTTTGGGTCCGACATTGCACCACTTTGCGCGCATCCTTAATAAGATCCAAGGTAACTAATCCCGAACCTATCAAGGTACTAAGGGCGATCTAGGGGCCTAGGGGCGATCTAGGAGGCCACCCATGGACCTTGTGTCCGGTACATGCCTTTCTAATGTAAAATACTTTCTTTTAACTATTAATTTCTTGTACTTGCACTTGCTTGGCATTTAACCAAACACCTTATGTGCGCTTAAATCCCTCGTACTTATATGGAAGCACTTTAGGCACTTGATTATACTTCTTAGTCCCAAAACTTAATGGGAAGCAAATCATGATGATCTAAACATGCTCTTAATTCCAAAACTTTAGAGGGCATCATACATAACATGACATGCTTCTTCCTTAACATGTCTAAAGCATATTTCAATATGCATCTTCTAAATCATGCCTAAAAGACATTACAAAACACATCTTTAAAGCAACTTATACTACAGGTGAGAGATACTTACATCCTTTCGCTATTCCATACGATTATACCACTAGGGTTTTGGGAGAATAAGCCTCCCTTATATGCCTTGGTCTCCGTATTTCTCCTCCCCTACATACTAATCCTCGTGGAGAAGCCTCCTCTTAGGTTCTTTTTGTTGGATTGAGATGCGCTAGAGGGGGGGGTGAATAGCGCTCGCGGCTAATTCGTTTCTTGAATCGGAAAATTATCGGAGTAATTAAAATGCAGCGGAATAAAATAAATAAACACAGTGACACAAAGGGATTTACTTCGTTTGGAGCCTAAGGCGACTCCTAATCGAAGGCCCGCGATCCTTGATCACTTCCGATGGGCAACAACTATAATCTCGATAAGAATTACAAACTAATTACAATGAAAATATTATAACAACTTTATACCGACAACTAAGGAAGAGGAAAGCAGAGCTCCGGGTCGTCGGGAGGTTGTTGCAGCACTTCTGGATCGTGTCATTAGCAGCTAGATGCAGAGAAATCGCTTGGAAGTTGATGTTCCGAAGTGCTGGTCGAAAGCCCCTTATAAAGGGTGTTCAAGGCGCCTTGAAGGCTGTTCAAGGCGCCTTCATGCTGCCGAGTCCTCCGCGTGGATCAAGCTTGAACTGGTCAAAGTTCATCTGCTTAAGGCGCTTTATACCCTGCCCAAGGTGCCTTCCAAGGCGCCTTATACTCCCTTCAAGGCACCTCCATGGATGCTTCGCAGCCAGCTCCAGCCTTGCACCCGAGGCGCCTCCAAGCTCCATGGAGGCGCCTCAGACACTGTTCATCCAAGGGAAAACTTCATTATTTTGTACCTGCAAGATATGTTAGTCCCAAACAATATCTTGTAGCACAAAGTTAGCACATAAAACAACAGTATGAATATGATACAGAAAAATATGACAATCTCCGGACTGTCCGAGTCTGACTTCGGATTTCCGACAGGAAACCCTAGGTCGACCCGACGCCTACTGTTCCCTCTATGGGGAACGCGTCCTCACCTACTCCACTCAGGAGATTTAGCTGTTGCCAGAGCGATCCTCCAGATCGACTGGACATTTGCTCAACACTCGACGCTTCCGGACTTTCTGTTGGACATCCGCTTCCCGGCTAGTCTAGTCTTTCACCTGGTTCGCGACACCAGGACTTTCCACCTAGGGTTACCACCCCCTAGGAATTTTGCTTGAAGCCATCGACCTGCCAAGACTTTCCGCATAGGGTTACCACCCCCTATGACTTAGAGTTACCACCCCCTAGGGTTTTTCCTTTGCCTAACCGCAGCTAGGACTTTCCTGAAATACTCAAACAGACTTGTTAGATTACAAAACACCTTAACTTTGAATCCTTTGCCATTATCAAAACATGAGTTCGATCGTCGGATGCTTCCTGCACCAACAATCTCCCCCTTCTTGATCATGGCAACTCGAATTCAAAGTCAAGTAAACAGATATCACAAACGAATAGATTAACACATTTAACACAAGCAATTTTGCTAAGGTAAATTCTATGAATTTAAAGTATAGGCTCCCCCTTAACTGTTGCTCCCCCTTAACTGTTGCTCCCACTTTATTTTAAGTTTGAATTTGCTACTTTTGAATTTGCTATTCTCCCCCTTTGCCATATATCAAAAAATAAGCAAAAATAGACATCTGATTAAACAAGATTTTGAAAGCACTTAATAGTATATAACTCTCATTTCTTACTTTTAGTTAACGAGACGAAAACTAAAAATTTGGTTTAGGAAGTCAGTTGGTCCTTAAGTCCAAGCATGAGTCAAGTTTAATAGATTGACTTTAAGAGGTATCAGAGCCCTAAAGATCAAAACATGCTTAACCAGAAAACTGGGTGTCCTTTACCAACTGTCTAACCTTTAGCTACTTGCTGATTGCCTATAGGGCAACAGCTTTCACATGGTTAGTCAAGTTAAGTCATTTTGGTCCAGTTAGTTTTGACTAGAGTTAGAAAACTCAACTTGATTGATGTATATTATGTGTTTAACGCCCAGACTCATATTAATGCACAGATATAAGCATTCTTGAGTCTAGGCTGTACCCTATGCATCTCACACCGTTCTAAGTATTTCAAACACAATCAAGGTATACCTAGGTGTTTGTGAGATGCTCTGGCTCAATTCTAGGGGAACAAGATTTCTAGGAGGAAAGCTTAGGCTAAGTCCAAATTTTAAAAAATCTAATAAATTAGAATTTTGAAAACTATTTTACTTAGATTTTGAAAAACAAAAACAAAAATGAGACACCTACTCTACCCAACACATTCCTATTTGCCTTCTAAGTGCACTGAACTCAAGTTTAGGTAAGGGTTTTGTAAAGATGTCAGCTAGGTTTGATTTGGACTCAACATGGTTGAGTGCAATTTCACCTTTAGCTACGTGATCCCTTACAAAATGATGTTTTAACTCTATGTGTTTAGTCCTAGAGTGGTGAATAGGATTTTTGGTCAGATTAATTGAGCTGATATTATCAATAAAGATTTTTGTATTTTTATATTCTAGTTGATAGTCTTTTAATGTATGCATCATCCACAACAATTGAGATGCACATTCTCCTAGAGCTATGTATTCAGCTTCAGTAGTGGATAGAGCAACATGTAACGCCCAAAAATTCTCAAAACTATTTTAGAAATATAGTATAATTATTCTAGAATTTTTAGATATTTTTTCAGAATTTTTAGAGTAGTGGAAGTAGCAAAAATAATTAGAAAAGCAAAATAGCCTAAGCGGGGATTGAACCCGAGACCTATGGCTTAGGGATAATGTTAGTAACCAGTTGAACCCAGCAGGGCCGTGCTGAAAGAAAAGGGAAACATTTATATTTAAGTTTAAGTTGGGCCGAAATTACCCACTTAATATAAATAGGAAATTAGAAGAGGAGTTATGAGATTTTTATTCGTGACTTTCTCCTCCTCACCCTAACCTCACGCCGACTCCCCTTCTTCTCTCCTTCTCTCGGCGCCAACCACAAGGAAGACCTAGGGTTCTCTCCCTAGGGCCCCAAGGACATCTTCCGGTGATAACTCCGGCACGAGGACGCTCTCCTTCGCGAGGGGAACGCTTAGACGCGAGAAGATCGTCGAGAAGTCGTCTCCACCGGAATTCTAGCGAATAGAATTGTAAGGAAATTAGCGTACGAGGTAAGAAACCCCTCACCTGTAGTATAAGTAGCTCCCGTTTGGTTTTATATGCATTAGTTTAGTTATATGCAGATTTTTCGACATATAGGGTGTATTTAACCCTCCTCGCAGGTTTAGGGATTTAGTGAGTACCTTTAGATAGGCCGGACACGTCTTTCCCCCTTCAGTTGGAGGTTTAGATGCTGTTGGGTGCCTAAAGGTAGTCTCCCTAATAGAGAGGGGAGTTAAAGCACACTAAGTGTTCGATAAAATAGCTAGTTAAGTAAAAATGCAAATTAGGCATTTTAACAGCTCAGTTGAATGCGTTAGAAGCATCTAAATCAGTAAATCAGTTTATTCTAGCTTATATGGGACTACGGTCCAATGGGTGGGCTCCCACAGTCGCCTCTGGGTTCAGACAACCTAGCTCTAGGTTCAGATAACCTAGAAACAGTAATTTAGGACAGTTTAGCTATATTCAGTATTTTACTTTTCAGTTGGCACTGTACCGGATTAGATATCCATTGGGTTGGACTCCCACAGTCATCCCTAGGTTCAGATAACCTAGTAAACCCTACTGAATTCGGGACTTGCAAACCCGGGTTTAGTTAGGGATGCGCGCACAGTAAGTACAGTTGACGGGCCCAACAACACATGATTATTATTTTGATCTACTATGCTATTAGTTTTCAAAACTCATAAAATCAGTTATGTTAGTTGAGTTGATCTCAGCTTCAGGTTAGCTTCAGTTAGCTTAGTTCTCTATTATTGTTCTATGTGATTAGCTTGCTATGCCATGTTTCAGCTTACATGTTCAGTTATTTCAGTTTATGCTTGCAACCATAGTATGTCATGCCAGTACATGTTTTCAAATAGCATTCTTTAAAAGCATGTTTGCATCGTTGCATGTTTTAGTGAGGTAGTTGGTTTCTTACTAAGCTTTAAGCTTACAGATTCTACTTTCCTTATACTGCAGATAAAGGTAAAGGGAAAATGGACTAGCAGAGGAGGCTGGAGTTCAATGCAAAGATGGTGTGTGTGGCAGGAACTGGAATAAAAGATCCTCAGGGATTTTAGCAAGCTTAGATAGTTGAATTCTTAGTATTTCTTCTTTCATGCAGTGTTTAGACCTTAGAATGTTTAAACCATGGGAGATTTATTTAGTTTGTTAGTAATTATGTTAGAATGCTGGTTAATAGTTGCTAGAATATATATTCCAATTAATTTTAGAATTGTTGTGTGAGGTTTTGGCACGCCAGTGCAGAAATCGAGTTCAGGGTGAAATCGAACCCGGATCGGTCTGCACCGATCGAGTCGAAGTGTGCCACCGGATCGGTCGGTAAGCGGATCCAGATCAGAGAGTTCGCGTCAGACCGGATCGGTCCGCCGACCGATCCAGGCAGAACAGAGCACTGACCCTCATCGATCGGTGAGCCGATCGGTGAGCTGATCGGTCAGCCGACCGATCAGTGTGCTCCTGGATCGGTTGGTAGACCGATCCAGCCGCATACAGAAGCTTTATAGCTTATGGATCGGTCAGCCGACCGATCCAGAGCCTTTTTCCGTGCCAGTATCAAGCTGGATCGATCACGGGATCGATCCGACAGCTCAATCGATCCATGGATCGATTGAAATGCTTGATTACAGCTAGCAGGACATCCGGGAGGCATAGATGATCTTCCCTAGCATGTGTACAACTCCTAGGTACATCCAGAATATTAAGTTCAGATTTTACAGTAATCAGTTTAGTAAAAAAATTTAATCAATCCAGATTTCCACAATAGTAATTTAGCACAGCATTACGTAACGATCGGCCTTACAGCCTAATCAGTAGAAGGCGGGTCGTTACACAACACAATGTTGCTTTCTGCTTGACCTACTTACTAGGCACTGACCTAGAATCTGACAGTTACCACTTGTACTTTTTCTATCTAATTTGCACCCGGCATTGTCCAAATCAGAATAGCCATAAAGGTCAAAGGTGCAAGTTTTTGGGTACCAAAGTCCTACATTTAGAGTTCCTTTAATATACCTAAGTATTCTTTTAGCATATGTTTGGTGTGAGTCTTTTACACAGGATTGGTATCTTGCGCACATACCTTGTAATACCCACTAAGCTTGTAAGATAAATATATGAATGTGGGATTTTGCCTTAGAAAAATAATAGGAAGTGAGTTGAACCAAAAAGGAAATAAAAAGAAATAAAAATAGGGAGAGGTCAAGGATTGAACCTTGAACCTCTTATATTATATTTCATAGAATTAATGGGTAATGACCAGTTGGGATAGGAATAATATGTTGATAGCAAAGGAGGGAAACTCATGATAAAGGTAAGAGTAAAAGCTAGCCAAAAGGAAACAAGTAAAGAGCAAGAGAAAGGCAATTTGCCTTCCTCCCTTCCTCTCCCTCTTCCTCTTTGTTTTGCCGAAATGTTTAAAGAGGAATTAAGGGGATTCATTCCCCCTTATTTCACCATGAATCATGAGGATAAATAAACAAATAAAAATAAAAATAAAATAGAAAAAAAGGGCTAAGGGAGAAGGAAAGCAAAAACTAAGTTTGCTACCTCTTCCCCCTTAACATAAAAGAGAATATGTAAAGGGAAAATTCTATTTTCTCTCATTTTTCTCATTCTCTCCTCTCCCTCACCGAAACCTCAGTTCCCCTCTCCTCCATTTTCGGCCCCAAGCCTAGGTTTTCTCCTAAGAAAACCTAAGATACAAGGAGGACTTAGCAAAGGAATCAAGGGAAAGGAACTAGAAGAAGAGGCTACTTCTTCTTCTTCATACCTTAGATCCACAAGAGAAAAAGGATGTAAGCTTCCCCTCACCTGTGGTACAAGGCTTTTATGTGTTTTTCGGATTTTATGAAGATTTTAAAACCTAGAAACAAGTTTGAGAAAATTCGGCCAAGAAGAGCTTCCAAAATCTAATGGTGTTTAAACTAGTCTTCACTACATGATAGATTTTTCTATGCTATGTAAAGGGGTTCTTCTTCATGCTTTTATACCTATATGATGCTTGATCAGAGGAGTACTGAACCCTAGAATTTCGGCCAAAAATATTCTTAAGAGGCTAGGGAAATTTATTGTTTCACCCAACTAGTACAAGGTTCTCCCTATGAAATATTAAGGGTTATGTATTAGTGTTTCTTCCTTAGAAGATATTTGAAACTAAAAGAAAACCACTCATATGTTTCGGACAAGAAAGGGTTTAGGGTTATAAAGACTTTTAAATTTAAATAACCATGCTCATGTGTTAGAATACAAAGATCTTAAAGGATTGGTATGCTTGAATATTGCTAGAATTCCATGAACTCCTTCTTAGGGTTTTTCGGCCATGATGAGATGGATGGCTTAGAAAAGCTTAAACAAAATTTTAATATGCTCAAGACCTCTGTGCTATTTAGATATGAAAGTTGGTTAATGCCCTCATGCTTAATTAGGGTGTAGAAAAATTAGTTGCATGACATATAACATGTATGACCACAAGGGGTCCTAGCTTATTCATGAACCAATTTGTATACATGTTTCTTAGTAACTTTTGCCATGAAACTTACTTAGGTTTTTCATGCTTTAGGACACTTAAAAACCTAGCTAAGGAATGGTAGGTTTCGGCCATGAGAAAAAAATAAAAGAAAAAGAGGAAAAGAAACCTAGAAAGCCTAAGACACAATTCATATGTATACTCATTATGCTTGTCCTTATACATGCTATGAAACTTGTATAAATTCTCATGCTTTTAGGCTATTTGAAGCAAGTTCATATTCTGTGAGTTTCGGCCAAGTAGGGTTTAAAAGACCTAGAGGCCTTAGAAATGAAACCAAATGTGTTAAAAGTACTTATTATGAAAATAGGATAATGTGTTGATTGTTTCACATGCTTGTATAATTTTTCCATGACCTAAATGAACCCTTGAATGTTTCGGTCATGAAGGAATAGATGCCCTAGAAACCCTAGGACTTAAATTAAATATGCTCATGTCACCCTACATGAAATATGATAAGTAGAAAGCCAAGGTTCAATTACTATATGTTGTTTTATGACCTAAAATGATGCTAGGGTATGTTTCGGCCATAACTATTGTATGATGCCTTGTATGAATTTATACATAATGTTAGTCCAAGTTCACATGCTTGTATGCTTGTTTGTAGCCCTAATGAGAACTTGTTAAATTTCGGCCATGACATATGTTAAGGGCTAATTCAAATGTGTCAAATGTGTTTACCTTGTTCCTTGGTAGAAATGTTATAAATATGATTTAAAGTTGTCCATGCTTTTATGTCATATGGAACCTTGTTTTACACCTTAAGGTTTCGGCCATATGAAATTAGGGACTTGAGGAACTTAGAAACTAAGTTAATCATGTTTATAATGCTTCCTATGAAAATGTTATGATGATAATTTAGGTGCCACATGCTTGGATGTTGTGTTTAACCTAAATTGAGCTCTAAAGGGTTTCAGCCACAAGGGTTTAGGAAGCTTAAAACCAAGATAAATATGATACCATGTTTCCTATGATAGGATAATCACAAGATACACCCTTATGCTTAATATGTATGCTTGTGATTTATGACTTATGATATGATATGCATGCTTTTATGATATGATATGCTTTGTGCTTAAAATATGCATGCTTATGTTATGATGTGAGGTTAAATTATGCATGCTTTGATGCTATGTTTAGTGCTTAAAATATGCATGCTTTCATGATATGCTATGTGGTTAAATCATGCATGCTTGATGATATGCTTTATGCTTAAGATATGCATGTTTTTATGATCTATGCCTAAGTGATGCATATTGTTATGACATGATGTATGCCTAAGTGATGCATACCTTTATGATATGATGTATGCCTAAGTGATGCATACCTTTATGACATGATGTATGCCTAAGTGATGCATACCTTTATGATATGATGTATGCCTAAGTGATGCATACTTTTATGACATGATGTATGCCTAAGTGATGCAAACTTTTATGATATGATGTGTGCCTAAGTGATGCATGCTTTTATGATACATGATATGTATGACATGTACTTTACTTTATATGTGAGTGGCTTGTACCAAGGGTGGGCTCCATAAGCGCCCCGGGGACTAAGGACCTCGTTAGGGATGGGCTCCTAAGTGCCCCTAGGACTAAGGGCCTAGTATGTTTGCCTCGTAGGGTTCAAGACTTGCTACCTTGGACCTACAAGGTTGCGCGCAATATGTAAGTGGTACATAGCCGGGATCCCCCTTATGTTGAGATTATTTTCAAGTATATATGTAAAAGAAAATGGTTTTAAAGATCATGAGACATACACATGTTTTTCGGATACATGTTTTCCAAAATCATATTGCATACACCTTATGATTATGCTATGTTTCATGTTATGCTCTTGATTATGATATGCCATGATAAGGATGATTATGTTATGTTCATGCTATACCTTATAGACATGTTTCGGCCATGGATTTGTTGATGCTTGATATATAAATTTCGGCCATGGATATGATGATGACTTGATGTACATGTTTCGGCCATAGTATGATGCTTTGATATACATGTTTCGGCCATGCTTTGATATACCATGATACTTGTTTGTTATGCCATGTCTAGCTATGTTTTATGCAATGCACTATGTATATGTTTCGGCCATGATGATGCTTGATATGCTATGACTAGTTGTGATTATATTATGATGCATGATATGTTTGAATAGAATGCTATGTTATGCCATGATTAGTTGAGATTATGACTTGTTGATGCATTCTTGATTATGTGCTGATTGTTGGTTTTAGTGAGTAGGAAAGGAACTTACTGAGCCATGAGTGCTCATAGCTTACTTTCCATGTACCACAGATAAAGGAAAAAGCTGGATGAGTTAGAGGAGCAGCAGGAGGGGCAACGAAGATGTGTGTGGCAGTGGCTAGGCAACCAAATAAATAAGAACCTGCTTAAAGTTTCTTTAAAGAACTATGCATTGGTATTTTATGACTTGTGATACCTAAACATGTGTGGCTTGACATTATGGTTCCACTGGATTTGATGTATGATTTTGATGCCATGTGATAGTATAGTTCAAAAGAAATTTAAAAGAAAAGTTTTATTAAAACTATGAAAATTATTTTAAGTCTTCCGCTGTTTTAAAAAGAAAAATTTATACGTAGAGTATCGTAGCCCCGTCCCTTAGGGTAGCAGGGAGGGCGGGCGTTACATATCTACTACAAACAATATGTCGGGTCGGCTTGCAGTTAGGTAAAGTAAGCTACCTATGGCACTCCTATAGTACTTTGGATCTACTGGTTTTCCTTCAGGGTCAGAATCAATGTTAATGTTGGTTGCCATTGGAGTATTTATAATTTTTGAATTTTCCATGCAGAATTTTTTAATTAACTCCTTAGCATATTTAGTTTGATAAATGTAGATTCCATCTTTGGTTTGTTTAATTTGTAAGCCCAAGAAGAAGTTGAGTTCCCCAACCATACTCACTTCGAATTCATTTTCCATTAATTTAACAAATTCTTTTAAAAACTTAGAGTTAGTTGAGACAAAAATTATGTCGTCAACATAGATTTGGACTATAAAGATGTCTTTTTCTATAGTTTTTACAAATAAGGTCGGGTCTATTTGTCCTTGGTTAAAGCCTTTGGATATTAAGTAATTAGATAATCTTTCATACCATGCCCTAGGGGCTTGTTTTAGTCCATATAACTCCTTTTTAAATTTGAATACATGGTTTGGGTAGTCTAAGTCTTCAAATCCTAGAGGTTGGCTTACGTATACCTCTTCCTTGATAAACCCATTTAAAAAGGCTGACTTAACGTCCATTTGGTATAACTTAAACCCTTTATTTGCTGCATAGGATAATAACATCCTAATGGATTCGAGTCTAGCTACCGGAGTATAGGTTTCATCATAGTCTAAGCCTTCGACTTGACTAAACCCATTGGCTACTAGCCTAGCTTTGTTTCTTATTATATCACCGTGATCATCCAACTTGTTCCTAAAAATCCATTTGGTGTCTATTATTGATTTATCTATGGGTTTAGGTACTAGGTCCCAGACTTGGTTTCTCTCAAATTGTGCTAGTTCTTCCTGCATTGCTATGATCCAGTCTGGGTCAAGTAGGGCTTCGTCTATAGTCTTAGGTTCAATTTTAGAAATAAGGGCAATCTGACTAAGATTTCTATAGGAGGATCTAGTTCTGACTCCTAGGCAAACAGAGAGCACAGACGCTCACTGATCGGTCAGCCAACCGATCAGTGAGCCACTGGATCGGTCAAGCCGACCGATCAGTGTGCTCCTGGATCGGTCGGTAGACCGATCCAGCCGCATACAGAAGCTTTATAGCTTATGGATCGGTCAGCCGACCGATCCAGAGCCTTTTTTCGTGCCAGTATCAAGCTGGATCGATCACGGGATCGATCCGACAGCCCAATCGATCCATGGATCGATTGAAATGCCTGATTACAGCTAGCAAGACATCCGGGAGGCATAGATGATCTTCCCTAGCATGTGTACAACTCCTAGGTACATCCAGAATATTAAGTTCAGATTTTACAATAATCAGTTTAGTAAAAAAATTTAATCAATCCAGATTTCCGCAATAGTAATTTAGCACAGCATTACGTAACGATCGGCCTTACAGCCTAGTCAGTAGAAGGCGGGTCGTTACAGAGTGGTATCAGAGCCAGGTTCCATACTTCCTACACACACATCAGCATTGAACCTACAGCTTCCAAGTAAGAATACCTCTGCTTTGATTATGTTTCTTGCTTTCTTGTTATAGTTCATGTTTATAGATAACTGATGCATGTTAGTATGTGATAGTAGATAACATGATAGCAATAGTTATACAATTATAATTGTATTAGTTATGCATGTCCTATCCTCCATGTCTTTAGAAATGGCACGAGGACGCCCAGCTAGAAGGACACCAGCTACTGAGCCCCAGCATGAGGCAGGCAGTTCAGTGCCTCCCCCAGACCTTACAGCACTAGTGGCTCAGTTACAGCAGCAGGAAATAGCCACCTTAAAGGCTAGTCAGCAGAACACTCCCACTGTCACCCCAGAGCCTAACTTAGCGACACTAGTGGTCTTAGAGGTTCCACCAGTCCAGCCTACAGCACTAGTAGCCCCAGCAACAGAGGCAAGGAGAGAAGCCTATCTGATCCAGTGGCAGAGAGTCAAGCCAGAGAACTTCTCAGGCACTAGTGAACCATGGGATGCACAAGCCTGGTTCAAAACACTGGAGAGTACGATGGAGCTTCTGGACTGGCCAGAACACGAGTGTGCCTGACAGGGGATGCACGCATGTGGTGGGAGAGAATTAGAGCGAAGCGCCCAGTGAACCAGATGTTGTGGGCTAACTTCGAGAAGGAGTTCTTTGAGGAATTCTTTCACATGCGGGTCACGAACCGCCACTACAATGAGTTCACAGAGTTTCGTCAGGGCAACCTTTCAGTGGAGGAAGCCGTGAAGAAATTCAACAGGTTGGCTCGTCTATGCCCAGAACTAGTCAGCACAGAAAAAGAACGAGTCCGGTTGATGCTCAAAATACTGAGGCCGGAAATAGCAATGAACGTGGCTGGCGGCATCCACAGGCCGCAAACCACCGAAGAACTAGTCAGCAGCGCCTTGACCACTGAGCACTACCAGAATAATATCAAGCAGCAGAAGCAAATCCTCTCAGAACCTAAGGGTCAAGGAGGCTCAGGTACCCAGAAACAGCAGGGCCACAGCTCTCATGGCTCTAACTGGAAAGGGAACTCCAGCAACAAGCGCAAACCAGGGAGTTACCCAAAAGGAGGACCAGCCAGCAAGCAGCCCAGTTATCCAAAGTGTGCTACTTGTGGGAAATTCCATCCTGGAGTTTGTCGTAAGGGCACACGAGGATGCTTTGAATGTGGACAAGAGGGGCACATGGCTAAGCAGTGCCCAAACAAGACCAGTCTTCCTCAGCCATAGCCGATTCAGTACGGAGGCCAGCCATCTCAGTTACATCAGATGCAGGCCGCTTTAGATGGTCCACACATCAGCCAGGGCAGATTAGAAGCCCCTCCAGCTATGACCAATGCGAGGATCTACTCACTCACCAGAGAGGACGTAGCAAATGCTTCGACAGTTGTTACAGGTCAGATTAGTATTTTTCAGCAAATAGCAACTGTCTTATTCGATACGGGGGCAACCCATTCTTATATAGCCAGGGCATTCGTAAACAAGTTAGCAATACCTCCAGAGGTACTCAGTAGTCAGTTTCTGACGACATTACCTTTGGGAGAAATTATGGCATCTACGCACTGGCTCAGAGCAGTATCAGTTATTATAGCAGACAGAGAACTCTTTTGTGATATGATAGTGCTAGATATGACTGACTACAATGTCATCTTTAGAATGGACTTCCTGATTAGATACGGTGCTTCCATAGAGTGCCGTAAACAGAAAGTCATTTTCCAACCCGAAGTAGAAGCACAGTTTGAATACATCGGGGAACCAAGAAGAAAGGCCAAGAAGTTTCTCTCAGCTCTGAAGGCACAGAGGTTGATGGATTCAGGATGTACGGGGTTCTTAGCACACGTAGTCGGTACCAGTCAGGACAAGGACCAAAAGCTAGCAGAGGTCTGAGTCGTATGTGACTACCCAGCAGTCTTCCCTGAAGAGTTACCAGGCCTAGCACCAGACAGGGAGATCGAATTTGAGATAGAGCTCATTCCCGGTACAAATCCTATCTCCAAAGCACCTTACCGCATGGCTCCAGCAGAACTGAAGGAACTTCATGAGCAACTACAGGAGCTGCTTGACAAGGGCTTCATACGTCCTAGTCACTCACCTTGGGGAGCGCCAGTGTTGTTCGTGAAGAAGAAGGACGGGAGCATGCGCCTGTGTATAGATTACAGAGCGTTGAACCAAGTTACCATCAAGAATAGGTATCCTCTTCCCAGAATTGATGACCTGTTCGATCAGCTAAAGGGAGTAGCAGTGTTCTCTAAGATAGACCTCAGATCAGGTTATCATCAGGTGAAGGTTAAAGAAGGGGATATACCCAAGACAGTATTCAGGACCAGATACAGACATTATTAGTTCGTAGTCATGCCCTTTGGCGTGACAAATGATCCAGCTACTTTCATGGACCTCGTGAATAGGGTATTCAGAGAATACTTAGATAAGTTTGTTATCGTGTTCATCGACGACATTCTTATCTATTCCAGAACTCAGGAAGAACATGCAGAGCACCTGAAAACAGTATTGCAGACCCTTCAGCAGAACCAGTTGTACGCCAAGTTCACAAAATGTGAATTTTGGTTAGATCAGGTGTCCTTCCTGGGTCACATCATCTCAGAGGATGGTATCATGGTAGACCCCAGTAAGATAGAAGCTGTGAGCAACTGGAAAAGACCCAAGAACGCCAGTGAGATCAGAAGCTTTCTGGGATTAGCAGGCTATTACAGAAAATTCGTAGAGGACTTCTCCAGGATAGCCTCCCCACTGACAGCTCTTACCAGAAAGAACAGAAAATTTCAGTGGACAGAGGACTGCGAGAATAGTTTCAGCGAGCTGAAAAGGAGATTGACCAGTGCACCTATTCTGACTCTACCAGAAAATACAGACAGCTTTGATATATATAGTGATGCCTCTAAATTGGGATTAGGAGCAGTACTGATGCAAAATGGCAAGGTGATAGCCTATGCCTCCAGACAACTCAAGGATTATGAGAAGAACTATCCTACTCATGACCTTGAGCTTGCAGCAGTGGTGTTCGCTCTCAAAATTTGGAGACATTACTTGTATGGAGCTCAGTGCAGAGTGTATACAGATCATCAGCGTCTGAAGTACTTCTTCACTCAGAAGGATCTGAATATGTGACAGCGCAGATGGTTAGAGCTGGTCAAGGACTACGATATAGACATCCTCTACCACCCAGGGAAAGCAAATAGGGTAGCAGATGCACTTAGCAGAAAGTCCAGTGCTACCCTATTATCTCTAGTAGCCATGTCACCACCCCTACAGAAAGAGATCACAGATTTCGGTCTTGAACTCATAGTTGGACAGCTCTCTACTATGACCTTAGAGTCGACCTTGCTTGGTGACATCCAGACAGCTCAGGAACAGGATCCTGAAATTCAGAAAATCAAGCAATGATTAGCAGAAACAGAAAGTGGAGAGCTTAGAGTGTCAAATAGCGGGGTGTTGTATTTTGGTGACAGATTATGTGTTCCAGATCAGGAGGAACTACAGAGGAAAATCCTAGACGAGGCTCACAAGACTCCCTACGCGATGCATCCTGGCTCCACCAAAATGTATCAGGACTTGAAGAAACATTTTTGGTGGCCTGGGATGAAGAGAGACATCGCTCGATATGTCAGCACCTGCCTAACCTGTCAGAGGGTTAAGGCAGAACATCAGAGACCAGGAGGAGTTTTGCAGCCTATTCAGATTCCAGAATGGAAGTGGGAAGACATTTCTATGGATTTTATAGTGGGATTACCCAGAACCACGAATGGTTTTGATACCATCTAGGGAATAGTCGACAGATTGACTAAATCAGCCCACTTCTTAGCTATCAGGATATCCTACTCCATGGAACAGCTAGCTCAGTTGTATCTCAAGGAGATCGTTAGATTACATGGAGTCCCACGAACCATTATTTCAGACAGAGATAGTAGGTTCACATCACACTTCTGGAAGTGTGTACAGTCAGCTTTGGGCACGAAGTTAAAGTTTAGCACACCCTTCCATCCTCAGACAGATGGACAGACGGAGCGAGTAAATCAGGTACTCGAAGATATGCTCCGAGCATGTGCCCTAGATTTCAAAGTAAGTTGGTGCAAATATCTGAGTCTAGCAGAATTTGCATACGACAACAGCTATCAGGCCACTATCGGTATGGCACCTTACGAGGCTCTCTATGGGCGGAGGTGTAGATCTCCAATCTGCTGGTATGAGAGTGGTGAATAGAAAGAACTAGAGCTTCAGACAGATCTAGTAGCAGATACCACAGCAGCTATACAGCAGATCCGCCAAAGGATAGAGACAGCGCAGAGCCGCCAGAAGAGCTATGCTGATACACGGTGCAGACCCTTAGAGTTTTCAGTTGAGGATTCAGTGTTCCTCAAAGTAGCTCCCATGAAGGGAGTAATGCGTTTTGGGAAGAAGGGCAAGCTAAGTCCCAGATATGTGGGACCATACCTTATCAGTAGAAGAGTGGGCAAGGTAGCATATGAGCTAGAGCTACCCCAGGAAATGTCAGCTGTCCACAACGTATTTCATGTCTCTATGCTGAAGAAGCATACCCCAGATGCCACCCAGGTGATTGAGCCCCAGTCGGTATAGATCCGCGAAGACCTCAGCTATAACAGTCGGCCTATTCAGATAATAGACCGAGCAGTTAAGAAATTGCGGAACAAAGAAGTACCATTAGTCAAAGTTATTTGGCACAGTCACACAGCAGAAGAGGCAACTTGGGAGACAGAAGCCAGCATGAGACAGAAGTACCCAGAATTGTTCTAAGCTCGAGGATGATCTTTTTATAAGGTATGGGGGATTGTAACGCCCGAAAATTCTCAAAACTAATTTAGAAATATAGTATAATTATTTTGGAATTTTTAGATATTTTTCCAGAATTTTTAGAGTAGCGGAAGTAGCAAAAATAATTAGAAAAGCAAAATAGCCTAAGCGGGGATTGAACCCGAGACCTATGGCTTAGGGATAATGTTAGTAACCAGTTGAACCCAGCAGGGCCATGCTGAAAGAGAAGGGAAACATTTATATTTAAGTTTAAGTTGGGCCGAAATTACCCACTTAATATAAATAGGAAATTAGAAGAGGAGTTATGAGATTTTTATTCGTGACTTTCTCCTCCTCACCCTAACCTCACGCCGACTCCCCTTCTTCTCTCCTTCTCTCGGCGCCAGCCACAAGGAAGACCTAGGGTTCTCTCCCTAGGGCCCCAAGGACATCTTCCGGCGATAACTCCGGCACGAGGACGCTCTCCTTCACGAGGGGAACGCTTAGACACGAGAAGATCGTCAAGAAGTCGTCTCCACCGGAATTCTAGCAAATAGAATTGTAAGGAAATTAGCGTACGAGGTAAGAAACCCCTCACCTGCAGTATAAGTAGCTCCCGTTTGGTTTTCTATGCATTAGTTTAGTTATATGCAGATTTTTCGACATATAGGGTGTATTTAACCCTCCTCGCAGGTTTAGGGATTTAGTGAGTACCTTTAGATGGGCAGGACAAGTCTTTCCCCCTTCAGTTGGAGGTTTAGATGCTGTTGGGTGCCTAAAGGTAGTCTCCCTAATAGAGAGGGGAGTTAAAGCACACTAGGTGTTCGATAAAATAGCTAGTTAAGTAAAAATGCAAATTAGGCATTTTAACAGCTCAGTTGAATGCATTAGAAGCATCTAAATCAGTAAATCAGTTTATTCTAGCTTATATGGGACTACGGTCCAATGGGTGGGCTCCCACAGTCGCCTCTGGGTTCAGACAACCTAGCTCTAGGTTCAGATAACCTAGAAACAACAATTTAGGACAGTTTAGCTATATTCAGTATTTTACTTTTCAGTTGGCACTGTACCGGATTAGATATCCATTGGGTTGGACTCCCACAGTCGTCCCTAGGTTCAGATAATCTAGTAAACCCTACTGAATTCGGGACTTGCAAACCCGGGTTTAGTTAGGGATGCGCGCTAGTTGCCGGGCCCAACAGCACATGATTATTATTTTGATCTACTATGCTATTAGTTTTCAAAACTCATAAAATCAGTTATGTTAGTTGAGTTGATCTCAGCTTCAGGTTAGCTTCAGTTAGCTTAGTTCTCTATTATTGTTCTATGTGATTAGCTTGCTATGCCATGTTTCAGCTTACATGTTCAGTTATTTCAGTTTATGCTTGCAACCATAGTATGTCATGCCAGTACATGTTTTCAAATAGCATTCTTTAAAAGCATGTTTGCATCGTTACATGTTTTAGTGAGGTAGTTGGTTTCATACTAAGCTTTAAGCTTACAGATTCTACTTTCCTTATACTGCAGATAAAGGTAAAGGGAAAATGGACTAGCAGAGGAGGCTAGAGTTCAATGCAAAGATGGTGTGTGTGGCAGGAACTGGAATAAAAGATCCTCAGGGATTTTAGCAAGCTTAGATAGTTGAATTCTTAGTATTTCTTCTTTCATGCAGTTTTTAGACCTTAGAATGTTTAAACCATGGGAGATTTATTTAGTTTGTTAGTAATTATGTTAGAATGCTGGTTAATAGTTGCTAGAATATATATTCCAATTGATTTTAGAATTGTTGTGTGAGGTTTTGGCACGCCAGAGTGTTGAAATCAGAGTTCCAGGGTGAAATCAGAACATAGATCGGTCTACAGACCGATCAGATTCGAGTTGTGCCGCTGGATTGGTCAGCCGACCGATCCAGATGCGAACAGAGAGTTCGCGTCTGCACTGGATCGGTCCGCTGACCGATCCAGAGGCGAACAGAGAACACAGACGCTCACTGATCGATCAGCCGACCGATCAGTGAGCCACTGGATCGGTCAAGCCGACCGATCAGTGTGCTCCTGGATTGGTCGGTAGACCGATCCAGCCGCCTACAGAAGCTTTATAGCTTATGGATCGGTCAGCCGACCGATCCAGAGCCTTTTTCCATGCCAGTATCAAGCTGGATCGATCACGGGATCGATCCGACAGCCCAATCGATCCATGGATCGATTGAAATGCCTGATTACAGCTAGCAGGACATCCGGGAGGCATAGATGATCTTCCCTAGCATGTGTACAACTCCTAGGTACATCCAGAATATTAAGTTCAGATTTTACAGTAATCAGTTTAGTAAAAAAATTTAATAAATCCAGATTTCCACAATAGTAATTTAGCACAGCATTACGTAACGATGGGCCTTACAGCCTAGTCAGTAGAAGGCGGGTCGTTACACAACACAATATTGCTTTCTGCTTGACCTACTTACTAGGCACTGACCTAGAATCTGACAGCTACCACTTGTACTTTTTCTATCTAATTTGCACCCGGCATAGTCCAAATCAGAATAGCCATAAAGGTCAAAGGTGCAAGTTCTTGGGTACCAAAGTCCTATATTTAGAGTTCCTTTAATATACCTAAGTATTCTTTTAGCATATGTTAGGTGTGACTCTTCTGCACAGGATTGGTATCTTGCGCACATACCTACTACAAACAATATGTCGGGTCGGCTTGCAGTTAGGTAAAGTAAGCTACCTATGACACTCCTATAGTACTTTGGATCTACTGGTTTTCCTTCAGGGTCAGAATCAATGTTAATGTTGGTTGCCATTGGAGTATTTATAATTTTTGAATTTTCCATGCAGAATTTTTTAATTAACTCCTTAGCATATTTAGTTTGATAAATGTAGATTCCTTCTTCAGTTTGTTTAATTTGTAAGCCCAAGAAGAAGTTGAGTTCCCCAACCATACTCACTTCGAATTCATTTTCCATTAATTTAACAAATTCTTTTAAAAACTTAGAGTTAGTTGAGACAAAAATTATGTCGTCAACATAGATTTGGGCTATAAAGATGTCTTTTTCTATAGTTTTTACAAATAAGGTCGGATCTATTTGTCCTTGGTTAAAACCTTTGGATATTAAGTAATTAGATAATCTTTCATACCATGCCCTAGGGGCTTGTTTTAGTCCATATAACTCCTTTTTTAATTTGAATACATGGTTTGGGTAGTCTAAGTCTTCAAATCCTAGAGGTTGGCTTACGTATACCTCTTCCTTGATAAACCCATTTAAAAAGGCTGACTTAACGTCCATTTGGTATAACTTAAACCCTTTATTTGCTGCATAGGATAATAACATCCTAATGGATTCGAGTCTAGCTACCGGAGCATAGGTTTCATCATAGTCTAAGCCTTTGACTTGACTAAACCCTTTGGCTACTAGCCTAGCTTTGTTTCTTATTATATCACCGTGATCATCCAACTTGTTCCTAAAAACCCATTTCTGTCTATTATTGATTTATCTATGGGTTTAGGTACTAGGTCCCAGACTTAGTTTCTCTCAAATTGTGCTAGTTCTTCCTGCATTGCTATGATCCAGTCTGGGTCAGGTAGGGCTTCGTCTATAGTCTTAGGTTCAATTTTAGAAATAAGGGCAATCTGACTAAGATTTCTATAGGAGGATCTAGTTCTGACTCCTAGGTTTGGGTCACCCAAAATCTGGTCAAGTGGGTGAGAGGTACTTACTCTAGTTGGTCTTATCTGTGGGTCAGAAACTGGTTTTTCTGACTCATTAAGGTTAGGTTGGATTTCATCATCTTCTATAGCTCTTGGAGTGATGTCAATATTTTCATTTATATTGGATAGGTTGTTTTCTTCATCAAATATTACATTAGTTGTTTCTTCAACTTTCAAGGTATTTTGATTATATACTCTAAAGGCCCTGCTGGTAGAGGAGTATCCTAAAAATATTTTTTGGTTAGACTTGGGTGTAAATTTTCCTAAGTAATCTTTAGTATTTAAAATGTGAACTTTACACCCAAATAGTTTTAGATAGTTCAGATTGGGAATTTTATGGTAGTAAAGTTCATAAGGTGTTTTATTGTGAGGTTTGTTAATTAAAATTCTGTTTTGAATGTAATTTGCAGTATTTATTGCTTCAGCCCAAAATTGATGACTTAAATTATATTCGTTTAGCATAGTCCTAGCGACTTCTTGTAGTGTTCTATTTTTACGTTCCACTAGACCATTTTGTTGGGGGGTTATAGGACATGAAAATTCATGTTGGTATCCATTTATTTTACAAAATTGGGTAAACCTATAATTTTAAAATTCCCCCCCGTGATCACTTCTTATTCTCTTAATTTTAGTATCTTTTTCATTTTCCGTTAATTTGTAAAAATTACTAAATATTTCATAGGTTTCATCTTTTGTTTTTAGGAATTTTACCCATGTGTACCTAGAGTAGTCATCAATTATTACTAAGCAATATTGGTTCTTGCTTAGTGATTTGGCTCCATGTGAATCAAATAGGTCAAGGTGAAGGAGCTCAAGTACGGAGTTAGTTCTTTCTAGGTTGGTTGACTTGTGGCTTGACTTGGTTTGTTTTCCTTTTTGACACGCATCACAGATTGAGTTTTCAATAAATTTTAATTTGGGCAAACCTCTAACTAGACCATTTTGACTCATTTTTGAAATGAGTCTAGTGTGCGTGTGACCCACCACAGTTGGGTTTCCTCTTGTTGTGTCAAGAGACACTTTATTGAGGATTTTGATAGGTCAATTGTGTAGATGCTATTCTTCCTAAGTCCCTTAAGTCTAATCTTAGGGTTTTCGATGTTTTTAACTAGACATCCAGATTTATCAAAATTGACTAGATATCCGCTGTCACACAATTGACTTATACTTAGTAAATTAAAGTTAAAATTTTCAACCAATAAAACATTTTGAATAATGAAATCGGAACTAAGTTCAATATTACTTTTTCCGATTACTTTAAGTTTACCGTCGTTGCCGAATGCAACTGATCCTAAATTCTTGTACTTGAGTTTAGTAAACTTCAACTTATCTCCAGTCATGTGTCTGGAGCATCCACTATCCAACATACATTGATCCAATTCCTACACATGAAGTAGTTTGAATTGGTTTTTAATGGATTCAAAGATAGCTTTATTGAAGTAGACTCCTTAGATTTTCTATCTCACTCAATTGTATACGAAGTAAGTTAGCAAACAATTAATCCTCTGGTTATTTTTAATTAACGTTTTGAAAAGTTTTGGAAAATATTTTGAAAATAATTTAAACTTAATTAATTTTGAACATGATTAATTTTGAAAATAATTGTTAAGTTAAATAATTTTGAAAATAGTTTTAAAGTTAAATAATTTTTGAAAAATAATTTTAAAGTTAAATAATTTTGAAAAATAATTTTAAAGTTAAATAATTTTGAAAATAGTTTCAAAAATAATTTTGAAATTGAGTTTTAAAAATAATTTTGAAATTGAGTTTTAAAATAATTTTGAAATTGAGTTTTAAAAATAATTTTGAAATTTGAGTTTTAAAAATAATTTTGAAATTGAGTTTTAAAAATAATTTTGAAATTTGAGTTTAAAAATAATTTTGAAATTGAGTTTTAAAAATAATTTTGAAATTGAGTTTAAAAATAATTTTAAAATTTGAGTTAAAATTAATTTTGAAATTGAGTTTTAAAATTAATTTTGAAATTTAGTTTTAAAATTAATTTTGAAATTTAGTTTTAAAAATAATTTTGAAATTGAGTTTAAAAATAATATTGAAATTGAGTTTTAAAAATAATTTTGAATTTGAGATTTAAAATAATTTTGAAATTGAGTTTTTAAAATAATTTTGAAATTGAGTTTTAAAAATAATTTTAAAATTTAGTTTTAAAAATAATTTTGAAATTGAGTTTAAAAATAATTTTGAAATTTGAGTTTTTTAAATAATTTTGAAATTGAGTTTTAAAAATAATTTTTAAATTGAGTTTTAAAAATAATTTTGAAATTGAGTTTAAAAATAATTTTGAAATTTGAGTTTTTAAAATAATTTTGAAATTGAGTTTTAAAAATAATTTTGAAATTGAGTTTTAAAATAGTTTTAAAATTGAAAATTGTTCAAGTTAATTAAAGATAATTTAATTGTTAATTAACTTGATTTAAGTTCAAGTCAATTTTAATTTTTTAGTCATCTCACCCGATCTAAATTGTTAATCAGGGAATCCTATAATTGTTGTGAGATGAATTATTGTTGAATTCAAGAGTCTGGTTTAACTTTGTGTTAGATTCAGGTTTAGCTTTGGGTTCAACAAGTAAGCATTCTTTGATTAAACTTCTGGGCTATGGTGAGTCACAAGGAGCTCATTAAAGTAACCATGCCTTCGAGGTTTTCCAAATAGTCCTACCCATTGAACTTAATACTAATCCTTGGTCTAACTAGTTAGGATCCATTTAAGGGTAGCTTCGGTCAGTTCCACTTGGCCAAATGCACCAGGTCGAAGCCATATCTTCCTAGACATGCGATGCCCAAGCTTCCCTAACGTACTATCATCCAAAAACTTCACCAGTACTGTGGGTCAAGTTAAACCTAACCTGTTTTAATCTAACCTTAATTACCCTGCCGGGTAATCTACTCTTGTTTTACCCATTTCAGGTTCATTAGGTTCAATTACCCAATCGGGTAGTTCAGTTGGGGGTGCCAGCTAGTCTGGTTCCTCCATCTATATTTGATTTTGAATTTTAAATTTTGAATTTATAGGTTAATTTCGAATTTTTAATTTAATTTTGACTTTTTAATTTGATTTTGATTTTTTGAATTTTGAATTTATAGGTTAATTTCGATTTTTTAATTTGATTTTGACTTTTTTGAATTTTGAATTTATAATTTAATTTCGAATTTTTAATTTAATTTCGACTTTTTAATTTGATTTTGATTTTTTGAATTTTGAATTTATAATTTAATTTCGAATTTTTAATTTAATTTCGAATTTTTGAATTTTGAATTTATAATTTGATTTGTTTTTTGAATTTTGAATTTATAATTTGATTTGTTTTTTTGAATTTTGAATTAAATTTCAAATTTTTAAGATGGTTTTTCTTTTTGCTCCCCTTGGATCATGGCCTCGATATGGTCTATCAAGGTAGTGTATTTGATCCTTCGGAACCTAGTATTGGCCAAGTCCAACTTGATTGATCAATTTAGACTTGGGGACCCATGCTTGGACTGATTTACTACTTTGTTTGTTTATTAAGGATAAATAAGATTTATATTTCTTTTTACTTTTATATCCTAGCCCAGTTCTATTGTAAACGGCTCTTTGTGTCCCAAGAATTAGGTCCAGATTCTTGGAGCCCAAAGAAAACCGTTCTAAGGTAGTTTTTATATCTTTGACCTGATTTTTCAAACTAGAATTTTCTTCCTCAAGTTTTTGAACTTGAGTTGAATTTCCAGTCTGAACTTAATCAGGTAAGGATTTAGTGTTAGTCACTTCTTTAAGGACAGCTACTTCCTTTAGAAGTGATTTAATCCTAAGGTTTGACTTAGCTAACTTGCGTAATAAATAATTGACTAAATTATTAAGCCTCGGAATACTTACAGTGGAGTCTGGCCCTTCAGAAACGGATGCGGATCTGTGGCTTTGCTCGGACTCGGCCTCTGACTCGCTCTCGCTCTCGACGATCTGGTCCCAGGCCATCAGTGCGAGTAAACTCGTCTGATCGAGTTCGTCGTCGTCGTCCTCCGAAGAAGATTCGTCCCAGGTTGCCTTCAGGGCCTTCTTTCTTCTTTGCTTTTTAGCTTCCTTTTGGTTGGGGCAGTTGACTTTGATGTGCCCCTTTTGGTTACACTCGTAGCAGGTAACTTCAAACTTTACCTTCTAACTCGGTTGGGCCTCCTTGGATTGTACTGCCTTTTTCAGGTCTTTCTTGTTGAAGTCCTTTTTCTTCTTGTAGAGCTTCTTTACAAGGTTCACGAGTTCACTGGTCGGTTCATCTTCTGAATCTTCTGAGTCAGGTTCGTCTTCTGATTCTGGTTTAATTTTTCGTTGGGATCTCGGTTCACGTGTTCGACTAGTACCTGCCACCAAAGCAATACCCTTCTCGGTCGGTTGTGCATTAGTTTGTTCATGAAGTTCAAATTCACTAAACAATTCATCTAATTTTAAGGAAGACAAATCCTTGGAGACTTTGTAGGCATCTACCATTGATGCCCACAATGTGCTCCTAGGAAATGAATTAAGAGCATACCTTATGATATCCCTATTTTCTACCTTCTGCCCAATTCCGTGAAGGGAGTTAAGGATATCTTGGATTCTTGCGTGTAGTGAACTCGCCGTCTCGCCTTCCTACATTTTTAAATTGTATAGTTTATTAAGTAACAAATCACGCTTACTTACCTTGGTTTCCGAGGTGCCCTCGTGAAGTTCGATCAGTTTCTCCCACAGCTCCTTTGCGGAAGAGAACGAACCGACTCTGTTGAGCTCTTCCTTGGTAAGACCACGCTGGAGGGTGCAGGTGGCTTTGGCATCGGCTTCCACCTTTTTAATAAGGGTTGGTTCCCACTTTTCGCAAGATGTAGGCTTACCATCTTCATCAGTTGGTAATCGTAGTCCCGTCTTGACTATCATCCAAGTGTTGAACTGGGTTTTAAGATATATCTCCATTCACCCCTTCCAATACCCGAAGTCTTCTCCGAAGAATAGTAGGGGACGAATAGTGCTATATCCTTCTTGTTGGGCCATTTAGATCTGACAAAAACAAAAACAAGAAGATCTATTCCAAGACTGAGTCTTGGATTAGTAGTGCGGGAAGAAGGAAAAAAAAACGAGCTCAAGTGGTATTGACCAACTTTGAGCAACACCGATTTTGAAAAGAATTAGAATTTTAGCTACTTAGCTAATTTCTAATTGACTCCGAAAGAAAAACAAAAAAAAAACACCACGAAAAAAAATGTTTTGAATGGTGGTTACACCAATTCAAAACAACCCCGCTCTGATACCAATTGTTGGATCGAGACGTGCTAGGGGGGTGAATAGCGCTCGCGACTAATTCGTTTCTCGAATCGGAAAATTATCGAAGTAATTAAAACGCAGCGGAATAAAAAAAATAAACACAGAGACACAAAGGGATTTACTTCGTTCGAAGCCTAAGGCGACTCCTACTCGAAGGCCTGCGATCCTTGATCACTTCCGATGGGCAACAACTATAATCTCGATAAGAATTACAAACTAATTACAATGAAAATATTATAACAACTTTATACCGACAACCAAGGAAGAGGAAAGCAGAGCTCCGGGTCGTCGGGAGGTTGTTGCAGCACTTCTGGATCGTGTCGTTAGCAGCTAGATGCAGAGAAATCGCTTGGAAGTTGATGTTCCGAAGTGCTGGTCGAAACCCCCTTATAAAGGGTGTTCAAGGCGCCTTGAAGGCTGTTCAAGGCGCCTTCATGCTGCCGAGTCCTCCGCGTGGATCAAGCTTGAACTGGTCGAAGTTTATCTGCTTAAGGCGCCTTATACCCTGCCTAAGGAGCCTTCCAAGGCGCCTTATACTCCCTTCAAGGCGCCTCCATGGATGCTTCACAGCCAGCTCCAGCCTTGCACCCGAGGCGCCTCCAAGCTCCATGGAGGCGCCTCGGACACTGTTCATCCGAGGGAAAACTTCATTATTTTGTACTTGTAAGACATGTTAGTCCCAAACAATATCCTACAACACAAAGTTAGCACATAAAATAATAGTATGAATATGATAAAGAATAATATGACAGTCTCCAGACTGTCCGGGTCTGACTTCGGATTTCTGATAGGAAACCCTAGGTCGACCCGACGCCTACTGTTCCCTCTACGGGGAACGCGTTGTAACGACCCGCCTTCTACTGGCTAGGCTGTAAGGCCGGACCGTCACATTATGCTGTGCTGAACTATATCCATGGCCATCACTAAATCTAGATGCGGAAGCTGTACTAATTAAAAACTTTGCTAAGCTATTATCATTTCTTTATTCTATGTGTGCTAAGGGGTGTAATCTAACTATTCATGACATATTTTACATCCCCCATGGTCAAGGAACTGAACTAAGGGTCTCCCGGTTGTTATCAGGCCTCCCAATCGATCCACGGATCGATTGAAATGGTCTAATCGATCCAGTGATCGACTCAGCATGCTACTGTATGCGGAACTTAGGTTGGATCAATCCAGTGATCGATTCAGCACGCTACTGTGCTCGGGCAATATTCTGGATCGATCGGCTGATCGATCCAGACTGGCCAATCGATCCCAAGGCTTTCTGTTCGCGACAGAAGGCATCCGGATCGATCGGCTGATCGATCCAGGAGCTTACTGTTCGCGGTACGAACTTCTCAATCGATCGGCTGATCAATTGAGAAGCCTCCAATCGATCGGCCGATCGATTGGGGTTTCTGATTTCGTACCAGAAGTCTGATTTCAGCACTGTTTCGTGCCTCAATCACACATACAAGTTCTAAAATGACTGGGAAACATTCTAACATCACATAACCAATGTTCTAAGCATGGTAGAGTGCATAATTTGCTAGTTCATGGCATTTAACATACTAATGTGCGAAATAATAAAATGCTAACAGTTCTAATGTTCAAAACAAAACTCGCTGAAATTCCCTAAGATCTTTGTTCCAAGTTCCATCCACACACATCTTAATCATTACATTGACCTCCAGCCTCCGCTAGTCCATCTTCCCTTTACCTTTATCTGCAGTATAAGGAAAATAGTATCTGTAAGCTTGAGAGCTTAGTAAGAAACCATCTACCTCACTAAAACATGCATACGATGCAAATTATGTTTTTAAAACATGCTATTTGAAACACATTCTGAATATGCTAAGCATGGCATGACATACAACACATAGAAGCAAAACTGATCATGGCAATAAGGCTAATTATAAACTATCATGTTGTATCAACAGAAAGCTAAACTGATACCAAAGTTGAGCTAAGCTACTACTAATCTGATGCTAAAGCTGTACTGAACTCACATAACTATTTTGTGATGTTTGAAAACTATATTCATAAATAATAGGTGAAAATACATAATCATGCTGCTGTTTGGGCCCGACAACTGTACTTGCTATGCGCGTATCCCTAACTAAACCCGGGGTTGTAAATTCCGAATCTAGTAGGGCTTACTAGGTTAGCTGAACCTAGGGACAGCTATGGGAGCCCAACCCAATGGATATATAATCCAGTACAGTGCCACTGAGAAAGTAAAATACTGAACATAGCTAATTATTACTTGTCTTGCTCTTTCTAGGTTATCTGAACCTAGAGCTAGGTTGTCTGAACCTAGAGGCGACTGTGGGAGCCCACACGTTGGACATCTAGTCCTATAAAAGCTGTAGCAAGACTATATGAGCTGTAAAATGCTTCTATTGCATTTCTCTAAGCTATTAAAATACCTATGGTGGCATTTACTTGAGCTAAGCATTTAATCGGGCATTCGGTGTACGCTAATGCACACCCTATGTGCCAAAGACTGTATATATCTAAACTAATGCATAAAAATCATACGGGAACTACTTATACTGCAGGTGAGGGGTTTCTTACCTCCTGTGCTGGTTTTCTTACGATTCTAATCGCTAGATTTCCGGTGGAGACGATCTTCTTGACGATTCTCTCGCGTCTACGTGTTCCTCTCGCGAAGGGAAGCGTCCTCGTGTCGGAGTTGTCGCTGGAAGGTGCTTCGGGTAGCCTAGGGGCGGAACCCTAGCCTTTGCTTGTGGTTGGCGCTGAGAGAAGAAGAGGAAGGGAGAGGGGTCGGCGTAATTAGGTTGAGGAGAAGAAAAGTTACGTTAAAAATTATCTCCCCACTAATTAATTCCTTATTTATATTAAGTGGGTAATTCACCCAACTCAAATATAACTCTAATTGATTCCCTTTTCTTTCAGCACACCCCTGCTGGGGCCACATGGTTTACTAAAGCTATCTATAAGTCATAGGGTTCGCTAGGTCTCGGGTTCAATTCCCGTGTAGGCTATTTTCGTTTTCTATTTATTTTTGCTACTTCCGCTACTCTAAAAATTCTGTAAAAATATCCTAAAATTCCAGAAAAATACTAGGATATTTATAATAATTATTTTGAGAATTTTCGGGCGTTACACGCGTCCTCACCTACACCACTCAGGAGATTTGCCTGTTGCCAGTGCAATCCTCTAGATCGACTGGACTTTTGCTCAGCACTCGACGCTTCCAGACTTTCTGCTGGACATCCGCTTCCCGGCTAGTCTAGTCTTTCACCTGGTTCGCGACACCAGGACTTTCCACCTAGGGTTACCACCCCCTAAGACTTTTGCCTGAAGCCATCGACCTGCCAAGACTTTCCGTATAGGGTTACCACCCCCTATGACCTAGAGTTACCACCCCCTAGGGTTTTCCCTTTGCCTAACCGCAGCTAGGACTTTCCTGAAATACTCAAACATACTTGTTAGATTTCAAAACACCTTAACTTTGAATCCTTTGCCATTATCAAAACACGAGTTCGATCGTCGGATGCTTCCCGCACCAACACTTTTCTTGAAAAGCTTTGGAAATTTGGAACCCTAGGGCTCTTGGCTGGAAAAAATACAAGAGGGGAGAGGGAATTCGGCTAGGGAGGAAGAAAGGGAATCAAGAGTTAGGCTTTTAGTGTCTTCATTTCCTTTTTATACTAAGTGGAAGTTTAAACATCTCCTCACACAAAATCTACTTATTAGAAATTGTTTCCTATTGCCTATGTGATGCTTTACCACCACCCTAATGGCAACTTAAACTAATCTCAACTAAGAGGTCCCGGGTTCAAATCCTTGCCCGGGCTATTTATGAATATATTTTTATTTATTTTCTCTTCTTCTATTTCTTTTTGCCCTTTTAGAATAGAGGAAATTTACGGGTGTTACACCTTCATTCCTTTTTCTGAGCGTGCGCCGCGCACTAGTACAGGCCTCCTATTTGCAGCCATAGGCGTGACAATTGCTGATCGCCCGAGACTGCTTAACTGGGCCATAGTCGATCCATAGAGTAGTTGATTCCTCCAGTGCCGCCCCGCCCTCACTGGTCGTCTGCCGCCACTAGCGGAGAGAACAGTAGTAATAATTGATGAAGCTTTTTAATAGTAATTAGATTTGTTAGTTGATATTTAAAATATTTACTAACAAGTTGTTAACTAATTGATTTAATTGGTTAATTAATTAAGGTATAAATTGATCACATGTTTAGCAAAGATCATCAAAATTTGAACAAATAGATTAACATTTCATCAGTGAATTGAATAATAAATTATTAACTACATATTGATTAAATGGATAAAAATACCAATTGATTCATTAAGGCATATTGAGTTTACGTGAACTCGATTGCTAAATGACTTGATTAATTAACATTAATTAAAATGTTTACTAATATTGATGAATGGATTCCTAATTGATATAGTTTGGTTAATTGGTTAATATGACCATCAATTTAGTTAATTGATGGATAGATTAGTTAATTATTTGACCTAATTAATTAATGATTAATTAATGAAAGATAATTAATTAAAGATCAATTAAGAGTTAACTAATTTTGTTTAATTAACTTAATAGTTGACTGAATTATTAATAGGAGTATTCTAGTACTTAGATTAGATTTGTATTATATATTTATAGGAGTTGAGTTTGATGCAGATCGTGAACTTGAAGATGGTTAAGATGATCTACATTTGAGGTGGGTAGATCTTGCTTATCTTCTTAATAGCTTTGATTATAGTGCATGATTGTTTACGGCCTTGTTTGATGAGGTTATGGTTACTCGCTTACCTTAAATTTGCCCTATATTGCTCATAAGCTGATACCTTATTGTTTATCCTTATATGTTGACCTATTGTTGATAGTGTTAGAGTGTATACTAAAAGTCTAGCTTTTTGTATAAACATATAAGAATCAAACTAGTCAAATGTCTACATTTATATGTTAAGTGTAGTTGTTCAATTAATTTATATTGTAGATAACATGGTGTGTGGTGTCACACACAGAAGATTATGTTATCAATTCCTTATAAATTATAAATAGTAGCTCACGACTAAGATGGAAAGGAACAAATTATTGGAGTAGTCGTAGTATAATTTGATATTAGTTTATCTTAACTATAAAATTACACTAGTACACTCTGAGTGTATTGAGCTGGACCATTTAAGATAACTTCTTTTTATACTGATTGAATAAAAGAATAAGACTTTTGTTATTATGGAAGTGTGTTCTCTTAATCCTGATATAATAACAAACACATATATCTATTCTTTATTTATTTGACTTATAAATGAGTGAGATTTAGTTTGATAAATCAAGAGGTCTGATAAGTTGGGAAATGATATTATTTATAGTGTGTGTTGTTGATTATAGAAGGAAACTGTGTCCTAGTAATCTAGGTTGATGATGTCCCCAAGAGGAGCTCATAAGGATTGTCATGTAAACCCTGCAGGTGGACTTAGTCCGACATGATAATGAAGTTGAGTGGTACTACTCTTGGAGCTAGATATTAATTAAGTGAGTTGTCAGTAACTCATTTAATTAGTGCACATTTTATATCTTAAACATAGGGAGACTAATACACTCATAATAAGAAGGAGCCCAAAATATAATTCGAGATTGGTGCGGTAGTTCAATAATAATTCTTTAGTGATATGAATTATTATTGATGAATTTAGGTTGGGTGTTTGGGGTGAACACGGGAAGCTTAATTTCATCTGGAGACCAAAACCAATTTCTCCTCTCGATCCCTGTTGTAGCCTCAATAAAACCTTATATTCACTTAAACCCATCTTCTAGTCCGTACGTTGGCTTTGCTATCCAAGGTTGCTTCTCAACACTGATGTGTCAACGTTTGAGAGCTTTGAAAAGTAAGCTTTGAGAAACGTTGAAGAAGTTTTGAGAAGCTTTGAAAAGCAAAGCTTTGAGAAATTTATTAGCAACGTTGATGTGTCAACGTGAAGAAGTTTTGAGAAATTTAAAAACAAGTTTTGTTTTGTTAACGTTTTGTTAGCAAGTTTGAAAATCTTGCTTTCCAAACTTGATGTGTCCACGTTAGAGCATATGGCCGGTCACATTATAAAAAGGTTGTTTTAATTTTTTAAAAAATCTCTTCTATGTTTTAAAGAGAGATTTTAAATTTTAAAACTTTCCTCTTTTATAATTGACCACATGGTTTTAAAAGAGAAGTTTTTAATTAATCTTTCTTTTTTTTGTAGTTGTCTACAATCTTTAAAAGAGAGAGATTAATTTTTGATAAAACTTTCCTTTTTTGTAACCATAATTTAAAAGAGAAGTTTTAATTAATCTTTCCTTTTTTTTGTAGTTGTCTACATGGTTAAAAGAGAGAGATTAATTTTAAAACTTTCCTTTTGTTGCCATAGACATTAGGAAATTTAAAAGAGAGAGATTTTAATTGTTATTAAAATTTCCTTTTTTGCCAAGACCAAGGATTATAAACGAGAGGGAGAGGGTGCCTCATGAGACATAACCTTAGGTTTTCTCCTCTCTTCCTTGGTGTGGCCGGCTCTCCTTATGCTTCTCCCTTTTCCTTTGTGGCTGACCATGGCTTCTTTCCCTTCTCTTTGTTTTCTTCTCTTAGGCTGGCGACACCTTTCCTCTTGTCTCCTTTTCTTTTGCTTCCTTAGGGCCGGCGACATCAAGGCTTTGAAAACCTTGTGGTCGGTTGCTTAGAGAGGAAGAAGAAGAAGAGGAGAAGCAAATGGTGGCCGGTTGTTTAGAGAAGAAGAAGAGAAGGAAATTTCCTATTTTGGCATCGCTTGGTGGCTAGAGATTCTTGGAGAAGAAGAAGTGGCATGGGTGGTTTTATCTTGGAAGATCGTCGCCCACACGACGTCCAAGAGAAGGAGAGGAATACAACAGAAGAACATAAGGTCTATAAGCTATAAAAGGTAGAACTAATTATTAATTTCCGGATCATAACTAGTTCATCTTTTATTTAGATCTTGAAATATCAAACACAAGAGGTTAATGAATCTAGGTAATCGAATTTATGTTTTCAATTTTGTGTTTCTTTTGTTTTTCGAATTTGTGATTCGATTGTTTTTTTTTGTTAAACCTAAGGTTACTAAAAGGAAATTAAATATTAAATTTCATTGAAAGACTTTGTCTAGGAAGTGGTGGATGCTTCCATACCCAAGAAGTCCTAGTTCCTCGCCATGTTTAACCTGGAAGCCAATCTCTGAAATTAATATTTAATTGAATTTGTAACATGGGTGGATTTGGATCAATAATGTTAAGCATCGTTTGCGATCCAAGTCTAAACTACCAAGAACAAATAGGTTAAATTTGGAATCAATAATGTTAAGTTCTGTTTGTGATGCCTAATTTTATTTCTAAAGAACACAATAGGTTGTTAGTAAAGGTTCAGGACTTGTACAAAATTTTTGTACAGGGGAACCGTTATGATATTCCGCATAGCAACCAACAGATAGCTATGCAGTTATATTTGTTATTCATGATTGGGTTCACATGGATACGCATGATATTACCATACCATAGTGTACAACATTGGATAGTTTACTAGACCTCTTAGTAGATGATTTGACATTATGTTTATTATTAGAATGATCATATCGTACTATAGGATATCGAGCATCTTGCTAATCCTTTGTTTATTATTTCATACTGTAGTATAGGATACTAAGTATCCTAATAGACCCTAGTTGTTATTTAGGCCTATAGCTTATGTTCGTGAATTTGCATTATAGTATGGTTATATACTTAGGCTCGTGTTTGAAGGGCAGTGATATTATAGGTAGTATAGTTGTTTACTGGTGCAAGAGCATATATATTAGTGAGATTATACTGACCTAGACTTGATGGAAATCACTCCCTAGTAAAAGGGTAGTGTATTCCACTAGGCTTTCCTCTCTAAATCAGCCCCTAGGATTACTTGATATTGATCTTGTTGTTTATTATATCTGTGATGAATCCATGGAATTAGTCAAGATATTAATGCTAGGTGACTAATAAGTTGGGAATGTGATTGTATATTTTCTGCTTATTTATTAGCAGGATTATATCATAATATAGGGTATCGAATATCGTAGTAGACCCTTACTTGTTTTATAGGCTCATGCTTATATATTAGAAGAATTATACCATAGTGTAGGATTTAGAGGATCGTACTAGACCCTTGGTTGCTATACCTTGATGACCATTATCTCCCATTTGTGGTTGATTGAGTCGTTAACAACCGTTGGTATATCTTGTCGACCATTATCTCCCCTTCATGGTTGAGAGAGTTGCCAGTGACCGTTAGTATATCCTATCTCCCATGCGTGGGTGAGAGAGTTATTAATGACCATTGGTGTATACCCTGTCTACCCATGGGACCATCTGTGGTAGAGCATTCTGTAGGACCGTTGGGCCGGCTGAAAGGGGGGTTGTTGGATATCCTGCAAAATCAAAAACAAACGAACAACCCTTCCTTGAACTCTTTAAGCTAACACTTGTAAAATAAACAAAGCAGATAAATAAAACATTAAAAAGACGAGGCACAAGATTTACTTAGTTACAACCGATGTGGTTGTTAATCAAAGGAAAGGATGAAGCGCACTAGAATACTCCTTCAAGCGAAGAAGCCTCTTACAACGTTGAAGCGTAGAAAACAGAAGCTTAAATACAACTTTAAAGCATACAAGTATATGGAGGTATTTTTCGGTACTGATTTTGATTTATTATTAACAATGGAACTCGGTTTTGAAGCTCCCGAAAGCAAAGTAAAATATCAATGGACGAAGAAAGAGCAGGCCGACTACATGGCAAACAAGAAAGCAGAATTCCATCTGCTAAGCGTACTTCCGCCACAAGAAGTCAACCGTGTCGGCACCTACAACTCGGCAAAGGAGCTTTGGGAGAAGTTCCTTGAACTACACGAAGGAACATCCGAAGCCAAGCTTGCGAGATGGGACTTACTTCGCAACTAGTTCACCAACCTCCGTCTTGAAGAAGGTGAACAATTGCACATCTACACTCGAGGATACAGGAGCTCATCACCGGACTTTCGAATCTCAGAGAAGAGGTAAGTAACCGAGATTCGCTAAGGTACGCTTTAAATTCCTTTTCGAGAAATCCAAAATGGGCATCACTAGTAGATGCCTTTTATATTTCAAAAGACCTAGAAAACATTTCTTTAGAAGAATTTTTCTCGACATTTGAAGTGCATGAATCAAGATACGAAGGTTTGAAGGAGCCTAAGAACAACATCACCCTCAAAGCATCGAGAGACGAACTTGAGTCGGAATCTTTACTCGACGACGAGGAAATGGTAATGATGATAAAACGATTTAAGAAGTTATACAATTCTAGAAAAACTAACCATCCATAGGGTAGAAAGAAAAGAACGATCCGCTGCTACCATTGCAACGAAGAAGGGCATGTCAAGGACAACTGCCCCAAGCTAAAGAACAAGGATAAAGATAAAGGTAAAAAGCCCGTTCAAAAGCGCAAGGCCCTAAAAGCGACGTGTGACGATACGTCGTCCGAATCAGAAGTCGAAGAATTCTCCGAACTCGCACTGATGGTGAGTCATCAAGACGACGACTGCGATTCAAGTTCTTCCGAGATGAGCATCGAAAGCATCGATGAAGGGGGAGCTTCGTCAGAAGAAAGAAGTAGTTCAGGGGGAGACACAGACAACGATATCGACAAGGTAAGTTAGGTACGTTCACTTCCTCCCGATAAACTTTTTAAATTTGTTAAATTACTAACTAAAGACTGCTACAAGTTAGAAAAAAAAATTAAAAATTTAAAAGGAATATTAGCTGAATCTTGCCCATTAGAAATGTTAGACAAATCAAACCTAGAAAATGAAAAATTGAAGTTAGAAATTCAAAATTTAAAAATTCTAGAAAACTTGAAAAACCATACATGCCCATCTAAAACCAATTTTATAAGATTTAATAATTTAAATTGGTACTTTAAATATCACCCTGGACAAATTAGGAACATTTCAAGAAAATATGTCACTAAAAACTTTTTAGTTAATCCAGTAGACTGGAACCTTTATTGGGTTCCTAAATCTTGGTTAGTCTAAGTTTTAAAATTAAAATTAGCGCTTTTCAGTGAGAAAATTAAACAATGAACTTCTCTATGAGGCTTTGTCTAAGGAAGTGGTTGTTGCTTCAATAACCAACAAGGCCTAGTGCCTCGCCACGACTTGGAAGCCAAAATATTAAAATAAATGTTTAATTAATTTTCTGTCAAAGCATTAAAATTAGAATTGATTAATACTTTCAAAAATTTTCAAACATTTTTTCAATATATATTTTTTAATACTTTTACATGAAATTGACTTAGAAATTTAAGTACTTAGAAAAATTCTCAGAAGATTTTTTTTTGTTAAAGGTTGTTATGAAATTGAAAATTTCTACTTAAATTTTTTAAAAAAATTTTTGTAATGTTTTTGCAAAAAAAAAAATGTCTAAGTTAGAATTTTTCTTTAATTTCACTTAGAAAATTTTACTTAAATTTCTTTTCAGAGACTCTTTATGTGAAAATTATTGCAAGTTTTTAAGGATCTCAAAATTTCCTAAGTCTTTAACCCTTAGATTTTTTCTGGAAACCCCATTTTTTTTTGTGATCAAAGGGGGAGAAGGATTAGTATAAGTCTAGGGGGAGGTAGACCAAAATTCAATATACTTATTTTATTTTTGTACTTAAAATTGTAAATTTAGATAAGTTTATTTTATGTCTATTTTTACCCTAGCTTAACTTGGATTGCTCACACCAAAAAGGGGGAGATTGTTGGAATCCCAAGGTTGTTTTGATGTGATCAACAAATTAAGTTAGGTCCTGTTTGTTACTAACCTTGTGTCTAAGTGTTCAGGAGCTAAGGAGCACAGGTAGTCGAGCGGAAGACGCAGCTAGTGAGAAGGACGGCAGTCCGAGGGACGAGGTGCTGCGGAAGAGTACACCGGCGGATGAGAACGAAGCGTTCGGTGATTCCGAGGGACGAAAGCCGGAGCGGAAGATTGCTCGGGGAGCAAGAGATGAAGCTAGCGAGAAGGACGACATGCGGTGTGTCTGAGGGACGAAGACTGCGGATGAGTATGCCGGCGGACGAGAAGGAAACACGCGGCGATTCCGAGGGACGAGAAGCCAGAGGGAAGCCCGCTCGAGAAGACTGGAAGTTGTGTTCGGGTGAGCCCTTTTCTGGATGAAAGAGATCACCCAAGCAAACGAATCCGGAATAAAAGTAGTATCAGAGCCGAGACGCCTCAGAAGGACTAACCGCCATCTGAAGCAATAAAATGATGGCCGGAGCTAGCGAATATCCACCAGCATTCATGGGGGAGTTTTCTTCATGGAAAAAACAAATGGAGGTATATCTTAATTCTGATTTTGGTATTTCTTTAATATTGAAATGTGGCTATGAAGAACCAAAGACAACGAATGGAGAAGAACTCGATCTACGCCTCTGGAACAAGAAGCAACGTGACGAATCGATGGCAAACAGACGGGCAGAATTTCATCTTCTAACTGTAATACCAAATGAAGATCTAGATAGAATCGACGAATACAAAAGTGCAAAAGAACTTTGGGAAAAGTTCTTAAAGCTCTATGAAGAACCTTTGGAAGCTGATGACTCAATAGACACCGAGCCACCGACAGAACCAACAGCTGAAGTACATCTCGAGAACACAGAAAACCCTTCTTCACTAAGCATCGAAGAAGGGGGAGAATCTTCGGAAGAAAATAATTCAACAGGGGGAGAACCAACGACCGACGAGGTAAGTAAGGTATGACCTCTACCCTCTGAACAATTGGTTCAATTAATCAAAAAATTACCTGAAGGAGATTGATAGTGCGCTTCATCCTTTCCTTGGATTAACAACCTCCCTGGTTGTAACCAAGTCAACTCTCTGTGAGCCTTTTTCTATTTTCTGCTTACTTTATTATTCTGCAAGTGTTCTGTTGAAAGTTTGAGAAGGGTGTTTTTGCTTTTATTTTATAGGGCTATTCAACCCCCCTTCTAGCCGGCCCAATGGTCCTACACATTCTTCCACAGACAGTGACTAGTTATTTATCCTGTTCACCCACGGGGCCATCCATGGTAGAGCATTCTCCTGCGGACAGTGACTAGTCTTTTACCCTGACTGCCCATGGGATCATCTGTGGTAGAGCATTCTCATGTAGCCAGTATTTGTTATGTGTTTGCTATATGTCAGGCATGTATTTGTTCATATAGGTTTGGATGTACTGTATGCACACCCGATTTGTTGATTATAATTGGTTGAGTAGGTTAGTGAAGTGCTATATTATTGATTATATTTTTGGTTAGCTGGTGATTATGATGGTCACCTGTGTTGGTTAATAAGTATATTATCTAAGACTTCATCCTTTGATCTCCAGTCAGTATATTATTCATGATCTATTTTCTTCTACCCACTGAGTTGTTGTATTCACTACCCCCTCCCCCCCTTGCTTTTCCTTTGAATTTCAAGTTAGCAGATAGAGGAGGTGTTGTATCGCTCAAAGGTCTTGATTGCCGGTCCCACTTGAGTTGGATTTCTATTTTTGTCACGTCCCGGAGGAGTCCTCGCCAGATAAAAATCCGGCAGCATCTCCCCAGTACAGGTGACAATCTGTAGCATTACTACATACAAAGTATACATCTATATAACCATCAACCCACACGGTTGAAACATACATAAAATAGAAACAACATAACCATGCAGTTAATATTTAGCCCACACGGCTGTATCAAAAATGCAGCGAAAAAACGAAGAGAAAACCCACAATCTGCAACCAAAATTTACTAGCCAATTAGGCTTACACAACCACAAGAGCACGAAAGCAAAAGACTACGAATTAAACTCCAAACACAGACCAATTCATACAATACCAACATCGTTGTATACTAAAATTACAAGTAAAGCGAAAATAAAACTGATATAACGCAGGACTCAGGAATAGCAGCCGACATCTCTCCAAGCATCCATGAATCATCTACTGCTACGTGGTGAAAGAAAACCATTTTGTAGGGTGGTGAGTATTGGAACTCAGCGGGTAAAGAAACTGTAACGCCCCAAATTTCCTCAATTAGAGTCCTAAAAGTAATTTTAAAATGCTATATAAATATTCTAGGGATTTTTAGAAATTTTTAGAGTATTTTTATGTAATTTTTGAAAGTCGTTTGGTATTTTTACAAAACGAAGGAAGTTTCGACAAAAAAATGTCCAAGCCGAGAATTGAACCCATGACCTTTGACTCGGTCAAAACCCGGCTGACCAGGTGTGCAAATGGATTTTTCTGTTTAGAAAAGGTAGCGAATTTATTTAAGATAGTTAACAGAATATTGGATTATAAAAGGGATAAGTTGATCTTGGATTTGTTTGTTTAGAAAAGGTAGCGAATTTATTTAAGATAGTTAACAGAATATTATAAAAGGGATAAGTTGATGTTGGATTTGTTTGTTTAGAAAAAGTAGCAAATTTATTTAAGATAATTAATAGAATATTGGATTATAAAAGGGATAAGTTGATGTTGGATTTGTCTGTTTAGAAAAGATAGCAAATTTATTTAAGGAGTTAACAGAAATATTAAGTTATAAAAAGGGATAAGTTGATGCTCTGTTTTCTCGTGACTTAAATCATTCTCTCCTTCTCTTCTGCGTACGATGGTGGAGCTCGGGCAGAAAACGAAAGGGAGTTAGGGCATCATCTCCGGCGGCCGGCCAAGGTCCTAGAAGCCCTTTTTGTTCGGTTGTGAGTCCAAGAAGCAAGGTAAGTAGCTTCTCACCTGCGGTAGGAGTGGTTTTCAGATTTCGTTTGGATGTTTCCTTGTTTCCCTTGAGTTCGAAGCATGTTGTAAGATTTATGGTTTTGACAATTCTGCCATGAGTTAGATTTCGGAAGCATGTAGTAGTAGTTTTGGATTTTGTTTCTTCTTGACTTCAAGTTATGTTGTAAAGTTTGTTGTCTTGAAACCTTCTGCCGTGAACCCCAAAGAAGAAAAGATGATGGTTAGTATAGATTGAGCATGTAGGTTTGTGTTTTTTTTTGTGAATTCTTGCAGAAAAGTTAAGAAAGAGTTTTTGTTTTGTTTTTCCCTGCCGTGGTATTGAGCATGAAGAATAGAGTATTGAGCATGTATTTTCCTTCATGTTGTTACCCTAATGGGTTCTATTACTAATAGATTTAATAATAGAAGAATGGTTTTCCATGCTAGATGAATGCTAGATGAATGTTATAGAAGCTCTTATTATGTTTAATTTCTGTTTGAAGTGTTCAGAGTTGCAATTAATGTTGCATAATTCAGTTTTAAGGTTGTGCTGGATTCTTGCTTGTTTGCTACCGTGAATTACAAAGAAAGGAAGCAAATAGTGAAGTTTAAGCATGTGATTAGATGGTTCCTTTTTGTTGGATTTGCATATTTAGTTTAGTTTATGTAGCCTTGTATTAATTCGGATTAATGTGGCTGGTAAGGTTTAGATTTTTCCTTGCTGTGCATTATGTTTTCATGTATGCAAATTTGGATTGGCATGTCATGAGTTTTATGCCTTAGTTTGGGTGCATGTGTTATAAACAGATAGTTTAGTTTTAGTTCTTAAAGTATGCAAATTTTTATGTTTTATAGTTTTAGTTTTGTTTAGCATTGCAATTCTCGATTAAAACATGCAATTTAATATAGTGCAGATCTTTTTATAAGTATTGTTTGAAGATTTTGATAAGTGTTGCATGCAGAACTCCAATCTTAGAACAGATTTTTATTAAGCTTATATGCAGATTTTTGTTAAACATTTTAGTTTTAAATAAGCATTCTTTTGTTAGAAGTATTAACAAGTATAAGAAAGATAAAGAAAAGAAAGAAAAATGCCATGGCCTTAAGTAGATCCCAAAGTCAAGATTTTAGGGATTTTGGCACGCAAGGTGCTTATTAAAATGCCGAGGCATTATATATTAGAAGTATTAAAAGATAACAAGTATTTTACTTTTATCAGTGGCACTGTACTGGACTCTCAGTTGTCCTTGGGTTGGGCTCCCATAGTCGTCCCTAGGTTTAGATAACCTAGTATGCAGGACTCTCAGTAGTCCTTGGGCTGGGCTCCCATAGTCGGTCCTTAGGTTTAGATAACCTAGTAAACCCTACTAGATTCGGGACCAGCTATCTCGGGTCTAGTTAGGAATGCGCGCATAGCAAGTACAGTTGCCGGGCCCAAGAAGAAGTTGATTATTATTTTGAAGTATTATAAGTATAAGTTTTGAACAAGTAAAGTAAGTTTTACATAAGTATAAAGTATTAAAGAGTAAGTTTAGAACAGATGAACTAAGTTTCACTTTGTTTTAAAATCAGCAAGTTGAGTTTTCTTTTATGCTAGCATGTTATTTAGATTAGCTTACTGTTCTTTGCTATTTTCTGAGCATGAGTAGCTTTACATGTTTAGCATTTCAGCATGTCTTGTTCTTTTATTAGTAGATGAGCATGAGTAGTCTTCAGTAAGTAATCAGTTAGATCATGTTATAGATATATGTACATGCATATTGAGATTTTGTGAGTTAGATAGCGCTTACTAAGCATTTTGCTTATAGTTTGCATTTCTCTTACTGCAGATACAGGAAAGGAAAAGATATAGAAAGGAAGGCGACAAGGAGGTGTTCGAAGGATGTGTGATGCCAGGACTATGGAAGCCTTGGGACTAGGAAAGAAGTTTTAATTTTAGTTTCCGCATTTTAGTTATTGTAAACATTTGAGTTGTATTTTAAGTTCATGTCATTTGAGATTATTCTGTTTAGATTGCATGTAGGATGAGTTCAGTTTAGTAAGTAGATATTTGTGTGTTTGATACTTATTTAACTGCGTGGTTGATTGATATGTGTTCCAGCCGTTTGTGGCTGAGTATATATTGCATGTATTGTTGAATATGGTCACCGGTACAGGGGAGACTCTGCCGAAATTTTTCGGTAGGGTTTCCATGTGATTTTTAATCATACCGGTTAAGTAGAGTTAGTAGTTAAGTAATGGTCATCCTTAGAGAGTAGTAGTAGTAAGAAGGGTGGTCGTTACAGAAACATAGTGCATGAATATAACATACAACTAGCAAGTGAGCCAAGAGTATACAGTCTCATAAAGGAAATAGCAGATACTAAAAGAAAATCAAAATAAATTCTCATACCTGAAACCATATCCTAAACTAGTAATAGAAGGTCAGAAGTAGTACTAACCTGCTACAGTACTGCTCATAAATATAGAGGAAATATGTAAGGTATATACAAATTTCCAATAAGTAAACCAAGGACTAAACACCTACAACGAGGGCATATCTCGACAAAAGCAAGCATAGCAACATAAGTGAGCAACAGCCACATAACCTTATACTAGCAGCAGAAGCAAGCAACAGCAGCATATATAAATAGCAGTAGCCAAAGCAACAACAACATCAGCGGATATAATGATAACAGCGTATGCACGGATCATCACCTCGTCCACCTCTCTGCACCATGACCCCTGTATGGTCGAGAGGTCAGATCGATGACAACTGTACCACCCAAAGGCCGCCACTACTCTCGAGTGACCGATTAGACAAGTGCTAGTAGCTAACTAGCTACACAGCGAAGGGGGTCCCTGTAGCTTGCAACTCCAGCTACCACTACCCACGCGTGGCCGAGTGCGGCACGACAGGACAAGCGGCATCAACTCCAGCTACCACTCTCTCGAGTGCCCAAGGATGCGGCCCTGGTCAACGACTCTCTCGATTGCAAGGGAGAATTGGTCATTGACATGCATGCCATGATATGATGCACCAAATGCAACAGTCATCATACAAATATAAGCAGAACATTAGGTATGCTACATGAAGCCAGCATGCTCAATATACTACATAAATAAACAATAGTCAAAGCATACAAACATGGTATCTAATATCTGCAACTTATCATGGACAATAATAAGAGACTCTATAGATATGGAAACGAATATCTCAAAGATCACGTGGAAGTATCAAGCGGAGGAAAAATAAGAGTGGAGTCAAGGTAAAACAGTGCTTATCCAAAATAGTTCATGCACCAAGGTCAAAGTACTAAAAGAAACAAAGAAAGAAGTACCCGCATTTTGTTGGAGTGTATACTTAAAAGTTTAGCTTTTGTATACATTTATTTTGAAATAAAGAATCACATTGGTCAAATGTTTACATTTATTTGTTAAATGTAATTATTCAATTAATTTATATAGTAGATAACATGGAGTGTGGAGTCACACTTAGAATATCATGTTGTCGGTTCTCTATAAATTATAAACAGTTGCTCACGACTAAGATGGAAAGGAACAAACCATCAGAATAGATGTAGTGTAATTAAGTATTAGTTTATCTTGACTAATAAATTACACTGATACACTTTAAGTGTATTGAGTAGGATCATTTAGATAAGTTCTTTTTGTACTGACTTAGTAAAAGAACTAGACCTTAGTTATTATGGAAGTGTGTGCTCTTAATCCTAATATTATAACAAGCATGTATATTTAAAACTTATTTCTTTGACTTATCAAAGGGTGAGGTTTAGCTCGATAAATCAATATGCTCGATAAGTTGGGAAATGATATTACTTATAGTATGTGTTGTTGATTATAGAAGGAATCTGTGTCCTAGTTATCTAGGTTGAGAATGTCCCCAAGAGGAGCTCATAAGGATTGCCATGTTAAACCCTGCAGGTGGACCTAGTCCAACATGACAATAAAGTTGGGTGGTACTACTCTTGGAGCTAGATATTAATTAAATGAGTTGTCAGTAACTCACTTAATTAGTGGACATTCGTAATCTTAAACACAGGGAGACTATACACTCGTGATAAGAAGGAGCTCATAATGTAATTTGGGATTGGTGCGGTAGTGCGGTAATAACTCTCTAGTGGAATGAGTTATTATCGATGAACTTGAGTTGTGTGTTCGGGGCGAGCACGAGATACTCAAGCTCATCGGAAGGCCAAAACCAATTTCTCCTCTAGGTCCCTATTGTAGCCTCAATAAAGGCTCAAGTCCATTCAAAGAAAAGCCTATCTTGGTTTCCAAGAAGGGGCCGGTTCATTGCTTGGTGACCAAGTAATGGCCGGCCACATATTCTTTTGAAGTAGCCGGCCCTTGCCTTGGGCAAGGGGGCCGACCACAATATTTAAATTAGGAAGGTTGTTTTTGAATTTTTAAATTTCCTCAGATATTTGAAATTTGTAAAAAGGGAGATTTTAAAAATTTATTAAATTTTCCTAATTTAAATTATGCCACAAGGTTTTAAAAGAGAGTTATAAAAGTTATAAAACTTTCTTTTTAAAAAGAAATATTATTAGAGATGTTTTAAATTTTAAAACTTGGTTTTAAATTTTAAAACTTTCCTTTTAATATCCACATTAGAAAAAAAAGAGAGTTTGTAAAATTTTATTAGAAGTTTTCTTCTTTTAAAATTTTATAAATTTTTTTTTCTTTTTTTCCCTTTTAATAAGTGGCCGGCCACTTTGCTTGGTGCCCAAGCAAGGGGTCGGTCAAATAATTAAACATCAACAAATAGTTGTTTAATTAATAAATCAATCTAGGATTGATTAATTAAAAGGAAAGAAAAAGAAAAATTAAAAGGAAATAGGAATGAGTCTAATTTTTTATAAAACTCTTTCCATAAATTTCCGTTGGGAAACTAATATAAAAAGGGGGGAAGGGGAGGCCTTGAAAAAACATAACATTTGATATTGTGTTGTTGTAGATCATCAAGTGGCCGGCCCCTCTCCCTCTCTTCCCTTTGCTCTCTTTTGCTCCTTTGCGGTGGTGGTGGCCAAATTCTAGAGAAAGGAGGAGAAGCTTTCCGGGTGGTGTTCGTCTTGGAGGATCGTCGCCCACACGACGTCTAAGAGGAGGCGAGGGATACGGCAGAAGATCTCGAGGTTTTTAGCATACAAGGAAGAGGTATAACTAGTATTTAATTTCCACATCATACTAGTTAATTTTTCATTGTATAAATACCAAATACAAGAGACATTTGATTCTTGTTTCTCGAATTTAATTTCGATGTTGTGTTCTTTTTCTTTTTTCCTTGTGATTTGATTGTTCCTTTTGGTTAACCTAGAGTTATATAAGGAAATTAAATATTAACTCTCCTTAAAAGGCTTTGTCTAGTCGGTGGTGGTTGCTCCCATATTCAAGAAGGCCAAGTGCCTCGCCATGCAGTACTGGAAGCCAATTTTGGAAACTAATATTTAATTGAATTTATAACCTAGGTGATTTGGATCAAACGTGTTAAGTTCCGCAGGAGATCCAAATCTAAACCTAAAAGAACATATAAGTTAAACTTAGAATCAAACGTGTTAAGTTCCGCAGGAGATACAAGTTTAACTTAAAAGAACACATGGTAACTAGGAAAGGTTCAGATCACGTACAAAATTTTTGTACAGTGGAGCCATTGGGTTTTCCGAGTAACAACCAACAATTGGTATCAGAGCGAGGGTTTTGCCTCTGTGTATTTGGTATTAGTTTAATTATGCACATGTCATACATAATTTAGGCAGGTTAATAGTAGGATATGCTAACTTTGTGGATGCAGGATCCAACTATTATGGCTTATAGTTATTATGTGTGTGATTGGACCCTTGGACATCTCAAGGGCATTTATTATGTGTGCATGATTGTATTATAAAATACAATAGGAGCTGTATTTAGTTTTATTAGGATTTTATTTTTTGATCTAGATACATGTGCATTCCTTTTATGGAATATAGGATCGATGGATATAAATTTATTTTATGTTCGATCTAGTTTACATGTACATTCCTTCGAGGAATATAGGATCAAAAAATGTAAAATTCTATTTATGTCGCGGATCGAATCTTGCAAGGCGTGGAACCTTTTGAGGATCAAAGTGGCGCAGCGGAACAAGGAGCAAGATGGATGCGACAACTAGACTCGATGGTGGTGGCCAAAGATGGCAGCAGCTGGGGATGACGACACACGGAGGACAACAATAGATAAAAGTCATAATAGTTGAAAATTAGTTTTTCTATTTATTGCTTTTGTATTTTGCTGTGTGTGAATGTTAGTGTACATGTTTAGTAGGTTAGCATCATCAAAATTCCTCACTTTAAATAACTAAGTGGGAGAGGAATTTATTTTTGTGAATTCCACGGTCTCCATTACTGGTTTGTAAGTGATGCAAACAAACTTGCGCGTTGGCTCTGAGTGCCTTCCTCTATATCGGATGAGTTTGTTTGCGGATCACTAGATCAAACATCCATTTCGGATGACTATAGGAAATTAATTAAGAGCGTGTGATCTTCCCCATCGGAAGGGGCACAATCTTATTAATGGACTTAGTGTTAAGTAATGGTATACACTTAGGCATGTCTAATAGTATCCTCCCATCGGAGTCACTGCTATTATTTGTGTGACCGAAGGAAACCAACTATTAATTTTATTTGTCAAAAAGTTAGGTTGACAAGATAAGAAAATTAATGGGACATACCCTCCTTTTACAAACGTTGAATTTGTATACGTCCACACTATCGTGGCATACAAAATTCACGGTGTTTTAAGGTGTTGGTTAATTTAAAATAGTATTGTTTGAGGAATCAATATTATTATAAATTTAGAGTTCTGACCAAAATTTATTTTGTGATTCTTAGGATGACTTTCAACCCACTGGCCATTATTCTAAAAGAAAACAGACTTACTGGTCCCAACTATATAGATTGGAAAAGAAACCTGGACATTGTTTTAACTGCTGAGGGCTATAAGTTTGTACTGTCAGAGGAATGCCTAGAAACACCTAGCAATGATTCTACCCCAGAGGAGATTCAACATCATAGTAAATGGGTAAAAGCTGATGAGATGGCGCGGTGTTACATCTTGGCTTCGATGTCAAATGTATTGCAACATCAGCATCAGGACTTACCAACAACCTATGATATAATGAACAATCTCAAGGAACTCTTCGGACATCAGAATCGGGCTGCTAGGCAAGAGGCAATGAGAAAACTGATGACAGCCACCATGACTGAGGGAACTCCCATGAGAGATCATATTCTCAAGATGAAGGCTTACTTAAACGAAATACAAGTTCTTGGAGGGGAAATTGATGGGGAAACCCAGGTCGATATCATCCTCCAAACGCTGCCCAGAAGTTTTGAGCATTTTCGCCTAAACTATAATATGAATTAAAGGATGTATTCATTGGCGGAACTTCTGACAGAACTTCAGGCAACCGAAGGGTTGTTTCATCAACATTCTTAAATTCACTATGTTGAAAATGGTTCTACTTCTAAGCCGAAAGACAAGAAGAAGAAGAAACAAAATGGCTTAGCAAAGAAGGTGAATAAACCTCAAGGTGCAGGACAAAAAGCTGGAATAAAGAAGCCGAAGGGCAAGTGCTTTATTTGCAAGCAGACTGGACATTGGAAGGCGGACTGTCCTCGTAGGAAACAGAAAAATAAAGATATATCTCATACTCTAGAAGTTGAAACATGTTTAGCGGTGTTATCTACCAGCACCTGGTGTGTAGATACGGGAGCCACTGATCATGTCTGCAATTCTTTCCAGAGGTTCCAGGAAACCCGACAACTATTTGATAGAGAGATAACTGTCTACATGGGCAATGCTACTGTTGCAGTGGGAGACGTCTACTTATCATTTGATAGGAATAGGAAATTGGTTTTAAGGAATTGTCTTTATGTAACCAGTTTTAGAAAGAATTTAATTTCAGTTTCTAAACTGTATTTGGATGGATATTTAGTTTCCTTTAGTAACAATGTGGTTATAAAGAGAAATAAAGTGATTATCTGTTCTGGTGCATTGGTTGGCAATTTATATACTTTAAATCAAATTTCTCCCACAAAGCAAAATATGAAAATTAATAACACATCTTCTAACTCTAATAAGAGAAAAGAACCTTCGGAAATAAACCAAACACATCTTTGGCAACTTAGGCTTGGTCATATTAACTTAAGTAGGATTCAAAGGCTTGTTGTCGATGGACTCTTGGGTCCATTAGAGTTGGAAAACTTTCCAACGTGTGAATCCTGCTTGGAAGGTAAGATGACCAAGAGACCTTTTAAGGCCAAGGGGTATAGAGCCAAAGAAGCGTTAGAATTGGTTCATTCTGATTTGTGTGGTCCTATATCTTTCCAGGCTAGAGGTGGCTTTGAATATTTTGTCTCTTTTATAGACGATTATTCAAGATATGGATACATTTACCTAATGCACCGCAATTCTGAGTGCTTTGATAAGTCAAAGAGTACAAGGCTGATATGGAGAAACGTCTAGGTAAAAGTATCAAGACACTACGGTCTGATCGTGGTGGCGAATACCTCTTAGGAGAGTTTAGGAATTACTTATCAGAGGCCGGAATTCAATTCCAATTATCCGCACCTGGTACACCCCAACAGAATGGTATGGCAGAACGAAGGAATAGGACTCTTATGGAGATGGTTAGATCGACGATGAGTTATTCAGAATTACCAAATTCGTTTTGGGGATACGCTCTGGAAACAGCAGCGCACATTCTGAACTTAGTACCTTCTAAATCAGTATCTTCTACTCCCACAGAATTATAGAATGGGCGGAACCCCAGTCTAAGACATATTCGGATTTGGTGTAGTCCAGCACATGTGCTGAAACAAGATGCTGATAAGTTAGAATCTCGTACATAAGTTCATATGTTTGTGGGGTATCCCAGAGGAACGAAAGGCGGTTTATTTTATAGTCCTAAAGACCAGAAGGTCATTGTTAGCACCAATGCCCAATTTTTAGAAGAAGACTATATAATGGATCACAAGCCTAGTAGTAAAATTATTCTAGAAGAACTTAGAGAGGACACATCTACTTCAGTACCAACAGTACAAGATGAAGTACCACAAAAGACTGCAACACGTGTCACACATGATACACAACCACAGACGGTGCCTCGTCGTAGTGGGAGGGTTGTAAGGCAGCCCGAGAGATTCATGTTTTTGGGTGAGTCTTCGGACTTGATACTACGCAAGCATGAACCAGATCCCCGGACATATGATGAAGCACTCCAAGATATAGATGCAGTATCTTGGCAAAAGGCAATGAATTCCGAAATAGAATCTATGTATTCTAATAAGGTCTAGGAGCTTATAGAACCACCTGATGGTGTAAAAGCCATTGGAAGCAAGTGGATCTATAAAAGGAAAAGAGGGGCAGATGGGAAGGTAGAAACCTTCAAAGCAAGGCTTGTTGCGAATGGGTACACTCAGAAAGAGGGAATCGATTATGAGGAGACCTTTTCGTCGGTAGCTATGCTTAAGTCTATCCGGATACTCTTATCCATTGCCGCTCATATGGATTATGAGATTTGGCAAATGGATGTCAAGACAGCTTTCCTTAATGGAAGTCTCGAAGAAAACATCCATATGAAGCAACCAGAAGGGTTCATTGAAAAGGGCAAAGAGCATCTAGTGTGCAAGCTTAATCGGTCCATTTATAGACTGAAGTAAGCTTCAAGATCTTGGAACATCCGGTTTAATGAAGTAATCCAGTCATATGGATTATTCAGTGTCCGGATGAGTCTTGTGTATACAAGAAGTGTAACGGAAACATGGTGGTATTTCTTGTAGTATACGTAGATGATATTTTGTTAATTGGCAACAATGTCAAGGTATTATCAGATGTAAGGGTATGGTTGTCCAAACAATTTGATATGAAGGACTTAGGAGAATGTGCACACATCCTTGGGATCAAAGTTATAAGGGATCGCAAGAAAAGAATGTTGTGCCTATCCCAAGCTTTATATATAGATACAATCCTTGCTCGTTTTAGCATGCAAAACTCCAAGAAAGGTCTCTTACCTTTTAGGCATGGAGTAGCCTTATCTAAAGAGATGTCTCCAAAAACATCAAAGGAGATTGAGGACATGAAGGCAGTTCCTTATGCTTCGGCTGTAGGAAGCCTTATGTATGTAATGTTTTGTACGAGACCTGATATCTATTTTGCCATGGGCATGGTTAGCAGATATCAAAGTAACCCTGGACAAGGACATTGGACTGCAGTAAACATATATTAAAGTACCTGAGAAGGACTAGAGATTATATGCTAGTTTACCAAGCAGACGATTTACTCCCTGCGGGTTACACGGATTCGGACTTCCAATCAGATAGGGACAACAGTAAGTCTACATCAGGCTATGTGTTTACTTTAGGAGGTGGAGCCATTGCATGAAGGAGTGTTAAGCAGAAATGCGTCTCAGACTCAACCATGGAAGCTGAGTATGTGGCAGCCTCTGAGGCAGCCAAAGAAGCTGTATGGCTCAGGAACTTTCTAATGGACTTAGATGTGATTCCTAGTTTGCCCAAGATCGTCACAATTTATTGTGATAATAGTGGAGCAATTGCAAACTCGAAGGAACCACGAGCCCATAAGGCAAGTAAACATATAGAGCGCAAGTACCACCTGATACGAGACATCGTCAAGCGAGGAGAAGCTTGGCAAGATAGCATCAGCAGATAACTTGGCAGATCCTTTCACAAAGGCCCTTCTGGCGAAAGCTTTTGATCGACATGTGGAGGGGATGAGAATCAGATGTATGGCAACAGATATGGCAGCTTAGACTTTTAGTATAAGTGGGAGATTGTTGGAGTGTATACTTAAAAGTTTAGCTTTTGTACACATTTATTTTGAAATAAAGAATCACATTGGTCAAATATTTACATTTATTTGTTAAATATAATTGTTCAATTAATTTATATAGTAGATAACATGGAATGTGGAGTCACACTTAGAAGATCATGTTGTCGGTTCTCTATAAATTATAAACAGTTGCTCACGACTAAGATGGAAAGGAACAAACCATCAGAATAGACGTAGTGTAATTAAGTATTAGTTTATCTTGACTAATAAATTACACTGATACACTTTAAGTGTATTGAGTAGGATCATTTAGGTAAGTTCTTTTTGTACTGACTTAGTAAAAGATCTAGACCTTAGTTATTATGGAAGTGTGTGCTCTTAATCCTAATATAATAACAAGCATGCATATTTAATATTTATTTCTTTGACTTATCAAAGGGTGAGGTTTAGCTCGATAAATCAATATGCCCGATAAGTTGAGAAATGATATTACTTATAGTATGTGTTGTTGATTATAGAAGGAATCTGTGTCTTAGTTATATAGGTTGAGAATGTCCCCAAGAGGAGCTCATAAGGATTGCCATGTTAAACCCTGTAGGTGGACCTAGTCTAACATGACAATAAAGTTGGGTGGTACTACTCTTGGAGCTAGATATTAATTAAATGAGTTGTCAGTAACTCACTTAATTAGTGGACATTCGTAATTATAAACACAGGGAGACTAATACACTCGTGATAAGAAGAAGCCCATAATGTAATTTGGGATTGGTGCGGTAGTGCGGTAATAACTCTCTAGTGGAATGAGTTATTATCGATGAACTTGAGTTGTGTGTTCGGGGCGAGCACGGGATACTCAAGCTCATCGGAAGGCCAAAACCAATTTCTCCTCTAGGTCCCTGTTGTAGCCTCAATAAAGCCTCAAGTCCATCCAAAGAAAAGCCTATCTTGGTGTCTAAGAAGAGGCCGGTTCATTGCTTGGTGACCAAGCAATGGTCGGCCACATATTCTCTAGAAGTGGTCGGCCCTTGCCTTGGGCAAGGGCGTCGGCCGTAATATTTAAATTAGGGAGGTTGTTTTTAAATTTTTTAATTTTCTCAGATATTTACAATTTTTAAAAAGAGAGATTTTAAAAATTTATAAAATTTTCCTAATTTAAATTAGGCCACAAGGTTTTAAAAGAGAGTTGTAAAAGTTATAAAACTTTCTTTTTTAAAAGAAATATTATTAGAGATGTTTTAAATTTTAAAACTTTCCTTTTAATATCCACATTAGAAAAAAAGAGAGTTTGTAAAATTTTATTAGAAGTTTTCTTCTTTTAAAATTTTATAAAAAAATTTTTCTTTCATTCCCTTTTAATAAGTGGCCGGCCACCTTTCTTGGTACCCAAGCATGGGGCCAGTCAAATAATTAAGCATCAACAAATAGTTGTTTAATTAAGAAATCAATCTAGGATTGATTAATTAAAAGGAAAGAAAAAGAAAAAATTAAAAGGAAATAGTAATGAGACTAATTTTTTATAAAACTCTTTCCATAAATTTCCGTTGGGAAACTAATATAAAAAGGGGGGAAGGGGAGGCCTTGAAAAAACATAACAATTGATATTGTGTTGTTGGAGATCATCAAGTGGTCGGCCCCTCTCCCTCTCTTCCCTTTGCTCTCTTTTGCTCCTTTGTGGTGGTTGTGGACGAATTCTAGAGAAGGAGGAGAAGCTTTCCGGGTGGTGTTCGTCTTGGAGGATCGTCGCCCACACGACGTCTAAGAGGAGGCGAGGGATACGGCAGAAGATCTCAAGGTTTTAGCATACAAGGAAGAGTTATAACTAGTATTTAATTTCCACATCATACTAGTTAATTTTTCTTTGTATAAATACCAAACACAAGAGGCATTCGATTCTTGTTTTTCGAATTTAATTTCGATGTTGTGTTCTTTTTCTTTTTTCCTTGTGATTTGATTGTTCCTTTTGGTTAACCTATAGTTATATAAGGAAAATAAATATTAACTCTCCTTAAAAGGCTTTGTCTAGTCGGTGGTGGTTGCTCCCATATCCAAGAAGGCCAAGTGCCTCGCCATGCAGTACTAGAAGCCAATTTTGGAAACTAATATTTAATTGAATTTATAACCTAGGTGATTTGGATCAAACGTGTTAAGTTCCGCAGGAGATCCAAATCTAAACCTAAAAGAACATATAAGTTAAACTTAGAATCAAACGTGTTAAGTTCCGCAGGAGATACAAGTTTAACTTAAAAGAACACATGGTAGCTAGGAAAGGTTCAGATCAGGTACAAAATTTTTGTACAGTGGAGCCATTGGGTTTTCCGAGTAGCAACCAACACATTTATCTGCCAATCGTGATAAATAATCTCACGTCGATATGCTCATCTCAAATCAACGTCCTGCAATTAATATGATATATGGTTTCGCTTTTTTCAAATACAACAACTGGCTAAACCCCAAAACCCAATCCTAATTTGATTAGGTAACTATAAATCGAATACGATCCTCGATTAACCACATAAATCAAAATTAAATTGGTTTAACTCTAATATTCCATAAACAATTAGATTAGGTTCAAACATGATTTACCTTTAAATCCTCATACCCATAGTCTCCAATCCAAAATTCCTAATCTAGTATCAACATGGATTCAACAATACATGCTAATATATCTAAACAAGAACAAAAACCCTACAATCTATAGAACCTAATTGCGTAACATACTAATGAATCCAACAGAAATAACTCATTGGAACATCACTTACCTTGAGGTTTGGCAGCAATTCAGCAGCTCACCTCCCAAACAATCCACTGTCCAAAATCTACAAAAACATCACAACCAATTTCTTCCAAGAATAAATCTAGAATCCAATCATACTGCAAAGGATTTGCTAAAACCCTAATCCACAGTACAAAACTAACCTCATCAACCCTTTACCTCCTCACCCGTAACCTCCCATGACCTCCACAGCTTCAAGAATTGAAGTGGCAGTGATCGACAACAGGGATTTCCACCAATACTTTGATCCGATGCCTTCCTCTATGTCAGAAATCCCAATGCTATGGCGATGCAGAGTTAGGGCAGAGGCAAAGGAAGCTCGGCGTTGGCTATTAAGGCTCATAGCTGTCGGCGATCAAGGGCAGAGACGGGAGAGAAACACTCGACACTGCTTGGCTAGCTCTTGTCGTGGCCTAAGGTGGCAGTGGATCAGGCGGTCGGTGCTAGGGTAGAGGGAAGGCCAGAATCGGGTCCTGCGGCGTCTGTGATGTTAGTTAGAGCCCTAGAGCCAATCATTTGATGATTGTATTATGGACTTGTTGTATCATATTCTTATATAAATAAAGGCATTTGTTTTTGGTTATTATACTTACTTGTATTGGTGCCAAATAAACTAAGTATAATAGCGTCCTTGAGTAGAAGGTTCTTACCTATATCAATCGATTGGTTGAATCGATAGTGAGATGATATAGGGAACACTACTCTTAATCATTCCTAGTCGAGTATTAACATTCAGGGACAATGTTAATGTGACGATACTAGCATGTAGGTCAACTCGATGACTTGATCTCATAAGTCATGGATATAGAGATATCAAGTTGACACATGGTTATGCATTGGAGAATGTATACTGAATGACCCACCATGAGAAAGTATCATGGATCATTATATGAGTGTCATATACTTTCTCATGTGACTATTAGTATGACTACTAGTCCTTAGACCTGAAGTCACCATGGTTCCCTACATAAGGGGTTATATACTTTGATTTCGTCAAACATCACCCTTAAGTGGGTGGACTATAAAGGCGATTACTGGGTATGTAACAAATTATGCGGAGGGATGTGAGTGATGTAGATGGAATCTATCCCTCCTATATGACGGGAGTGACATCGATATTCTTGATAGAGTGAGACCACGAAGTGCATGACCATGCCCAAATGAGTCAATATGAGATATTGAGCTCATTTGATTTAGTGAGTCTACTTGGAGTTCAAGATTTAGATTGATTAGAGGATGACACGGTCTATGCCTCACATTGATCAATCTAGATGTCTAGGATAGAAGGACACTTGTCATATATTGTGAGGAGTCACAATTAGTAGTCACAAAGTGATGTTGGATCTCAACATTCTTGTAACTTGGGTAGTAATGATGTGTTGCTAGATACCGCTCATTACTTATGCTCCTAAATGGGTTTAGGGGCATTGCCAATGTTACAAGAACCTATAGGGTCACACACTAAGGACAATTAGATGGAGATTAGGTTCATATGATGAACCAAGAGGATTAGATTCATGTGATGAATTAAATTGGATTAAGAGTAATCCTAATTGGGCTAATTGAGTTGGACTCAAGTTGATTCATGTGTTCAATGAGTCTAATTAAGATTATAACTCATTGAATCAATTTAATTAAATGAATTAGATTCATTATATTAAATTGGCTTGAATTAAATGGTTGGATTAGATCAACCATGAGAGAGATTAAGTCAAGTTTGACTTGACTTGAGAGGAAGAGGATGAGTCAAGTTTGACTTGACTTTATGCCACATCATTTGTGAGTTGGTATTAGGAGAACCAATGATGATGTGCTACATCATCAAAGCTAGCACATGTGTGTGTCATCTCATGGAGGTTACAAGTCTCCTTCCATTTAATGTGGTCGCCCACATTAAATGAGAATGAGTTACAATTGTGGCCGGCCACACTAATGCTAGGAGAGGGGTTTTCATTTTGTGAGTAATTCTCATTCAATCTATCTTCTTCCTCAAGCTCTCCTTCTCCTCTCCCTCTTCTCCTTGGCCGAACCACCTAGGTGCTAGCACACGTATTGTTTGGTCTTCTCCACTTAATTAGTTCGTGTGGATACGCATAGAGAGTTGTCTACTTTGACAACTTGAGATCCAACATCTCCTTGGACAAGCGGGACTCGCAAAGGGCACGCTACGAGTGTAAAACTCTTTAACATATAGTTTTAGTGTAGATCTATAGGTTGGTAAACTCGTACTCGTAGTTTTACAAACTTTTATTCTTCGCACGGATCCGGTGGCGGGATTTCGGGGTTTCCGTGATGCGAAAAAGCAGTTTTCGTGGCCCGAAAAACCCAACAGTGGTATCAGAGCCACGTGCGAAGACTTGTACGAGTTTAATTTGTATTTTTTTGAAAAATATAGATTCTATAACATTCTGTAATTTTATGATTTTTAGAGTTTTTATGGGTATTTTTCTCGTAGAAGCGAAGCACAAGTGTTTCGACACTTGTAGGCTTTGACTACCTAGAAGATTTTTCTGAAACGGCAAGGTTTCGCCCCAAATCTTTTTGGAACAGTGGGCTAAGGCACTGTAGGATCACTAACGAACACTCGCGATGATTGGATCGCGGGTAGGGGCGCTGCCCCTGGCCCCGCAAGGGGATTCGTTCCACGATTGCGCCCGAAAATCGCTAAACGGGACCGCCGGGAAATTTTACTCTTAAAAATTATAAAAATTACAGAAAATTATGAAAATATATAATTTAGAATTATATATTATTTTTGTGATAGTCATGGCCCAAAAAGACCCAATTGGATTGGTATATTTGTGTTGTAATTCATATTACGGTCTGCGCGCCGTTATTTGTATTGTGTGTGCTGTATATTTGATACGCGACCTGCGCATAGTGTCTTTCTCCAATTATTCTTATTGTAAATTAGTTTAGACTCGATTGTAACTCGAGTTTCAAAATTGTAATGTACAAAATTGGAGCGGTGGAAGGTCCACTCGAGACGGAGTTACGAGGAGGGCGCGAGCAACACAAGATGGTCAAAGGGAGGAGCTTGAGAAGCTATTGACCTTAGGTTGACCATCCGATCTTCTCATTGGCCTGAGAAGATCGTAGTAGGGCCATGACTAATCACAAATAAATTTAATTAATTGCTTGTGTGTATGTGATGCATGATTAGTTGTAACACCCCAAATTTCCTCAATTAGAGTCCTAAAAGTAATTTAAAACTATTTAAAAATGCTATAGAAATATTCTAGGGATTTTTAGAAATTTTTAGAGTATTTTTATGTAATTTTTAGAGGTCGTTTGGTATTTTTACTAAACGAAGGAAATTTCAACAAAAAAATGTCCAAGCCAAGAATTGAACCCACGACATTTGACTCAGTCAAAACCCGACTAACCAGGTGGGCAAACAGATTTTTCTATTTAGAAAAGGTAGCGAATTTATTTAAGATAGTTAACAGAATATTGGATTATAAAAGAGATAAGTTGATCTTGGATTTGTTTGTTTAGAAAAGGTAGCGAATTTATTTAAGATAGTTAACAGAATATTATAAAAGGGATAAGTTGATGTTGGATTTGTTTGTTTAGAAAAAGTAGCGAATTTATTTAAGATAATTAACAGAATATTGGATTATAAAAGGGATAAGTTGATGTTGGATTTGTCTGTTTAGAAAAGATAGTGAATTTATTTAAGGAGTTAACAGAAATATTAAGTTATAAAAAGGGATAAGTTGATGCTCTGTTTTCCCGTGACTTAAACCATTCTCTCCTTCTCTTCTGCGTACGATGGCGGAGCTTGGGCAGAAAACAAAAGGGAGTTAGGGCATCATCTCCGGCGGCCGGCCAAGGTCCTAGAAGCCCTTTTTGTTCGGTTGTGAGTCCAAGAATCAAGGTAAGTGCTTCTCACCTGCAGTAGGAGTAGTTTCGGACCTTTGTTCTTCTTGAATTCGAAGCATGAGAAGCGCTTATAGTGCAGATTTTTAATTAAGCCTATAGTGCAGATTTTAATTAAGCTTATAGTGCAGATTTTTAATTAAGCCTATAGTGCAGATTTTAATTAAGCTTATAGTGCAGATTTTTATGTAGGCTTATAGTGCAGATTTTAATTAAGCTTGTAGTGCAGATTTTTATGTAGACTTATAGTACAGATTTTAATTAAGCTTGTAGTGCAGATTTCTTAGAGCTTAAAATGCAGATTTCTTTAGAGAAGATTTCTTTAGAGCTTGTAGTGCAGATTTTTTAAGAGCTTATGGTACAGATTTCTTTAAAGTTTAGAGTGCAGATTTTTGGTGGAACTTGTAGTGCATATTTTTGGTGGAATTTATAGTGCAGATTTTTTGTGGAACTTGTAGTGTAGATTTTTGGTGGAACTTATAGTGCAATTTTTAAAGAAAAAGATTATAGTGCAGTTTGGTTAAGTATTATAGTGTAGAATTTATGTTTGCATAGTATGCAGAAATAGTGTAGCATAGAATGCAGAATCTTGATTAGTATAGTATGCAGAATTTTGATTAGCATAGTATGCAAATTTTTGTTTATGCATTTCAAAGTTAGAATTTGTTTAAACATTTCAGTTTTTAAAGAAGCATTCTTTTATTAGAAGTATTAACAAGTGTAAGAAAGATAAAGAAAAGAAAGAGAAAGGCCAAGGCCTTAAGTAGATCCCAAAGTCAAGACTTTAAGGATTTTGGCACACAAGGTGCTTAAAGAAAATGCCGAGGCATTATATATTAGAAGTAATAAAAGATAACAAGTATTTTACTTTATTTAAGAGGCTAGTACCCGACTTCCGAGGTTGTCGTTAAACAAATCCAGGTGTCCAATTCCGAGGTCTTGGCCCTGGTAGACCGATGTATGCTCTTTTAGGATTGGTGGCTCGCTACCCCAACCTATTAGGGAACGCGCATAAGATGGTACTACGCCTGGGCCTAAGAAGAAAGTTGATTATTATTTTGAAGTATTAAAGTATAAGTTTTTAAACAAGTGAAATAAGATTCAGAAAGTGTTTAAAATTCAGTAAGATTATGCTAGCATGATTGTATAGATTTGTTTTGCACGTTTAGCATTTCAGTATGTTTCTTTTGCTTGTAGATGAGCATGAGTAGTTTTCCTTTTGAGCATTCAGCTTTTAGATTTCAGTATATTCACATGCATATTCGAGTTTTGTGAGTTAGATAGCGCTTACTAAGCAATTTTGCTTATAAATGCATTTTCCTCTTACTGCAGATAAAGGAAAGGAAAAGTTATAGCAAAGGAAGGCGACAAGGAGGTGCGGATGAATGTGTGATGCCTGGACTATAGAAGCCTTGGGATTTAGCATAAGAATTTATTAACAAAGAGTTGAGTAGAATGTATTAGATGAGTCATTTAGTCTTCCGCTGCTAGTTAATTGTATGTTTTGAGTTCTCCGAGAGTTTTAGGAATTTCTATCAACATGTGAACAAGGATAGTTAAGTAAAGTTAGTAGTCCAGTAGCGCTCCGCCCTCGCAGACTAGTAGTGAGGAGGGTGGGGTGTTACAGTTGGTATCAGAGCAATTCCTATTCTCCAGCATCACACATCAGCACCATCTTTGCCGTCTTCAAGTAAGAAAGTATTTAAGTTTTCCTTTTATGCTTTCTTTATTATTTGTAGTATGGAGTAATTGCTTATATGCACTTTAGTAAAATAGAAGTTTTGTTTCCCTTATATTCATATACATAAGTATGTTTAGAAAGGATAGAGAAGATATCAAGCCTTCCAAGGACCCCTAATGGGTACGATGCGATATGAATAATAGAGGACCGAGAAGTTAAGAGACTAAGGAACAAAGAGTACCATTAGTGAAAGTCATTTAGAACCAGAAGCATGAGGAAGTTACTTAGGAGCGTGAGGACAGTATGAGACAGAGATATTCAGAATTATTCTAAGTTTGAGGACGAACTTTTTATAAGGTAGGGAGAATTGTAACACCCCAAATTTCCTCAATTAGAGTCCTAAAAGTAATTTAAAAATATTTAAAAATGCTATAATAATATTCTAGGGATTTTTAGAAATTTTTAGAGTATTTTTTGGTAATTTTTGGAGGTCGTTTGGTATTTTTACTAAACGAAGGAAGTTTCGAAAAAAAAATGTCCAAGCCAAGAATTGAACCCACGACCTTTGACTCAGTCAAAACCCGGCTAACCAGCTGGGCAAACAGATTTTTCTGTTTAGAAAAGGTAGTGAATTTATTTAAGATAGTTAACAGAATATTGGATTATAAAAGGGATAACTGATCTTGGATTTGTTTGTTTAGAAAAGGTACCGAATTTATTTAAGATAGTTAATAGAATATTATAAAAGGGATAAGTTGATGTTGGATTTGTTTGTTTAGAAAAAGTAGCGAATTTATTTAAGATAATTAACAGAATATTGGATTATAAATGGAATAAGTTGATGTTGGATTTGTCTGTTTAGAAAAGATAGCGAATTTATTTAAGGAGTTAACAGAAATATTAAGTTATAAAAAGGGATAAGTTGATGCTCTATTTTCCCGTGACTTAAACCATTCTCTCCTTCTCTTCTGCGTACGATGGTGGAGCTTGGGCTGAAAACAAAAGGGAGTTAGGGCATCATCTCCGGCGGCCGTCCAAGGTCATAGAAGCCCTTTTTGTTCGGTTGTGAGTCCAAGAATCAAGGTAAGTGCTTCTCACCTGCAGTAGGAGTAGTTTCGGACCTTTGTTCTTCTTGAATTCGAAGCATGAGAAGTGCTTATAGTGCAGATTTTTAATTAAGCCTATAGTGCAGATTTTAATTAAGCTTATAGTGCAGATTTTTATGTAGGCTTATAGTGCAGATTTTAATTAAGCATGTAGTGCAGATTTTTATGTAGGCTTATAGTGCAGATTTTAATTAAGCTTGTAGTGCAGATTTCTTAGAGCTTAAAATGCAGATTTCTTTAGAGCAGATTTCTTTAGAGCTTGTAGTGCAGATTTTTTAAGAGCTTATGGTACAGATTTCTTTAAAGTTTATAGTGCAGATTTTTGGTGGAACTTGTAGTACAGATTTTTGGTGGACTTTATAGTGCAGATTTTTGGTGGAACTTGTAGTGCAGATTTTTGGTGGAACTTATAATGCAGTTTTTAAAGAAAAAGATTATAGTGCAGTTTGGTTAAGTATTATAGTGTAGAATTTATGTTTGCATAGTATGCAGAAATAGTGTAGCATAGAATGCAGAATCATAATTAGTATAGTATGCAGAATTTTGATTAGCATAGTATGCAGATTTTTTTTTATGCATTTCAAAGTTAGAATTTGTTTAAACATTTCAGTTTTTAAAGAAGCATTCTTTTATTAGAAGTATTAACATGTAACACCCCAAATTTCATGATTTAGAGTTCTAAAAGACCTTATTAAAATCTAGAAATGTTTTAGAAAAATTCTAGAGATTTTTAGGAATTTATAGAGTATTTTTATGCAATTTTTGGAGTTCGTTTGGTATTTTTACCAAGAGGAAGAAGTTTAGAAAAAAAAAGAAAAATGTTGAAGTTGGGTTTTGAACCCAAGACCTCGGGCTTGACCCGAGTCTTAACATAAGTCAGCCAACCAACTGAGCTAAACAAGTTTTGCTTATAATATATGAGATAAGATGTATATGATGTAGAAAATGGTAATGGAGAATAATAGCAAGGAAAACAAGTTGAAGAAGCTGGGTTTCGAACCGAGCTCCTCGGCCCAAGCAAAACTCGGCCCGACCAACCGTGCCATGCTCGATTTGTTAACTAGATTTGAGAACAAATTTATATAAGGTATAGTTAGGAACATTGAAAATAAATCGAAACGAAAAGTGCGCGGCTGAGGATTCGAAACTGCAACCCTTGACTTGGTCAAAACCGTAGCCAACCAACTCTTCCGCGAGTATTTCGTGAAAAGATAAGGAGCGAAATAGTCTTAAGCCATAAACTTTAGGTTATAAAAGAGGGATAAGTTAGGGATTAATTATCCCGTGACCGAAACCTTTCTCTCCTTCTCCTCTCGCGACGGTGGCGAAATCGCAGCCGAGCCAGGCTTTGTTTTCCGGCGGCCGGCCAAAGTTCTCCGAGGGGTTTTCTCCACTTCTCGTCGAGGAGAAGCTGTAAGCACGAAGAAGAGCAGGAATTTGAGCTGCCCGAACCCTAGAACCTTCCTTTCTTCTCGATTTGAGTCCAAGGATAGGTAAGTGCTTCTCACCTGCAGTAGGAGTAGTTTCGGACCTTTGTTCTTCTTGAATTCGAAGCATGATGAGCGCTTATAGTGCAGATTTTTAATTAAGCTCATATGTAGATCTTTATGTAAGCTTATAGTGTAGATTTTAATTAAGCTTATAGAGCAGATTTTAATTAAGCTTATAGTGCAGATTTTAATTAAGCCTATAGTGCAGATTTTAATTAAGCCCATAGTGTAGATTTTTATTTAGGCTTATAGTGCAGATTTTAATTAAGCATATAGTGCAGATTTTAATTAAGCTTATAGTGCAGATTTTTATTTAAGCTTATAGTGCAGATTTTAATTAAGCTTATAAGTGCAGATTTTTATGTAAGCTTATAATGCATATTTTAATTAAGCATTGCAGTGTATATTTTTCATTAAGCATTTCAGTTACAAATTTTGAGTTCCCTATCAGTATTTTGAGTTTAAGAAAAGTATAAGAAAGATAAAGAAAAGAAAGAAAAAGGCCAAGGCCTTAAGTAGATCCCAAAGTCAAGACTTTAGGGAATTTGGCACACAAGGTGCTAAAGAAAATGCCGAGGCATTATATATTAGAAGTATTAAAAGATAACAAGTATTTTACTTTTATCAGTGGCACTGTGCTGGACTCTCAGTTGTCCTTGGGTTGGGCTCCCATAGTCGTCCCTAGGTTTAGATAACCTAGTAGTAACGGCACGGTCGACGGTCGACGACCCGAGGGTCGCCAAATGGGCCGCCAAATGGGCCGCCAAATGGGTCGGGTCGTTACAAAAGTAAAAGCACAGTTGCCGGGCCCAAGAGAAGTTGATTATTATTTTGAAGTATTATAAGTATAAGCTTTGGAACTAATAAAACAATGTGTTTACAAAAGTTTACAAGTATTAAAGAATAAGTTTTAAATAAGTAAAATAAAAGAATAAGTTATTAAGTAAGTTTAATAAGAATCAGAAAGTGTTTAGAATTCAGTAAGTTAAATTCTTTATGCTAGCATGATAGTATAGACTTGTCTTACATGTTTAGCCTTTCAGTATGTTCTTTACTATTAGGAGAGCATGAGTTAGCTTACTGTTATTTGCTATTTATGAGCATGAGTAGCTTTGCATGTTTCTATTTATATACATGCATATCGAGTTTTTGTGAGTTAGATAGCGCTTACTAAGCAAATTTTGCTTATAGACTACACTTCCTCTTACTGCAGATACAGGAAAGGAAAAGATATAGAAAGGAAGGCGACAAGGAGGTGTTCGAGGGATGTGTGATGCCAGGACTATGGAAGCCTTGGGACTTAGTTTAAGAATTTATTAAGAATGTATTAGATGAGTCATTTAGTCTTCCGCTGTTAGTTAACTGTATGTTTTTATTTTGTTTCCGCTATTTATTACTTGCATGCTTTGATTTCATTAAACTGCGTGGTGATGTTATTCCTTTTGGTTGTGAAAATATATGTTCCAGCCGCCTGTGGCTGAGTATAGTTTGTTTGTATTGTTGATTTGGTCACCGGTACAGGGGAGACTCTGCCGAAATTTTTCGGTAGGGTTTCTTCAAGGATTTTAATCATACCGGTTAAGTAGAGTTAGTAGTAAGTAACGGTCATCCTTAGAGAGTAGTAGTAGTAAGAAGGGTGGTCGTTACAGTTGGTATCAGAGCAGTTTCCATTCTCCAGCATCACACATCAGCACCATCCTTGCCGTCTTCAAGTAAGAAAAGTATTTAAGTTTCCTTTTATACTTTCTTTATTATTTGCAGTATGGAATAATTGCTTATATGTGCTTTAGTAAGATAGAAATTTTGTTCTCTTATATTCATATACGTAAGTATGCTTAGAAAGTATAGAGAAGATATCAAGCCTTCCAAGGACCACTAATGGGTACGATGCGATATGAATAATATAAGACCGAGAAGCTAAGAGACTAAGGAACAAAAGAGTATCATTAGTAGAAGTCTTTTAGAACCAGAAGCATGAGGAAGTTACTTAGGAGCATGAGGACAGTATGAGATAGAAATGTCCAGAATTATTCTAAGTTCGAGGACGAACTTTTTATAAGGGAGGGAGAATTGTAACACCCCAAATTTCATGATTTAGAGTTCTAAAAGACCTTATTAAAATCTAGAAATGTTTTATAAAAATTCTAGAGATTTTTAGGAATTTATAGAGTATTTTTATGTAATTTTTGGAGTTCGTTTGGTATTTTTACCAAGAGGAAGAAGTTTAGAAAAAAAAAAGAAAAATGTTGAAGTTGGGTTTTGAACCCAAGACCTCGGGCTTGACCCGAGTCTTAACATAAGTCAGCCAACCAACTGAGCTAAACAAGTTTTGCTTATAATATATGAGATAAGATGTATATGATGTAGAAAATGGTAATGGAGAATAATAGCAAGGAAAACAAGTTGAAGAAGCTGGGTTTCGAACCGAGCTCCTCGGCCCAAGCAAAACTCGGCCCGACCAACCGTGCCATGCTCGATTTGTTAACTAGATTTGAGAACAAATTTATATAAGGTATAGTTAGGAACATTGAAAATAAATCGAAACGAAAAGTGCGCGGCTAAGGATTCAAAACTGCAACCCTTGACTTGGTCAAAACCGTAGCCAACCAACTCTTCCGCGAGTATTTCGTGAAAAGATAAGGAGCGAAATAGTCTTAAGCCATAAACTTTAGGTTATAAAAGAGGGATAAGTTAGGGATTAATTATCCCGTGACCGAAACCTTTCTCTCCTTCTCCTCTCGCGATGGCGCTGTGCGGGCGATTCCTGCTTGGGCGAAATCGCAGCCGAGCCAGGCTTTGTTTTCCGGCGGCCGGCCAAAGTTCTCCGAGGGGTTTTCTCCACTTCTCGTCGAGGAGAAGCTGTAAGCACGAAGAAGAGTAGGAATTTGAGCTGCCCGAACCCTAGAACCTTCCTTTCTTCTCGGTTTGAGTCCAAGGATAGGTAAGTGCTTCTCACCTGCAGTAGGAGTAGTTTCGGACCTTTGTTCTTCTTGAATTCGAAGCATGATGAGCGCTTATAGTGCAGATTTTTAATTAAGCTCATATGTAGATCTTTATGTAAGCTTATAGTGTAGATTTTAATTAAGCTTATAGAGCAGATTTTAATTAAGCTTATAGTGCAGATTTTAATTAAGCCTATAGTGCAGATTTTAATTAAGCCCATAGTGTAGATTTTTATTTAGGCTTATAGTGCAGATTTTAATTAAGCATATAGTGCAGATTTTAATTAAGCTTATAGTACAGATTTTTATTTAAGCTTATAGTGCAGATTTTAATTAAGCTTATAAGTGCAGATTTTTATGTAAGCTTATAATGCATATTTTAATTAAGCATTGCAGTGTATATTTTTCATTAAGCATTTCAGTTACAAATTTTGAGTTCCCTATCAGTATTTTGAGTTTAAGAAAAGTATAAGAAAGATAAAGAAAAGAAAGAAAAAGGCCAAGGCCTTAAGTAGATCCCAAAGTCAAGACTTTAGGGAATTTGGCACACAAGGTGCTAAAGAAAATACCGAGGCATTATATATTAGAAGTATTAAAAGATAACAAGTATTTTACTTTTATCAGTGGCACTGTGCTGGACTCTCAGTTGTCCTTGGGTTGGGCTCCCATAGTCGTCCCTAGGTTTAGATAACCTAGTAGTAACGGCACGGCCGACGGTCGACGGTCGACGACCCGAGGGTCGCCAAATGGGCCGCCAAATGGGCCGCCAAATGGGTCGGGTCGTTACAAAAGTAAAAGCACAGTTGCCGGGCCCAAGAGAAGTTGATTATTATTTTGAAGTATTATAAGTATAAGCTTTTGAACTAATAAAACAATGTGTTTACAAAAGTTTACAAGTATTAAAGAATAAGTTTTAAATAAGTAAAATAAAAGAATAAGTTATTAAGTAAGTTTAATAAGAATCAGAAAGTGTTTAGAATTCAGTAAGTTAAATTCTTTATGCTAGCATGATAGTATAGACTTGTCTTACATGTTTAGCCTTTCAGTATGTTCTTTACTATTAGGAGAGCATGAGTTAGCTTACTGTTATTTGCTATTTATGAGCATGAGTAGCTTTGCATGTTTCTATTTATATACATGCATATCGAGTTTTTGTGAGTTAGATAGCGCTTACTAAGCAAATTTTGCTTATAGACTACACTTCCTCTTACTGCAGATACAGGAAAGGAAAAGATATAGAAAGGAAGGCGACAAGGAGGTGTTCGAGGGATGTGTGATGCCAGGACTATGGAAGCCTTGGGACTTAGTTTAAGAATTTATTAAGAATGTATTAGATGAGTCATTTAGTCTTCCGCTGTTAGTTAACTGTATGTTTTTATTTTGTTTCCGCTATTTATTACTTGCATGCTTTGATTTCATTAAACTGCGTGGTGATGTTATTCCTTTTGGTTGTGAAAATATATGTTCCAGCCGCCTGTGGCTGAGTATAGTTTGTTTGTATTGTTGATTTGGTCACCAGTACAGGGGAGACTCTGCCGAAATTTTTCGGTAGGGTTTCTTCAAGGATTTTAATCATACCGGTTAAGTAGAGTTAGTAGTAAGTAACGGTCATCCTTAGAGAGTAGTAGTAGTAAGAAGGGTGGTCGTTACAGTTGGTATCAGAGCAGTTTCCATTCTCCAGCATCACACATCAGCACCATCCTTGCCGTCTTCAAGTAAGAAAAGTATTTAAGTTTCCTTTTATACTTTCTTTATTATTTGCAGTATGGAATAATTGCTTATATGTGCTTTAGTAAGATAGAAATTTTGTTCTCTTATATTCATATACGTAAGTATGCTTAGAAAGTATAGAGAAGATATCAAGCCTTCCAAGGACCACTAATGGGTACGATGCGATATGAATAATATAAGACCGAGAAGCTAAGAGACTAAGGAACAAAAGAGTATCATTAGTAGAAGTCTTTTAGAACCAGAAGCATGAGGAAGTTACTTAGGAGCATGAGGACAGTATGAGATAGAAATGTCCAGAATTATTCTAAGTTCGAGGACAAACTTTTTATAAGGGAGGGAGAATTGTAACACCCCAAATTTCATGATTTAGAGTTCTAAAAGACCTTATTAAAATCTAGAAATGTTTTAGAAAAATTCTAGAGATTTTTAGGAATTTATAGAGTATTTTTATGCAATTTTTGGAGTTCGTTTGGTATTTTTACCAAGAGGAAGAAGTTTAAAAAAAAAGAAAAAAAAGAAAAATGTTGAAGTTGGGTTTTGAACCCAAGACCTCGAGCTTGACCCGAGTCTTAACATAAGTCAGCCAACCAACTGAGCTAAACAAGTTTTGTTTATAATATATGAGATAAGATGTATATGATGTAGAAAATGGTAATGGAGAATAATAGCAAGGAAAATAAGTTGAAGAAGCTGGGTTTCGAACCAAGCTCCTCGGCCCAAGCAAAACTCGGCCCGACCAACCGTGCCATGCTCGATTTGTTAACTAGATTTGAGAACAAATTTATATAAGGTATAGTTAGGAACATTGAAAATAAATCGAAACGAAAAGTGCGCGGCTAAGGATTCGAAACTGCAACCCTTGACTTGGTCAAAACCGTAGCCAACCAACTCTTCCGCGAGTATTTCGAGAAAAGATAAGGAGCGAAATAGTCTTAAGCCATAAACTTTAGGTTATAAAAGAGGGATAAGTTAGGGATTAATTATCCCGTGACCGAAACCTTTCTCTCCTTCTCCTCTCGCGATGGCGCTGTGCGGGCGATTCCTGCTTGGGCGAAATCGCAGCCGAGCCAGGCTTTGTTTTCCGGCGGCCGGCCAAAGTTCTCCGAGGGGTTTTCTCCACTTCTCGTCGAGGAGAAGCTGTAAGCACGAAGAAGAGCAGGAATTTGAGCTGCCCGAACCCTAGAACCTTCCTTTCTTCTCGGTTTGAGTCCAAGGATAGGTAAGTGCTTCTCACCTGCAGTAGGAGTAGTTTCGGACCTTTGTTCTTCTTGAATTCGAAGCATGATGAGCGCTTATAGTGCAGATTTTTAATTAAGCTCATATGTAGATCTTTATGTAAGCTTATAGTGTAGATTTTAATTAAGCTTATAGAGCAGATTTTAATTAAGCTTATAGTGCAGATTTTAATTAAGCCTATAGTGCAGATTTTAATTAAGCCCATAGTGTAGATTTTTATTTAGGCTTATAGTGCAGATTTTAATTAAGCATATAGTGCAGATTTTAATTAAGCTTATAGTACAGATTTTTATTTAAGCTTATAGTGCAGATTTTAATTAAGCTTATAAGTGCAGATTTTTATGTAAGCTTATAATGCATATTTTAATTAAGCATTGCAGTGTATATTTTTCATTAAGCATTTCAGTTACAAATTTTGAGTTCCCTATCAGTATTTTGAGTTTAAGAAAAGTATAAGAAAGATAAAGAAAAGAAAGAAAAAGGCCAAGACCTTAAGTAGATCCCAAAGTCAAGACTTTAGGGAATTTGGCACACAAGGTGCTAAAGAAAATACCGAGGCATTATATATTAGAAGTATTAAAAGATAACAAGTATTTTACTTTTATCAGTGGCACTGTGCTGGACTCTCAGTTGTCCTTGGGTTGGGCTCCCATAGTCGTCCCTAGGTTTAGATAACCTAGTAGTAACGGCACGGCCGACGGTCGACGGTCGACGACCCGAGGGTCGCCAAATGGCAACATGGGACGTGCATAAGAGTACACGCCTGGGCCCAAGAGAAGTTGATTATTATTTTGAAGTATTATAAGTATAAGCTTTTGAACTAATAAAACAATGTGTTTACAAAAGTTTACAAGTATTAAAGAATAAGTTTTAAATAAGTAAAATAAAAGAATAAGTTATTAAGTAAGTTTAATAAGAATCAGAAAGTGTTTAGAATTCAGTAAGTTAAATTCTTTATGCTAGCATGATAGTATAGACTTGTCTTACATGTTTAGCCTTTCAGTATGTTCTTTACTGTTAGGAGAGCATGAGTTAGCTTACTGTTATTTGCTATTTATGAGCATGAGTAGCTTTGCATGTTTCTATTTATATACATGCATATCGAGTTTTTGTGAGTTAGATAGCGCTTACTAAGCAAATTTTGCTTATAGACTACACTTCCTCTTACTGCAGATACAGGAAAGGAAAAGATATAGAAAGGAAGGCGACAAGGAGGTGTTCGAGGGATGTGTGATGCCAGGACTATGGAAGCCTTGGGACTTAGTTTAAGAATTTATTAAGAATGTATTAGATGAGTCATTTAGTCTTCCGCTGTTAGTTAACTGTATGTTTTTATTTTGTTTCCGCTATTTATTACTTGCATGCTTTGATTTCATTAAACTGCGTGGTGATGTTATTCCTTTTGGTTGTGAAAATATATGTTCCAGCCGCCTGTGGCTGAGTATAGTTTGTTTGTATTGTTGATTTGGTCACCAGTACAGGGGAGACTCTGCCGAAATTTTTCGGTAGGGTTTCTTCAAGGATTTTAATCATACCGGTTAAGTAGAGTTAGTAGTAAGTAACGGTCATCCTTAGAGAGTAGTAGTAGTAAGAAGGGTGGTCGTTACATAACAAGTGGTAGAAAGATAAAGAAAAGAAAGAGAAAGGCCAAGGCCTTAAGTAAATCCCAAAGTCAAGACTTTAAGGATTTTGGCACACAAGGTGCTTAAAGAAAATGCCGAGGCATTATATATTAGAAGTAATAAAAGATAACAAGTATTTTACTTTATTTAAAAGGCTAGTACCCGACTTCCGAGGTTGTCGTTAAACAAATCCAGGTGTCCAATTCCGAGGTCTTGGCCCTGGTAGACCGAGGTCTGCTCTTTTAGGATTGGTGGCTCGCTACCCCAACCTATTAGGGAATGCGCATAAGATGGTACTACGCCTGGGCCCAAGAAGAAAGTTGATTATTATTTTGAAGTATTAAAGTATAAGTTTTTAAACAAGTGAAATAAGATTCAGAAAATGTTTAAAATTCAGTATGATTATGCTAGCATGATTGTATAGATTTGTTTTACACGTTTAGCATTTCAGTATGTTTCTTTTGCTTGTAGATGAGCATGAGTAGTTTTCCTTTTGAGCATTCAGCTTTTAGATTTCAGTATATTCACATGCATATTCGAGTTTTGTGAGTTAGATAGCGCTTACTAAGCAATTTTTCTTATAGATGCATTTTCCTCTTACTACAGATAAAGGAAAGGAAAAGTTATAGCAAAGGAAGGCGACAAGGAGGTGCGGATGGATGTGTGATGCCTGGACTATAGAAGCCTTGGGATTTAGCATAAGAATTTATTAACAAAGAGTTGAGTAGAATGTATTAGATGAGTCATTAGTATTCCGCTGCTAGTTAATTGTATGTTTTGAGTTTTTTTAGAGTTTATGTATTGATCTTTACATAAGAACAAGGATAGTTAAGTAAAGTTAGTAGTCCAGTAGTGCTCCGCCCTCACAGTCCAGTAGTGAGGAGGGTGGGGTGTTACATTAGTAATTAAGTAGTGCCTAACGATTAGATTAGATCTAAATTATGTACAAGATGCACCCTCTCGATTAGATTAGATCTCAATCGCATCAACTCTAATGCCTACCGTGTCGTGATACCTATCACTACCTCGATCACATGTGTTGTTGAATCTGCCAAAGCAGAGCAACACATATTATCTTGTAGGGTACGGAGGGACAATCTTGGTCCCGCTTATCAACGCATGGGCGAGTACAAACTCAATTAGATTGAGTATTCCTAGTTAACTCGGTTGGATCGAGTACAACTATAGGCATTCTTCCAATGGTTGGAAAGATAGGACATAAATCACATTTATATTAATTTTTAGGTGTATTAGCCAAAGCTAACTCAAGTTTTAATATAACTGCGGATAATTATCCTATAAACAAGAGTTGCATAGAGATGTAATTGGTAAATCGTTACCTACCAATCATTCTAAGTCTTGGGCGATTTAGCCAAAGCTAACTCAAGGCGTAGTATGATGTGGATCTTGTCCCACATGAATTATAGAATTCAATGGGAGCATCATTTAGTTAAAGGCCTAATTAAATGATTTCAAAGAATATGATATTTATTTTCTTCTTTAATTTCTGTTGTAGATTACCATGACGTCGAATACGAACTCTTTCTCCCTGCGTTCTGTCCTTGAGAAGGACAAGCTCAACAGAGAAAATTTCCTGGACTGGTACAGGAACTTGAGAATAGTTCTCACCCAGGAATGTAAACTGTACGTTCTGGAGCAGCCCATTCCGAAGGCTCCTCCTGCCAATGCCACGCGAGCAGACAAAGATGCTTACAAGAAGTATCAAGATGACGCATTAGATGTGTTCTGTCTAATGCTCACGACCATGAACTCTGAGATTCAGAAGCAACACGAGTTGATGGGCGCTTACGATATGGTTGAACATCTTCATCAACTCTATCAAGGACAAGTGAGGCATGAGAGATTTGAGATCTCAAGGGCACTATTTCAGTGCAAGATGTCAGATGGGGCTCCCGTAGGCCCATATGTACTCAAAATGATTGGGTACATAGAAACCTACAAAGGTTGGGGTTCCCGCTTGGCCAAGAGCTGGCCACTGACCTGATCTTACAATCCTTGCCAGATAGCTATAGTCAATTCGTTCTAAACTACAACATGAACGAAATTGACAAGCCACTGCCCGAGCTGCTTAGCATGTTAAGAACTGCTGAGCTTAACCTTAAGAAGGTTAAGCCCAACTCTGTTCTGATGGTTCAAAAACATAAGGGCAAGGACAAGCCCAAAGTCAAAGGAAAGTCCCAAGCCAAGGGCAAAGGCAAGGCACTGAAGCCTAAAGCAGGGGTCGCCAATGATGCTACCTGCTTCCACTACGGTCAGACCGGGTATTGGAAGAGGAACTGCAAGGTATACCTGGAAGATCTCAAGAAGAAGCGAAGTGAGACTTCCACTTCAGGTATATATGTTATAGAAGTTAATCTATCTATTTCTTCATCATGGGTATTAGATACCAGATGTGCTTCTCACATTTGTACTAATGTCCAAGCGCTGAGAAATAGCAGGGCATTGGCAAAGGGCGAGGTGGACCTACGTGTTGGCAATGGAGCACGGGTTGCTGCTGTTGCTGTAGGCCTTATTTTCTATCTCTGCCCTCTGGGCTTGTACTAGAGTTGGATGATTGTTGTTATGTGCCTGCTTTAACTAAGAACATAATTTCAGTTTCTTGTTTGGACAAGAAAGGTTTCTCTTTTATAATAAAGGACAAATATTGTTCTGTTGATTTAAAAGATATGTTCTATTGTAGTGCACCTCTGATGAACGGACTCTACATTCTAGACCTTGAAAGCCCTATCTATAACATAAATACCAAGAGGTTCAAGTCAAATGACATGAACCAAACCTATCTCTGGCACTATCGCTTAGGTCATATAAATGACAAGCGCTTATCCCAGCTCCATAAGGATGGTTTGCTGGACTCATTTGATTTTGAATCTTATGAGACGTGCGAGTCATGCCTACTAGGCAAGATGACCAAGACTCCCTTTAGTGGGCATAGCGAAAGAGTGACTGATTTGTTAGGACTTATACATAGTGATATATGTGGCCCTTTCAATGTCGCTGCTAGAGGCGGTTATAGGTACTTCATCACATTTACTAATGACTTTAGTAGATATGGTTATGTGTACTTGATGACACATAATTCAGAATCCTTTCAAAAGTTCAAAGAATTCAAGAATGAAGTACAGAACCAGCTTGGCAAGAGTATTAAGATACTTCGATCAGATCGAGGTGGAGAATACCTTAGCCATGAGTTTCGTGACTATCTAGCTGAGTGTGGGATTCTATCCCAACTCACTCCTCCTGGGGCACCACAGTGGAATGGTGTATCCGAAAGGAGGAATCATACCCTATTGGATATGGTACGATCTATGATGAATCACACAGATCTTCCGACATTCCTTTGGGGCTATGCTCTAGACACGGCAGCATTTATACTCAACCGAGTTCCATCCAAGGCCGTGATAAAGACACCATATAGGATATGGAATGGGAGAGATGCCCAAGTGTCTTTTATGAGGATTTGGGTTTGTGAGACTTACATTAGACGTCAGGTCTCAAACAAATTAGGACCCAAATCTGACAAGTGCTACTTTATTGGATATCCCAAGGAAACTAAGGGATATTACTTCTATATTCCCAGTCAACACAAGGTAGTTGTGGCAAAGACTGGGATATTTCTAGAAAGGGATTTTGTTTCTAGAAAAACTAGTGGGGGTATGTTCAATCATGAAGAAGTTCAGGATATGGACCATGACACTGAAGCCTTGATGGAAGTTGAACTGGAACCATAAAGTGTTGTGAATGATGAGATTGTTCCACAAGGAGTTGAGTAACAACAACCAGTTCAAGTAGACCTACCTCTTTGCAGGTCTGATAGGGTACGTCGTCAGCCTGAGAGATACTCATTTCTCTTGTCTGACCATGATGACGTTATGCTCATTGAGAATGAGTCTACCTCCTATCAGGAATCTGTGATGAGCCCAGATTATGAGAAATAGCTAGAGGCCATGAGATCCGAGATGGAATCGATGTACACCAACCAAGTATGGACTTTTGTTGATCCACCTGAAGGGGTCAAACCCATTGGGTGTAAGTGGGTCTTTAAGAGAAAGACTGACATGGATGGAGTTATCTATAAGGGTCGTCTGGTAGCTAAAGGTTTCAAGCAAATCCATGGTATTGACTATGATGAAACTTTTTCTCCAGTAGTGATGTTTAAGTCCATTCAGATCATGCTTGCTATTACAGTATACCACGATTATGAGATCTGACAAATGGATGTCAAAACCGCGTTTCTGAATGGAAACTTACTAGAGGATGTGTACATGACACAACCTGAGAGTTTTGTAGATCCACAGTATACTAGCAGAGTATGCAAGCTACATAAGTTCATTTATGGACTAAAGCAAGCTTCTCGGAGCTGGAATCTTCGATTCGATGATACAATCAAATAGTTTAATTTCATCAAGAATGAAGATAAACCCTGTGTCTACAAGAAGGTTGTTGGGAGCACAGTTGTCTTCCTCATATTGTATGTGGATGACATACTACTCATTGGGAAAGACATCCCTTTGCTTCAGTCTGTCAAGACTTGGCTAGGGAATTGTTTCTCAATGGACTTAGGTGAAGCAGCCCGTATTCTAGGCATAAAGATCTATAGAGATAGATCTAAGAGATTGCTTGGCCTAAATCAGAGTACATACATTGACAAGGTACTCCTTCAGTTTGCCATGCAGAACTCCAAGAAGGGATTTCTGCCGATGTCACATGGCATGAGTCTTTCGAAGACTCAAGGTCCCTCTTCTAGAGAGGAGAGAGACCGCATGGATCAGATCCCTTATGCCTCAGCCATAGGATCTATCATGTACGCCATGCTATGTACTCATCCTGATGTCTCATATGCTTTGAGTATGATGAGTAGATACCAGTCAGATCCAGGTGAAGTCACTGGATAGCGGTCAAAATTATTCTTAAATACTTAAGAAGAACTAAGGAATATTTCTTGATATATGGAGGCAATGATGAGCTAGCTGTAAAGGGTTACAGTGAAGTTAGCTTCCAGACCGACCAGGATGATTATCGATCACAGTCAGGGTTCGTGTTTTGCATAAATGGTGGTGCTGTGAGCTGGAAGAGTTTGAAGCAAGACACAGTAGTTGATTCTACGACAGAGGCCGAGTACATTGCTGCATCAGAGGCAGCAAGTTCATCACTGAACTTGGGGTGGTTCCCAGTATTGCTGACCCTATTGAGCTCAATTGTGACAACGATGGAGCTATAGCACAGACGAAGGAACCTCGCTCACACCAGCGGACCAAACACATACTACGGCGCTTGCATCTCATTCGAGAGATTATCGAGAGAGGAGATGTGAAGATTTGTAGAGTACCTACAGAGGCTAACATCGCAGATCCCTTGACCAAAGCTTTGGCACAGAGGAAGCATGATGGTCACACTAGGTCATTGGGGCTTAGAGCCTACACTGATTGGCACTACTGCTAGTGGGAGATTGTTAGTTAGAGCCCTAGAGTCAATCATTTGATGATTGTATTATAGACTAGTTGTATCATATTTTTATATAAATAAAGGCATTTGTTTTTTGTTATTATACTTACTTGTATTAGTGCCAAATAAACTAAGTATAATAGCATCCTTTAGTAGAAGGTTCTTACCTATATCAATCGATTGGTTGAATCGATAGTGAGATGATATAGGGAACACTACTCTTAATCATTCATAGTCGAGTATTAACATTCAGGGACAATGTTAATGCGACGAGACTAGCATGTAGGTCAGCTCGATGACTTGATTTCACAAGTCATGGATATAGAGATATCAAGTTGACACTTGGGTATACATTGGAGAATGTATAATGAATGACCCGCCATGAGAAATTATCATGGATCGTTGTATGAGTGTCATATACTTTCTCATGTGACTATTAGTATGACTACTAGTCCTTAGACCTGAAGTCACCATGGTTCCCTACATAAGGGGTTATATACTTTGGTTTCGTCAAACGTCATCCGTAAGTGGGTGGACTATAAAGGCGATTACTGGATATGTAACAAATTATGCGGAGGGATGTGAGTGATGTAGATGGAATCTATCCCTCCTATATGACGGGAGTGACATCGATATTCTTGATAGAGTGAGACCACGAAGTGCATGGCCATGCCCAAATGAGTCAATATGAGATATTGAGCTCATTTGATTTAGTGAGTCTACTTGGAGTTCAAGATTTAGATTGATTAGAGGATGACATGGTCTATGCCTCACATTGATCAATCTAGATGTCTAGGATAGAAGGACACTTGTCATATATTGTGAGGAGTCACAATTAGTAGTCACAAGGTGATGTTGGATCTCAACATTCTTGTAACTTGGGTAGTAATGATGTGTTGCTAGATACCGCTCATTACTTATGCTCCTAAATGGGTTTAGGGGCATTGCCAACGTTTCAAGAACCTATAGGGTCACACACTAAGGACAATTAGATGGAGATTAGGTTCATATGATGAACCAAGAGGATTAGATTCATGTGATGAACCAAATTGGATTAAGAGTAATCCTAATTGGGCTAATTCAGTTGGGCTCAAGTTGATTCATGTGTTCAATGAGTCTAATTTAGATTATGACTCATTGAATCAATTTAATTAAATGAATTAGATTCATTATATTAAATTTGCTTGAATTAAATGGTTGGATTCGATCAACCATGAGAGTGATTAAGTCAAGTTTGACTTGACTTGAGAGGAAGAGGAAGAGTCAAGTTTGACTTGACTTTATACCACATCATTTGTGAGTTGGCATTAGGAGAACCAATGATGATGTGCCACATCATCAAAGCTAGCACATGTGTGTGTCATCTCATGGAGGTTACAAGTCTCCTTCCATTTAATGTGGTCGCCCACATTAAATGAGAATGAGTTACAATTGTGGCCGGCCACACTAATGCTAGGAAAGGGGTTTTCATTTTGTGAGTAATTCTCATTCAATCTATCTTCTTCCTCAAGCTCTCCTTCTCCTCTCCCTCTTCTCCTTGGCCGAACCACCTAGGTGCTAGCACACCTATTGTTTGGTCTTCTCCACCTAATTAGTTCGTGTGAATACACATAGATAGTTGTCTACTTTGACAACTTGAGATCCGACATCTCCTTGGACAAGCGGGACTCGCAAAGGGCACGCTACGAGGGTAAAACTCTTTAACATATAGTTCTAGTGTAGATCTATAGGTTGGTAAACTCGTACTCATAGTTTTACAAACTTTTATTCTTCGCACGGATCCGGTGGCGCGGTTTCGGGGTTTCCGCGACGCGAAAAAACGGTTTTCGCGGCCCGAAAAACCCAACATGTGATGGCGTGAGGATGCTCGGTGAGGGACCACTTCTCGCTCGTGACCGAAGGGGGTGGATCGGCGTCGGCGATGAGAGGCTCGTCGGCGTCGATCATATAGATGAGAGGGAGAAAGAGGAGTCAGCACGAGAGGGAGAGGGATTCGGTGAAGGAGGCGGTGTCGCGAGAGGGCTCGGGGAGAAGGAATCGGGAATTAGGAGGTGAGGGTTTAGGCTTTAATATTTATAACTTAGGTTTGGATATTGCAACTATACGTTAATTAAATTAATCAACTCTCACCTTTAGATATTCAAACAGACCTTTTACAAAGCCTATAATTTTATCCCCTCAAAATACGCCATATAAGTTCCGAAAAATTCTCAGAAATTTTTTATAAATTACTAAAAATTACAATAATATTATTCACCCATTAATCTTATTATTTAATTATTATTTGGGCACCGTATTTTACATTCTCCCCCACTAATAAAAATTTGTGGGTTATGAGCTCACCTTGCTTCCGCTGCTTCCACCTTGCTGTCTAGCCAACTGTGGATCCAAGATAGAAAGGAAGAAAACAAAGTTGATTAACAAAGAAAGACAAGAGGTATATTGAGAAAGACGATGTGGAGTTGCAAGGTTTAATATATCATTCAATGATGGAGTTTTAGCATCTGGACATAACAGTACGATCATTTAGCACGCTTTGGTACATTACATGGTGCGCCAAGATCGGTTTATGAATTTTAATCCTACGTTAATTCTTTTATCTTAGCTTGTATACCACCAAGGTGATCCACCAAAGCTTATTTAAGTGTTATTCAGGTATTAAGAGTCTTGAGCTAGAGAATAAGATTGCCGAGACAAACTAATTTGGAACTCTTTTGTTTAACAAGTTGCATATTAGGGCTGTCAAAGCATTGCCATGTCACTCGTGGCACTTCCAAATGCATTTGGCATTATTCAGTTTGCTCTTTTGGTTGCATGCAGTAATACTTAAACTAAAACATGAAATAACCATAATAACCTATCTGTGGTTACCCATACATATATGTTGTACAGTTGAACCATATTCTTATACATGAACCAAATTAATCTAAGCCTAAACGAACATCATGTTGGACCGTGATCGTTCGATAGAGGGGGGGGGGGTGAATATCGATTACAAAAATTCGTCGAGAATAAGTGCAGTGGAAAAGTAAAACAATGCTAACACAGAACCTTTTTAATTGGTTCGGAGCCTGTGTCGACTCCTACTCCAAGGCCCGTACTCAGTAAGTACTTTCGTTGGGCAATCACTAGCAATTCGAATATTCAATTACAAAGTTTAAGTACAGAAAAGATAGAACAAGAAATACCGACAATAGAAAATAAGAAGAAACAGGCAGAGCTTTGTCGGAGATCTTTCACAACGTTGCAAGAGCACAAGAGAGCAGGTTTTTAGTTCAGAGTTGTTGTATTGAGCTCCACCTTTGACCCTCCTTATATAGGAGGCTCGGGGCAACCCGGATCCCTTCCGGGTGCCCTGGTGTGACGTGGTAGTCCCAACCAGCGAGCTCCACGTGTCAACGCCGCGTCCTGGATAATTTTTGCCTCCGGGCGCCCCGACCACCTTTCTCCAGAAAAAGTCCTTCTCCTGCAAGACAAGGTTAGTCCAAGGTAAATATAATGAATTTCCTGCAAAACAAAGTGTTAGCACAGTTTATAAGTTTAACATAAAGAGTATGACTTAGATTCCGTCTTTCCGAGACCGGAATCTAGTCACGATCTCGACTTAGATATCCGAAATAGATCTAAGCCGGATCGACGCCTAATGTTTCCTTCCCGGGAACGCGTCCTCACAATCACTCCCTTCTAGTAACTTACCTTTACTCACCTGCAAGATGTCCGGTCAGCCCTTCTACCCGTCTGGACTTCTCGCTAGCTATCCGGTCAGCCCGTCGACCTAGCTGGACTTCGTGCTGTAACAACCACCCTTCTTACAACTACTACTACTCTCTAAGAGTGACCGTTACTTAACTGCTAACTCTACTTAACCGGTATAATTAAAAATCACGAGGAAATTCTACCGAAAAATTTCGGCAGAGTCTCCCCTGTACCGATGACTAAATCATCAATACAAACAAACTATACTCAGCCACAGGCGGCTGGAACATATATTTTCACAACCACGCAGTATAATATCACAAATAAAAGAAGGAAACTACCCTAATAATTGCAAACAACAATATCACTCCATCAATAGAACCCAACTACAAATGCGGAATAAACTTAATTACAATCTTGACTCATAATAGCATTTAAAGAAAACTAAAAAATTCTAAACAGAAAAGTCTTAACAATTCCTTAGCAAACTCTTGATCTCCCCATAGTCCAGCCATCACACACCTTCATCACCACCACCTTGTCGCCTTCCTTGCTAAATCTTTTCCTTTCCTTTATCTGCAATAGGAGGAAGTGCAGTCTATAAGCATAAAGCTTAGTGAGCGCTATCTACTCACAAAAACTCGATATGCATGTATATAAATAAAAACATGCTAAAACTGAATGCTAACATATAAAATTACTCATGCTCATAAATAGCAAAGGAAATCATGCTAACTGAAATGCTAATCATTGTATAGCTAATTATGCTCATAAACCAATAAAAGAAGCATACTAACTGAAATACTAAACATGTATAGTTTATCATGCTCATAAACCAATAAAAGAAGCATACTAAACATGTAAAGCTACTAAACATGTAAAGCTACTAAACATGTAAAACTACTAAACATGTAAAGCTAAACATGCTGAATAATCTAGTAGCAAGGAAACAATTGAAGCTACTACTGCATGCTTCAAATAACAAGAAACTAACTTTCTAATTCTAGACAGATTTGAAGCTCGTTTCATTTGTTTCAAAAACTTATACTTTAATACTTCAAAATAATAATAAACTTCTTTTGGGCCCGGCATTGTACCAAATTTGCGCGCATCCTTAATAAGAGTCGAGGTATCTAATCCCGAAACTACTAAGGTTCTTCTAAGCGATCTTGTGCCTAGGGGCGATCTGGGAGCCCACCCATTGGACCTTGTGTCCGGTACATGCCATTAAAAAGTAAAATACTTTCTTTTTAACTATAACTTCTTTATACTTGCCCTTACTTGGCATTTAAGCAAACACCTTGTGTGCGCTTTTGATATTCAATCTTCTGGAATTGAAATCAAGTCTAGACCTTAGTCTTTCTTGCTTATAGTTCTTAAAGACAGAAACTCATACTTATGTAATAGCAAAGAAACTAATAATTGCATGCTCAAGATATTCTAATAGCAAAAGAGACTAGAAAGTATCACCGTGCACATCTAATGGCAAAGGGAACTGATCATGCTTAATTATTAGCAAATGGAAAATTTCTCATGCTTTACTAACAGCAAACAAAAACTAAACAGCAAGGAAATAATCTAAACAACATAGGAAAAACCTAAAATTGAGGTTCATGGCAGCATAACAAGGAAATCTAAATCTGAAATGCTAACTATAAGGGCTGTTCAAACTTAAATCTAATAGCAATAAAGAAAACTAACTACATGCTCAAAATTTAATCAAACTATCTTATGTTCATTGCTTATTAAAATAGTAAATGAAACTAAAGATAAATCTACTCAATCAAAACCTGTTCAAAAACCAACAGCAGTAACGTTAGCAAGGAAGAAGGAAATCCACTTGAAACTATTCTTAAGCCTGATCATTTGTATAACAACAGTAACCCTAAAAAATGGCACACAAGCTCAAAATCCAGCCACCTCATGCTCACTGTTAGCAACAACCCGAACTGAAACCAAGCATTGACAATGAACCAAACTACATGCTAAAAAAAAAATTATCTAATCCATTCTATGTTCATTGCTTAGCACAAAATCCGAACTTGCAGGGCACTGTATAAACCGAGCATGCCAAACAAGGTGACAAACAGGAATTTTAGTCAAGAAAAACTGAATTACTACTTTCTTCCCTTGTTATTCATGGTAGCTAATTCAAAACACAGAATCCTTGCTCTGTTGGAAACTAAAGAGATCTAAACCACATACTTAACCCATTCTATATTTTTCCTTCCCTTCTTTGAAGTACACGGCAGTAAGTAAAATCCCAAAACATGCTTCACAGTAAAACTCGAACAAACAAGGAAACACCAAACGAATCGGAACTACTCCTACTGCAGGTGAGAAGCAACTCACCGCGATTTGCTTGGACTTACAACCGACGGGAAGAACTCTAGGGTTCCGGTTTGCTCGGAGCTTCAACCTCCCTTGTGCCCACAGACCCTCCTCTACGAGGGAAGCTCGGATCCGCGAGGATTCGCAGGAGAGAAAACTTCACCGGCCGTCGGAGGGAGGAAACCTTAGGAGAGGCTGCGGTTTTCGCCCGAGCAGGAGTCGGCGTCACTGTGTAAGAAGAGAAAGGATTTTTGAGAGGAAATTTTGATTTTCCGAAATCCCAAAACCTAATTTTCTTTTCTTATACTAGGGTTTAAATCGAAACTATACCTTAAATAAATTTATTCCCATATTTAGTTAACAAAACGAGCTTAGCTTGATTGGTCGGGCCGGTTGTGCTTGGGTCCGAGGAGCTGGGTTCGAAACCTAGCTTCTACAACTTTTTTTTTTTTTTAACTTTCTCCTCTCGGTAAAAATATGAAACGGACTCCAAAAATTACATAAAAATACTTTAAAATTACCTAAAAATCTCTAGAATATTTTAAAAGCATTTTCAAATATTTTTAAGGACATTTAGAACTTAAAATAAGGAAAATTGGGTCGTTACAATTTCCCATACCTTATAAAAAGTTCGTCCTCGAACTTAGAATAGTTTTGGATACTTCTGTCTCATACTGTCCTCCCGCTCCCAAGTGACTTCCTCGTGCTTCTGGTTCTGCCAGACGACCTTCACTAGTGGTACTTCTTTGTTTCTCAATATCTAAACTGCTCTGTCCACTATCTGTGTAGGTCTGCTCTCATAACTAAGATCCTCTTGGATCTGCACTGACTGAGGCTTAATCACTTGGCTAGGGTCATGGAGACACTTCTTTAACATGGAGACATGAAATACATTGTGTATTGCTGACATGTCTTGTGGTAAGTCCAGCTTGTAAGCTACTTTCTCAATCCTCTCTATGATCAGGTAAGGTCCTATATAGCGGGGACTTAGTTTGCCCTTCTTGCCAAATCTCATCACTCCCTTCATAGGAGCAACCTTGAAAAAAACTGAATCCCCACTTGGAATTCAAGTGGCCTACGGCGTGTGTCAGCATAACTCTTCTGTCTACTCTGGGCAGTCTCAATCCTCTGTCTGATCTTCTGGATAGCCTGAGTAGTCTCATCTATCAACTCTGTCTGAATGCCCAGCTCCACTTCCATTTCTCTTCTTTCACCTGCTTCTTGCCAGCAAATGGGTGATATGCACTTCCTGCCATACAACGCTTCATATGGTGCCATTTTGATGGTGTCCTGATAGCTATTGTTGTAGGCAAACTCAGCTAAGCACAGATACTTGCACCAACTGCCTTAAAAATCTAGTGGACAAGCCCTGATCATATCTTCTAGGATCTGATTTACTCGCTCTGTCTGTCCATCGGTCTGAAGATGGAAGGCTGTGCTGAACTTGAGTTTGGTGCCTAGTGTATTCTGAACGCACTCCCAAAAGTGTGAAGTGAAACGCCCATCTCTATCAGAAACAATAGATTTAGGAACTCCGTGAAGTCTGATCAGCTCTTTAACATACAGCTGTGCCAACTGCTCTATAGAGTGAAACACCTTGATGGCTAGAAAATGAGCAGACTTGGTCAATCTGTCCACTATCACCCATATCGCATCATATCTATTTGTGGTTCTTGGGAGACCCGTTATGAAGTCCATGGATATGTCTTCCCACTTCCACTCTGGTATAGGAAGAGGCTGTAGAACTCCTCCTGGTCTCTGGTGTTCTGCTTTGCCCTCTGACATGTCAGGCAGGTACTGACATATTTAGCTACATCTCTTTTGAGTCCAGACCACCAGAATCTCTGTTTCACGTCTTGATACATCTTGATAGAACCAGGATGCATGGAGTATGGTGTGCTATAGGCTTCTTCTAGAATCTTCTTTCTCAGCTCTTCGTCATTGGGAACACAAAGGCGACCCCCCTGATAAAGAATTCCACTGTCTGATACTCGAAACTCCGAATTTCCTTCTTGTATCCCTTGATTGATCTTTTGGATATCAGGATCTTCACTTTGCTTTCTCTGTATATCCTCAAGCAGGGTTGACTCTAAGGTCAATGCAAAGAGTTGCCCATAAATAATTTCCATTCCAAAATCTGACAACTCTTTTTGCAGTGGCAGGGCTAATGATGACAGGGACATCAGGGATGCACTTGACTTTCTGCTTAGTGCATCTGCCACTTTGTTAGCTTTACCTGGGTGGTAGAGAATTTCACAGTCATAGTCTTTGACCAACTCTAGCCACCTACGCTGTCTCATGTTTAAGTCCTTCTGAGTGAAGAAGTACTTAAGACTCTGATGGTCTGTGAAGATTCTGCACTGGACTCCATACAGGTAGTGTCGCCAGAGTTTCAGTGCAAAGACCACAGCTACCAGCTCAAGATCATGAGTGGGGTAATTCTTCTCATAGTCTTTGAGTTATCTGGAAGCATAAGCTATCACTTTTCCTTCCTGCATGAGTACAGCTCCTAAGCCCATCTTGGAAGCATCACTATAGATGTCAAAACTCCTGTCATTTTCTGGAACTGTCAGGATAGGAGCACTGGTCAGTCTCTTCTTGAGCTCTTGGAAACTCTGCTCACATTTATCTGACCATTCAAACTTCCTGTTCTTTCCCCAGCTAAACCAAGGAAACTTCTGATCTCCCTGGCGTTCTTGGGTCTGCTCCAGTTGTTGACTGCTTCTATTTTGGCTGGATCCACTTGAATGCCTTCTTTATAAATTATGTGACCTAGAAACGCCACCTGATCTAACCAGAATTCGCACTTTGAGAATTTAGCATACAGCTGCTTTTGCTGAAGGGTTTGCAATACTATTCTCAAGTGCGTGTCATGCTCCTCTGGGGTTCTGGAATAGACTAGAATGTCGTCGATGAACACAATGACAAATTTGTCAAGGTATTCTCTGAACACTCTGTTCATCAGGTCCATGAAAACTGCAGGCGCATTAGTCACACCAAAAGGCATGACTACGAATTCATAGTGTCCGTATCTGGTCCTGAAAGCTGTTCTGGGTATATCACTTTCCTTCACTTCCAACTGATGATACCCAGAGCACAAGTCTATTTTAGAGAACACTATTGCCCTTTTTAGCTGATCATATAGATCATCTATTCTGGAATGAGGGTACTTGTCCCTAACTGCTACTTTGATCAGCGCTCTAAAATCTATGCACATTAGCATGGATCCGTCTTTCTTCTTAACGAACAACTCTGGAGTTTCCCGGGGTGAATGACTAGGGCGGATGAAACCCTTGTTAAGTAACTCCTGAAATTATTCTTATAACTCTTTTAGCTCTGCTAGAGAAATTTGGTACAAAGCTTTTGAAATTGGCTCCACTTCTCTGTTGGGAGGTAGTCCAGGTAGCCCTTCTGGAAATACTTATAGATACTCACAGACTACCCGAACATCTTCCTGCTTGGGTCTTTCTTGTTATCTTTGTCCTTCCAGTTCTGATTACTTGTTTGGGCTCTCTGTTTCCCCCCTGTCTTGTCTTCTATCTTGACTGGCTTGTGTTGTGTTTGTTGTGCCTTGTTGTTGTTCAGATAGTGCTCACTAATGCCCTACTGACCAGCTCTTCACCAATCTATGGTCGGTGAGTTTCACTACTCACATTAGGTGTTATTCCTGGTCTCAGTATTAGGAGCATCAGTCTGACTCGTTCTTTAACTGTACTTACTAACCCTAGGAAAAGGTGAGCTAGCCTGTTAAATCTTTTAACTGCTTCTTCTACTGGTAGGTCACCTGGTCTAAATTCTATAAACTACTCATAATGTTTATTGGTGATCTGTTGGCGGAAGAACTCTTTGTAAAACTCTATCTCAAAGTCAACCCAGCTCATCTGGTTGACTGCTCTCTTACTCTTAACTCGCTCCCACTACATACAAGCATCTCCAGATAGGCAGAAAGAGACACACTTAATGGTATCAACCTTCTCAACTTCTGGTCAGTCGAGAAGCTCCATTGTGCTCTCAAATGTCTTGAACCAATCCTAGGCATCCCAGGGCTTAGTCGTGCCTGAGAATCTTTCTGGTTTCAGCTTCAGCCACTGGATGAGGTATGCTTCTTGTCTTCTAGTTGTTGTGGCGACTTCTAGGACAATCGATAGGACTTCAGTCACCACTGGTGTCTCCACATTAATAGTTGGGGGAGTGGGAGGAGCTGGCTTCTGATGGGCCATTAGATTGGCAATCACTTACTGCTGCTCGCTTCTTGTCTCTGAAGTTGAGCAACAACTTCAAAGAGAATAGGCCCAAGGGTTCTGGGCTCTTCGTTCTCCTGAACTCGGTCCTCAGTACGAACGGTACGGGGATGTTCTCTTCTTGCCATCTAATTATGCAAAGAAAGAGACTTGCTACCTTCTCTATCTTTCCTAAACATACATATATATATATGGATCAAGAAAGGTGAAACAATAACTTCTATCTTACTTAAGTACTCATAAGCAATTACTCTGTACTGCAGTTAATAATAAGGAAAGCAGAATAAAGAAAGAATTTAAATACTTTCTTACTTGGAGACGGCAAGGATGATGCTGATGTGTGTGTGATGCTGGAGAATGGAACCTGCTCTGATACCAACTGTAACAACCACCCTTCTTACTACTACTACTACTCTCTAAGAGTGACCATTACTTAACTACTAACTCTACTTAACCGGTATAATTAAAAACCACGAGGAATCTCAACCGAAAAATTTCGGCAGAGTCTTCCCTTTACCGATGACTAAATCATCAATACAAACAAACTATACTCAGCCACAGGTGGCTGAAACATATATTTTCACAACCACGCAGTATAATATCACAAATAAAAGAAGGAAACTACCCTAATAATAGCAAACAACAATATCACTCCATCAATAGAACCCAACTACAAATGCGGAATAAACTTAATTACAATCTTGACTCATAATAGCATTTAAAGAAAACTAAAAAATTCTAAACAGAAAAGTCTTAACAATTCCTTAGCAAACTCTTGATCTCCCCATAGTCCAGCCATCACACACCTTCATCACCACCACCTTGTCGCCTTCCTTGCTAAATCTTTTCGTTTCCTTTATCTGCAATATGAGGAAGTGCAGTCTATAAGCATAAAGCTTAGTGAGCGCTATCTACTCACAAAAACTCGATATGCATGTATATAAATAAAAACATGCTAAAACTGAATGCTAACATATAAAATTACTCATACTCATAAATAGCAAAGGAAATCATGCTAACTGAAATGCTAATCATTGTATAGCTAATTATGCTCATAAACCAATAAAAGAAGCATACTAATTGAAATACTAAACATGTATAGTTTATCATGCTCATAAACCAATAAAAGAAGCATACTATGTTAGTTAGAGCCCTAGAGCCAATCATTTGATGATTGTATGGACTCATGTATATCATATTCTTGTATATTAATAAAGGCATTTGTTTGGTTATTATACTTATTTGTATTAGTGCCAAATAGACTAAGTATAATAGCGTCCTTGAGTAGAAGGTTCATACCTATATCAATCGATTAGTTGAATCGATAGTGAGATGATATAGGGAACACTACTATAAATCAATCCTAGTCGAGTATTAACATTCAGGGACAATGTTAATGCAATAAGACTAGTATGTAGGTCAGCTCGATGACTTGATCTCACAAGTCATGGATATAGAGATATCAAGCTGACACATGGGTATACATTGGAGAATGTATACTGAATGACCCGCCAGGAGAAAGTATCATGGATCGTTATATGAGTGTCATAAACTTTCTCATGTGGCTATTAGTATGACTATAAGTCCTTAGACCTGAAGTCACCATGGATCCCTACATAAGGAGTTATGTACTTTGGTTTCGTCAAACGTCACCCGTAACAGGGTGGACTATAAAGGCGATTACTGGGTATGTAACAAATTATGCAGAGAGATGTGAGTGATGTAGATGGGATCTATCCCTCCCATATGACGGGAGCGACATCAATATTCTTGATAGAGTAAGACCACGAAGTGCATGACCATGCCCAAATGAGTCAACATTAGATGTTGAGCTCATTTGATCGAGTGAGTCTACTTGGAGATCAAGATTTAGATTGATTAGAGGATGACACGGTCTATGCCTCATATTGATCAATCTAGATGTCTAGGATAGATGGACATTGACATATATTGTGAGGAGTCACAATTAGTAGTCACAAGGTGATGTCGGATCTCGACATTCTTGTAACTTGGATAGTAATGATGTGTTGCTAGATACCGCTCATTACTTATGCTCCTAAATGGGTTTAGGGCATTGCCAACGTTACAAGAACCTATAGGGTCACACACTAAGGACAATTAGATGGAGATTTGGTTCATATGATGAACTAAGAGGATTAGATTCATTTGATGAATCATATTGGATTAAGAGTAATCCAAATTGGGCTAATTGAGTTGGACTCAAGTTGATTCATGAATTCAATGAGTCTAATTTAGATTATGACTCATTAAATCAACTTAATTTAATGAATTAGATTCATTATATTAAGTTGGCTTGAATCATATGGTTGGATTAGATCAACCATGAGAGAGATTTGATCAAGTTTGACTTGATTTGAGAGGAAGAGAAAAAGTCATGTTTGACTTGACTTTTTGCCACATCACTAGTGAGTTGGCAAGATGTGGACCAATAGGATTGCTCCACATCATCAATGTGTGCCACCTCATGGAGGTTACAAGCCTCCAAAGCATTTAATGTGGCCGGCCCACATTAAATGAGGAGGTTACACTTGTTTCCTTGTCATTTAGTGAGGTGGCAAGATGTGGAACAATAGTGTTGATCCACATCATCCTAGAGTGCCACCTCATGGGGGTTACAACTCTTAATGGTCTCCACATTAATTGGAATTAATGTGGGGGTTACACCTCCTAGAAGGTGGCCGGCCACTTGAATGTTGAGAACAATTTTCATTTTGAAAATTATTCCATCATTCATTCCTTCTTCTTCCTCCTAGAGTTCTTCTTGCACTCTCCCTCTCCTCCTTCCTTGGCCGAACCACATAGGTGCTAGCACACCTTGGTTTTTCGTCACCTCCATCTAGTGTGTCCGTGTGGATACTTCTAGAGGACCGTGCGCTTGACGGTCTTGAGATCCGGCAACATTTGGACGAGCGGGATTCGCGTGGGGCGCGCATCAAGGGTAATGATCTTAACTTTAGTGTAGATCTAAAGTTTTTACAAACTCGTACAAGAAAAGGTTTTTCGAAAAGTTTTGTTTACGAATCTTTGCACGAGATCCATGGCTTTGGGTGACTCGGGGTTTCCGCGACGCGAAGAACCCAACAGCGCCATGCAAAGACTTGTACGAGTTAGTTTGTATTTTTATGAAAAATATACCTTCTGTGATTTTCTGTAAAAATTGAGTTTTTAAAGTTTTTATGAGTAATTTTTCCGTAGAAGCGAAGCACAAGTGTCTCGGCACTTGTAGGCTTCGGCTACTGGAAAGTTTTCTTTTAAACGGCTTCATTTTGCCCCAAATCCGTTTGGGACAGCGGGGTCGGGTGCCATTAGATCGCAAAGGAGCAACTCACGATGGTTAGATAGTGGGTAGGGGCATTGCCCCTAACCCCGCAAGGGAATTTGCTTCGCGAATGCACCCGAAATCGCTAAAAACGAACCTGCCAGGAAGATTTTTCTGAAACGGCAATGTCTCGACCCAAATCGTTTTAGGACAGCGGGTTTAGGCGCTATTGGATCGCATAGAAACCCTCGCGATGGTTAGATCGCAGGTAGGGGTGCTGCCCCTGGGCCCCGCAAGGGGATCCGTTCCGCGATTGCGCCCGAAACCGCTAAACGGGTCCGCCGGGAAATTTTACTCATAAAAATTGTAAAAATTATTTTAAAATTACAGAAAAATTATGAAAAATATATAATTTTAAATTAATATTTGTGATAGTCATGACCCAAAATACCCAATAAGATTGGATTTGTGTTGTAATTCATAATACGGCCTGCGTGCCGTCATATGATTGTGTGTGCTGTATTTTTTTTTTCCCCACAGCCTGCGTGTCATGCCTTTCTCTTATTCTGGTTGTAAATTAGATTTAGACTCGAATGTAACTCGAGTTTCAAATTGTAATGTACAAATTGGAGTGGTGGAGGGTCCACACGAGACGAAGTTCCGAGGCGGGCACGAGCAACACAAGGTGGTCAAAGGGAGGAGCTTGGAGAAGTTGTTGACCCTAGGTTGACCATTCGATCTTCTCATTGGCTTGAGAAGATCGTAGTAGGGCCATGACTAAATCACAAATAGATTAATTAATTAATTGTTATGTATCTGATGCATGTTTAATAATTAATTAATTAATTAGTGCCTTAACGATTAGATTAGATCTAAGTCGTGCACATGATGCACCCTTGCGATTAGATTAGATCTAAGTCGTGCACAAGATGCATCCTTCTCGATTAGATTAGATCTAGATCGAACCAACTCTAAATGCCTAACCGTGCCGTGATACCTATCACTACCTCGATCACATGTATTGTTGAATCTGCCAAAGCAGAGCAATACATATTATCTTGGTAGGGTACGGAGGGACAATCTTGGTCCCGCCTATCAACGCATGGGTGAATACAAACTCAATTAGATTGAGTATTCCTAGTTACTCGGTTGGATCGAGTCAACTATAGGCATTCTTCCAATAGTTGGAAAGGTAGGACAAAATCACATTTATATTAACTCTCGGGCGTATTAGCCAAAGCTAACTCGAGTTTTAATATAAATGCGGATATTGATTCTATAAACAAGAGTTGCATAGAGATGTAATTGGTAATCGTTACCTACCGATCATACTAAGCCTTGGGCGTATTAGCCAAAGCTAACTCAAGGGTTAGTATGATGTGGATCTTGTCCCACAAGAATTATTGTATTTAGTGGGAGCATCATTTAGTTAAAGGCCTAATTAAATGATTTTAAAAGAATATGATATTTATTTCTGCAAATTTTCTGTTGTAGATAACCATGACGTCGAACACGAATTCCTTCTCCCTGCGATCTGTCCTTGAGAAGGACAAGCTCAACGGAGCGAATTTCCTGGACTGGTACAGGAACTTGAGAATAGTTCTCACTCAGGAACGTAAACTGTACGTTCTGGAGCAGCCCATTCCGGAGGCTCCTCCTGCCACTGCCACGCGAGCTGACCGGGATGCTTACAAGAAGCATCAAGATGACGCATTAGATGTGTCCTGTCTAATGCTCGCGACCATGAACTCTGAGCTTCAGAAGCAACACGAGTTGATGGACGCTTACGATATGGTTGAGCATCTTCGCCAACTATATCAGGGACAAGCGAGGCATGAGAGATTTGAGATCTCTAAGGCACTGTTTCAGTGCAAGATGTCAGACGGGGCTCCTGTAGGTCCTTATGTACTCAAGATGATTGGGTACATAGAGAACCTACAAAGACTGGGGTTCCCACTTGGCCAAGAGCTGGCCACTGACTTGATCTTGCAGTCCTTGCCGGATAGCTATAGTCAATTCGTTCTCAACTATAACATGAACGAGATTGACAAGCCACTGCCCGAGCTACTTAGTATGTTACGAACTGCTGAGATTAACCTTAAGAAGGTTAAGCCCATTCTGGTGGTCCAGAAGCACAAGGGCAAGGGCAAGCCCAAAGGTAAGGGAAAGTCCCAAACCAAGGGCAAAGGCAAGGCACTGAAGCCTAAAGGAGGGGTCGCCACTGCGGTCAGACCGGGCACTGGAAGAGGAACTGCAAGGTATACTTGGAGGATCTTAAGAAGAAGCGAAGTGAGACTTCCACTTCAGGTATATATGTTATAGAAGTCAATCTATCTATTTCTACATCGTGGGTATTAGATACTAGATGTGCTTCTCACATTTGTATTGATGTGCAGGCGCTGAGAAATAGCAGGACATTGACAAAGGGCGAGGTGGACCTACGAGTAGGCAATGGAGCACGGGTTGCTGCTGTTGCTGTAGGGATTTACTTTCTATCTCTGCCCTCTGGGCTTGTATTAGAGTTAGTCGATTATTGTTATGTGCCTGCATTAACTAAGAACATAGTTTCAGTTTCTTGTTTAGACAAGAAAGGATACTCTTTTATAATAAAAGACAAATGTTGTTCTGTTTATTTAAAATATATGTTCTATTGTAGTGCACCTCTGATAAACGGACTCTACATTCTAGACCTTGAGAGCCCTATCTATAATATAAATACCAAGAGGATCAAGTTGACTGACTTGAACCAAATCTATCTCTGGTACTGTCGCTTAGGTCATATAAATGACAAGCACTTATCCCAGCTCCATAAGGATGGTTTGCTGGACTCATTTGATTTTGAATCATATGAGATATGCGAGTCATGCCTACGAGGCAAGATGACCAAGACTCCCTTTAGTGGGCATAGCGAGAGAGCAACTGATTTGTTAGGACTCATACATAGTGATGTATGTGGCCCTTTCAATGTTGCTGCTAGAGGCGGTTATAGATACTTCATCACATTTACTGATGACTTCAGTAGATATGGTTATGTGTACTTGATGACACATAAGTCTGAATCCTATGAAAAGTTCAAAGAATTCAAGAATGAAGTACAGAACCAGCTTGGCAAGAGTATTAAAATACTTCGATCAGATCGAGGTGGTGAATACTTAAGCCATGAGTTTCGTGACTATTTAGCTGAGTGTGGGATTCTATCCCAACTCACTCCTCCTAGAACACCACAGTGGAATGGTGTATCCGAAAGGAGGAATCGTACCCTATTAGATATGGTACGATCTATGATGAGTCACACAGATCTTCCGACATACCTTTGGGGCTATGCTCTAGACACGGCAGCTTTCATTCTCAACCGAGTTCCATCCAAGGCCGTGATAAAGACACCATATAGGATATGGACTGGGAGAGATGCCCAGGTGTCTTTCATGAGGATTTGGGGTTGTGAGGCTTACGTACGACGTCAAGTCTCAGACAAATTAGGACCCAAATCTGACAAGTGCTATTTCATCGGATATCCCAAGGAAACTAAGGGATATTACTTCTACATTCCCAGTCAGCACAAGGTAGTTGTGGCAAAGACTGGGGTCTTTCTAGAAAGGGACTTTGTTTCTAGAAAGACTAGTGGGAGCGTGTTCGATCTTGAAGAAGTTCAAGATGCGAACAATAGCACTGATGCCTCGATGGAAGTTGAACTGGAACCACAAAGTGTTGTGGATGATGTTGTTCCACAAAGAGTTGAGGAACAACAACCAGTTCAAGTAGACATACCTCTTCGCAGGTCTGATAGGGTACGTCGTCAGCCTGAGAGATACTCATTTCTCTTGTCTGACCATGATGACATTGTGCTCATAGAGGATGAGCCCACCACCTATCAGGAAGCTGTGATGAGACCAGATTCCGAGAAATGGCTAGAGGTCATTCTCGGAGCTGGAATCTTCGATTCGATGATGCGATCAAACAGTTTGGTTTCATCAAGAACGAAGATGAGCCTTGTGTCTACAAGAAGGTTGTAGAAAACATAGTTGTCTTCCTCATATTGTATGTGGATGACATACTACTCATTGGGAAGGACATCCCTATGCTTCAGTCTGTCAAGACCTGGCTAGGTAGTTGCTTCTCAATGAAGGACTTAGGTGAGGCATCCCACATTCTTGGGATACAGATCTATAGAGATAGATCTAAGAGATTGCTTGGCCTAAGTCAGAGTACATACATTGACGAGGTACTCCTACAGTTTGCCATGCAGAACTCCAAGAAGGGATTTCTGCCGATGTCACATGGCGTGAGTCTTTTGAAGACTCAAGGTCCCTCTTCTAGAGAGGAGAGAGACCGCATGGATCAGATCCCTTATGCCTCAGCTATACGATCGATCATGTACGCCATGCTATGTACTCGACCTGATGTCTCGTATGCTTTGAGCATGACGAGCAGATACCAGTCAGATCCAGGTGAAAGTCACTGGATAGCGGTCAAGAATATTCTTAAGTACTTAAGAAGGACTAAAGAATATTTCTTGATATATGGAGGCAATGATAAGCTAGCTGTAAAGGGTTACAGTGATGCTAGCTTCCAGACCGACCAGGATGACTATAGATCGCAGTCAGGGTTCGTATTCTACTTGAATGGTAGTGCTATGAGCTGGCAGAGTTCACAGCAGTTCTACAACGTTTCCATCTTATTCGAGAGATTATCGATAGAGGAGATGTGAAGATTTGCAGAGTATCTATAGAAGCTAACATCACAGATCCCTTGACCAAGGCTTTGGCACAGAGGAAGCATGATGGTCACACTAGGTCATTAGGCCTTTGAGCCTATACTGATTGGCACTAGTGCTAGTGGGAGATTGTTAGTTAGAGCCCTAAAGCCAATCATTTGATGATTGTATGGACTCATGTATATCATATTCTTGTATATTAATAAAGGCATTTGTTTGGTTATTATACTTATTTGTATTAGTGCCAAATAGACTAAGTATAATAGCGTCCTTGAGTAGAAGGTTCATACCTATATCAATCGATTAGTTGAATCGATAGTGAGATGATATAGGGAACACTACTCTAAATCATTCCTAGTTGAGTTTTAACATTCAGGGACAATGTTAATGCAATAAGACTAGCATATAGGTCAGCTCGATGACTTGATCTCACAAGTCATGGATATAGAGATATCAAGCTGACACATGGGTATACATTAGAGAATGTATACTGAATGACCCGCCATGAGAAAGTATCATGGATCGTTATATGAGTGTCATATACTTTCTCATGTGGCTATTAGTATGACTATTAGTCCTTAGACCTGAAGTCACCATGGATTCCAACATAAGGAGTTATGTACTTTGGTTTCGTCAAACGTCACCCGTAATAGGGTGGACTATAAAGGCGATTACTGGGTATGTAACAAATTATGCAGAGGGATGTGAGTGATGTAGATGGGATCTATCCCTCCCATATGACGGGAGCGACATCAATATTCTTGATAGAGTTAGACCACGAAGTGCATGGCCATGTCCAAATGAGTCAACATTAGATGTTGAGCTCATTTGATCGAGTGAGTCTACTTGGAGTTCAAGATTTAGATTGATTAGAGGATGACACGGTCTATGCCTCATATTGATCAATCTAGATGTCTATGATAGAAGGACAATGACATATATTGTGAGGAGTCACAATTAGTAGTCACAAGGTGATGTCGGATCTCGACATTCTTGTAACTTGGGTAGTAATGTTGTGTTGCTAGATACCGCTCATTACTTATGCTCCTAAATGGGTTTAGGGCATTGCCAACGTTACAAGAACCTATAGGGTCACACACTAAGGACAATTAGATGGAGATTGGTTCATATGATGAACTAAGAGGATTAGATTCATTTGATGAATCATATTGGATTAAGAGTAATCCAAATTGGGCTAATTGAGTTGGACTCAAGTTGATTCATGTATTCAATGAGTCTAATTTAGATTATGACTCATTAAATCAACTTAATTTAATGAATTAGATTCATTATATTAAGTTGGCTTGAATCATATGGTTGGATTAGATCAACCATGAGAGAGATTTGATCAAGTTTGACTTGATTTGAGAGGAAGAGAAAAAGTCATGTTTGACTTGACTTTTTGCCACATCATTAGTGAGTTGGCAAGATGTGGACCAATAGGATTGCTCCACATCATCAATGTGTGCCACCTCATGGAGGTTACAAGCCTCCAAAGCATTTAATGTGGCCGGCCCATATTAAATGAGGAAGTTACACTTGTTGCCATGTCATTTAGTGAGGTGGCAAGATGTTGACCAATAGTGTTGATCCACGTCATCCTAGAGTGCCACCTCATGGGGGTTACAACTCTTAATGGTCTCCACATTAATTGGAATTAATGTGGGGGTTACACCTCCTAGAAGGTGGCCGGCCACTTGAATGTTGAGAACAATTTTCATTTTGAAAATTATTCCATCATTCATTCCTTCTTCTTCCTCCTAGAGTTCTTCTTGCACTCTCCCTCTCCTCCTTCCTTGGCCGAACCACATAGGTGCTAGCACACCTTGGTTTTTGGTCACCTCCATCTAGTGTGTCCGTGTGGATACTTCTAGAGGACCGTGCGCTTGACGGTCTTGAGATCCGACAATATTTGGACGAGCGGGATTCGCGTGGGGCGCGTATCAAGGGTAATGATCTTAACTTTTGTGTAGATCTAAAGTTTTTACAAACTCATACAAGAAAAGGTTTTCGAAAAGTTTTGTTTACGAATCTTTGCACGAGATCCATAGCTTTGGGTGACTCGGGGTTTCCGCGACGCGAAAAAGCGGTTTTCGCGGCCCGACGAACCCAACATACTAAACATGTAAAGCTACTAAACATGTAAAGCTACTAAACATGTAAAACTACTAAACATGTAAAGCTAAACATGCTGAATAATCTAGTAGCAAGGAAACAATTGAAACTACTACTGCATGCTTCAAATAACAAGAAACTAACTTTCTAATTCTAGACAGATTTGAAGCTCGTTTCATTTGTTTCAAAAACTTATACTTTAATACTTCAAAATAATAATAAACTTCTTTTGGGCCCGGTATTGTACCAAATTTGCGCGCATCCTTAATAAGAGTCAAGGTAGCTAATCCCGAAACTACTAAGGTTCTTCTAAGCGATCTTGTGCCTAGGGGCGATCTGGGAGCCCATCCATTGGACCTTGTGTCCTGGACCTTGTGTCCGGTACATGCCATTAAAAAGTAAAATACTTTCTTTTTAACTATAACTTCTTTATACTTGCCCTTACTTGGCATTTAAGCAAACATCTTGTGTGCGCTTTTGATATTCAATCTTCTGGAATTGAAATCAAGTCTAGACCTTAGTTTTTCTTGCTTATAGTTCTTAAAGACAAAAACTCATGCTTATGTAATAGCAAGGAAACTAATAATTGCATGCTCAAGATATTCTAATAGCAAAAGAGACTAGAAAGTATCACCGTGCACATCTAATGGCAAAGGGAACTGATCATGCTTAATTATTAGCAAATGGAAAATTTCTCATGCTTTACTAACAGCAAACAAAAACTAAATAGCAAGGAAATAATCTAAACAACATAGGAAAAACCTAAAATTGAGGTTCATGGCAGCATAACAAGGAAATCTAAATCAGGAAATCTAAATCTGAAATGCTAACTATAAGGGCTGTTCAAACTTAAATCTAACAGCAATAAAGAAAACTAACTACATGCTCAAAATTTAATCAAACTATCTTATGTTCATTGCTTATTAAAATAGCAAATGAAACTAAAGATAAATCTACTCAATCAAAAACTGTTCAAAAACCAACAGTAGTAACGTTAGCAAGGAAGAAGGAAATCCACTTGAAACTATTCTTAAGCCTGATCATTTGTATAACAACAGTAACCCAAAAAAATGGCACACAAGCTCAAAATCCAGCCACCTCATGCTCACTGTTAGCAACAACCCAAACTGAAACCAAGCATTGACAATGAACCAAACTACATGCTAAAAAAAAAATTATCTAATCCATTCTATGTTCATTGCTTAGCACAAAATTCGAACTTGCAGGGCACTGTATAAACCGAGCATGCCAAACAAGGTGACAAACAGGAATTTTAGTCAAGAAAAACTGAATTACTACTTTCTTCCCTTGTTATTCATGGTAGCTAATTCAAAACACAGAATCCTTGCTCTGTTTGAAACTAAAGAGATCTAAACCACATACTTAACCCATTCTATATTTTTCCTTCCCTTCTTTGAAGTACACGGCAGTAAGTAAAATCCCAAAACATGCTTCACTGTAAACTCGAACAAACAAGGAAACACCAAACGAATCGGAACTACTCCTACTGCAGGTGAGAAGCAACTCACCGCGATTTGCTTGGACTTACAACCGACGGGAAGAACTCTAGGGTTCCGGTTTGCTCGGAGCTTCAACCTCCCTTGTGCCCACAGACCCTCCTCCACGAGGGAAGCTCGGATCCGCGAGGGTTCGCCGGAGAGAAAACTTCACCAGCCGTTGGTGGGAGGAAACCCTAGGAGAGGCTGCGGTTTTCACCCGAGCAGGAGTCCACGTCGCTGTGTGAGAAGAGAAAGGATTTTTGAGAGGAAATTCTGATTTTCCGAAATCCCAAAACCTAATTTTCTTTTCTTATACTAGGGTTTAAATCGAAACTATACCTTAAATAAATTTATTCCCATATTTAGTTAACAAAACGAGCTTAGCTCGATTGGTCGGGCCGGTTGTGCTTGGGTCTGAGGAGCTGGGTTCGAAACCTAGCTTCTATAACTTCTTTTTTTTTAACTTTCTCCTCTCGGTAAAAATACCAAACGGACTCCAAAAATTATATAAAAATACTCTAAAAATTTCTAAAAATCTCTAGAATATTTTAAAAGCATTTCTAAATATTTTTACGAACATTTTGAACTCAAAATAAGGAAACTTGGGTCGTTACACGTGCCAAGTGTCTGGTCAGCCCGTCGACCCACTTGTACTTCGTGCCAAATGTCCGGTCAGCCCATCGACCCATTTGGACTTCGTGCCAAGCATCCGGTCAGCCCGTCGACCTGCTTGGACTTCGTGCCAGACATCCGGTCAGCCCGTCGACCTATCTGGATTTCGCCTGCACACTCGGTCAGAGTGTTAAATAACGACAAACCTAACTTAACCTAATTTGTCATTCATCAAAACCTGAGTTAGACCGTTAGTGCTGATCACACCAACAATCTCCTCCTTTTTGATGGAATGACAACCTGATTAAGTTAGTAAAAATATATGCAAAAACCAAGCATGATTTTTGAGTTTTAAGTTAGTTTTTAAATTTGACATTTTGTTTGCTCTAACTTAACCACATATCCCTCCCCCTTTGGCATTCATCAAATAAGGACATACATCAGGTAACCAATACAGAATTTAAACATAGTACAAGTTGTAAGAAATGATGTCAAGGAAACTTGGGGGTGTTTTAAATTTCAACACATAGTAATTTAACTTTTGTAACATTACTAAGTTTTGAAAAATAACTAATTTAGCAACATAACTTAGTATATTTTAAGTAATTTTTCAAAGATAATTTTTGCAAAATTAAATGAATTTGCAAAAAGTTTTTAAAAGCTAATTTTCAAGTATAAGTTTAGGGAAGTTAAGTTTAGATAGTCTAATTTTCAAACATAAGTTTTTAAGTTCCAAATTTCAAGAAATTAAATTTTCAAAATAAGTTTCAACCTGGAACACTTTACAAACATGAGTTTTCAAAATCAAAGTTTCAACTTTGAAAAAACAAAGTTTCAAGATCAAGGTTTAAATTTTCAAAATAAGTTTCAACTTTGAAACAATGAGTTTTCAAAATCAAAATTTCAAAATTAAGTTTGAAAAGTCTACTTTTCAAAAATAATTAAAATTTATTTTTCAAATTTGAGTTTGCATGAGTTTCTATTTTCAAAACCTTAGTTTATAAAATCCAATTTAAAAGCTTAGTTTTATAAAAGCTAGGTTTAAAAAATAGATTGTATCAGATTAGATTTCCAAGGTTCAGATTTAAAAAAGTTTTCAAGAGGAGTCATTACTTTTAAAGCGGAGGCACTAAGTATGAAAATAAGTTGATTTAATTCTCCCCTGAATCTGACATAATTTTAAAATAATTTTTTTAAAAATATTCATAGAAAAGTATTTAAAATGTATAATTTTTTTTTTTAAAATTGAGGTAGGATTTTCTGAAGACATTTAAATAGAAAATTTGATAGAAAGAAAAAATTGAACCTCCCCCTGAATTTGTTACTCCCCTTAATTTAATATCTCCCCCTTAAGTTAATACTAAGGTTTGGTTATATTAAATTTTATAGCCTCAATACATTTTTGTACCTAAGTGTTTTGATGGATGCAGTGTTAGTAACACTTATGTTTATCGAGTATTTTATTTATATAAGTATATTTGTTTTTTTATACTTGGTATAGTTTTTGATAAGAATAAGATTATTGAAATTAATGAATAATCAATTATTCTTAATAATAAGTAATAAGTAATTTATTACAAACTTAATAAGAGTTAATCATTATCAATAGTTTATTGATTAACTTTTATTTTACTTGACCTATCTAATTAAATTTCGTATTAATTGTCTTAATATCAATGGATAATATTTATAATTTATCTTTTGTTTTTTTTCATCTACTTAATCTTTAAGTTTTGATTAAGTAACCTTACCTTGATTTTGACTAACGTCAAAATTAAGATTGTTTGAGTTAATTTGATGGATCGAAAGCGCTAGAGAGGGGGGGGGGTGAATAGCGCTCGTGACTATTTTTAGCGATTTAAAACACAGATTAGAAATGCAGCGGAAAGTAAATGCAAACAAGCAAAACACGAGTGTTTTACTTCGTTCGGAGCCTATCTCGACTCCTACTCGAAGGCCCGCGGTCCTTGACCGCTTTCGGTGGGCAACAACTATAAATTCGAACTATTACAAGCTAGAAGCAATTACAGTTAAGTGCAAATAAGAAAGTTTTACCAACGAACAAAAAAGTAGAAGAGCGTTTGAGGTTCAGTTCATTGTTGCAGCAGAGCATTGTTGAAGCGTACGGAGCACACGAGAGCACAAGACTTCTATTCCGAATTCGATGTTCTGAGCTGCACCTCAAGGCCTCTTTTTATAGCTCTGCAAGGTCTAATCCAGATCCCCAAGTCTCGGGATCAGATTTGACCTGAAGCGGATTGGTCGACCGATCCTCACGTTCGGTCGACCGATCAGATGATCTCCACCTCATCTGATCCGTCCATTCATCGCTCCGCTTCAATCTGGTCAAACTTTATCCCTGGGTTCGGTCGACCGATCCCAAGGTTCGGTCGACCGATCAGTCTCCTCTGACCCGCACACCTCGACTTGATCAAGTCGACACCTATCCCAGGTTCAGTCGACCGATCCCGAGGTCCGGTCGACCGATCCCTGGTCGAACCTGGTCCAACTTCTGGCGATCTGGTTTGGTAGCTTGGTGGTTCAGTCGACCGATCCCAAGGTTCTGTCGACCGATCCCGGTCAGTACTAACCCTGCACAAAAGTATTAGTTTCCTGCAAAACAGAGTTAGAACACAAACGATAATATATAAACAAATGTATTGACAGCCTTTGGACTGTCCGGGTCTGACTTCGGGTTTCCGACCGGAAACCCTAGGTCGACCCGACGTCTACTGTTCCCTCTACGGGGAACGTGTTCTCACCTACTCCACTTAGGAGATTTTACCTGATGCCAGTCCGGTCCTCCAGACCGACTGGATTTTCCGCCTAGGGTTACCACCCCCTAGGACTTAGGGTTACCGCCCCCTAGGGTTTTTCTCCACCTAGGGTTACCACCCCCTAGAACCTAAGGTTACCCCCCCCCCCCCTTAGGGTTTTCCTCCACCTAGGGTTACCACCCCCTAGGACGTAAGGTTACCGCCCCTTAGGGTTTTTCTCCTTCACCTAGGGTTACCACCCCCTAGGACCTAAGGTTACCACCCCTTAGGATTTTCACCTGCCTAACCGCAGTTATGACTTTCCTGCACACTTGTTTAAGCTTATTAGATAACAAAACAACTTAACTTGAACCCTTTAACATAATCAAAACACCGGTTCGATCATCGGATGCTTCCCGCACCTACAATCTCCCCCTTTTTGATTATGGCAACACAGTTCAAAGTTAAGTAAAAGTATGACAAAATTTAAATATGAAATTATTAAGAACTTTAAACATGAGCATGAATGTAAAAATTGTAAAACTTATGCTCCTCTTTATGTTTAAATTCTTAATTCTTAATTTCTTTAACTTTGACTTTTCTCTCCCCCTTTGACATAAATCAAACAAGAATATCAGGAAGAGAAATGAATAATTAGTTTAAGCTCCCCCTGAAGAGTAGCCCTTTATTTAATGTCTTAGTGTTTCAAAAAGAATTGTTTTATTTAAATTAGGAAATGCCTTGGAAAATACTTAGTGTTTTCAACAAAAGCTTAGCAAAATTTAGCATTTGAAAATCATTACTTTGGTAAACACTTAGCTAAATTTGAAAAGCCTTTCGTGAAAAAATATTTAACTTAGTTAATTTTGAAAAAGGCTATAGAAGTCACTTAGCTAAATTTGAAAAGAAGTTTTAGCTAAATTTTAACAAGTCTTTTGAAAAACACTTAGCTCAATTTGAAATGGTTTTGAAAATACTTAACTCATTTTCAACAAAAATTAGCTACACTTAATCTTTTGAAACTAATTGTTGTTTGAAAAAATGAGTTATATATAATAAAAATTTTGACAAAACACTTAAAGGTATATATAAAAAAACTTTGCTTGAGTATTTAATTTTAAAAGGATTTTCATAAAAGCTTAACTTAAGTACTTAGCTTTGAGAGACTGTTTCTTGCAAAAAAAACTTAGTAAAGGATTTGGATAATTTTAGTGCTTAGTTTTGAAAAATGATTATCTGAAAATCTAAGTTTTTAAAAATAATGTTAATTATCATAATTTTTTATTTTAAGTCAAGTCAAAAATAATTTTTAAAACCAAGTCAAAGATAATTTTTATTTTAAAAGAGAACTAGCTTGAAAAGAAGAATTCACTCCCTCTTGATTAATGTTTTAATAAATTCTTAGGTTCTTATAGTCCAAGCATGTGGCAACTTATTCACCTTTTCTTGATCAGGTATCAGAGCCCTAAAGTGTAAGCATGCTTAAGCTTAACATTTCCTTCACCAACTGTCTAACCATTAGCTACTTGCTGATTGCCTAGAGGGCAACAACTTTCACTTGGTTAGTCAAGTAAAGTCATTTAGTCTAGTTATATTTGACTAAGGCTGGAAGACTTGACTTGATTACTGTTAATAAAGTATTTAACACCCAGATTCATATTGATGCACAGTAATAAGCATTCTTGAGTCCAGGCTGTACCCTATGCATCTCACACCATACTATCTTTTACAAACACAAGCAAGGTATACCTAGGTGTTTGTGAGATGCTCTGGCTTAAATCTAGGGGAACAAGATTTCTAGGGTAGATCCTAGGGTAAGTCATATTTTTGAAAATTCTAAGAAAATGGGATTTTAAAATCATTATTTTTCCTAGATTTTGAAAAGAATAAAAGAACGAGTTTTGAAGTAAGACAGTGAGTTTTGAAAATTAATATCTATTCTACCCAGCACATTCCTATTTGCCTTCTAAGTGAGCTGAACTCAAGTTCAGGTAAGGGCTTTGTGAAGATGTCAGCTAGGTTTGATTTTGACTCAACATAGTTGAGTTCAATATCACCCTTAGCTACGTGATCCCTTACAAAGTGGTGTTTCTGTAACGCCTGAAAATTCTCAAAACTATATTAGAAATATTCTATAATTATTCTAGAATTTTTAGATATTTTTCCGGAATTTTTAGACTAGCGGAAGTAGCAAAAATAATTAGAAAAGCAAAATAGCTTAAGCGGGAATCAAACCCGGGACCTCTCGGGTCCGCTAAGCCTTTAGACCGCTTAAGTAACCAGTTGAACCCAGCAGGGCCGTGCTGAAAGAAAGGGGAGTCAATTATATTTATATTTAAGTTGGGCCGAGTTACCCACTTAATATAAATAGAAGATTTAAGTGGGGTTTGGTTTATTTTTTTTATTTGGTTCGGCAATTTCTCCTCCTCACCCTAACCTCACGCCGCACCTCTCCCTCTTCTTCTTCCTCTCGGCGCCGATCCTAGGGTTCCCTCCCTAGGGCCCCAAGGTCATCTTCCGGTGACAACTCCGGCACAAGGACGCTCTTCTTCGCGAGGGGAACGCATAGACGCGAGAAGATCGTCGAAAGGATCATCTCCACCGGAATTCTAGCGAATAGAATTGTAAGGAAATTAGCGTAAGAGGTAAGAAACCCCTCACCTGCAGTATAAGTTGCTTCCGTGTGAATTCCATGTCTTAGTTTAGTAATATGTAGACTATCGACACAAAGGATGCGAGTTAGCGCATACTAAGTGTTCGATTAAATTATTTAGCACAGAAAAATGCAACTTAGGCATTTTAATAGCTCAGTAAATGCAATAGAAGCATTTAAATAGTTTAGTTAGCCTTGCCACAGCATATATGGGACTACGGTCCAATGGGTGGGCACCCACAGTCGCCTCTAGGTTCAGATAACCTAGTAGAAGCAAGGTAAATTAACTAGCTATGATTCAGTATTTTATTTTCAGTAGTGGCACTGTACAGGATTAGATATCCATTGGGCTGGGCTCCCATAGTCGGTCCCTAGGTTTAGATAACCTAGTAAACCTTACTAAATTCGGGATTTGCAACCCCGGGTCTAGTTAAGGATGCGCGCACAGCATGTACAGTTGTCGGGCCCATTAGCAGTATGATTATGTGTTTTAATCTATTAAATTATAGTTTTTTCAAAACTCACAAAGATCAGTTATGTTAGTTGAGTTTGAATTCAGTACCAGACTAGTTTAATTCATGTTCAGCTCAGTTTTCTTTATTGTTACACATGATAGTTATGGTTAGCTTAGTATGCCATGCTTTATTGTTCATGTTCAGCTTTTATTACACATGTTTAGATGATAGTATGCCATGACTAGCTTTGATTTCTATGTATGATAACATGCCATGTTTCAGTCTAATCAGTGCACTTTCAAACAGCATGTTTTAAAAACATATTGCATCGAATGCATGTTTTAGTGAGGTAGATGGTTTCTTACTAAGCGAAAGCTTATAGATACTTTCTTTTCCTTATACTACAGATAAAGGTAAAGGAAAGATGGACTAGCGGAGGCTGGAGGACAATGCTACGAAGATGTGTGTGGGCAGGAACTTGGAAAGAAGATCTTAGGAAACTCTAGCAAGTTGTTTAAACATTTGAACTTTTCAGTGTTTTAGTATTTTGCACTTCAGTATGTTAATTGCCATGAATTAGTTAACCATGCACCTGATCATGCTTAGTACACTTCTTTTATGATGTTAGAATGTTATTTGTTAGTGTTAGAGTGTTCCCTAGCCATCTTAGAACATGTAATGTGATTGAAGCACGAATTAGTGCTGAAATCAGGGGTTCTGGTTCGAAATCAGAAACCCAGATCGATCTACAGATCGATCAGAGTTCGGTGGTGCCACTGGATCGGTCAGCTGACCGATCCAGTGTACTCCTGGATCGGTCGATCGACCGATCCAGCCACATACAGAAGGATCAGTGTACTCCTGGATCGGTCGGTTGACCGATCCAGCCGCATACAGACGCGAGATGGGTTGTGGATCGATCAGCCGACCGATCCAGAGCTTTCTCCGTGCCAGTATTAAGCTGGATCGATCACTGGATCGATCCGACAGCCCAATCGATTCATGGATCGATTGAAATGCCTTATTACAGCTGGCAGGACATCCAAGAGGCATGGATTATCTTCCCTAGCATGTGTACAACTCCTAGGTACACCTAGAATATTAAGTTCAGATTTTACAGTAATCAATCTAGTAAAATTTTAATAAATCCAGATTTCTGCAATAGTAATTTAGCACAGCATAATGTAGCGATCGGCCTCACAGCCTAGTCAGTAGGAAGCGGGTCGTTACAGAGTGGTATCAGAGCAGTTTCCATACTTCCTACACACACATCAGCATTGTACCTGCAGCTTCCAAGTAAGAATACCTCTCACTTTGTATGTTTATTGCTTTTCTGTTATAGATAACTAAAGCATGCTCGTTTATGATAGTAGTTAACATGATAACAATAGTTAGTCCCTTATGATTGTGTTAGTCATGTATGTCCTCCATGTCTCTAGAGATGGCACGAGGACGCCCAGCTAGAGGGGCACCAGCTACTGAGCCCCAGCATGAGGTAGGCAGTTCAGTGCCTCCCCCAGACCTTACAGCACTAGTGGCTCAGTTACAGCAGCAGCTAGCTGAACAACAACAGGAAATAGCCACCTTAAAGGTTAGTCAGCAGAACACTCCCACTGTCACCCCAGAGCCTAACTTAGCAACACCAGTAGTCTTAGAGGTTCCACCAGTCCAGCCTACAGCACCAGTAGCCCCAGCAGCAGGTGAGGCAAAGAGAGAAGCCTATTTGATCCAGTGGCAGAGAGTCAAGCCCGAGAACTTCTCAGGCACCAGTGAACCATGGGATGCACAAGCCTGGTTCAAAACACTGGAGAGTACGATGGAGCTTCTGGACTGGCCAGAACATGAGAAGGTGAAGTGCGCCTCCTTCTGTCTGATAGGAGATGCACGCATGTGGTGGGAGAGAATCAAAGCGAAGTGCCCAGTAAATCAGATGATATGGGCAGACTTCGAGAAAGAATTCTTTGAGAAGTTCTTTCACACGCGGGTCACCAACCGCCACTACGACGATTTCACTGAGTTTCGTCAGGGCAACCTATCAGTTGAGGAAGTCGTGAAGAAATTCAACAGGTTAGCTCATCTATGCCCTGAATTAGTCAGCATAGAAAGGGAACGAATCCAGTTGATGCTTAAGATGCTGAGGCCGGAAATAGCAATGAACGTGGCTGGTGGCGTTCATAGGCCACAAACCACAGAAGAATTAGTGAGCAGTGCGCTAATCACTGAGCATTACCAGAATAGCATCAAGCAGCAGAAGCAAGTCCTCTCAGAAGCTAAAGGTCAAGGAGGCTCAGGCACTCAGAAACAGCAGGGCCACAGCTCCCATGGCTCTAACTGGAAAGGGAACTCTAACAACAAGCGCAAACCAGGGAGTTACCCAAAAGGAGGGCCAGCCAGCAAGCAGCCCAGTTATCCAAAGTGTGCTACTTGTGGGAAATTCCATCCTGGAGTTTGTCGTAAGGGCACACGAGGATGCTTTGAATGCGGGCAGGATGGGCATATGGCCAAGCAGTGTCCAAACAAGATCAGTCTTCCTTAGCCACAGCCGATTCAGTATGGAGGCCAGCCAGCTCAGTTACATCAGATGCAGGCCGCTTTAAATGGCCCACATATCAGCCAGGGCAGATTAGAAGCCCCTCCAGCTACGACGAATGTGAGGATCTACTCACTCACCAGAGAGGACGTAGCAAATGCCTCGATAGTTGTTACAGGTCAGATTAGTATTTTTCAGCAAATAGCAACTGTCTTATTCGATACTGAGGCAACCCATTCTTATATAGCCAGGGCATTCGCAAACAAGTTAGCAATACCTCCAGAGATAGTCAGTAGTCAGTTTCTGACGACATTACCTTCGGGAGAAATCATGGCATCCACACACTGGCTCAGAGCAGTGTCGGTCATTATAGCAGACAGAGAGCTCTTTTGCGACCTGATAGTGCTTAATATGACCGACTACGATGTCATCTTCGGGATGGACTTCTTGATCAAATACGGCGCCTCCATCGAGTGCCGTAAATAGAAAGTCATATTCCAACCTGAAGCAGAAGCACAGTTCGAATTCGTCGGAGAACCCAGGAGAAAAGCCAAGAAGTTTCTCTCAGCTATGAAGGCACAGAGGATGATGGATTCAGGATGTACGGGGTTCTTAGCACACGTAGTCAATACCAGTCAGGACAAGGACCAACAGCTAGCAGAGGTCCAAGTCGTATGTGACTACCCAGCAGTCTTCCCTGAAGAGTTACCAGGATTAGCACCAGATAGGGAGATTGAATTTGAGATAGAGCTCATTCCCGGTACCAATCCGATTTCCAAAGCGCCTTATCGCATGGCTCCAGCAGAACTAAAAGAACTTCATGAGCAATTACAGGAGCTGCTTGGCAAGGGCTTCATCCGTCCTAGTCACTCACCATGGGGAGCACCTGTATTGTTCGTGAAGAAGAATGACGGGAGCATGCGCTTGTGTATAGACTACCGGGCACTGAACCAAGTCACAATCAAGAACAGGTATCCTCTTTCCAGAATAGACGACCTGTTCGATCAGCTAAAGGGAGCAGCAGTGTTCTCGAAGATACACCTCAGATCAGGTTATCATCAGGTGAAAGTTAAAGAAGGGGATATACCCAAGACAGCATTCAGGACTAGATACGGACACTACGAGTTCGTAGTCATGCCCTTCGGCGTGACAAATGCTCCAGCTACTTTCATGGACCTTATGAACAGAGTATTCAGGGAATATTTAGATAAGTTCGTTATCGTGTTCATCAATGACATTCTTATCTATTCAGGAACTCAGGAAGAACACGCAGAACACCTGAAAATAGTATTGCAGACCCTTCAGCAGAACCAGCTGTATGCCAAGTTCACAAAATGTGAATTTTGGCTAGATCAGGTGTCCTTCCTGGGTCACATTATCTCAAAGGATGGTATCATGGTAGACCCCAGTAAGATAGAAGCTGTGAGCAACTGGAAAAGACCCAAGAACGCCAGTGAGATCAGAAGCTTTCTGGGATTAGCAGGTTATTACAGGAAGTTTGTAGAGGATTTCTCCAGGATAGCCTCCCCACTGACAGCTCTTACTAGAAAGAACAAAAAATTTCAGTGGACAGAGGACTGTGAGAACAGTTTCAGCGATCTGAAGAGGAGATTGACCAATGCACCTATTCTGACTCTACCAGAAAATACAGACAGCTTTGATGTATATAGTGATGCCTCTAAATTGGGACTAGGAGCAGTACTGATGCAAAATGGCAAGGTGATAGCCTATGCCTCCAGACAACTCAAGGAATATGAGAAGAATTACCCTACTCATGACCTTGAGCTTGCAGCAGTGGTGTTCGCTCTCAAGATTTGGAGACATTACTTGTATGGAGCTCAGTGCAGAGTGTAAATAGATCATCAGAGTCTGAAGTATTTCTTCACTCAGAAGGATCTGAATATGCGACAGCGCAGATGGCTAGAACTGGTCAAAGATTACGATATAGATATCCTCTACCACCCAGGAAAAGCAAATAGGGTAGAAGATGCACTTAGCAGGAAGTCCAGTACTGCCCTATTATCTCTAGCAGCCATATCACCACCCCTACAGAAGGAGATCACAGATTTCGGTCTCGAACTCATAGTCGGACAACTCTCTACTATACCATTAGAGTCTACCTTGCTTGGTGACATCCAGACAGCTCAGGAGCAGGATCCTGAAATTCAGAAAATCAAGCAAGAATTAGCAGAATTAGAAAGTGGAGAATTCAGAGTGTCCGCTAGCGGGGTGTTGTACTTTGGCGACAGATTATGTGTTCCAGATCAGGAGGAACTTAGAAGGAGGATTTTAGATGAGGCTCACAAGACTCCCTACGCGATGCATCCTGGCTCCACCAAAATGTATCAGGACTTGAAGAAACTTTTTTGGTGGCCTGGGATGAAGAGAGACGTCGCTCGATATGTCAGCACCTGCCTAACCTGTCAGAGGGTTAAGGCAGAACATCAGAGACCAGGAGGAGTTTTGCAGCCTATCCAGATTCCAGAATGGAAGTGGGAGGATATTTCCATGGACTTCATAGTAGGATTACCCAGAACCACGAATGGTTTTGATACCATCTGGGTAATAGTCGACAGATTGAATAAATCAGCCCACTTCTTAGCTATCAGGATATCCTACTCCATGGAACAGTTAGCTCAGTTGTATCTCAAGGAGATTGTTAGACTACATGGAGTCCCACGAACCATTATTTCAGACAGAGACAGTAGGTTCACATCACACTTCTGGGAGTGTGTACAGTCAGCTTTGGGCATGAAATTAAAATTTAGCACAGCTTTCCATCCTCAGACAGATGGACAGACGGAGCGAGTAAATCAGGTACTCGAGGATATGCTCCGAGCATGTGCCCTAGACTTCAAGGGAAGTTGGTGCAAATATCTGAGTCTAACAGAATTTGCATACAACAACAGCTATCAGGCCACTATCGGCATGGCACCTTACGAGGCTCTCTATGGGCGGAGGTGTAGATCTCCAATCTGCTGGTATGAGAGTGGTGAACAGAAAGAACTAGAACTTCAGACAGATCTAGTAGCAGATACCACAGCTATCACCAGATCCAGAGGATAGAGACAGAGCCAAACGATACACGGCGCAGACCTTTAGAGTTCTCAGTTGGGGATTCAGTGTTCCTCAGAGTAGCTCCCATGAAGGGAGTAATGCGTTTCGGGAAGAAGGGCAAGCTAAGTCCCAGATATGTGGGACCATACCTTATCAGCAGAAGAGTGGGCAAGGTAGCATATGAGCTAGAGCTACCCCAGGAAATGTCAGCCGTCCACAATGTATTTCATGTCTCTATGCTGAAGAAGCATACCCCAGATGCCACCCAAGTGATTGAGCCCCAGTCGGTACAGATCCGCGAAGACCTCAGCTATGACAGTCGGCCTATTCAGATAATAGACCGAGCAGTTAAGAAATTACGGAACAAGGAAGTACCATTAGTCAAGGTTATTTGGCATAGTCACACAGCAGAAGAGGTAACTTGGGAGACAGAAGCCAGCATGAGACAGAAGTACCCAGAATTATTCTAAGTTCGAGGACGAACTTTTTATAAGGTATGGGGGATTGTAACGCCTGAAAATTCTCAAAACTATATTAGAAATATTCTATAATTATTCTGGAATTTTTAGATATTTTTTCGAAATTTTTAGACTAGCGGAAGTAGCAAAAATAATTAGAAAATCAAAATAGCTTAAGCGGGAATCGAATCCGGGACCTCTCGGGTCCGCTAAGCCTTTAGACCGCTTAAGTAACCAGTTGAACCCAACAGGGCCGTGCTGAAAGAAAGGGGAGTTAATTATATTTATATTTAAGTTGGGCCGAGTTACCCACTTAATATAAATAGAAGATTTAAGTGGGGTTTGGTTTATTTTTTTTATTTGGTTCAGCAATTTCTCCTCCTCACCCTAACCTCACGCCACACCTCTCCCTCTTCTTCTTCCTCTCGGCGCCGATCCTAGGGTTCCCTCCCTAGGGCCCCAAGGTCATCTTCCAGTGACAACTCCGGCACGAGGATGCTCTTCTTCGCGAGGGGAACGCATAGACGCGAGAAGATTGTCGAAAGGATCGTCTCCACCTGAATCTTAGCAAATAGAATTGTAAGGAAATTAGCGTAAGAGGTAAGAAACCACTCACCTGCAGTATCAGTAGCTTCTGTGTAAATTCCATGTCTTAGTTTAGTAATATGTAGACTATCGACACAAAGGATGCGAGTTAGCGCATACTAAGTGTTCGATTAAATTATTTAGCACAGAAAAATACAACTTAGGCATTTTAATAGCTCAGTAAATGCAATAGAAGCATTTAAATAGTTTAGTTAGCCTTGCCATAGCATATATGGGACTACGGTCCAATGGGTGGGCACCCACAGTCGCCTCTAGGTTCAGATAACCTAGTAGAAGCAAGGTAAATTAACTAGCTATGATTCAGTATTTTATTTTCAGTAGTGGCACTGTACAGGATTAGATATCCATTGGGCTGGGCTCCCATAGTCGGTCCCTAGGTTTAGATAACTTAGTAAACCTTACTAAATTCGGGATTTGCAACCCCAGGTCTAGTTAAGGATGCGCGCATAGCATGTACAGTTGTCGGGCCCATTAGCAGTATGATTATGTGTTTTAATCTATTATATTATAGTCTTTACAAAACTCACAAAGATCAGTTATGTTAGTTGAGTTTGAATTCAGTTCCAGACTAGTTTAATTCATGTTCAGCTCAGTTTTGTTTATTGTTACACATGATAGTTATGGTTAGCTTAGTATGTCATGCTTTAGTGTTCATGTTCAGCTTTTATTACACATGTTTAGATGATAGTATGCCATGAATAGCTTTGATTTCTATGTATGATAACATGCCATGTTTCAGTCTAATCAGTGCACTTTCAAATAGCATGTTTTAAAAACATATTGCATCGAATGCATGTTTTGGTGAGGTAGATGGTTTCTTACTAAGCGAAAGCTTATAGATACTTTCTTTTCCTTATAATGCAGATAAAGGTAAAGGAAAGATGGACTAGTGGAGGCTGGAGGACAATGCTACGAAGATGTGTGTGGGCAGGAACTTGGAAAGAAGATCTTAGGAAACTCTAGCAAGTTGTTTAAACATTTAAACTTTTCAGTGTTTTAGTATTTTTCACTTCAGTATGTTAATTGCCATGAATTAGTTAACCATGCACCTGATCATGCTTAGTACACTTCTTTTATGATGTTAGAATGTTATTTGTTAGTGTTAGAGTGTTTCCTAGCCATCTTAGAACATGTAATGTGATTGAAGCACGAATTAGTGCTGAAATTAGGGGTTCTGGTTCGAAATCAGAAACCCAGATCGATCTACAGATCGATCAGAGTTGGGTGGTGCCACTGGATCGGTCAGCTGACAAATCCAGTCGCAAACAGAGAGTTGGCGCCTGTTATGGATCGGTCAGCCGACTGATCCAGATGCGAACAGAGAAGTACGAAGCTCACTGATCGGTCAGCCGACCGATCAGTGAGCCACTGGATCGATCTACCGACCGATCAGTGTACTCCTGGATCAGTCTGTAGACCTATCCAGCCGCATACAGAAGCGAGATGGGTTGTGGATCGGTCAGCCGACCGATCCAGAGCTTTCTCCGTGCCAGTATTAAGCTGGATCGATCACTGGATCGATCCGACAGCCCAATCGATTCATGGATCGATTGAAATGCCTGATTACAGCTGGAAGGACATCTGAGAGGCATAGATTATCTTCCCTAGCATGTGTACAACTCCTAGGTACACCTAGAATATTAAGTTCAGATTTTACAGTAATCAGTCTAGTAAAATTTTAATCAATCCAGATTTCCGCAATAGTAATTTAGCACAGCATAATATAGCGATCGGCCTCACAGCCTTGTCAGTAGGAGGCAGGTCGTTACAGTTTCACTTCTATATGTTTAGTCCTTGAGTGATGAATTGGGTTTTTTGTTAGATTTATTGAGCTTATATTATCAATTGAGATTTTAGTTTTATGATACTCCAGTTGATAGTCTTTAAGGGTATGCATCATCCATAGCAACTGAGATGTGCATTCACCTAAGGCTATATATTCAGCTTCAGTGGTAGATAAAGCAACACAGTGTTGCTTTCTGCTTGACCAACTTACTAGGCATTGTCCTGGAAATTGACAGCTACCACTTGTGCTTTTTCTATCTAGCTTGCATCCTGCATAGTCTGAGTCATAGTAGCCGTTTAGGTTAAGGGTGCCAGATCTAGGGTACCATAGTCCTACATTTAGGGTTCCCTTAACATACCTAAGGATTCTTTTGACAAGGGTTAAGTGAGACTCTTTTGCACAAGATTGGTATCGTGCACACATACCTACTGCAAAAATAATGTCTGGTCGACTTGCAGTTAGGTACAGTAGACTTCCTATTGCACTCCGATAGTATTTCAAGTCTACTGATTTACCTTTTAAGTCTGAGTCAATTTTAACATTTGTAGCCATTGGTGTATTGATTATTTTTGAATTTTCCTTGCCAAATTTTCTAATTAATTCCTTAGCATATTTAGTTTGATAAATGTAAATTCCATCTTTAGTTTGTTTAATCTGTAAACCTAAGAAGAAATTAAGTTCTCCTACCAGACTCATTTCAAATTCATTTTCCATAAGTTTGGTGAATTCTTTTAGAAATTTAGAGTTTGTGGAACCGAAAATAATATCGTCAACGTAAATTTGGGCTATAAAAATTTCATTTTCTAAGGTTTTTACGAAAAGGGTTGGGTCTATTTGACCTTGGTTAAATCCTTTAGATATTAAGTAATTGGACAGACGTTCATACCAAGCCCTAGGTGCTTGTTTTAGTCCATATAGGGCCTTTTTTAATTTAAAGACATAATTTGGTTGTTCTAAGTCTTAAAATCCTGGGGATTGCCCTACATACACTTCTTCTTTAATAAATCCGTTTAAGTAATTTTTTTTTAAATAAAAGAGTTTGTTTTTTTTAAAAAATAATTTTTGTAACGCCCGCCCTTCTTACCCAACCAAAGGCGGCGCTACGTTCTTATACTACTTACGTACATGCTTTAGTTATAACAGCGGAAGAATAAAAACTTTAAAGAATTTAATTTATCCTGATCGTTCTTTGCCGAGCCACCACCACACACATCCCTATCTGCTCCTCCTGTTGCTCCTCTAGCTCATCCAGCTTCTTTATCTGCGGTACAAGGAAAGTAAGCTATGAGCACTCATGGCTCAGTAAGTTCCTTTCCTACTCACTAAAACCGAATCACCGTATATTAATATCATGCGTAGTATCATAAGCATATAACATACAAGAGTATCATATTCATATCATAATATCACATGGCATTATATCTAATCATCAGGTAATTTAAAGCACATATGTAGGCAATGCATCATGAATTTGAAAACTTATACTTATAAATACTTGAAATTAATATCATCATTGAGGGGATCCCGGTTTGTACCACATACATCATGCGCGCGCTTCTTAAGTAGGTCCAAGGTAGCAAGTCTTGAACCCTACCATACATACATACTAGGCCCGAGTCTTACTCCATCGACCTAGGGCATTCAGAAGCCCATTACTGACGAGGCCCGAGTCTTATTCCATCGACCCCGGGGCGTTTACGGAGCCCACCCTTGGTACAAACCATACAAAATAACATATCATGCATAACTATCATATCATGTCCTTAACAATCTTTCATGCATTTCCTTTTTCGTTTCTTTTCATTATGTATAGCATTTCCTTATGCTATCACATATCATGGCATATTACATAATATAATTTCATTCCTTCATTATGTATAGCATTTCCTTATGCTATCACATATCATGGTATATTACATAACATAGTTTTATTTCTTCATTATGTATAGCATTTCCTTATGCTATCACATATCATGGCATATTACATAACATAGTTTTATTTTTTCATTATGTATAGCATTTCCTTATGCTATCACATATCATGGCATATTACATAACATAGCATTTCTTCATTATGTATAGCATTTCCTATGCTATCACATATCATGGCATTTACATAACATAAATTTCATTCTTTTCTCATTATGTATAACATTTCCTATGCTATCACATATCATGGCATATAACATAATTTCATAGCATATCCTAGGTTTCTTTCCCTTTTTCTTTTATTTCCTTCATGGCCGAAACCTACTAGTCCTTAAGCTAGGTCTCTTAAGTGACTTAAAGCATGGAAAGCTTAAGTAAATATCATGGCAAAAGTTACTAAGAATATCATACATAAAATTGGATCATAAATAAGCTAGGACTCTTGTGATCTTACTTGTCTTATATCATGTACTCATTTTCTACATTCCAATTAAACATGAGAGCATTAATCAACTTTCATATCATGACCCCACAAAGGTCTTGAACATATTAACATTTTGTTTAAGCTTTTCTAAGCTATCCATTTCATCATGGCCGAAAACCCTAAGAAAGAATTCATGAAGTTCTAACAATATTCAACGTACGAATCTTTTAAGATCTTTGTATTCTATCACATGAGCATGTTTATTTAAATTTAAGGGTCTTCCTACCCTAAACCCTTCCTTGGCTGAAATATAGGAGTGGGTTTTCTTTTATTTTCAATTATCTTCTAAGCAAGAAAACTAATACATGCTCCTTAACATTTCATAGGGAGGACCTCGTACTAGTTGGGTAAAACAATAATTTCCCTAGCCTCTTAAAAATATTTTTGGCCGAAATTCTAGGGTTAAGTACTCCTTTGATCAAGCATCATATAGGTGTAAAAACATGAAGAAGATCCCTTTTCCATGGCATAGAAAATCTATCATGTAGTGTAGATTTAGTTAAACCTTACTAGATTTCGAAGGCTTTTCTTAACCGAATTTTCTCAAACTTGTTTCTAGGTTTTAAAATCCTCATAAAATCTGAAAAATATATAAAAAAGCCTTGTACCACAGGTGAGGGGAAGCTTACCTTCTTCGCTTAAGTTTCCTAGAGTTGAGAACTTGCTTGGACCTTTCTTCCTTGCTTGCTTTGCTCGGCACCAATGGAGGAGAGGAGTGGCTAGGTCTTTTGGTGGAGAGGGGAGGAAGAAGAGGCTTCTTCCTCTTTGTGTTGCTCGGCAACAACAAGAAAGAAAGAAGAGGGAGGGAGTGAGAAGGAAGAGGAGCTTCCTTCCTCTTGTGTTGCTCGGCAACAAGAAGAAAAGAGAGGGAGAGGGAGGTCTCGGCACAAAGGGAGGAGAGGAGGATGAGTGGGTTGAGGATGAAGTTGAAGCCCCCCTCCATGCCTATTTATACTAAAAGGAGGGGAGGGAACTTGACTTGATTCATCCTCCCTATTCATTTCTCCCCTTAAATGACAAGAATATTCTAGAGATATGCCTCTTGAGTTCTCTCTTTTCTTTCCCTTAATCTCTCTCTTTTTTCTCCTTTAATTAAAATTCCTATCTCTCCTCTTACAATATTCTCTCCTATCCCACTTGGTTAATACATGCATGCATCCACAAGAGAACCAAGGTTCAAAACTTGGTTATGTATACATATTTTTATTTCTTTTTACTTCCTTTTTCTTTTAAGTAAAAAGAATCCTTTCTTATTCTTAACTACTTAATCCTTTCTCTCCTTATCAATAATTCTCCTATCCCCTTTGGTATCCTATACATGTTCCTTACAAGAGGTCCAAGGTTCAATCTCTCTTCTAACATTTTATTTTCTTTTGTACATAATAATTCGTATATTTCCATATTATGCATTATGCATAAATATTTCATACATGTACATATTATCTCATATTTCTTCCTTTTGTCTACATTAATTCCATACATTTTAAATCATGCATAGATGATTATATTCTCAACTTTATTTTTCTTTCATAAAGTTTTAATCATCTAAATCCATCTTAATATAGAATATTTACATCTTCTTTTCATTCGTACTCTCATTACCCTTATTTTTCTTATCTAGGCTTTCTAGGGGTGTTACAATTTTTGAAAGGATTTTAAATAATTTTAAATAATTTTTAAAAGAATTTTTTAAAATGAGTTTTAAAAGTTTTTAAAATAATTTATTTTTCAAAAAAATTTAGATAATTTTAAAAATAATTTTTAAAAGAATTTTTAAAAGAATTTTTAAATAATTTTTAAAAAATTTTGGAAAGAAATTTTAAATGATTTTTAAAAGAATTTCTAAATAATTTTTAAAAGAATTTTTAAGTAATTTTTGAAAGACTTTTTAGATAATTTTTAAAAGATTTTTAAAAGAATTTTTAAATAATTTTTTAAAAAAATTTTAAATAATTTTTGAAAGACTTTTTAGATAAATTTATAAAATAATTTTTAAATAATTTTTAAATAATTTTTAAAATGATTTTTAAAGTTTTTAAAATTTTTATAAAAAATTTTTTGAAAGGATTTATAATAATTTATAAAAGAATTTTAAATAATTTTTAAAAGAATTTTTTAAAATAGCTTTTAAAGAATTTTTAAAATAGTTTTTAAAGAATTTTTAAAATAGTTTCTGAAGAGTTTTTAAAATAGTTTTTGAAGAATTTTTGAAATAATTTTTAAAAAAAATTTAAAATAGTTTTTTTAAAATAATTTTTAAAATAGTTTTTAAAGAATTTTTAAAATAGTTTTTAAAGAATTTTTAATATAGTTTTTAAAGAATTGTTGAAATAATTTTTAAAATAGTGATTTTTTAAAGAATTTTTAAAATAATTTTAAAAGAATTTTTAAAATAGTTTTTAAAGAATTTTTGAAATAATTTTTAAAGAATTTTTAATATAGTTTTAAAGTATTTTTAAAGTAATTTTTAAAGTATATTTTATAATAGTTTTAATGAATTTATAAAATAATTTTTAAAGAATTTTTAAAGTAATTTTTAAAATAGTTTCAAAGAGTTTTTAAAATAATTTTTAAAAAATTTTTAAAATAATTTTTAAAGAAATGTTAATATTGTTTTTGAAGAATTTTTTAAAATAATTTTTTAAAGAATTTTTAAAAATAATTTTTAAAGAAATTTTTTAAAAATAATTTTTTCTAGAATTTTTAAAATAGTTTTTGAAGAATTTTTAAAATTCTTTTTAATAAATTTATAAAATAGTTTTTAATTAATTTTTAAAATAATTTTTAAAGAATTTTTTAAAATAATTTTTAAATAATTTGTAAAGAATTTTTTAAAATAATTTTTAAAGATTTTTTTTAAAATAATTTTTTAAAGAATTTTTAAAATAGTTTTAAAAAGAATTTTTAAGATAGTTTTTAATGATTTTTTTTTACAATGGTTTTTTAGATTGTTTTTAAATAATTTTAAGTTGAAAAGATATTTAAGATAATTTTATGTTAAAACGTTTTAAAAATAATTTTAAGTTAGAAGGATTTTTAAAATAATTTTAAGTTAAAAATATTTTTAATCTAATTTTAAGTTAAAAATTTTTTTATTTAATTTAATTTAGTTCGAAATTAATTAAACATGTAATTAATTTAATTCAAAATTTAGTTTAATTTAAACAGCAATTTATTTCAACTCAAATTTTAATTTAATTTAATTAATTTAATTTAATTAATTTAATTTGATGTTTAAATTAATTAAAAATTTAATTTAATTCAATTTAATTTGAAATTTAAATTAATTTGAAATTTAATTTAATTTTTATTTTAATTAATTTTATATAAAAAAAATTATTTTATTTCCTTCTTCATCTCACCCAATCTAAATTATCAATCAGGAAATCCTATAATTTTATGAGATGAGTTAGATTCAATTATAGGGTTTGGTTTAACTTTGCGTTAGATTAAGGTTTAGCTTTGGACTCAACATATAAGCATTCTTCGGATAAACTTCTGGGCTATGGTGAGTCACCTGGACATCATTAGAGTTCTATCCATGAACATTCTTCGAGGTTTTCCGAATTGTCCTATCCATGGAACTTAATACAAAACCTTGGTCGAACTAGTTAGGATTCATAAGGGGCAGCTTCGGCTAGTTTCACTTAGCCAAATGCACCAGGTCGAAACCATATCTTCCTAGACATGCATAGAATAAACTTCCCTAACGTACTATTATCCAAAACTTCACTAGTATTGTAGGTAAAGTTAAACATTGTCCTTTTACTCTAGTCCTAATTACCTTGTCGGGTAGATTGGTTTCGGTTACCATGTCAGGTAAATTATTTTTGGAGGTGCCAGCTATTCTGGAGCCTCCCCCTAAATTATTGATTTTTATTTTACGATTTTTTTTATACAATTTAGTCTTAATGTTTAATTTATAATTTAGATTTAGGTTTTAAATTTTGAATTAATTAAATTGGTTAAATTATCCTTCTTTAAGAGAGTGTATTTAATATTTGAATTTTCTTTCAATTTTAATTTTATTAAGTTAATTGAATTGTATTTATTTAATAGATTATCGTTAATAATTGAGTTTTTATTAATTTTTAAGTTTGAATTAATCAAATTGTTTAAATTATATTTCTTTAAAGGTTTATCTTTTAACTTTTTATTAACTATTAATTTTAAATTTTTTTGATTATCTTTGTTTAATATGTTATCTTTAACATTTAATTTTAAGTTTGTTAAATTTATTTTAGATTTTATCAGAGTGTTTGATTTTATCCTTATATTTTCTTTATCTTTTAAGTTGATATTATTTGCGAAATTTATTAAATAAGTCTTATCTTTAAAATTTAATTTTTTTTAATTAAATTATCTTGGGTTTGGATAGGATTTTCCAGATTGATACTGTCTAGATTATTAAACAATTTATTAATTGTGTCTAGATTAATATTGACCTTATCATCATTATTATTTGAAATTTCAGATTTGTTTAGGTTTAAATTTGAATTTTTAGGGTTATTAATTATTTTCAGATTTTCTGAATTTTCTAAATTAATTAGATTTATTTTATCAGAAAATATCCTAGGGGTATTTTTGCAAATATTGCCAGCTACACTATTTTCACAGATATTTTCAGAAATATCCAAATTAACATGTATATTCTTTAAACTACTATTAGCAGGGGTATTTTGGTAAATATTACTCACCTTAACTGCATCCCCTAATTCAGTAGGCTTTTTAATTGGATCTGATCTGAGTTCGGATTCCATTTTTACTTGATCCTCGAGCTCCATCGGCTCCTCGTGAAGTTTGATCAACTGGGTCTAAAGATCATGTGCATCTTTGTACTTTTCTAGTCTGCATAAAATATTGTTAGGTAAAACATTATAAATAATTTTACTTACATTTGTGTTTAGTTCTAAGTTCTGAGAGGGTTTTCTCAATATCAGCCAATAATCAAAGTTTAGACTTCCTAAGAAACATTTCATTCTTCGCCTCCAGTAGTTGAAATCTTGATCGTACGGTGGTGGTTCGTTGGGTTCCATCCTTCTTGAAGAGGCATTGGTCTTGCACACATGGAAACAAAGAAAAAGTCCCAATGGTCTTGGATTAGCAATGTTCGAGAAAAAGTATAATTTTTCACTATTTTTTTTAAAATAATAAAATATTATTAAAATATTAATAAAAAATATTATCTCAAATTTTTGAAAATGTAATATTTTGTCAATACTAAGCAATGGTGAAAAGATGACGATGTATTTTTCAAAATCAGTTTTGGAGGGAAAATTGATATTTTTATAATACCTGCTCTGATACCACTTGTTGGATCATGATCGTTCGATAGAGGGAGGGGGGGGGGAGTGAATATCGATTATTAGGGCCGGCCACATCATGCTTGGGCTCCAAGCATTGGCCGACCCCTCCATCTTTGCTCAACCCTTTGCTTGGTCGGCCTAAGCTTGGTCTCCAAGCTTGCTTGGCCGACCCCTTTGGGTTGGGTAAAGAGTGGGTATGTGGTGGGTATAAATCTCTATATATAAGAGGCTACGATAGGGACCGAGAGGAGGAATTGGTTTTGGTCTCCCGATGAAATTAAGCTTCTCGTGTTCGCCCCGAACACACAACTTAACTTCATCAATAATAATTCATACCACTAAAAAATTATTATTGAACTACCGCACCAATTCCAAATTATATTTTGGGCTCCTTCTTATTATGAGTGTGTTAGTCTCCCTGTGTTTAAGATGTCGAATGCTCACTAATTAAATGAGTTACTGACAATTCTCTTTAATTAATATCTTAGTCCAAGAGTAGTACCTCTCAACCTTATCGTCATGTCGGACTAAGTCCACCTGTAGGGTTTAACATGGCAATCCTTATGAGCTCCTCTTGGGGACATTATCAACCTAAATTACTAGGACACAGTTCCTTCTATAATCAACAACACACACTATAAGTGATATCATTTCCCAACTTATCGGGCCTTTTGATTTATCAAGCTAAATCTCACCCTTTGATAAGTTAAAGAAATGAATACTAAATATATGTGCTTGTTATTATATTAGGATTAAGAGCACACACTTCCATAATAACTAAGGACTTGCTCTTTTATTATGTCAGTATAAAAAGAAGTTTTCTTAAATGGTCCTACTCAAATACACTTAGAGTGTACTAGTGTAATTTATTAGTCAAGATAAACTAATAACTAATTACACTATGACTATTCCAATGGTTTGTTCATTTCCATCTTAGTCGAGAGCTACTGTTTATAATTTATAAAGAACCGATAACACGATCTCCTGTGTGTGACACCACATATCGTGTTATTTACAATATAAATTAATTGAATGACTACACTCAGTATATATAAATGTAGATACTTGATCAATGTGATTTTTATTTCTAAATAAATGTTTATACAAAAGCTAAGCTTTTAGTATATACTGTAACAATCTCCCACTTATACTAAAAGACTATGCTATCTTAAATGCTGCCATACATCTGATTCCCAACCCTTCAACATGTCCATCAAAAGATCTTGCCTTAAGGACCTTAGTGAAAAGATCTACATGTTATCACCTGATGCAATCTAGGCAGAAACAACTTCTCATCGTTATACGATGTCTCGTATCGGGTGGTACTTGCGCTCAATTGTATTTACTTGCCTTATGGACTCATGGTTCCTTTGAGTTTGCTACTGCACCACTTATTATCACAATTGATTGTAATAATTTCAGGAAAATCAGGAAACATATCTAAGTCCATCATGAAGTTTTTGAGCCATACAGCTACTATGGCTGCCTAAGATGCTGCTACATACTCAACTTCTATGGTGGAATCTGAAAAACATCTATGCTTAACACTCCTCCATTATTATGGCTTTACCTCCTAAAGCAAACACAAAACCCTGAGGTTGACTTACTATTGTCCCTATCTGATTAGAAGTCAAAATCCTTGTAACCCACAGGGATTAAATTTTCTGCTTTATAAACTAGCATATAATCTCTAGTCTCTTTAAGGTACTTTAATATATGCTTTACGATAGTCTAGTGTCCTGGTCCTGAGTTACTTCGATATCTGCTAACTATGCACTGGGCAAAACAGATATCTGATCTCGTGCATAGCATACATTAGGCTTTCCAACAACCGAAGCATAAGGAACTTGTTTTCATGTCCTTTATCTGCTTTGATGTCTTCGGAGACATCTCTTTAGATAAAATTACCCCATGCCTGAAAGGTAGAAAAATCTTTCATGGAGTCTTGCATGCTAAAACGAGCTAGGATAGTATGGAGCTCGGGATAAGCACAACATTCTTTTCTTGTGATCCCTTTGATCCCGAGAATATGTGTGTATTCTCCCAAGTCCTTCATATCGAATTACTTGGATAACCATACTCTTACTTCCGACAACACTTTGATATTGTTTCATACTACCAAAAATGTCATCTACGTATTGTACAAGAAATACCACCATGCTTCCATCACTCTACTTGTATACACAAGACTCATCTAGACACTGAATAAATCCATAGGTGTAACGCCCGAAAATTCTCAAATTAATTTTTAGAAATATTCTATTATTTTTCTGGAATTTTAGAATATTTTTATGGAATTTTTTTAGAATAGCCGAAGTAGCAAAAATAAATAAAATCGTAAATTAGCCTAGCGGTGGTTTGAACCCAAGACCTATTAGACTCTACGCCTTATAGATGACTTCAGTAACCAAGGGGCCCCAACAGGGGTGTGCTGAAAGGAAAGGAGAATAATTATATTTAAAGTTAGTTGGTTGGTATTAACAACTTAATATAAATAGAAAATTAAGAGAGGAGTTATTATTTTTTTTACGACAACTCTCCTCTTCCTAAAACCCTCACACGCCGCCCCTCTCCTTCTCACTCTCCCGCCGCCCAAGACCAAGGAACCTAGGGTTCCATTCCTAGGATCGTAGGAGCATATTCTGGCGACGACTCTGGCACGAGGGCGTTCCCCTCCGCGAGAAGGAAGCATAGACGCAAGAGGATCGCCGAAACGATTATCTTCTCCGGAAACCTAGCGATAGGATTGTAAGGAAAACTAGCGCAGGACGTAAGTAACCCTCACCTGCAGTATAAGTAGCTAAACGAATGGTTTTTATACCTTAGTTCACTTTTATGTTATTAGTCTAGTCATATGCATAATTAGAGCACACCAAGTGCTCAATAAAATGCCTAGAATAGTTAAACGCTACAGCAAGTGTTTTAAGAGCTCAATTAAATGCCTAGATGCATTCTTATTAGCATATATAGCCTTGTTTCAGTGGTATGGGACTACGGTCCAATGGGTGGGCTCCCATAGTAGCCTCTAGGTTCAGATAACCTAGCTCTAGGTTCAGATAACCTAGTAAAAAGCAAGATATGATAAACTAGCTATAAACAGTATTTTACTTTATCAGTGGCACTGTACTGGACTTCAGTTGTCCTTGGGTTGGGCTCCCACAGTCGTCCCTAGGTTTAGATAACCTAGTAACCCTGCTAGAATTGGGATTTGCAACCCCGAGTCTAGTTAGGGATGCGCGCACAGTAAATACAGTTGTCGGGCCCATTAGCAACATGTTTAGTATTTTTATCTATTTACGAAAATAGTTTTCAAACTTCACAGAACAGATAACTGAATTCGGATTAGCTTCAGTTCAGTTTCCTAGTGATATAGCAGATAGCTCTATGTTAGTTCTTGATTGCCATGATTTACATGCTCATATGCCATGTTTTAGCATTTCTAGTATGATTCTCAGCTTGCATATCTGCATAGCATCTTTTTTTAAAAAAGCATGATTTCTGTGAATGCATGTTTTGTGAGATAGATGGTTTCTTACTAAGCTCCCAAGCTTACAGATGCATTTTTCCTTATACTGCAGATAAAGGTAAAGGAAAGATGGAATAGCGGAGGCTGGAGACAATGCGATCAAGATGTGTGTGCAAGGGGAACTTGGAATAAAGATCTTTGGAACTTAGCAAAGTTAAACTTTAGTATTTTCTTATGTTATTACCTTTCTGCACTTTTAGGATGATAAGTATCAGAAATGGTGAACTTAAGTATTATGCTATGCTTCGATTGCTAATTGTCTTACTAATAGATAGTAAATGTGAGTGAGGATATGTCTAGTAGTGATATTATGCCCTTAGTTTAGTTCTGAAGAGTCCTGTACGAGTTCAGGTGAGATTTCTGCAAAAATCAGAAACCCAATCGATCAGTTGATCGATTGAGAAGTCCTCAATCGATCAGCCGATAGATTGGAGGAAGCCCCCACGTACAGAACACTATGGGATCGATCAACTGATCGATTGAGGAATCCTCAATCGATCAACCGATCGATTGGGAAGCGATCTATCACGAATAGAAAGCTGATGAATCGACCAGTTGTTCGATCGACATTGGGTCGATCAGCCGATCGATCAGGAAATTTGCTCCCGCGAACAGAGAGCTTCGGAGTCGATCATTGGATCGATTGGCCAGACTGGATCGATCAGTCAATCAATCCAGAAATTCTTCCGTGCACAGTAGCACGTTGAATCGATCAGTGGATCGATCAGACAACTCCAATCGATCAATCGATCGATTGAAGTGACTGATTTCAGCTGGAAGGGTTCCATTTCAGTTTTTGAACCAATAGAAAGTTAAAATCCCTTCTTTAGCATCTGTATAACTCCAGTAATGTATCCCGAACACAAAGTTCGAATTCTATAGCACATAGCATGGAGTTTTGATTAATTCAGTTTATTTCCGCAGAAGAATAGTTAGCATAATGTAACCCCCGACCTTACAGCTTAGTTAGTAGAAGGCGGGTCGTTACAGAGTGGTATCAGAGCAAGTTCCATACTTCCTCACACACACATCAGCATTGAACCTGCAGCTTCCAAGTAAGAATACCTCTCACTTTATTTATGTTTTGTTTGCTTTCATGTTTAGAGACACCAGAGCTTGTTCATATAGGATAACATCTAACCTGATAACAGTAGTTATGTCCCTATGATTGTATTAGTTATGTATGTCCTCTATTTCTCTAGAAAATGGTACGAGGACGCCAAGCTAGAAAGGCACCAGCTACTGAGCCCCAGCATGAGGCAGGCAGCTCAGTGCCTCCTCTAGACCTTGCAGCAGTAGTGGCTCAGTTACAGAAACAACTAGCTGAACAGCAACAGGAGATGACCACCCTGAGGGCTAATCAGCAGAACACTCCCACCGTCACTCCAGAACCTAACTTAGCAAACCCGGTATTGATAGAGGTTCCACCAGTCCAACCTGCAGCACCAGTAGCTCCAGTAGCAGGGGCGAGGAGAGAAGCCTATTTGATCCAGTGGCAGAAAATCAAGCCAGAGAATTTCTCAGGCACCAGTGAACCATGGGATGCCCAAGCTTGGTTCAAAACACTGGAGAGTACGATGGAACTTCTGGACTGGCCAGAACATGAGAAAGTGAAATGTGCCTCTTTCTTCCTGACAGGGGGCGCATGTATGTGGTGGAAGAGAATTAAAGCAAAGCACTCAGTGAACCAGATGACATGGGCTGAATTCGAGAGATAATTCTTTGAGGAGTTCTTTCATATGCGGGTTACAAACCACCACTATGACGAGTTCGCTGAATATCGTCAGGGCAACCTTTCAGTTGCGGAGGCCGTGAAGAAATTCAACCGACTGGCTCGTCTATGCCCAGAATTAGTCAGCACTGAAAGAGAACGAGTCCGGTTGATGCTCAAAATGCTAAGGCCGGAAATAGCAATGAATGTGGCTAGCGGTGTTCATAGGCCGCAAACCACAGAAGAACTGATAAGTAGTACTCTGACCACCGAACACTACCAGAACAGCATCGAGCAGCAGAAACAAGCCATCGCAGAGTCGAAAGGCCAAGGAGGCTCAGGTACTCAGAAACACCAGGGCCACAACTCTAACTAGAAAGGGAACTCCAGTATCAAACGAAAGCTAGGGAGTTACCCAAAAGGAGGACCAGTTAGTAAACAGCCTAGTTATCCCAAGTGCGCTACTTGTGGGAAATTCCACCCCGGAGTTTGTCGCAAGGGCAACCGCAGATGCTTCGAATGTGGCCAGGAAGGGCATATGGCTAAGTAATGCCCGAACAAGCCCAGTCTCCCTCCACCACAGCCGATTCAGTATGGAGGTAACCCAGCACAATTACATTAGATGCAGGCTGCTATAGATGGACCACATATCAATCAGGGCAGGCTAGAAGCCCTTACAGCCACGACGAATGTGAGGATCTATTCACTCACCAGAGAGGACGTAGCGAATGCCTCGACAGTTGTTACAGGTCAGATTAGTATTTTACAGCAAAGTGTAACTGTCTTATTCGATACTGGGGCAACCCACTCTTATATATCCAGGACATTCGCCGCAAAGCTAACAATACTTCCTGATGCACATAGTGGTCAGTTCCTGACAACACTACCTTCAGGAGAAATTATGGCATCTATGCACTGGCTCCGAGCAGTGCCCGTCAGTATAGCAAACAGAGAGCTTTTTGGCAATCTGATAGTGTTTGATATGGCGGACTACGATGTTATTTTAGGAATGGACTTTCTGATCAAGTACGGTGCCTCCATAGAGTGCCGTAAACAGATAGTTGTATTCCAACCCGAAGCAGGAGTGCAGTTTGGATACATCGGAGAACCCAAGAGGAAGGCCACGAAGTTTCTCTCAGCTCTGAAAGCGCAGAAACTACTGGATTCAGGATGTACGGGATTCCTAGCACATGTAGTCAGTACCAGTCAGGACAAGGACCAAAAGCTAGAGGAGGTGCGAGTTGTACATGACTACCCAGTAGTCTTCCCTGAAGAGTTACCAGGCCTAGCACTAGACAGGGAGATTGAATTTGAGATAGAACTTATCCCCGGTACAAATCCCATCTCCAAAGCACCCTATTGCATGGCTCCAGCAGAACTGAAGGAACTTCAGGAGCAACTACAGGAGCTGCTTGACAAGGGCTTCATACGCTCTAGTCACTCACCATGGGGAGCGCCTGTATTGTTCGTGAAGAAGAAGGACGAGAGCATGTGCCTGTGTATAGACTACCGAGCACTAAACCAAGTCACGATTAAGAATAGGTATCCTCTTCCCAGGATAGATAACCTGTTTGATCAGCTGAAGGGAGCAGCAGTGTTCTCTAAAATAGACCTCAGATCAGGATATCACCAAGTGAGAGTTAAAGAAGGTGATATACCCAAGACAGCTTTCAGGACTAGATACGGACATTATGAGTTCGTAGTCATGCCCTTTGGCGTGACAAATGCTCCAGCTACCTTCATGGATCTCATGAACAGAGTATTCAGAGAATATTTATATAAGTTTGTCATCATGTTCATCGATGACATTCTTATTTATTCCAAAACTCAGGAAGAACATGCAGAGCACCTGAAAATTGTACTGCAGACCCTTCAGCAGAACCAACTGTACGCCAAGTTCACGAAATGTGAATTCTGGCTAGATCAGGTATCCTTTCTGGGTCACATCATCTCCAAGGAGGGTAACATGGTAGACCCCAGTAAGATAGAAGTTGTGAGTAACTGGGAAAGACCTAAGAACGCCAGTGAAATCAAAAGATTTTTGGGACTAGCAGGCTATTACAGAAAATTTGTAGAGGATTTCTCCAGGATAGCCTCCCCACTGACAACTCTCACCAGAAAAAATAGAAAATTTCAGTGGACAGAGGATTGCGAGAACAGTTTCATGGAGCTCAAAAGAAGATTGACCAGTGCACCCATTCTGACTCTGCCAGAAAATAAAGACAGCTTTGATATTTACAGTGACGCCTCTAAATTGGGATTAGGAGCAGTACTGATGCAAGAAGGTAAGGTGATCACCTATGCCTCTAGACAACTCAAGGACTATGAGAGGAACTACCCTACTCATGACCTTGAGCTTGCAGCAGTTGTGTTCGCTCTCAAAATTTGGAGACATTATTTGTATGGAGCTCAGTGCAGAGTGTATACAGATCATCAGAGTCTGAAGTACTTCTTCACTCAGAAGGATCTGAATATGCGACAGCGCAGATGGCTCAAGCTAGTCAATGACTATGACATAGACATACTCTACCACCCAGGTAAAGTTAATAAGGTGGCAGACACACTTAGCAGGAAGTCCAGTGCTACCTTACTCTCCCTATCAGCCATGTCACCGCCCCTACAAAAGGAGATTGCAGATTTCGGTCTCGAATTAATAGTTAGGCAACTCTCTACTATGACATTAGCGTCTACCCTGCTTGATGACATCCAGACAGCTCAAGATCAGGACCCTAAAACTCAAAAAATCAAGCAAGGGTTAGCAGAATCAGAACGTGGAGAGTTCAGAGTATCTGATAGTGGGGTGTTATATTTTGGTGACAGACTATGTGTTCCGGATCAGGAGGAACTACGGAGGAAGATTCTAGATGAGGCTCACAGGACTCCTTATGTGATGCATCCTGGCTCCACCAAGATGTACCAAGACCTAAAGAAACGTTTTTGGTGGTCAAGGATGAAAAGAGACATCGCTAGATATGTCAGTACCTCTCTGACCTGTTAGAGGGTCAAGGCAGAATACCAGAGACTAGGAGGAGTTTTGCAGCTTATTCAGATCCCATAATGGAAATGGGAGGATATCTCCATGGATTTTATAGTGGGACTACCCAGAACCACGAATGGTTTTGATGCCATCTAGGTAGTAGTCGACAGATTGACTAAGTCAGCCCAATTCTTAGCTATCAGGATATCCTATTCTATGGAGCAATTGGCTCAGTTGTATCTCAAGGAGATCGTCAGACTGCATGGAGTTCCACGGACTATCATTTCAGACAGAAACAGTAGATTCACTTCACACTTCTGGGAGTGTGTACAGTCAGCGTTGGGCACCAAGTTGAAATTTAGCACAGCTTTCCATCCTCAGACAGATGGTCAGACGGAGTGGGTAAATCAAGTACTCGAAGATATGTTCCGAGCATATGCCCTAGACTTCAAGGGAAGTTGGTGCAAATATCTGTGTTTAGTAGAATTTGTATACAACAATAGCTATCAGGCCACTATCGGCATGGCACCCTATGAGGCTAAATACGGGCGGAGGTGTAGATCTCCAATCTGCTGGTATGAGAGTGGTGAACAGAAAGAACTAGAACTTCAGATAGATCTAGTCGCAGATACCACGACCACTATACAGCAGATCCACCAGAGGATAGAGACAGCTCAGAGCCGCCAGAAGAGCTATGTTGATACACGGCGTCGACCCTTAGAGTTTTTAGTTGGGGATACAGTGTTCCTCAGAGTAGCTCCCATGAAGGGAGTAATGCGTTTTTGGAAGAAGGGCAAATTGAGTCCCAGATATGTGGGACCATACCTTATTACCAGAAGAGTGGGCAAAGTAGCATATGAGCTAGAGCTACCCCAGGAGATGTCAGTTATTCATAATGTATTCCATGTCTCTATGCTGAAGAAGCATATCCCAGATGCCACCTAGGTGATTGAGCCCCAGTCGGTACAAGTCCGCGAAGACCTCAGCTATGACAGTCGGCCTATTCAGATAATAGACCGAGTAGTTAAGAAATTACGGAATAAGGAAGTACCATTAGTAAAAGTCATTTGGCAAAATCACACAACAGAAGAGGCAACTTGGGAGACAGAAGCTAGTATGAGACAGAAGTACCCAGAGTTATTCTAAGTTCGAGGACGAACTTTTTATAAGGTATGGGGGATTGTAACACCCGAAAATTCTCAAATTGATTTTTAGAAATATTCTATTTTTTTCTGGAGTTTTAGAATATTTTTATAGAATTTTTTTAGAATAGCCGAAGTAGCAAAAATAAAAAAAATTGTAAATTAGCCTAGCGGGGGTTTGAACCCAAGACCTATTAGACTCTACACCTTATAGATGACTTCAGTAACCAAGGGGCCCCAGCAGGGGTGTGCTGAAAGGAAAGGAGAATAATTATATTTAAAGTTAGTTGGGTGGTATTAACAACTTAATATAAATAGAAAATTAAGAGAGGAGTTATTATTTTTTTTTACGACAACTCTCCTCCTCCTAAAACCCTCACACGCCGCCCCTCTCCTTCTCACACTCCCGGCGCCCAAGACCAAGGAACCTAGGGTTCCATCCCTAGGATCGTAGGAGCATATTCTGGTGACGACTCCGACACGAGGACGTTCCCCTCCGTGAGAAGGAAGCATAGACGCAAGAGGATCGCCGAAACGATCATCTTCTCCGGAAACCTAGCGATAGGATTGTAAGGAAAACTAGTGCAGGATGTAAGTAACCCCTCACCTACAGTATAAGTAGCTAAACGTATGGTTTTTATACCTTAGTTCACTTTTATGTTATTAGTCAAGTCATATGCAGAATTAGAGCACACCAAGTGCTCGATAAAATGTCTAGAATAGTTAAACGCTGCAACAAGTGTTTTAAGAGCTCAGTTAAATGCCCAAATGCATTCTTATTAGCATATATAGCCTTGCTTCAGTGGTATGGGACTACGGTCCAATGGGTGGGCTCATATAGTATCCTCTAGGTTCAGATAACCTACCTCTAGGTTCAGATAACCTAGTAAAAAGCAAGATATTATAAACTAGCTATAAACAGTATTTTACTTTATCAGCGACACTGTATTGGACTTTAGTTGTCCTTGGGTTGGGCTCCCACAGTCGTCCCTATGTTTAGATAACCTAGTAACCCTACTAGAATTGGGATTTGCAACTCCGAGTCTAGTTAGGGATGTGCGCACAGTAAGTACAGTTGTCGAGCCCATTAGCAGCATGTTTAGTATTTTTATCTATTTATGAAAATAGTTTTCAAACTTCACAGAACAGATAAGTGAATTCGGATTAGCTTCAGTTCAGTTTCCTAGTGATATAGCAGATAGCTCTATGTTAGTTCTTGATTGCCATGATTTACATGCTCATATGTCATGTTTTAGCATTTCTAGTATGATTCTCAGCTTACATATTAGCATAGCATCTTTTTTAAAAAAAGCATGATTTCTGTAAATGCATGTTTTGAGAGATAGATGGTTTCTTACTAAGCTCCCAAGCTTACAGATGCATTTTTCCTTATGCTGCAGATAAAGGTAAAGGAAAGATAGAATAGCGGAGGCTGGAGGCAATGCGATCAAGATGTGTGTGGAAGGGGAACTTGGAATTAAGATCTTTGGAACTTAGCAAAGTTAAACTTTAGTATTTTCTTATGTTATTACCTTTCTGCACTTTTAGGATGATAAGTATCAGAAATGGTGAACTTAAGTATTATGCCATGCTTCGATTACTAATTGTCTTACTAATAGATAGTAAATATGAGTGAGGATATGTCTAATAGTGATATTATGCCCTTAGTTTAGTTCTGAAGAGTCCTGTACAAGTTCGGGTGAGTTTTCTACAGAAATCAGAAACCCAATTAATCGGTTGATCGATTGAGAAGTCCTCAATCGATCAACCGATCGATTGGAGGAAGTCCCCATGTACAGAACACTATGGGATCGATCAACTAATCGATTGAGGAATCCTCAATCGATCAGCTGATCGATTGGGAAGCGATCTGTCACAAACAGAAAGCTGATGAATCGACCAGCTAATCGATCGGCCATGGGTCGATCAGCCGATCGATCGAGAAATTTGCTCCCGCGAACAGAGAGCTCTGGAGTCGATCATTGGATCGATTGGCCAGACTGGATCGATCAGTCGATCGATCCAGAAATTCTTCCGTGCACAGTAGCACGCTGAATCGATCAGTGGATCGATTAGACAACTCCAATCGATCAGCCGATCGATTGAAGTGACTGATTTTAGCTGGAAGGGTTCCATTTCAGTTTTTGAACCAATAGAAAGTTAAAATCCCTTCTTTAGCATCTGTATAACTCCAGTAATGTATCCCAAACACAAAGTTCGAATTCTATAGCACATAGCATGGAGTTTTGATTAATTCAGTTTATTTCCGCACAAGAATAGTTAGCATAATGTAACCCCCCAGCCTTACAGCTTAGTTAGTAGAAGGTGGGTCGTTACAATAGGTCTGGATTACTTAATTAAACCAGATGAACCAAGACCTTTAAGCTTTTCTTCAGTCCATAGATTGATTGAGCTTGCACACAAGATGCTCTTTGCCCTTTGCGATGAACCCTTCTGGTTGCTTTATATGGATATTATCTTCAAGACTTCCATTAAGAAAAGCTTTCTTGACATCCACTTACCAAATCTCATAGTCCATATAGATAAAAGAATCTGGATAGACTTAAGCATGTCTACTGGCGAAAAAGTTTCCTTTTACAACAAGCCTTACTTTGAAAATTTCCACCTTCCTGTCTACCCCTCTTTTCCTATTATAGACCTATTTACAACCAATGAATTTTACACCATTTGGTAGTTCTACAAGCTCCCAGACTTTATTAGAATACATATATTTTAATTATGTATTCATTGCTCTTTACAAAGATACTGCATCCTTATCTTGGAGCGCTTCGTCATATGTTCGAGAATTAGGTTCATGTTCACCAGGGATCAAGTCCAAAGACTCTCCCAAAACATGAATATTTTAGGTTGCCTAGCAACCCTCCCACTTCGACGAGGCACTTTCTACAATTGTTTATCATATGTGATACGTGTTGCAGTTTCTTGTGATTCGTGTTGCAGTTTCTTGTGAACTAGATTAGACGTGTCCTTTATTATTTCCTTAAGAACAAATGGGCTTGGTTTATTATATAGTCCTATTTTGAAAATCAAGCATTGGTGCTAACAATGACCTTCTGATTTTTAGGACTATAAACCTCCCTTTGTTTCTCCAGGATAACTCACAAACAAGTGAACTCCTGTTTCACTCATCAGTGTCTCCCTTCAGCACATGTGCAGGACTACCCCAAATACGAATATGCTTCAGATTAGGCTTATGCCTATTCTACAATTCTATGGGAGCGAGTAAAGAGTTCTGATTTGGAAGTTACTATGTTCACTTCCGTTTCCAAAGTATATCCTCAAAATGAATTTGGTAATTTTCTGAATAACTCATCATCTATCTAATCATTTCCATAAGAGTCCTATACCTTCTTTCTACTACATCATTTTGTTGGGGTATACTAGGTGCAGTTAATTGGGATTGAATCCCGACTTCTGATGAATGACTCCTAAACTCTCCTAAGAGGCACTTACCACTACGATCTCACCGTAGTGTCTTGATACTTTTACCTTGACGTTTCTCCACATTAGCCTGGTACTCTTTGAACTTATCAAAGCTCTTAGACTTGCGGCGCATCAAGTAAATGTACCCGTATCTTGAATAGTTGTCTATAAAATAGATGAAATATTCGAAACCACCTCTCGCTTGGATAGTCATAGATCCACACAAATCAGAATGAACCAATTCTAACACATCTTTAGTTCTATATCCCTTAAAAAGCTTTTTGGTTTTTTTTCCTTCCAAGTAAGACTCACAGGTTGGAAAGATTCCCACAACTAATGAACCCAAAAGTTCATCGGCTATTATGCTTTGAATCCCACTCAAGTTAATATAACCTAGCCTTAGATGCCAAAGATATGATTGGTTCATTTTCGAAGGTTGCTTTCTCTTATTAGATTTAGAAGATATGCTATTAATTTTCATTTGTTGCATCGTGGGAGTTATTGGATTTCTAACCAACGTACTAGAACAGATAACTTCCCTCTTTTTCTTGATAACTACTTTGTTATTAAAAGAGGCAGAATATCATGTTCTTTGAATAGTTTGGAAACTGAAATCTAGTTCTTTATAAACTTGGTACGTAAAGACAATTATCAAAATCCATGTTTTATTCCTATCGGTGGATAAACATCTCCCACTGCAACAGCTGCTACTTTCGCGGCAGTGCCCATGGTGATTTTCTCTTCATATAGTTGTCAAATTTCCTGGAACCCCTGCAATGAATTGCAGACATGATTAGTGGCTCCCATATCTACACACCAGGTACTGGTAGATAACACCACTAAACATGTTTTAACAACTGATGAATAAAATTCACCTACATTGTTTTTAGTTCTGAGAGGAAAGTCCATCTTAATGTCCAAGTCTTATTTCCAATCATTATAATTGGGACAACTATGTCTATTCTATAGTATAACAATTAGCGGATTAACTAACATTTGAAATCCTAAGAATCACAAAAATATTTGGTCAAGACCAACACTTTAAAATCCCCATAAATTTTGTATGCCGCGATAGTGTGGGCGTATACAAAATCAAATAGGACATTTTATCCATTAATTTTATTGTCTTGTCAACCTATCTTTATGACAAATAATATTAATAGTTGGTCTTTCTTTGATCAAATATTTGGTCAAAACTTTGAATTTAAAATAATATTAATTCCTCAAAACAATATCATTCAAATTCACCAACACCTCAAATACCATGAATTTTGCATGCCACGATAATATGGACGTATACAAAATTGAGTATTTGTAAGAGGAGGGTTATACCCATTAATAACCTTGTCATCCTATCTTTATGACAAATAAAATTACCTCAAACACCGTGAATATTGTATGCCACGATAGTGTGGACGTATACAGATTCAAATATTTGTAAGAGGGGTTTTACCCATTAATTTTATTATCTTGTCAACCTAACAAATAAAATTACCTCAAACACCATGAATTTTGTATGCCACGATAGTGTGGACATATACAAAATCTCATCATTTGTAAGAGGGGGTTTTAATTTTATTATCTTGTCAATTTATCTTTATGACAAATTAATTAATAGTTGGTTTTCTTCGGTCACACAAATAATAGCAGTGACTCCGATGGAGAGGATACTATTAAGTGTGCCTAAGTATATACCATTACTTGGTACTTAGTCCATTAAGTAAGATTGAACCACTTCCGATGGGGAAGATCACACGCTTCTAAATAATTTCCTATAACCATCCAAATATGGAAGTTTGATCTAGTGATCCACAAACAAACTCATCCGATATGGAGGAAGGCACTCAGAGCCAATGTGTAAACTTGTTGCATCACTTACAAACCAGTAATGGAGACCATGAGATTCATATACTAATCCCTCTCCCACTTAGTTATTTATGGTGAGGAATTTTAACCTATGCTAGCATACATCACATGCACACGCACATCACAGTAAATAAAAGCAATAAATATGAAAATTAATTTTCCAACTATTATGACTTCTTCCATCACTATCCTTCGCGTGTTGCCAGCCCTCAGGTTCATGCCATCAGGTCCATCGAGCTTCCTTTTTCCGCTGTGCCTCTGGTCCTCTGATAGCAGCACGCCTCGCAAGGATACGATCCGCGATAAAAATATAATTTTTACATATATCGATCCTATATTCCATAAAGGAATGTACATGTAATATAGATCGAAACAAAATATAAAATTCTAATAACTAATACAGCTCTTGCTGTATTTAATTTTACAATCATGCGCACACAATAAAATACCCTTGACATGTCCAAGGGTCCAATCACACACAATATCTTTATGCCATAATAGTTGGAGCCTGCAACCACAAAGTTAGCACATCCGACTATTATCCTACCTAAATTATGTATGACATGTGCATAATCTATTTAAAAACCAAACACACAAAGGCAAACCCTAGCTTTAATACCAATTGTTGGTTAGTCCTAGGAAGATTGTACCGGTTCTACTGTACAAAAATTTTGTACAAGTATCGAACCTTTTCTAATAATCTATTGTGTTCTTTAGAAGTTAAATTAGGAATCGCAAATGAAACTTAACATTATTGATTCCAAATTTAATTTATCTGTTCTTAATGGTTTAGACTTGGATCGCAAGCGGAACTTAACACTATTGATCCAAATCCACCTATGTTATAAATTCAATTAAATATTAATTTCTAAAATTGGCTTCCAGGACTGCATGGCGAGACACATGGCCTTCTTGGGTATGGGAGCATCCACCACCGCCTAGACAAAGTCTTTTAAGGAAAGTTAATATTTAATTTTCTTATATAACTCTAGGTTTAACCAAAAGGAACAATCAAATCACAAATTCGAAAAACAAAATGAAAACACAAACTCGAATTACAATTCGAAAAACTAGAATCTAATACCTCTTGTGTTTGGAATTCATACAAAAGAAAAACTAGTATGATGTGGAAAATAATTACTAGTTAAACCTTCCTTTGTATGCAACGACCTCTTGACCTTCTACTGTATTCCTCTTCTTATCCCGGACGTTGTGTGGGCAACGATCTACTGAGATGAGAACCACCCAAGCCCTTCTTCTTCCTCTTTGCAAGTTTCGGCCAAATCAAGAATCCTCCAAGGATGTAGAATTTCGGCCACCACCACCAAGCTCCAAGGGATGCAAGAAACAAAGCCTCCTTTCTCTCCCTCTTCTCCTAGCTAGAACCGGCCACCATCAAAAGCTCCAAGAGAAGGATGAAACCAGCCACTAAAGAAGAAGAGAAGAGGAGAGGGAGAACCTCTATGGCCGGCCACAACCAAGGAAGAGAGGGAGGAAAAATAGAATAGAGTCGTTTCCCTTGAAGGCACCTCTAGCCTCTCTTTTATAATCCTTGGCCTTGACAAATAAGGAAATTTAAATAAAAACTTCCTTAATTCTTTTGCCATGAAAAGGAATTTTTTTTAATTAAAAACAATTTCCTCTTTTTAATTATAATGGCCGGCCACCTATAAGTCTAAACAAGGAGAGTTTTAATTAACACAAGAATTAAAACTTCCTAATTTGTTTGCAAAAATTTATAAAAAATTTCTCCAATAATTTTTCCCTTCATGGTGGGTTGTAAAAGGAAATTTTAAAAATTAAAATCCTTCTTTTAAACATGTGGATGATTTCCCAAAAAGGAAAGTTTTATCTAAAATTAAAATCTCCTTTCAATCTACAAATAAGGAAAGATATCAAATCTACTCTTAATCTTTTGTAGATACTTATAAAAGAAAATTTTTAATTTTAAAACTCTCTTTTTAAATCATGAACATGGTTTCAAAAAAGGAAAGTTTTATCAAAATTAAAATCTTCTTTCAATCTACATATAAGGAAAGATTTCAAATCTTTTCTTAATCTTTAGTAGACACTATTAAAAGGAAAGATTTAAATTTTAAAATCTATTTTATAAAACCATGTTATCCACATCAGAAAAGTTTTTAAATAAAATCCTTTAAATTTTATTAGGGTCGGCCACATCATGCTTGGGCTCCAAGCATTGGCCGACCCCTCCATCTTTGCTCAACCCTTTGCTTGGCCGGCCCCTTTGGGTTGGGTAAGGAGTGGGTATGCGGTGGGTATAAATCACTATATACAAGAGGCTATGATAGGGACCGAGAGGAGGAATTGGTTTTGATCTCCCAATGAAATTAAGCTTCCCGTGTTCGCCCCGAACACACAACTTAACTTCATCAATAATAATTCATACCACTAAAGAATTATTATTGAACTACCACACCAATCCCAAATTACATTTTGGGCTCCTTCTTATTATGAGTGTGTTAGTCTCCCTGTGTTTAAGATGACGAATGCCCACTAATTAAATGAGTTACCGACAACTCTCTTTAATTAATATCTTAGTCCAAGTGTAGTACCACTCAACCTTATCGTCATGTCGGACTAAGTCCACCTACAGGGTTTAACATGACAATCCTTATGAGCTCCTCTTGGGGACATTTTCAACTTAGATTACTGGGACACAGTTTCCTTCTATAATCAACAACACACACTATAAGTAATATCATTTCCCAACTTATCGGTCATTTTGATTTATCAAGCTAAATCTCACCCTTTGATAAGTTAAAGAAATGAATACTAAATTATGTACTTCCATAATAACTAAGGATTTGTTCTTTTATTATGTCAGTATAAAAAGAACTTTTCTTAAATGGTCCTGCTCAATACACTTGGAGTGTACTAGTGTAATTTATTAGTCGAGATAAACTAATACCTAATTACACTATGACTATTCCAATGGTTTGTTCCTTTCCATCTTAGTCGTGAGCTACTGTTTATAATTTATAAAAAACCGATAACACGATCTATTGTGTGTGACACCACACATCGTGTTATTTACAATATAAATTAATTGAACGACTGCACTCAGTATATATAAATGTAGATACTTTACCAATGCGATTCTTATTTCTAAATAAATGTTTATACAAAAGCTAGACTTTTAGTATATACTCTAACAGCCTATAATTTTATCCTGTTTATAATTTATAAAGAACCGATAACACGATCTATTGTGTGTGACACCACACATAGTGTTATTTACAATATAAATTAATTGAACGACTGCACTCAGTATATATAAATGTAGATACTTGTCCAATGTGATTCTTATTTCTAAATAAATGTTTATACAAAAGCTAGACTTTTTGTATATACTCTAACAGCCTAAAATTTTATCCTCTCAAAATACTCCATACAAGTTCCGAAAAATTCTCAGAAAATTTATATAAATAACTAAAAATTCCAATAAGATTATTCGCCCATTAATCTTATTATTTAATTATTATTTGGGCACCATATTTTATTGTTTTAGTTGTTTTATTTTTCTATACCACTTCTACTATTTATGTTTTCTTTACTTTGTTGAATTGATGAAGTTTTAGTAAAATGGTATAACTGTTTTGGTTAGTTTAATATGATCACATGTTTATGCATACATACACACATTGCTATTTGTGACTTGGTGTTATTATATTACATTGGTGTTTTATGTTGGCTTCAATTGGTTCGATATCATATTTTCTATATTGTCACTAGGGGGTACCGTCTGATTTAGTGGACAAGTATACCCTTGGGGTGTGACAATAATAATGTCCTAGAGTAGTAAGTTCTTATCTACAACACATTAATTAGTTATCAATTCAACTAATTGATGTGTTGTAGATAAGAACTTAATACTATATATATATATACAAATAATACATATATATAATGCTATTCTTAACTATTCCTAGTCTAGCATTAATATACAAGGACAATATTACTGCTTTGAGACTAGCATATAGGTCAATGGATGACTTAATCTCATAAGTCATGAATATGCAATATTAGGTTGACACATGAGTATATATTAGAGAATATGTGCTAAATTGACCTGCCATGAGATGTTTAATAGATTGTTATATGAGTGTCATAAACATTGTCATAGTGACTATTTGTATAAATAGTCCTTAGACCTGAAGTCACTACGGTTCCCTACATAAGGAGTTGAGTACTTTGTATCGACAAACTTCACCTGTAATAAGGAGGACTATAAAGTTGATCACTCGATATCCAATAAGTTATGTGGAGGGATGTGAGTGATGTAGATGAGATCTATCCCTTCTATATGACGAAAGAGATATCTGTAGGCCCCTTTATTAGTAGGACACAAGAATATATGGTCATGCTCAAATCAGTCAATATGCGGTATTGAGCTTATTTGATTGAGTGTGTCAACTTAGAGATCAAGAAACATAAATGTTGATAAGAGGATGACATAGTCTAGATATCAAGGATAGAAGGACTTAGTCATACAAGATAATAAACACGGAAACTTTAGGTTGGATCTCGACATTCTCTTCACTTGGGTAGAAATGATGAATTGCTAGATGCCACTCATTGCTTATGTATCTAAAGTGGTTTTTGATACATTGCCAACGTTATAAGAGCCTATTGGGTCACACACAAAGAATATGTTGATTTGGAGTTGGATTATAGGGTTAAGTCTAATTTGAATTATACACATTGAGTTAGACTCGAATGAATTCGGATTAGACTCATTGAGTAATGGGTTAGACTCATTATTTTATTGGGTTAATAGTTAAACTATATGCTAAATCCAACCCATTTAGATTAATGAATATTAATAGAGATTAATATATCATTAATCAAAAGGAAGGTTAATAGACAAAAATATTTTTGTATTCATTGGATGAGTACTAAAGCCATTTGTAAAAGTAACCTTTAGGAGAAATTAACCTTTTTGGTAAAGTAACCTTTTGGTGAAGTAATCTTTCTGGTAAAATAACCTTTTGGTGAATTCACCTTTTATAGGCGAAGTAACCTTTTGGATGATTGTGATCTTCTTGGTTTTTGCTCTCTTCCTCTTCTTCTCTTGGACAAAAACAACCTTATGTAGTTGCTAGCACAACAAAGGTTGTTTCTTCTCTAAGTAGTGAGTTCATGAGATGGATGAAGAACGTGTTCGTGTGGATGCCATAGATACGTGAACGTGCTAATCACACTGAGATCTACATTCGAATCAAAGTTAGTGTTAGGAGTATCAGTTCATGCAATAAAGATAACTAATCTATCCGATAGAATAGGAAAACATAGTATACAATATTCGCAAGGATCTCTGGAGGGATCTTTTTTCCACTACATTATGTGTTATTTTATACATCAGATCCCTACACCCTCCCAGGGGCGCCTCTTGCCGAATCCTTCTTGAGCGCCCGGAGTAACTCCAGATGCTCGAAATTCTGGCGCCCGGGCCCCCTCCGGGCTCCTGGACTAGCTTTTTGTTGAAACCTCCTTTCTACAAAATAAAGTCAGTCCGGTCAATAAACAATATACATAAACTATGATTTTTACAGCCTTCGGATTGTTTGGTCCTAACTTTGAGTTTTGTTGAAACTCTAGGTCATACCAATGCCTACTATTCTCTCTTTAGGGAACGCGTCCTCACCTCTTCTCTCAGGAGAGATTACCTTTTGCCAGACTGGTGCTCCAGACTATTTGGCCTTTTGCTCAGCATTTGAGACTTCAGGACTTTATGCTGGACGCCCGTTCCACCACTCGTTTAGTCTTCCACCTAGTGTTCATGACCCTTAGGATTTTCACCTATCATCCTCGACTTTAGGATTTCTCCCAACATCCTCGACCCGGCAAGACTATGCCCAACCTCCTAGACCAAAACTTCATTTCCTAATCGTAGCTAGGACTTTCGACCTGCCTAGATCCAACTAGGACTTTCCTTTGCCTAAGGTCACTTAAGACTTTCCTGTATACTCTGTTTAACTTGTTAGACAAACAACACAGCTTAACCTTGAACCTTTGCCAATATCAAAATACAAGTTTGATTAGCTGGTGCTTCCAGTACCAACAATCTCTTCCTTTTAATTTATGGCAATATAGTTCAAAGTTTAGTAAAAACATTCAAAATAGTAAGGTATGTAGAACAAGTAAACATAATTTTTTTAAGTAATATTTTTTCAAGGCAAAATAAATGTTACTAACTTCCCCTGAAATATTTCTTTTTTTCTCAACATAAACCTTTTTTACTTTACTTTTATCACCTTTCTCCCCCTTTGATATATATATATATATATAAAACTATTAAGTAGGGAGAAAAGTTGTAGAAAAATTTTAAATTTGAAATGTTAACTTTTTACCTTATAAGCTCCCCCTAAAAGAAGCACTTACTTTTCTTTTCAAAATAATGTGTTTAGCTTTAATTTTTTTTTTAATAAAAAATCATAACTAAATACTTATCTTTTAAAAAAGATTTCCCTTATAAAAATACTTAGCTAAATACTTAGCATTAAAAAGAATTTCTTATTTAGCTTACAAAAAGAATTTTCTTGTAAAAATACTTAGCTAAATACTTAACATTAAAAACAATTTTATTATTTAACTTTAAAAATGATTTTCCTTGTAAAAATACTTAGTGTTAAAATGAATTTCTTATTTAACTTTGAAGAAGTAATTGATTTTGAAAGAGTTTAACTTATAAATCTTCTTTTAAAAAATAGCTTAACTTTTGAAAATACTTAATTTTTAAAAATGTTACATTTTAACTCCCTATTTCTTTCCCTCTTAAAAAGTTTAAGTAATTTATAGAGGACAGTGATCTTAAATAATTTAATTAATGTCTTGATTAATGACTATAACCCTAGAGTCCAATTATTAAAAACATAAGTTTAAACGTATGAAAGTAATTATCCATTTTCTTGATTTTTCATCTCACTCATTCTTTGTTATCAAATATATTCAGCTTATGAGTTTATTTGAGAAGGAGTTAAGTTAATTTTGAAGTTGATTTTATATTTGAGAATATTAACTCTGACTTTGAAAAATATTTAAGTTAAAATTTTAAAATATTTTAGAATATTTAAGTTTGAATAATTAAAATTTCAAAACTTTTAATTAAGATTTAAAAATAATTAAGATTTGAAAATGAATTATGAATTGAAAATAAATAAGATTTTGAAATTAATTAAGATTAATTTGATTTAGTTGAAGTTTAGTTAAGTTTGATTAAGTTTAGGTTTAAGCTTGATTAATTTGAATTATGTTTGCTTTGATTTGAAGATTAAGTTAAGTTTAAACTTAATTAATTTGAATTATATTTGCTTTAATTTAAAGATTAAGTTAGGTTTGAGCTAATTTTAAACCTAATCCATCTTACCCTTTTTCTAGGTTGTCAATTAGGGAACCTTATCTATTTTGTGAGATGGTTAGTTTTATCTCCAATTTTGGTTAAAATCTAAGGATTGATTTCGTGACATCCCTTGTTTTTTTTTGTTTACATTTTTCTTTCATAACAATTCATATAAATATAACTATATACATTATGTAACAACCCAAATTTCCTCATTACAAGTCCTAATAGTACTTAAAAATATTTAGAAATGCTTTAGAAATATTCTAGAGATTTTTATAAATTTTTTGTAACGACCCAAAATTCCTCATTATGAGTCCTAATAGTACGTAAAAATATTTAGAAATGCTTTAGAAAAATTCTAGAGATTTTTAGAAATTTTTAAAGTATTTTTATGCAATTTTTTGAGATCGTTTGGTATTTTTACTAAACGAAAGAAGTTTCAACAAAAAAATGTCCAAGCCGAGATTCGAACCCGTGACCTTCAGCTGAACCAATGCCTTAAGCGAATCTGACTGACCAAGTGTTCCAGCGAGCCTTGCTGATTAAAAGAGGAATGAAATTTATTTGAGTAATAATTAAATAAGCAGGAAATAAATTAAAATAAAAAGGGGCGGCTGAGGAATCGAACCCGCGACCTTTGACTCGCAAAACCATGCTGACCAAGTGTGCAAGCGGGCTATGCTAATTAAGGAAGGAGCAAAATATATTTATATGGTAATAGTTAATAGAATACCGAGTTATAAAAAGGAGAACTTAGGTTTTATTCCGGAACCTTTCTCCTCACCTGTCTCGCGCGGTGTCGGCCTCTGCTCGGGCGGAAGACGAAGAGAAGCTGGGGCTTCTTCTAACGGGCGGCCAAGGTTCTCCAAGGGATTTTCTTCACTATCACAATCCCTTGCGTCGAGGAGGAGCCGTGAGCACAAGAAGAGACAGAGATTTGGAGCTCACCCGAAACCCTAGAGCCTTCCCCTTCGGTTGTAAGTCCAAGAACACCTCTGTAAGTTGCTTACTCACCTGCGGTAAGAGTGGTTTTCGCATTCTCGAATTCATTCTTTGATTTCGGTGGTATTTGTGGCTTTAGGATTTCCTGCTATGAATTGAGATTTCAAATTTCTTGTTTTTTTCGGAGCTTGATGAAAACCCTAGAGTGGATTCCGAGATTTGATTGTTCTTTTGGCTTCCGAGTATGCTGCTTAGATTGAGTGGTTTAGTTTTGAAGTAGCTGCCGTGCATTTCAAAAGGAAGAAAGAAGATGATGTGTATAGTTTGAGCATGTAAATTGAATCCTTCTACCTCTACAATTAGTATATCAGATTAGACATTTCTTTAGTTTTGGTCTATATGTGGCCTTTCAGTTTTGGATTCGTGGTATCCTTTTGTGTTAAAGCATGCTATGAAGATTTGGGGGTAAAGTGTAGAGGTTGTATACTGATCAATATATCAGATTAGTATAGTGGTAGTTTTTGAATTGCAATTTCATTTTTTTGTTTGTTTGCTGTAAAGTGTGTGACTCTTGATGTTCTGCCGTGAGTTACAAAGGAAGTACATGAAAAAGGATATGTGTGTAGAGTATTTATCTTCCTTTGGTTTTCTGCCATGGCACTGAACACGAGTAGGGATTTTGATTTCGGGTTGTTTTTTTTAAGCACGAAAATTGTCACACACTAAGGTTTGTAGCAATTACGACATATTCTCCAACAACTCAAACTGAGATGCTTTAGATTTAGATTAAGATTTGGACATTAGCAAAATTGAACTTCCGAAGTTGATTAAACTATAATTGTCATTTCAGATTACTTGTATTAACAATTGATCCAAAGTTTGTTAATTGTAATATTTCCGTTAAGCATTATTAGATGATATCTGTCGTCTTTGAGTTTAAGATAGCGCTACTCACCTGTATATTGTGATATGTCGTATTGTGTTGCAAGTTTGTTGATTATGAGGAATAAACGGCAATTAAGAAGAACAATCATGTTTAGTTCCTTCTGGTATCCGAATTATATTATAAAGGCTATGGTTTAGGGATTGTTGCCGTGAGATTCAAATGATCCGAGTTTGATTTGAGATGCTTTTGGGATTTCAGAATATATGGTTAAGTAATGCAGTTTATTTTTAGTAGTTCAGGTTTTAGATTTCTTTTGCATATCGGTTATAGATCTTTTATAGAGCTGTTGGGCATGAGCAGATTTTATAATGAGTAGTGCCCATTAGCTATTAGTTGAGCATAAGTAATTTCCTTTGCTACCATGAAACTCAATTCGAATTGTGTAGTTTTGAAAAGTTGGGTAGTATATTAGTTTCTTTAGTTTTCATTTGCTATTGATTATAGCATGAGCAGTATTGATTTATCTCTGTACAACATTGTAATAGTTAGAGATTTTTTAGTAGCATGCATTTTTTGCTCTCTTTCTTTTATCTTTGTTGTAGACAAATTTATGGTTTTAATTCCAACAAGTTTTAGATTTATTTTAAGCTTGTATGATATGTAGACTTTCATAAGTATTGCTTGCAGATTTTGATAAGTGTTGCATGCAGAACTCCAATCTTATTACAGATTTTTATTAAGCTTAATATGCAGAATTTTATTAGCATAGTAGACAGATTTTTGGTTTAAGCATTTTAAAGTTAGAATTTGCTTAAACATTTCAGTTTCGTTTTAAAGAAGCATTCTTTTAGAAGTATTAACAAGTATAAGAAAGATAAAGAAATGAAAGAAAAAGGCCAAGGCCTTAAGTAGATCCCAAAGTCAAGACTTTAGGGATTTTGGCACACAAGGTGCTAAAGAAAATGCCGAGGCATTATATATTACAAGTAATAAAAGATAACAAGTATTTTACTTTATTTAAGAGGCTAGTACCCGACTTCCGAGGTTGTCGTTAAACAAATCCAGGTGTCCAATTCCAAGGTCTTAGCCCTGGTAAACCTAGGTCTACTCTGTAACGCCCACCCTTCTTACCCAAGGGCGGCGCTACGATCTTATACTACTTACGTACATGCTTTAGTTATACTATAACAGCAGAAAATTTTAAATCATTCCTTTTATTTAAATAAGCAAGATATCACATATTCTGATTAGTTCGAATGTGTATATATTGATCATATAACTAAAAATATTAATTTGTCCGAATCGTTCTTGCCGAGCCACCACCACACACATCACTATCTGCTCCTCCTGCTGCTCCGTCGTTCCGAATATCCGTCCCCCATATCTGCGGTACAAGGAAAGTAAGCTATGAGCACTCATGGCTCAGTAAGTTCCTTTCCTACTCACTAAAACCGAATTCATATCATTGCATACCAATATCATGCGAGGTATCATAAGCATACGACATACAAGGGTATCATATTCATATTCATATCATAATATCACATGACATTATATCTAATCATCAGATAATTCAAGCACATATGTAGGCAATGCATCATGAATTTGAAAACTTATACTTATAAGTACTTGAAATTAATATCATCATTAGAGGGGATCCCGGTTTGTACCACATACATAATGCGCGCGCTTCATAGGTAGGTCCAAGGTAGCAAGTCTTGAACCCTACCATGCATACATACTAGGCCCGAGTCTTACTCCATCGACCTAGGGCATTCAGAGGCCCATTACTGACGAGGCCCGAGTCTTACTCCATCGACCCCGGGGCGTTTACGGAGCCCACCCTTGGTACAAACCATACAAAAATAACTTATCATGCATAACTATCATATCATGTCCCTAACAATCTTTCATGCATTTCCTTTTTCATTTCTTTTCATTATGTATAGCATTTCCTATGCTATAACATATCATTACGTAACATAATTTCATTTCTTCTCATTATGTATAGCATTTCCTATGCTATAACATATCATGGCATATTACGTAACATAATTTCATTTCTTTTCATTATGTATAGCATTTCCTATGCTATAACATATCATGGCATATTACGTAACATAATTTCATTTCTTCTCATTATGTATAGCATTTCCTATGCTATAACATATCATAGCATATTACATAACATAATTTCATTTCTTCTCATTATGTATAGCATTTCCTATGCTATAACATATCATGGCATATTACATAACATAATTTCATTTCTTCTCATTATGTATAGCATTTCCTAGGTTTCTTTCCCTTTTTCTTTTATTTTCCTTCATGGCCGAAACCTACCAGTCCTTAAGCTAGGTTTCTTAAGTGGCCTAAAGCATGGAAAGCCTAAGTAAATATCATGGCAAAAGTTACTAAGAACATCATACACAAAATTGGATCATAAACAAGCTAGGACTCTTGTGATCTTACATGTCTTATATCATGTAACTAATTTTCTACATTCCAATTAAACATGAGAGCATTAATCAACTTTCATATCATAATATCACAGAGGTCTTGAGCATATTAATATTTTTGTTTAGGCTAATCTAAGCTATCCCTTTTATCATGGCCGAAAACCCTAAAAAGAGTTCATGAGTTTCTAGCAATGTGAACACCCTTTAAGAAACTTTATATCCTATCATAGGAGCATGTTTAGTCTTTCTAACCCTTAACCTTTCTGGTCCGAAGCATACAAGTGAGTTTTCTTTTGGTTCCAATTAATTTCCAAGCAAGAAAACCATAGAAAGGTCCTTAGCATTTCATAGAAGGAACCTTGCACTAGTTTGGTTAGACAATAATCTTCCTAGCCTCTTTAAAATATTTTTGGTTAAATCCTAGGGTTAGATACTCCTCTGATCATACATCATATCAGTATAAAATCATGGAAAAGAATCCTTCTACATAGCATAGAAAATCTTATCATGAAATGAGGTCTTGTTTAAATCATCTTAGATTTGAAAACCTTTTCTTTAGCCGAATTTTCTTAAATTCTTTCCTAGGTTTTCTAATCCTTATAAATCCGAAAATCACATAAAAGCCTTATACCACAGGTGAGGGGAAGCTTACCTTCTTTGCTTAAGTTTCCTAGAGTTGAGAACTTGCTTGTGGACCTTTCTTCCTTGCTTGCTTTGCTCGGCACCAATGGAGGAAGAAGTGGCTAGGTCTTTTGGTGGAGAGGAGGAGGAAGAAGAGGAGGCTTCTTCCTCTTGTGTTGCTCGGCAACAAAAAGAAAGAAAGAAAAGAGGGAGTGTCTCGGCACCTCTAGGAGAAGAGGAGGAGAGTGAGTTGAGGATGAAGCCACCCTCCATGCCTATTTATACTAAAATGAGGGAGGAAAACTTGACTTGATTCATCCTCCTTATTTATTTCTCCTCTTTAATGATAAGAATATTCTAGAGAAATGCTTCTTGAGTTCTCTCTTTTCCTTCCTTTAATTTCTCTCTTTTCTTTCCTTTAATTAAAATTCCTATCTCTCCTCTTACAATATCCTCTCCTATCACACTTGGTTAACATATGCATGCATCCACAAGAGAACCAAGGATCAAGACTTGGTTATGTATATTTTTACTTCTTTTTACTTCCTTTTCCATTTAAGTAAAAAGAATCCTTTCTTATTCTTAACTACTTAGTCCTTTCTCTCCTTATCAATAATTCTCCTATCCCCTTTGATATCCTATACATGTTCCTTACAAGAGGTCCAAGGTTCAATCCTATTTCTCTTCTAACATATTATTGATATTCTTTTGTACATAATAATTCATATATCACCATATTATGCATTATGCATAAATATTTCATACACATATATTATCTCATATTCCTTCCTTTTGTTTACATTAATTCCATGTATTATAAATATAGATGATTTATATTCTCAACTTTATTTTCTTTCATAAAGTTTTAATCATCTAAATCCTTCCCATCTTAATATTCAACTTAGAATATTTACACCTTCTTTTCACTACCTTCAAACTCTCATTATCCTTACTTTCTTATCTAGGCTTTCTAGGGGTGTTACATACTCTTTTAGGATTGGTGGCTCACTACCCCAACCTATTAGGGAACGCGCATAAGATGGTACTACGCCTGGGCCCAAGAAGAAAGTTGATTATTATTTTGAAGTATTATAAGTATAAGCTTTTGAATAAGTGAAATAAGTTTCACATAAGTATAAAAGTAATAAAGTATAAGTTTTAAACAAGTGGAATAAAAGAATAAGTTTAGAACAAATGAAATAAGTTTCATTTTGTTTTAAATTAGCAAGTTTAGTTTTCTTTTATGCCAGCATGCTATTCAGATTAGCTTACTGTTCTTTGCTGTTAGAAGAGCATGAGTAGCTTTACATGTTTAGCATTTCAGCCTATTTGATTCCTTTACTATTGGATGAACATGAGTAGTCTTCAGTAAGCATTTAGTTAGTTCATGTTATGGATACATGTACATGCATATCGAGATTTTTGTGAGTTAGATAGCGCTTAGTAAGCATTTTTCTTATAGATTGCATTTCCTCTTACTGCAGATAAAGGAAGGTGACAAGGTGGCGCAGATGGTGTGTGATGCTAGGACTATAGAAGAGACTTGGGACGTTATTAAGTTTTCCGTGTTTTAGTAGACTGTAAACATCTGAGATTGTACTTTATAGTTCATGTCATTTGAGTTCATCCTTGTTTTAGATTGCATGCTGAGATGAGTTTTGTTTAATAAGTAGTTATTTTGTTGTTTGACACTTATTTACCTGCGCGAGAGTTTGTTATATGTTCCAGTCACTTGTGGCTGATGTATACTATGTTTGTATCTCAGTTTATGGTCACCAGTACAGGGGAGACTCTGTCAAAATTTTTCGGTAAGGACTCCTCGTGGTTTCGATCATACCAGTTAAGTAGAGTTAGTAGTTAAGTAACGGTCATCCTTAGAGAGTAGTATAGTAGTAAGAAGGGTGGTCGTTACAGTTGGTATCAGAGCAGTTCCCATTCTCCAGCATCACACCTCAGCACCATCTTTGTCGTCTTCAAGTAAGAAAGTATTTAAGTTTTCCTTTTATGCTTTCTTTTTTATTTGCAGTATAGAGTAATTGCTTATGTGCACTTTAGTAAGATAGAAGTTTTGTTTCTCTTATATTCATATACATAAGTATGTTTAGAAAGGATAGAGAAGATATCAATCCTTTTTCTCTGCATAACTAGATGTCAAGAAGAGAACGTCCCATACGTTCGTACTGAGGACCGAGCACAGAAGAACAAGAAAGACCCAAGCAGGAAAACGTTCGGGTAGTTTGTGAGTATCCAGAAGTGTTTCCAGAAGAGTTACCTAAACTACCTCCCAACAGAGAAGTGGAGTTTAAAATTGAATTGGTTCCTGACACCAGCCAAATTTCAAAAGCCCCGTACAAAATTTCTCTAGTAGAGCTAAAAGAGTTACAAGAATAATTTCAGGAGCAACTTGACAAGAGTTTCATCCGCCCTAGTCATTCACCCCGGGGAGCTCCAGTGTTGTTCATTAAGAAGAAAGATGATCTATGCGGACGTGCATAGATTTTAGAGCGCTAAGCGAAGTAACAGTTAAGGACAAGTACCCTCTTCCCAGAATAGATGATCTATTTGATCAGCTAGAAGGGGGCAACCGTGTTCTCTAAAATAGACATGCGTTCTGGGAACCATCAGTTGAAAGTGAAAGGAAGTGACACACCCAGAACAGTTCCCAGGGCCAGATATGGATACTACGAATTTGTAGTCATGCCATTTGGTGTGACTAATGCACCTACGGTCTCCAGGGACTTTATAACAAGTCTTCCAAGGACCCCTAATGAGTACAATGCGATATAGGTGATAATGGACAGAGAAGTTAAGAGACTAAGAAATAAAGAAGTACCACTACTAAAGGACAGTATAAGACAGAGATATCCAGAATTATTCTAAATTCGAGGACGAACTCTTTATAAGATATGGGGAATTGTAACAACCCAAAATTCCTCATTACGAGTCCTAATAGTACGTAAAAATATTTAGAAATACTTTAGAAAAATTCTAGAGATTTTAATAAATTTTTAGAGTATTTTTATGCAATTTTTGGAGGTTGTTTAGTATTTTTATTAAACGAAAGAAGTTTCGACAAAAAAATGTCCAAGCCAAGATTCGAACCCGTGACCTCCGGCCGAACCAATGCCTTAAGCGAATCCGGCTGACCAAGTGTTCCAGCGAGTCTTGCTGATTAAAAGAGGAATGAAATTTATTTGAGTAATAGTTAAATAAGTAGGAAATAAATTGAAATAAAAAGGGGCGGCTGAGGAATAGAACATGCGACCTTTGACTCGGTCAAAACCCGGCTGACCAAGTGTGCAAGCGAGCTATGCTAATTAAGGAAGGAGCAAAATATATTTATATGGTAATAGTTGATAGAATACCGAGTTATAAAAAGGAGAACTTAGGTTTTATCCCGAAACCTTTCTCCTCACCTCTCTCGCGTGGCATCGGCCTCTGCTCGGGCGGAAGACGAAGAGAAGCTGGGGCTTCTTCCAACGGCCGGCCAAGGTTCTCCAAGGGATTTTCTTCACTATCACAATCCCTTGCGTCGAGGAGGAGCCGTGAGCACAAGAAGAGACCAAGATTTAGAGCTCACCCAAAACCCTAGAGCCTTCCCCTTCGGTTGTAAGTCCAAGAACACCTCTGTAAGTTGCTTACTCACCTGCGGTAAGAGTGGTTTTCGCATTCTCGAATTCATTCTTTGATTTCGGTGGTATTTGTGGCTTTAGGATTTCCTGGCATGAATTGAGATTTTGGATTTCTTGTTTTTTCTGGAGCTTGATGAAAACCCTAGAGTGGATTCCGAGATTTGATTGTTCTTTTGGATTCCGAGTATGCTGCTTAGATTGAGCGGCTTTGGTTTGAAGTAGCTGCCGTGTATTTCAAAAGGAAGAAAGAAGATGATGTGTATAGTTTGAGCGTGTAAATTGAATCCTTCTACCTCTACAATTAGTATATCAGATTAGACATTTCTTTAGTTTTGGTCTATATATGGCCTTTCGGTTTTGGATTCGTGGTATCCTTTTGTTTTGAAGCATGCTGTGAAGATTTGGGGGTAAAGTGTAGAGGTTGTATACTGATCAGTATATCATATTAGTATAGTGGTAGTTTTTGAATTGTAATTTCATTTTTTTTGTTTGTTTGCTGTAAAGTGTGTGACTCTTGATGTTCTGCCGTGAGTTACAAACGAAATACATGAAAAAGGATAAGTGTGTAGAGTATTTTGCTTCCTTTGGTTTTCTGCCGTGGCACTGAACAGGGGTAGGGATTTTGATTTCGGGTTGTTTCTTTTAAGCACGAAAATTGTCACAGACTAAGGTTTGTAGCAATTACGACATATTCTCCAGCAACTCAAACTGAGATGCTTTAGATTTAGATTAAGATTTGGACAGTGGCAAATCTGAACTTCCGAAGTCGATGAAACCATAATTGTCATTTCAGATTACTTGTATTAACAAATGATCCGAAGTTTGTTAATTGTAATATTTCCTTTAAGCAATATTAGGTGATATATGTCGTCTTTGAGTTTAAGATGGCGCAACTCACTTGTATATTGTGATATGCCGTATTGTGTTTCAAGTATGTTGATTATGTGGAATAAACGACAATTAAGAAGAACAATCATGTTTAGTTCCTTCTGGTATCCGAATTATATTATAAAGGCTATGGTTTAGTGCTTGTTGCCGTGGGATTCAAAGGATCCGAGTTTGATTTGAGATTCTTTTGGGATTTCAGAATATATGGATAAGTAATGCAATTTTTTTTAGTAGTTCAGGTTTTAGATTTCTTTTGCATGTCGGTTATAGATCTTTTATAGAGCTGTTGGGCATGAGACAGATTGTATAATGAGTAGTGCCCATTAGCTATTAGTTGAGCATAAGTAATTTCCTTTGCTGCCATGAAACTCAATTCGAATTGTGTAGTTTTGAAAAGTTGGGTAGTATATTAGTTTCTTTAGTTTTCATTTGCTATTGATTATAGCATGAGCAGTATTGATTTTTCTATGTACAACATTGGAATAGTTAGAGATTTTTGAGTAGCATGCATTCTTTGCTCTCCTTCTTTTATCTCTGTTGTAGCAAGATTTAAGGTTTTAATTTCAACAAGTTTTAGATTTAGTTTAAGCTTGTATGATATGCAGACTTTCATAAGTATTGCTTGCACATTTTGATAAGTGTCGCATGCAGAACTCCAATCTTAGAACAGATTTTTATTAAGCTTAATATGCAAAATTTTATTAGCATAGTAGGCAGATTTTTGGTTTAAGCATTTTAAAGTTAGAATTTGCTTAAACATTTCAGTTTCTTTTTGAAGAAGCATTATTTTAGAAGTATTAACAAGTATAAGAAAGATAAAGAAAAGAAAGAAAAAGGCCAAGGCCTTAAGTAGATCCCAAAGTTAAGATTTTAGGGATTTTGGCACACAAGGTGCTAAAGAAAATGCCGAGGCATTATATATTAGATGTAATAAAAGATAATAAGTATTTTACTTTATTTAAGAGGCTAGTACCCGACTTCCGAGGTTGTAGTTAAACAAATCCAGGTGCCCAATTCCGAGGTCTTGGACCTGGTAGACCGAGGTCTGCTCTTTTAGGATTGGTGGCTCGCTACCCCAACCTATTAGGGAACGCGCATAAGATGGTACTACGCCTGGGCCCAAGAAGAAAGTTGATTATTATTTTGAAGTATTATAAGTATAAGCTTTTGAACAAGTGAAATAAGTTTCACATAAGTATAAAAGTAATAAAGTATAAGTTTTAAACAAGTGGAATAAAAGAATAAGTTTAGAACAAATGAAATAAGTTTCATTTTGTTTTAAATCAGCAAGTTTAGTTTTATTTTATGACAGTATGTTATTTAGATTAGCTTACTGTTCTTTGCTATTAGAAGAGCATGAGTAGCTTTACATGTTTAGCATTTCAGCTTGTTTGATTCCTTTACTATTGAATGAACATGAGTAGTCTTCAGTAAGCATTCAGTTAGTTCATGTTATAGATACATGTACATGCATATCAAGATTTTTGTGAGTTAGATAGCGCTTAGTAAGCATTTTGCTTATAGATTGCATTTCCTCTTACTGCAGATAAAGGAAGGCGACAAGGTGGCGCAGATGGTGTGTGATGCCAGGACTATGGAAGAGACTTGGGACGTTATTAAGTTTTCCATGTTTTAGTAGACTGTAAACATCTGAGATTATACTTTATAGTTCATATCATTTGAGTTCATCCTTGTTTTAGATTGCATGTTGTGATGAGTTTTGTATAATAAGTACTTATTTTGGTGTTTGACACATATTTAACTACGTGAGAGTTTGTTATATGTTCTAGCCACCTGTGGCTGATGTATACTATGTTTGTATCTCAGTTTATGGTCACCGGTAGAGGGGAGACTCTGTCTAAATTTTTTGGTAAGGACTCCTCGTGGTTTCGATCATACCGGTTATGTAGATTTAGTAGTTAAGTAACGGTCACTCTTAGAGAGTAGAATAGTAGTAAGAAGGGTGGTCATTACATTTTTCGAGTATTTTTATGCAATTTTTAGAGTTTGTTTGGTATTTTTACCAAAAGAAAGAAGTTTTAAAAAAATAAACAGGTTCGGCCGAGGTTCAAACCCGCGACCTCCGGCCCGGTCCAAGTCTTAAGCGAAGCGTGATGACCAAGAACCCAGCAGGGTCGTGCTGATTAAGGAAGGTGCGAAATTTATTTAAGAAGTAATAGTTAACAGAATATTAGAGTTATAAAGAGAGGAACTTAGGGCTTGATTTCTTACGTGACCTAATGTAACGCCCGAAAATTCTCAAAATTAATTTTTGAAATATTCTATTATTTTTCTGGAATTTTAGGATATTTTTATGGAATTTTTAGATTAGTGGAAGTAGCAAAAATAAATAGAAACGTAAAATAGCCTAAGCGAGAATTGAACCCAAGACCTATAGGACTCTAAGTCTTATAGATAACTCTAGTAACCAAGTGAACCCAGCAGGGCCGTGCTGAAAGAAAAGGGAATCAATTATATTTATATTTAAGTTGGGTGAATTAACCACTTAATATAAATAGGAAATTAAGAGGAGAATTATTTTCATCGTAACTTTTCCTCTCCCTCAAACCCTCACGCCGCCCTCTTCTCCTCCTTATCCTCTCGGCGCTCAAGTCCAAGGAAGAACCTAGGGTTCCCACCTAGGGCCATAGGAGTATCTTCCGGCAACATCAAGGGTACGAGGACGCTCCTCTCCGCGAGAAGAACGCGTAGAAGCAAGAGGATCGTCGAGAAGATCATTTTTCCGAAAAACCTAGCGATCAGATCGTAAGGAAATTTAGCGCAGGATGTAAGAAACCCCTCACCTGCAGTATAAGTAGCTCTTCGTACGTTTTATGTATTAGTTTAGTTGTATGCAGAATTTTCAATATATTGGGTGTGAATTAGCGCACACCAAGTGTTTGCTTTAATGCTTAGCTCTGTAAAATGCCCCTATAGGCATTCCAATAGTTTAGATTAATGCAGTAGAAGCATTTTATAGCACAGTTAGTCTTGCTACTGCTTTTATGGGATTACGGTCCAATGGGTGCCACAGTCGCCTCTAGGTTCAGATAACCTAGTTTGAAGTTCAGACCACCTAGTAAAAGCAAGACGAGAATTATTAGCTTATGCACAGTATTTTACTTTTTCAGTGGCACTGTACGGGACTTCAGTTGTCCTTGGGTTGGGATCCCATAGTCGTCCCTAGGTTTAGATAACCTAGTAAACCCTACTAGATTAGGGACTTGCAACCCCGGGTCTAGTTAGGGATGCGCGCATAGAAAGGCAGTTGCCGGGCCCATCAGCAGCATGATTATGTATTTTAATCTATTTATGATAAATAACTTTCAAAACTTCACAAAATAGTTTATGTGAATACAGAGCAGCTTAGCATCAGTTAGCAGTAGTGTAGCTCAGCTTTTATTTCAGTTTAGTTCTTATGGATCCACATGATAGTTTTATGCTTAGCTACGATTGCCATGTATCGTATGTGATTATGCCATGTTTTAGAATCCATGTTTAGCAATGTTCAGCATATATTTCAAATAGCATGTTTTAAAAGCATAAATTGCATCGAATGCATGTTTTGTGAGGTAGATGGTTTCTTACTAAGCTCCCAAGCTTACATATACTTCTTTTCCTTATACTGCAGATAAAGGTATAGGTAGGATGGATTAGCGGAGGCTGGGGACAATGCAATGAAGATGTGTGTGGATGGAACCTGGAATAAAGATCTTGGAAGAACTAGAACATTTAAGAACTTAGCGTTTCTTATCATGTTACTCTTTGCTTACTTAGTTATCTAAATGCCTTGAATTGTGAAAGTATGTCTAGAATACTAGTTATCATGCTTAGAATACTGGTATCTGATATTAGAATATTGTCTTGCCACCTTAGAATTTATGTATGTGATTTGGGCACGAAACAGTGCTGAAATCATACTCCTGATACGAAATCAGTAACCCTGATTGATCAGCCGATCGATTCGAGGGTTCCCAATCGATCAATTGATCGATTGGGTAGTTTTTCCGCGAATAGTAAGCTCCTGGATCGATCGTCTGATCGATCCGGTCACTTTCTGTTGCGAATAGAGAGCTTTGGAATCGATCACTAGATCGATCAATAAGTTTGGATCGATCAGCCGATCGATCCAGAATTTATCCCGTGCACAGTAGCAAGCTGAATTGATCAGTGGATCGATCAGACCACTCCAATCGATCCACCGATCGATTAGGAGGCCTGATAACAGTTGGTAACCCCTCATTTCAGCCCTTGATCATACGTGAAGCCTAGATTACTTCCTTTAGCATAGGAATAGCATTCAAGATGTAGTTTAAACACGAATTTCAGATCTAATAGAAATTAGCAGAAGAAATTGTATTAGTTAGCAAAATTTTTTATTAACTCAGTTTTCCGCACCTTAAGATATAGCTTAGCACAGCATAATGTAACCCCTGCCTTACAGCTTAGTTAGTAGGAGGCGGGTCGTTATAGAATGGTATTAGAGCAAAGTTCCATACTTCCTCACACACACATCAGTATTGAACCTGCAGCTTCCAAGTAAGAACATCTCTCACTTCATTTATGTTTTGCTTTCATGTTTACAGATAACTAAAGCATGCTTATGTATGATAGCCTCTAATGTGATTATGGTAGCTAGTTAAACATGATAACAATAGTTATGCAACATGATCCTGTTAGTTATGTATGTCCTCTATTTCTTTAGAAAATGGTACGAGGACGCCCAACTAGAAAGACACCAGCTACTAAGCCCCAGCATGAGGCAGGCAGCTCAGTGCCTCCTCTAGACCTGGCAGAGGTAGTGGCTCAGTTACAGAAGCAACTAGCTGAACAACAACAGGAGATAGCCACTTTAAGGGCTAACCAGCAGAACACTCCCATTGTCATTCCAGAACCTAATTTAGCAACCCTAGTAGTGATAGAGGTTCCATCAGTCCAACCTGCAGCACCAGTAGCCCCAGCAGCAGGTGCAATGAGGGAAGCCTATCTGATCCAGTGGTAGAAGATCAAGCCAGAGAATTTCTCAGGCACCAGTGAACCATGGGATGCTTAAGCTTGGTTCAAAACACTGGAGAGTACGATGGAGCTTCTGGACTGGCCAGAACAAGAGAAGGTGAAATGCGCCTCTTTCTGCTTGACAGGAGACGCACGTATGTGGTGGGAGAAAATTAAAGCGAAGCGCCAAGTGAATCAGATAACATGGGCTGACTTCGAAAGGGAATTCTTCGAGGAGTTTTTCTACATGCGGGTCACAAACCGCCACTACGACGAGTTCACTGAATTTCGTCAGGGCAACCTTTCAGTCAAGGAGGCCGTGAGGAAATTCAGCAGATTGGCTCGTCTATGCCCTGAACTAGTCAGCACTGAAAGAGAACGAGTCCGGTTGATGCTCAAGATGTTAAGGCCGGAAATAGCAATGAATGTGGCCAGCGGGGTCCGTAGGCCACAAACTACGGAAGAACTAGTGAGTAGTGCTTTTACCACCGAGCATTACCAGAACAGTATCAAGCAGGAGAAGCAAGTCCTCTCAGGGTCCAAAGGCCAAGGAGGCTAAGGTACTCAGAAACACCAGGGCCACAGCTCCCACGGCTCTAACTGGAAAGGGAACTACAGCAACAAACGCAAACCAGGGAGTTACCCAAAAGGAGGACCAGCTAGTAAACAGCCTAGCTATCCCAAGTGTTCCACTTGTGGAAAATTTCACCCAGGAATTTGTCGCAAGGGCACTCGAGGATGTTTCGAATGTGGCCAGGAAGGGCATATGGCTAAACAATGCCCAAACAAGACCAGCTTTCCGCCACCACAGCCGATTCAGTACGAAGTCAAGCCAGCACAGTTGCACCAGATGCAGGTGGCTTTAGATGGTCCACACATTAGCCAGGGCAGACTAGAAGCCCCCTCCACCACGACGAATGCGAGGATCTACTCACTCACCAGAGAGGACGTAGCGAATGCCTCGACAGTTGTTACAGGTCAGATTAGTATTTTACAGCAAAGTACAACTATCTTATTCGATACTGGGGCAACCCATTTGTAACACCCACGAAATTATAAAATAGGTATATGAATATTATTTTCCTTAGAGCATAAAGAAATGATAAGAATAAAAGAAAAAGGAAAACAAAAACAAAAGAAAATTAGAATAAGAAGAGGTGAGGTCAAGGATTGAACCTTGAACCTCCCACAATTTATGGAGATAAATTGATGAATGATAACCATTAGGATAAGGAGAAATAATTGGATAGAAAGGAATGAAAAATTTAGTTAAAGGAGAAAAGAAAACTAAGCAAAAAGAACAAGAGAAAACCAAGTTGCTTACCTTCTTTTCCCTCTTGGTTAAGAAAAGGAGAAAGCAAAAGAAGGATTTACTAATTCCCTCCCTCTCTCTATTTTCATGGGAATTAATAGAGTGGGGGAAAAGAGGAGTTGAGGGAGTGAATGAGGGCATGTTTCATGGGCAAGGGAATAAATAGATTGGGAGAAGAAAAATAAGGGATTAAATCATTTCTTCCTCCTTCCTCTTTCTTCTTCATTCCTCACCGAACCAAGAACTCCCTCCCTCTCCTTTGTCCGAGAGCTAAGCTAAGCTTCTCTTCAAGAAAAACTAAGTTTAGAGAGGAGACCTTCAAGATCTATCCCTTCCAAGCAAGAGGAACAAAAGGAGATACAAGAAGAAGAAGCTCTCTCCTTCCTTTGCACCTAGGATACTTTTCTTCTTAAGAAAAACCACAAGTGAAAGGATGTAAGCTTCCCCTCACTTGTAGTACAATAGTTCATATGGTTTTCATGAAGATAGATTGCTTAAAAACCTAGGGTTGCTTCATGGTAATTTCGGCCAAGATAAAAAGAAGAATCTAAGGAACTTTAAAATTCAACTAGATGTGTTCAATATATTTCTTATGATATGTATTTTATGGTAGGAGGTTAACCTAATGTTTTTATGCTAGAATGTTTAGTTAGAACTTAGATTTATGATCTTAGATTCTCGGCCAAGCATGAACAAAAGAACTAAGTAAGCGTAGGACTCAAACTAAGCATGCTCCCTTGTTCTTATGATATGTGCCCTATGATAATAGTGTTGTTAAGATTTTCTTCCACTTGTATGTTGATTTGAACTTCATCTTCAAGCTCATGAACATTCAGCCATGGTAGAACTAAGGGCTTAGAAGAGCTTTAAACCTAAAACTAAGCATGCCATGATTTTTCCCTAAGATAAAATATGAAGCTAATAAGATATGCCCATGAGTTATGTTGATTTGAACTCTATTTCATGTTTATGAAGATTCGGCTATGTTGAGATATGAGGCCTAGGGAAAGTTTAAAACAAGTTTAAGATGCTCATGACCTTCTTGATGAAAAGATATGAAACTAACTTGATGTCCTTATGCTTGATTGTTGCATAGAAATTTAGTTACATGCTCTACAACTTTCGGCCACACAAGGTTTTAAGACCTAGGATGTTTAGCACTTAAACTAAGTTTGCTCATGTTATTCCTTGTAATAAATGCCATGAAATTTATGTAGGGTTTACATGTTTTTATGGCACATGAAAACTAGTCTATGCCTTACATGTTTCGGCCACCATTAGGTTAAAGGCCTAAGGAAACTTAGAACCCAACTTAGATATGCTCATGATGTTCTTGTAATAAATGCTATGAAATTATTTATGGTTTTCATGCTCTTATGCCACTAAAAACCTAATTCCCATGCTTGATAAGTTTCGGCCACCTTGGATTAAAGGGCTTAGGAAGTTTGGAACTTGAACTAAATGTGCTTATGATGTTCCTCATGATATGTATTATGATATGGATTTAAGGTTCAACACTTTCATGCTACTTGTAACCTAGAATCATACTTGCTAGGGTTCGGCCATGTTAAGGTTAAAAGCTTAGAGAACTTAGAACCCAACTAAACATGCTCAAGTTGTTTCTTATGATATATGATATGACATTAGTTAGGGTTTACATGTTTATATGTTGCTTATAACCTAATTTGAGGCTTGATGGGTTTCAGCCATGATATAAGTAAAGACCTAGGAAGCTTGGAACCCAAACCAAATATGCTTAAGGTGTTCCTTATGATATAAGATATGATAAAGGTTTAGGGTTCACATGCTCTTATGTTGCTTGCTAACCTAGGCTACAACTACATGTTTCGGCCACCACATGACCTTTGGGTTAGAGACCTACTTATGTTTTTTCCCATATGCTTCATATGCAATGCTTATGATATGATAGGAATATGATATGCTGCTATACTTATTTATGCTTATGATCTATATATGATGATGTGCTAAATGCACAAGTTTATGATGTGCTATGTGCCTAAATTTATGATATGCTATGTGCTTAAATTTATGATAGGCTATGTGCCCAAATCTATGATATGCTATGTGCCCAAGTTCATGATGTGCTGTGTGCCCAATTATGCATGTGATCATGATGTGCTGTGTGCCCAAAAAAATTCATGATGAGCTGTGTGCCAATTATGCATGCTTTATGTTATGCCTAAGAGTTGCTTCCCTATCAATTGGGACTAGGAGCACTCTTCATGATATGATTATGACATGAATGATAGGTTAAGAATTAAAGATATGTATGACATGCTACTTTACTTTTAAGGCTTGTACCAAGGGTGGGCTCCATAAGCGCCCCGGGGTCGATGGACTAAGAAACGGGCCTCGTTAAGGATGGGCTCCTAAGTGCCCCTAGGTCGATGGACTAAGAAACGGGCCTAGTATGTATGCCTTGTAGGGTTCAAGACTTGCTACCTTGGACCTACATAGGACGCGCGCATTTATGTATGTGTTACAAGCCGGGGCCCCCCTTATGTTGAGATTATGTTTAAGTATGTATATTATAAGTTTTCAAAAGACATGTTGCATATGTTTTCATGATACATGTTTAGAAATTCACCTTGCATATACCTTATGATTATGCCATGATATTTATGATGATGTTATGATATGTCAGGGTGCATTTGATGATTATGTTATGTTATGTTATGCCATGATACCTTACGATTATGTTACGATATGCCATGATATGATACATGATATGATAATATTGTCTCCATGTGTTATGTCTTGTGATTTTGATATGCTATATGATTTTTGTGAGTAGGAAAGGAACTTACTGAGCCATGAGTGCTCACAGCTTACTTTCTTGTACCACAGATAAAGGCAAGGAATGGATGAACTAGGGGAGCAGCAGGAGGGGCTAGAAGGATGTGTGTGGTAGTGGCTTGGCTAAAGGAGAAAGACCTGCTTTTGTTTAATAAGAACTATGCCTAGTTGATGTTACTGCATTATGACTCTTTAACATTTAATTTTGTGTTTGGGTATTATGACTTAAAAATCATGTTAAGTATGTTATGTGGTTTTATACGTCCAGTTGATTAGTCATGGTGATTTTAAAGAAAAGAAAAGTTTTAAATCCTATAAGTAAGACTTCCGCTGTACTAAATAGGTATGTATGAGTAAAGTAACCCCCGCCGCCTTAGCAGGAGGGGTGGGGTGTTACACCATTCTTATATATCCAGGGCATTCGCCGAAAAGTTGGCAATACCTCCAGGGGTACTTAGTAGTCAGTTTTTGACGACGCTACCTTCGGGAGAGATTATAGCATCCACGCACTGGCTCCGAGCAGTGCCGATCATAATAGCAGATAGAGAGCTTTTTGGTGATCTGATAGTATTAGATATGGCCGACTACGACGTCATCTTGGGAATGGACTTTCTGATGAAGTACGGCGCCTCTATAGAGTGCTGTAAATAGAGAGTTGTATTCCAACCCGAAGCAGGAGTGTAGTTTGGGTTCATCGGAGAACCAAAGAGAAAGGCCAAGAAGTTTCTCTCAGCTCTGAAGGCATAGAAACTACTGGATTCGGGATGTATGGGATTCTTAGCACATGTAGTCAGTACCAGCCAGGATAAAGACCGAAAGCTAGAAGAGGTCTGTGTCGTATGTGACTACCCAGCAGTCTTTCCTGAGGAGTTACCAGGCCTAGCACTGAATAGGGAGATAGAATTTGAGATAGAGCTCATTCCCAATACAAATTCCATCTCCAAAGCACCCTATCGCATGGCTCCAGCCGAACTGAAAGAACTTCATGAGCAACTACAGGAGCTGTTCGACAAGGGCTTCATACGCTCTAGTCACTCACCATGGGGAGCGCCTGTATTGTTCGTGAAGAAGAAGGACGGGAGCATGCACCTGTATATAGACTACCGGGCACTAAACCAAGTCACGGTTAATAACAGGTATCCTCTTCCCAGAATAGATGACCTGTTTGATCAGTTAAAGGGAGCAGCAGTGTTCTCTAAAATAGACTTCATATCGGGATATCACCAGGTGAAGGTTAAAGAAGGTGATATACCCAAGACGGCTTTCAGGACCAGATATGGACATTATGAGTTCATAGTCATGCCCTTTGGTGTGATGAATGCTCCAGCTACTTTCATAGACCTCATGAACAGGGTATTCAGAGAATACTTAGATAAGTTTGTTATCGTGTTCATCGATGATATTCTTATCTATTCTGGAACTCAGGAAGAACATGCAGCGCACCTGAAAATAATATTGCAGACCCTTCAGCAGAACCAGCTGTACGCCAAGTTCATGAAATGTGAATTTTGGCTCGATCAGGTAACCTTTCTGGGTCACATCATCTCCAAAGATGGTATCATGGTAGACCCCAGTAAGATAGAAGCTGTGAGTAACTGGAAAGGACCCAAGAACGTCAGTGAAATCAGAAGCTTTTTGGGACTAGCAGGTTATTACAGAAAGTTCATAGAGGATTTCTCTAGAATAGCCTCCCCATTGACAGCTCTTACCAGGAAAAACAGAAAATTTCAGTGGACAGAGGACTGTGAAAATAGTTTTATGGCACTCAAAATAAGACTGACCAGTGCACCCATTCTGACTCTACCAGAAAACACAGACAGCTTTGATATTTATAGCGATGCCTCTAAATTGGGACTAGGAGCAGTACTGATGCAAAATGGCAAGGTGATCGCCTACGCCTCTAAACAACTCAAAGACTATAAGAGGAACTATCCTACTCACGATCTTGAGCTTGCAGCAGTTGTGTTTGCCCTTAAAATTTGGAGACACTACTTGTATGGAGCTCAGTGTAGAGTGTATACAGATCATCAGAGTTTGAAGTATTTCTTCACTCAGAAGGATCTGAATATGCGGCAGCGCAGATGGCTCGAACTGGTCAAAGACTACGACATAGACATCCTCTACCATCCAGGAAAAGCCAATAAGGAGGTAGATGCACTTAGTAGGAAGTCCAGTGCTACCTTACTATCCCTAGCAGCCATATCACCACCCCTACAGAAGGAGATCACAGGTTTCAGTCTTGAACTTATAGTGGGACAGCTCTCTACGATGACGTTAGAATCCACCTTGCTTGGTGACATCCAGACAGCTCAGGGACAGGATCCTGAAATTCAGAAAATCAAGCAAGGGTTAGCGGAATCAGAAAGTGGAGAGTTCAGAGTATCAAATAGTGGGGTACTGTATTTTGGTGACAGACTATGCGTTCCATATCAGGAGGAATTAAAGAGAAAGATTCTAGATGAGGCTCACAGAACTCCCTATGCGATGCATCCGGGTTCCACCAAGATGTACCAATACCTAAAGAGACGTTTTTGGTGGCCAGGGATGAAAAGAGACATCGCTAGATATGTTAGTACCTGTCTGACCTGCCAGAGGATCAAGGCAGAACACCAGAGACCAGGAGGAGTTCTGCAGCCCATTCAGATCCCAGAATGGAAGTGAGAGGATATTTCCATGGATTTCATAGTGGGATTACCCAGAACCATGAATGGTTTTGATGCCATCTGGGTAATAGTCGAAAAGTTGACTAAATCAGCCCACTTCTTAGCTATCAGGATATCCTACTCCATGGAGCAGCTAGCTCAGTTGTATCTCAAGGTGATTGTCAGAGTGCATGGAGTCTCATGGACCATTATTTCAGACAGAGACAGTAGATTCACATCACACTTCTGGGAGTGTGTACAGTCAGCATTGGGTACCAAGTTAAAATTTAGCACAGCCTTCCATCCTCAAACAGATGGTTAGACGGAGCAGGTAAATCAGGTACTCGAAGATATGCTCCGAGCATGAGCCCTAGATTTCAAGGGAAGTTGGTGCAAATATCTTAGTTTAGCAGAATTTGCATACAACAACAGCTATCAGGACACTATCGGGATGACACCCTACGAGGTTCTTTACGGGCGGAGGTGTAGATCTCCAATCTGCTGGTATGAGAGTGGTGAACAGAAAGAACTAGAACTTCAAACAGATCTAGTAGCAGATACCACAGTAGCTGTACAGCAGATCTGCCAGAGGATAGAGACAGCTCAGAGCCGCCAGAAAAGCTATGCTGATACACGGCGTAGACCCCTAGAGTTTTTAGTTGGAGATACAGTATTCCTCAGAGTGGCTCCCATGAAGGGAGTAATGCGTTTTGGGAAGAAGGGCAAACTAAGTCCCAGATATGTGGGACCATACCTTATCACCAGAAGAGTTGGCAAGGTAGCATATGAGCTAGAGCTACCTCAGGAGATGTCAGCTATCCACAATGTATTTCATGTCTCTATGCTGAAGAAGCATATTCCAGATGCCACCCAGGTGATTGAGCCCCAATCGGTACAAGTCCGCGAAGACCTCAGCTATGACAGTCGGCCTATTCAGATAATAGACCGAGCAGTTAAGAAATTACGGAACAAGGAAGTACCATTAGTAAAAGTCATTTAGCAAAGTCACACAGCAGAAGAGGTAACTTGGGAGAAAGAAGCTAGCATGAGACAGAAGTACCCAGAATTATTCTAAGTTCGAGGACGAACTTTTTATAAGGTATGGGGGATTGTAACGCCTGAAAATTCTCAAAATTAATTTTAGAAATATTCTATTATTTTTTTGGAATTTTAGGATATTTTTATGCAATTTTCAGAGTAGTGGAAGTAGCAAAAATAAATAGAAACGTAAAATAGCCTAAGCGGGAATTGAACCCGAGACCTATAGGACTCTAAGTCTTATAGATAACTCTAGTAACCAAGTGAACCCAGCAGGGTCGTGCTGAAAGAAAAGGGAATCAATTATATTTATATTTAAGTTGGGTGAATTAACCACTTAATATAAATAGGGAATTAAGAGGAGAATTATTTTCATCGTAACTTTTCCTCTCCCTCAAACCCTCACGCCGCCCTCTTCTCCTCCTCATCCTCTCGGCGCCCAAGTCCAAGGAAGAACCTAGGGTTCCCACCTAGGGCCATAGGAGTATCTTCCGGCAACATCAAAGGTACGAGGATGCTCCTCTCCGCGAGAAGAACGCGTAGAAGCAAGAGGATCGTCGAGAAGATCATTTTTCCGGAAAACCTAGCGATCAGATCGTAAGGAAATTTAGCGCAGGATGTAAGAAACCCCTCACCTGCAGTATAAGTAGCTCTTCGTATGTTTTATGCATTAGTTTAGTCATATGCAGAATTTTCAGTATATTGGGTGTGAATTAGCGCACACCAAGTGCTTGCATTAATGCTTAGCTCAGTAAAATGCCCCTATAGGCATTCCAATAGTTTAGATAAAATGCCCCTATAGGAATTCTAAACACTTTCTGATTCTTATTAAACTTACTTAAAAACTTATTCTTTTATTTCACTTATTTAAAACTTATTCTTTAATACTTGTAAACTTTTGTAAACACATTGTTTTATTAGTTCAAAAGTTTATACTTATAATACTTCAAAATAATAATCAACTTCTTCTTGGGCCCAGGCATAGTACCATCTTATGCGTGTTCCCTAATAGGTTGGGGTAGCGAGCCACCAATCCTAAAAGAGCAGACCTCGGTCTACCAGGGCCAAGACCTCGGAATTGGACACCTGGATATGTTAGAACTTTTCCTTTTTATTATCAGAGTGACTTTAAGTATTTAGAATTCTTCCTTTTAATTGCTATGTACAATAGTTCAATGATTTGAGTTGTAGTATTATTGCATGCATGTTCTGATTAATACATATATTTCAGCATGTTTAGATTGATGTATAGTTTTAGTTGTGTATGCATGCTGGAGTAGAATGTAGAGATAAGTTATTCATGTTTCCGTTGTCATTAATTGCATGTTTAGAGAGTTTTATGTATTGATATTCACATGTGTGCAATATTAGTTAAGATAAGTTAGTAGTCCAGTAGCGCTCCGCCCTCACAGACTAGTAGTGAGGAGGGTGGGGTGTTACACATCACTTGCACATACTTCCATAGTAGGTTTTCAATTCAATGAAGTTAGATAAACGGTTCTTAAAATATAAAATAATACGAAAACTAAACTAGAAGGTCTTTAGATTGTACTGCTATTGTCTTGAGCTAGTTCACTAGTCAATGCCTCTTGTTTCATTCATCCCATATTTGCAAAAAGTTAAAATATGTGAGTCGAGAAACTCAGTATATTCAAAATCGTGTTATGCCATAGTTAGCGTCTATAATCTAGTGTACTAAGAGAAATCACATTGTAGGTAACTGGGGGCCTTCCTACTAACATACCATGAACGTAAGCATAGTCATTGACATAAGCATGAGAGCATAAAATAAACATGTAAATGAACTTGACATATACATACACATAAGAATAGAATTAATCATGAGCATGTACATATGCATAAACATAAGCATAACCACGTGGGATAAGCGAGCTCCCAGGCTGAAGACACCGGTCACTCTTAATCGCATGGAATTTGGTGTGCTCCCTGGCTATGGACACCAGTCACACTCAACCATATAAATTTTGGTGAGCTCCCAAACTATGGACACCTTCCACATTCAACCATGTAGATTTTAGTGACTTCCCGGGCTATGGACACTGATCACACTCAACCGCGTAGATTTTGGTGAGCTCCCGAGCTATGGATACCGATCACACTCAACCATGTAGCTTTTGGTGAGCTCCTAGGCTATGGACACCAGTCATACTTCACCGCTTAGATTTTGGTGAGCTCTCGGGGTATGGACATCGGTCACTCTCAACCACGTAGATTTTAGTGAGCTTCCGGCTATGGAAACCCGTCACATTCAACGACATAGATTTTGGTGAGCTCTCGGCTATGGACATCGATCACACTCAATTGCATAGATTTTGGAGAGCTACCAGGGCTTAGACCCCCGATTCATAACTCAACTCATAACAAAATTTATAACATGCAAAATCATTATTTATCATAAAATCCATAACATGCATAATCATTAATTATCATTAAATCCCTAACATGCAAAGTCATTAATTTTCATAAAATTCATATCATGCATAATCATTAAAACCTAATTATCCATACTCATACAATGATCATGTTAGTTTTTTTTTGTTAGGTACATTCCATACCTACATGCATGCAACGGTTTCACACAAATTTCCTATCATAATTACAATAACATGGATATAAGCATAATCAAGCACTTACTCCCAACTTGATCATAACTTAAACATGTGCATGATCATAAATCTTAACCTAAGTATGCAAATTCATAACATAAACTTAAGCATAGACTTGTGCATCAACATAACATGAGCATTCATGGCAACTTAAACATGGCATAATCATAAACCTAAACATAAGCATGCAAATTCATATCATGAAATTAAGCATAGACTTGTGCATCAACATAGCATGAGAATTCATGGCAACTTAAACATGGCATAATCGCAAACTTAAACATAAGCATGCAAATTCATATCATGAGCTTAAGCATAGACGTGTGCATCAACATAGCATGAGCATGCATAGGAACTAACATGGTGGTAAGGAAGCAACATGACAAATCTCCCTACTACCTTGAATAAAACTGACTTTTATTAAATTCAAAACATAGAAATTATACAATCAATCTAGAGCAACAAGGAAAGTTCCACTTCTAATGGAAAGCAAATGTAAGGACCTCAACATGATTGTAAGGGAAAGACATGATTTCTAGCTTAACTTGTTGTACCCTAAAGATCCTAAACTTTCATCCCATTAATGAGTTAATAAGTCTCTGATTTCATTGCATTTGAAATGTTGTAAACTGAAATTTAATAAGTATATATCAAACAAACTAACTTATCAACATCATTACATAAGAAAAGGTCATCAAGGACATGTTTTATGACCTAACTTGTTAAGTCGTAAGGGTCCAAAACTATTATCACTTTGATGAGTTGTTAAGGTTACTGATTTCTTAACATTTAACATGATACAAACCAAACTACACCATAGCATGCGATATCAAACAACTAGCAAATCAACAACACCATTTCAATGGTCTTACTACATGTAACATGAAGACCTCCAAATACATATATATATTTCCCAGTACTTAAAGGACCCTAAATCTACTAAAGATTCTTAAATTCTCTATATACATTAACCACAAGTTCCCTAATTTTAGGGCTAATTGTTTTCCTCAAGAAAATGAAGAAGCTACATGAAATTTATGACTACAAACAATGATCCGATTTCATGAAGTAGGAAGAATCCTAACATTCTCACCAGAAATTAAATGACATTAAATTTAGATTTAATTCACCTAAATATTCTCCATACAGTAACCATGATTTCTCTGATTTTAAGGGTCATTGTGTGCATCAAAAAAATGAAGAAACTACATGAAATGTTATGACTACAAACAATGATCCAATTTCACGAAGTATGATGAATCCTAATGTTCTCACCAGTAATAAAATGACATTAAATTCAGATTTAATTAACCTAAATATTCTACATATAGTAACAATGAGTTCTCTAATTCTAAGGTTAATTGTATGCATCAAAAGAATGAAGAAACTACATGAAATATTAAAACTACAAACATGGATCCAATTTCATGAAGTATAAAGAATCCTAAATGTTTTCACTAATAATTAAATGACATTAAATTTAGATTAATTCACCTAAAATATTTTCTTTACCTGTACCTTAATTCTACATATTATAAGGAGGATTTAAAGCAACTAGAAGGTGATGAACATGCACAACTTGTAAAGCAAGAACATGATGGACAACCTTTAAAATTTTGTGAGGAAACTATCTTTTCAAGAAAACCAAAATCCTTAATCTATACAAATCATTTAGATTTTTGGAAAAGAACCTAAAGTGAGAGTATCATACTCCCAAAAACAGCCATGAATACCAACCTATGGTACGCGAAATCCACAAACCATACAAACTAACTAGTGCATTAACAAGGTAGGGAACATGCCTTTTTCTTTAGCTACTAACTCCCTCTTCTTGTCTTCCCTTGGAACTCTAGAACTGGTGAAGAATAATTGGGAGGGGGAGCTCCTTAGGGCTGGTGGCAACACATCAAGAGGTGAGGATTTTGAAGGTAAGGTTTTTAAATAAAAGAGGGAGCTTCGGACTTTGTCTCACTTTTCTAATTCCTATAAATTTTATCTAAAACCTTATACTTAGTCTTTATCTATATCCATGATTATATAAATTTAATTCCTATAAATTTTATCTAGAACCTTATACTAAGTCTTTATCTGTATCCACGATTATATAAATTTCATACACACACTAAGTCATCAATTTGAATCAAATTTCACAAATATATAATTCTATGTGATAATATTGTAGTTCTTAGTTATTATATACAATATATATTTTACATGTTATATATATACACATTAGGTATATGTGTTGATATATTAATTCTTATATTTTTATTTAATTTTATATATACTATATAATTTATATTTTATTTCTACATTGATTAGATGAACAACCCATATAAAAATTTATACACTAAGTCTTTATAAATTTTATACATATTTATATCCTACTATTTTCTTAATATAATTGATTAATCCAACTTCCATAATAAATCCTTAATTAAATTTAAACTACTCAAATAGACTCTCTTAATTGAACAATTGGGGGTTCAGACACTATAGATTTACATTTGAGTCAGACTAAAGTTTAATAGTTAGTAAATTAAATATTCATTTCAATAATTAACTTTCATGCTATGATGAGGCACTAGGCCTTCTTAGGTACTGGAGCAACAACCACTTCAAGATAAAGTGTTTTTAAAGAAACTAAATATATATTTTTTAAAAATCCTAGGTCTAACTAGTCAAGTGTTGATAAAGCCTACTTCTTATCTATCAAAATCTAAGCATGAATAATAAAAACCAGTAAATTAAGCTTCAATCAGGTTTATCTAATGAAAATAGTCTTTCTATTAGTTTCCCTGGATCATATATTCGATAAGGTCTATCAAAGTAGTGGATTTGATCCTTAGGGATCTAATATTGATTAAATCCAACTTGATTAATCAAGTTAGACTTGGGGACTCATGCTTGAACTAGATTCTTAGTTGATCGATTCACTAAAGATAAGTAAAATTTGAATTGATGTCTAGCCTTGTACCCAAGTCTGGTTCAGTTATATATGACCCTTTGTTTTTCAAGAATTCGATCAAGATTCTTGGAACCTAAGGTGAACCATTCCTATGTATCCTTAAGTTCTTTGACTTGAGTTTTTAAATTTAAATTTTCTTCCTCTAGTTATTGGACTTGGGTTCAATTTCCACTTTGAACTGGCTCAGTTAAAAGACTTGGGTTACTCTCCTCCTTAAGTGATTCAATATCCTTTTGGAGTGTTTTAACTCAGATATTGGACTTAGCTAATTTTTTTGATAAGTAAGAATTAAATTATGTGATCTAATTAAAGAAATACTTATAGTGGAACAAGAACCTTCTAAACCAGATATAGATCTGTGGCTTCGCTCAGGCTTAGCTTCCAATTTTGTCTCAGACTCAAATTTAGTCTTGGCAACATGAGCTTGTACTAGTAGAGCAAGGAAGCTTGCTTGCTCATGTTCTTCATTGGATTCTTCCGTGGATTCAGACCATGCTTCTTTTGAAACATTCCTTCTTCTTTACTTATGGTTTTGATATTTAGGCTTGATATGTCCCTTCTTATTGTATCCATACCAGGTGACTTCAAACTTGGCCATTGTATTTGATTTTGGACTTGATTGCATCATCTTTGACTAGATCACCTTCTTGATCTCTCTTTTGTTGAATCACTTCTTCTTGTATAGTTTCTGAAATAGGTTCATGTGTTTTGCAATAATTTTGTCATCTTCTTCCAAGTTAGATTTGCCTTCAAACTCGTGTTCTATTCAATACTTTTTCCTAGACTCCTTTGTCTTGCTTTTACCTGCAACCAACACAATACCTTTCTCGACCAGAAGTGCATTGATCTATTCATGTAATTCAAAATTTGAAAATAGCTCATCTAGTTTAATTAAAGAAAGATCCTTAGATACTTTGTAAGTATCTACTATTGATGCCCACAAGGTATTAACCAGAAAAGCAGTTAGAGCATACCTTATTATATCACAATTGTCTACCTTCTGATCGATAATGCGTAGTCCGTTAAGCAATTCTTGGATCTAAGAATGCAGTTAACTTACTGATTTACCATCCTACATTTATATATTATATAATTTTTTAGAATGAGATCTCATTTGCTTACCTTAGTGTCGGAGGTGCCCTTGTGTAGCTTGATTAGCTATTCCCATAACTCCTTGGCACTGTTGAAGGGGCCAATTCGATTTAACTCTTCATTGGTTAAGCCACATTGGAGAGTACATGCTCTTTTGCATCCGCCTCAATCTTCCACTTTGTTGGTGTGCCCCACTTATCGTAAGCGATGAGTACTCCATCTTCTATGGGATATGTGAATCTCGTTTGGATGATTATCCATATTTCTACTTGGGTCTTCAATTAGTATTCCATTTGGTCCTTCCAGTAGCCAAAATCCACACTAGAGAAGTGGGGGAGGCCTGTTGTACTATAGCCTTCTTGATGGGTAATGTGAAATTTCACACAAAAAAAAAAGAAAGAAACTTGTTCCAAGGCTTGGTCTTAGATTAGTAGTGCGCTATAAAAAGTGATAATAACACTCGATTGGTGTTTACACCAACTTCGATAAATGAAAAACTTGATTGTAAAAAAATCTAATCAGAAGGGGTGATGATAGTGATTTCAATGTACTACCAAAATCTCAAGATGCAAAATTGAAAAAAAAGGTGTAAGAATATATGTACTAGCAAAAAAATAAAAAATTTTTGCTCGAACGGTGGTTTCACCAATTCAGAGTCAACCCACTCTGATACTAATTGTAGGATCATTGCATATGTAACAACCAAAATTTCCTCATTACAAGTCCTAATAGTGCTTAAAGATATTTAGAAATATTCTAGAGTTTTTTAGGAATTTTTAGAGTATTTTTACAAAAAGGAAGAAGTTTCAATAAAATAAAGAGGTTCGGCCGAGATTTGAACCCGTGACCTCCGACTCGGTCCAAGACTTAAGTGAACCGCGATAGTCAAGCGTTCAACAGGTGTTTCATGAACAAATCAATAACAAATTGGTCTTAAGCCATAACAGAATCGGGAAATACCGAAGTTATAAGAGGGATAAGTGTTGTTATGTTTCTATGACCTAAACCTAAACTTTCCTCATCTCCCTCGCTCACGAACGGCGATGGCAACTCAGCTTATGAGGAAGCGAAGAACGAAGTCCTAGCTTCGTCTCCGGCGGCCGGCGAAGGGGTATTCTCGTGAGATCTCCACACGGTTGTGATCCTCTCGTTCAGGGGAAACCGTGAGCACAAAGAAGAGGGCGAAGCATGCAATCTCCAAAACCCTAGAAGCCCTTGCTGCCTTTGTCCCGGTTGTGAGTCCAAGAAGCAAGGTAAGCGCTGCTCACCTGCGGTAAGGGTAGTTTCAAGTTTCGATTTAGAGTTTCTTTTGGTTTTCGGAATGCGTCGTGAAGAATTTTGGATGTGCTAGGGATCTAGTTTCTTCTGGTTTTCGAATTATGCTATGAAGGTTATGGTTTAGGGCTTGCTGCCATGAGTTTTAAAGGAAGAACATGAAAAGGATAAGTATGTGGGGTATTTTGCTTCTTTTGGTTTTCTGCCGTGGCACTGAACATGAGAGATTATTTGTGGTTTTGGTTTGTATGGAAGCTTGGAATTTTTGATTTTTCTTTTGTTGCGATGGCACATAGCATGAAGAAGAAATGATGTTTTAGTTCTCAGTAGTAAATCTTTGTAGCATTGAGCATGAAGAATTGATACTTTCTCTTTAGTTCCTAGTAGCAAATTTTTCCTCTAGTTGCATTTTGTATAACTGCTATATACATGTGATGATATGCATGTGTATAGATTTAATGTATTTTTAGCGTGAAGAATTGATATGCATGTGTACAGAATTGAGCATGAGGGATTGATATGCATTTTGGTTCGGTTTGGTTATGCTTCCTTGCTACATTCATTCAAGTGTACAGATTTGAGTCTCTTTATTCTAACATGTGGTTTAGATATGCTTCCTTGTTACCACTCATTCTAGGATCCAGATTTGAGTTCCTTTATTCTAGCATGTGGTTTAGATATGCTTCCTTGCTACCATTCATTTAAGCATACAGATATAAGTTTCCTTGTTATCTAAATATGCATGAACGATTTTATTTATAAGCATGTAGTGTTTGATATCTCAGTTGTAGGCTTCAGTTTTTTATTTTTGTATCTGGAGTCAATTGCGGTAAGAATAGTTTCTTATCTTGCTTCGTATTTTTGTACATATACCTTTAGGAGTAATTATAAGTAAATGAACACCAAGGTCTTAATTTTGATCCCAAATTCAAGTATTTGAGGATCAGCAGCACGTCTAGTGCTTGAAGAAATGCCGAGGCATTATATACTAGAAGTACTAAAAGATAAAAGTTATTTTATTTGAAGAGGCTAGTACCCGACTTCCGAGGTTGTCGTTAAACAAATCCAGGTGACCAATTCCGAGGTCTTGGCCCTGGTAAGACCAAGGTCTTTATCCTCGTAGGACTGGTGGCTCGCTACCTCAGTCTCTATTAGGGAGCGCGCTTTGGTACTACGCCTGGGCCCAAGAAAGAATTGATTATTATTTTGAAGTATAAAAGTATAAATTTTAAACAAGTGAAATAAGCTTCGCATAAGTTTAAAATTCAGCAAGTTTAGTTTCTTTTATGCTAGCATGTTGTTCTGATTAGCTTTAGATGTTTAGCATTTCAGTAAGTTTCTTTTGCTATTAGATGATCATGAGTAGTATCTTCTTTTGAGCATTCTATTTTTAGATTTCAGTATATTCACATGCATATTCGAGATTTGTGAGTTAGATAGCGCTTACTAAGTAATTTTTCTTATAGATGCATTTTCCTCTTACTGCAGATAAAGGAAAGGAAAAGTTATAGCAAAGGAAGGCGACAAGGAGGTGCGGATGGATGTGTGATGCCTGGACTATAGAAGCCTTGGGATTTAGCATAAGAATTTATTAAGATTCCCATGTATTTTGACTATTGAAATTGTTTATTCATGTTGATGATTTTATTTTATCAGAGTGATTTCATGTATTTAGAATTCTTCCATTTAAATTATTATGCTTATTAGGCCTATTATTTGAGTTGTATAATGGTTGCATGGATGTTCAGATTAATACATTTATTTCAGCATGATTAGATTGATGTATAGTTTTAGTTGTGTTCATATGCTAGAGTAGAATGTAGAGATAAGTTGTTTATGTTTTCCGCTGCTATCAGTTGCATGTTTAGAGAGTTTATGTATTGATAATTACATGTGTGCAATATTAGTTTTAAGAAAAGTTAGTAGTTCAGTAGCGCTCCACCCTCACAGACTAGTAGTGAGGAGGGTGGGGTGTTACAAGTTGGTATCATAGCAGTTCCTATTCTCCAGCATCACACATCAGCACCAGCCTTGCCGTCTTCAAGTAAGAATATATTTATACTTTCTTTTATGCTTTTCCTTTATTATTTATGTACAGATTTATTTTGTCTTCTATGCATGATTGTGTGTTACCTAGTTAGTTTCACTTATAGATGCATATGGAAAAAAAAATACCCTATCAGTATTTTGAATTTAAGAAAAGTATATGAAAGAAAAAGAAAAGAATGAAAAAGGCCAAGGCCTTAATTAGATCCCAATGTCAAGACTTTAGAGATTTTGGCACACAATGTGTTTGTTAAAATGCCAAGGCATTTAAAGAAGAAGTAATTAAGATATTTTATTTTGAAAAGCCAGAAATAGCACTTAAAGTGAGTAGTGGAACTCACCGGCCACAGACTGGTGAAGAGCTGGTCAGCTGGGCATTAGTCGCTGAGCACTATCTGAACAGTATCAAGGCACAACAAACATAACTCAAGTCAGTCAAGATGGAGGACAAGACAACAGGGAGTCAGAAACCCCAGGCAAGCAAGTAGAACTAGAAGGGCAAAGGTAACAAGAGGAAACCGTGGAATACGGGAGGTAGCCAAAAGGGAGGTTCTACAGATAAGCAATCCAAGTTCCCTCCCTGTCCCAAATGTGGGAGAGTACATCCAGGAACCTATCTTTTGGGTATGACTGGATGATATTCGTGTGGTCAAGAAGGACACCTGGCTAAGGCATGTCCTAACAAGCTCAAAGCACCTCAGCAACAAGCAGCATAATATGGGAACAGGCCTCAGTTACACTACATGCCTGCAACTCTGGACGGACCTCAGCTCAGTCAAGGAAGGTTGGAAGCCCCACCAGTTCCAGCCAGTGCCAGAGTATTCTCCCTCACTAAAGAGGAAGCTGCTAGTGCCTCCACGGTCGTAACAAAGGGCATGAACTCCAAGTTCTTGACAACCCTACCTTCTGGGGAAGTCATGGAGTCCAACCAGTGGCTTCGGGTTGTACCAGTCAAAATTTCAGGCCGAGAGCTATAGGTAGATCTAGTAGTCCTTGCGATGCAGGATTTCGATGTCATTCTGGGTATGGATTTCCTCAGCAAGTACAGTTCTTCAGTGGAACGCCGCAGAAGGAAAGTGATCTTCAACCCAAAAGGTGAACCACCCTTTGAGTTCACGGGAGTCCCAAAGGGAAGACCCAGAAATCCCTCTCTTCTCCGACCGCTCACAACATGTTAGCTAAAGTGTGTGCTGGTTTTCTTGCATACAAGCCGGAAGATCTTCGGGTAGTTTAGGAGTACCCAGAAGTATTCCCAGAAGAGTTACCTGGACTACCTCCCAACAGAGAAGTGGAGTTTGGAATTGAGTTGGTTCCTGGCACCAGTTCAATTTCAAAAGCTCCATACCGAATGTCTCCAGCAGAGCTAAAAGAGTTACAAGAACAACTTCAGGAGCTACTTGACAAGGGTTTCATCCGCCCTAGTCATTCACCCTGGGGAGCTCCAGTGTTATTCGTTAAAAAGAAAAATGGATCTATGCTAATGTGCATAGATTTTAGAGCGCTGAGCAAAGTAACAGTTAAGGACAAGTACCCTCTTTCCAGAATAGATGATCTATTTGATCAGCTAAAGGGGGCAATAGTGTTCTCTAAAATAGACCTGCACTCTAGGTACCACCAGTCGAAAGTGAAAGGAAGTGATACACCCAGAACAGGTCTTCCAAGAACTACTAATGGATATGATGCGATATGGGTGATAGTGGACAGATTGACCAAGTCTGCCTATTTTCTAGCCATCAAGGTGTCCCACTCTATAGAGCAGTTGGCATAGCTATATGTTAAGGAAGTGATCAGACTTCATGGAGTTCCGAAGTCGATTGTTTCCGATAGGGATGGGCGCTTCACCTCTCATTTTTGGGAGTGTGTTCAGAATGCATTAGGCACCAAACTCAAGTTCAGCACAGCCTTCCATCCCCAGACTGATGGACAGACAGAATGAGTAAATCAGATTTTAGAAGACATGCTCAGGGCTTGTGCATTAGATTTTAAGGGTAGTTGGTGCAAGTATTTGTACTTAGCTGAATTCACCTACAACAATAGCTATCAGGCCACTATCAAAATGACACCGTATGAAGCACTGTATAACCGAAAGTGTAGATCACCCATATGCTGGTTAGAGACAGGAAAAAGAAAAGAGATGGAATCAGAATTGGGCAGGTAGACTGAGATGATAGAAGAAACTACACAGGCTATCCAGAAGATCAGACAGAGAATTGAGACTGCCTAGAGCAGACAGAAAAATTATGCTGACACACACTGTAGGCCACTTGAATTCCAAGTAGGGGATTCAGTCTTTCTCAAAGTTGCTGCGATGAAGGGAGTGATGAGATTTGGCAAGAAAGGTAAGTTAAGTCTTCGCTACGTAGGACCCTACCTGATCTTAAAAAGGATTGGGAAGGTAGCTTACAAGCTGGACTTACCACAAGACATGTCAGCAATACACAACGTATTTCAAGTCTCCATGCTAAAGAAGTGCCTCCATGACCCTAGCTAATTGATTCAGCCTCAGTCAGTGCAGATTCAGGAGGATCTTAGCTATGAGAGCAAACCTACACAGATAGTGGATAGAGAAGTTAAGAAACTAAGGAACAAAGAAGTACCACTAGTGAAGGTCATCTGACAGAACCAGAAGCACGAGGAAGTTACTTGGGAGCGTGAGGACAGTATGAGACAGAAATATCCAGAATTATTCTAAGTTCGAGGACGAACTTTTTATAAGGTATGAGGAATTGTAACAACCCAAATTTCCTCATTATGAGTCCTAATAGTGCTTAAAAATATTTAGAAATACTTTAGAAATATTCTAGAGATTTTTAGGAATTTTTAGAGTATTTTTATGTAATTTTTGGAGGTCGTTTGGTATTTTTACTAAAAGGAAGAAGTTTCAAAAAAATAAAGAGGTTCGGCCGAGATTCGAACCCGCGACCTTCGACTCGGTCCAAGACTTAAGCGAACCACGATAGCAAAGCGATCAACAGGTGTTTCGTGAACAAATCAATAACAAATTGGTCTTAAGGCATAACAGAATCGGGAAATACCGAAGTTATAAGAGGGATAAGTGTTGTTATGTTTCTGTGACCTAAACCTAAACTTTCCTCATCTCCCTCGCTCACGAATGGTGACGGCGACTCGGCTTAGGAGGAAGCGAAGAACGAAGCCCTAGCTTCGTCTCCGGAGGTCGGCGAAGGGGTATTCTCTTGAGATCTCCACACGGTTGTGATCCTCTCGTTGAGGGGAAACCGTGAGCACGAAGAAGAGGGCAAAGCTTGCAATCTCCGAAACCCTAGAAGCCCTAGCTGCCTTTGTCTCGGTTGTGTGCCCAAGAAGCAAGGTAAGCGCTGCTCACCTGCGGTCACTGGCGGAGGCAGGGGGGCGCGAGGGGGTGCGGAAGCACCCCCTTGCTTCTGAAGAAAAAAAAAATTATTATTAAAAAATTAAGGGCATAATTATAATTGTTTAAAATCATTGGACTTTTTCACAAAAGTGCCATTAAAAACCCTTTTTCCCTTTTCTTGTTTCGATCTTTCTCTGCCACAGTAAAAATCTTTTTTCTTGCCCCAGCATAGTTTCGTTTTCTTTTTCATCAGCCGCCGAACCCTTTTATTTCCAAACTAATCCTTTCTAATTTCTTCTTTAAACGAAAAACCTTAATCGCATTAAGAGATCTCATTATTTCCCCCTCTCCAGTCTCCTCAAACCGTTGCCCTCATCTTTATCATCTCTTCACTTCGTCGACGCCTCACGCCAGTGACGCCACTACTGTTCACGATTAGCCTATTCCGTCGACGTCGCTGCCAGCCTGCCACTATCGACGCCGCTGCCATTGTGCTCCGCTGGTGATTCTCCACAACAAGTAAAATCTCTTCAATTTTAGGTGAATCTTGTTCCTTATTTCATCTAATTTCTAATTTCATGATTTATACTTGGTAATACATTAATTGTTATGTTGATTGCATAAATTAATAATTTTGAGAAATTGACATAGGTTATGGAGAAATTTTTAAAATGAAGTATTGAGTCTTCTAAGAATTCTATGGAAGAAAATAGTAAGAAAAAATATTCTCGTGTTGAATTCAACCCGGATGATGTTGTTAGTGACCCAGGGCTACGCAAACCAATTAATGAATTTGATATTTCTATTAGAGATCAGATTCGAAGAGAATATTTGATTAGAGGACCTTGTCAACCATTTGGTCATAGTTATCCCCAAAGACAATTTGGTAAAGAGCATAGAAGTTTCCAAGTTTCTTGGTTTAAAAGATTTGCATGGTTAGAGTACAGCATATCAAAAGATGCAGCTTTTTGTTTTTGGTGTTATCTCTTTAAAAATTCTCATAGAGGATGTCGAGTTGGAGATGAGGCATTTACTAATTCAGGGATGACTAATTGGAGAAAAGCAATGGAAGTATTTAATACGCATGTTGGTGGTGTAGCTAGTGCTCACAATGATGCGAGAACACAACTTGAGGCTTTTAAAAATCAACGACAAAGTGTGTCACATTTGCTACAAGCACAGGGGCGTGAAATGGAGGTTGCATATCGCACTCGATTAACGACAACTTTAGATGTTACACGCTTTCTTTTGAAACAAGGTTTGCCTTTCCGTGGACATGATGAGTCATTGAATTCTTCAAATAAAGGTAACTTTCTTGAATTGATTGAGTGGTATACCCAAAGAAATGATGAGGTTGCCAAGACCATGAATGAAAATGCCCCTGGAAACAATCAAATTAAGTCTCCAACAGTTCAAAAGGATTTAACACGGGCTTGTGCTGCTGAAGTCACAAATGTCATTCTTAATGATATAAAAGACAATATATTTTCTCTTATGGTTGATGAGTGTCGAGATATTTCAGTCAAAGAACAAATGGGAGTTGTTTTAAGATACGTGAACAAACATGGATGTGTTATTGAAAGATTTCTTGCTATTGTACATGTGTCTGACACTTCTGCTATTTCTTTAAAGAAGGCTATTGATGAATTGTTTGCAAAACATAAGTTGTCATTATCAAGATCGAGAGGTCAAGGATACGATGGAGCTTCAAATATGCGAGGTGAGTATAATGGATTGAAGGCTCTTATATTGAAGGAAAATTCATCTGCAAGGTATGTCCATTGTTTTGCTCACCAACTTCAACTAGTTGTTGTTGCAGTTGCTAAAAGCAATCGAATTGTGAGTGATTTCTTCCAATATGTTACTATGATTGTGAATATTACTGGTGCTTCATGCAAAAGAAAAGATAAGTTTAGACAACTTGAACATGATAGACTTGTAGAATGTTTGGAGAAAGGTGATATTGTTAGTGGCAAAGGAAAAAATCAGGAAATCAGTTTAAAATGACCAGGGGATACTCGTTGGGGTTCACATTACATGACTATTATCCGTTTGATGTCTACGTGGACTTCTGTTTTACAAGTGCTTGAAAATGTGTATGATGATGGTACTAATGATGATAATAGTGGTATCGCCACCAGTTTAATTGATAAGATGGAGAATTATGAATTTGTGTTTGTGATGCATTTGATGAAATCTTTATTGGGAATCACAAATGAGTTGTCACTTGCCATACAACAAAAGGATCAAAACATTGTACTGGCTGTCAGTTTGATCAAGACAATGAAAGTTCGATTACAAAAATTGAGAGAGGAAGGATGGGAGAATTTTTTGGACGTCGTCAACAAATTTTGTAGTAACCACATGATTCCAGTACCGAATATGGAAGAAAATATGAGAACTCGTGGTCGCAGTAGACGTAATGGACAAATGATTACTAATTTTCATCACTATCGTGTTGAAATTTTTTATCAGGTATTATTTTTAAATATTTTTTTGAATTTTAATTTCTAATAATGTTTTTTATTCATTTTTTACTGTTATAATATTAGGTTCTTGATATGATGGTTCAAGAGATGAGTAATCGGTTTTCAGAATCAAGTACGGAGGTACTTACTTGCATTGCTTGCTTAGATCTAAAGGACTCTTTTTCTCAATTTGATATTGGAAAGCTACTCCACCTTGCTGAACTTTATCCGGAGGACTTTTCATTGACTGATCGTGCAATACTTGAGGACCAACTTGAGACTTACATTCAAAATATACGAGGTGAATTTTCTATGATTGAAGATTTGGGAAGTCTTGCTAAAAAGATGGTTGAAACGGGGAAGAATACAATTTTTCCATTGGTATATCGTTTGATCGAGTTAGCATTAGTTTTACCAGTTGCAACTGCTTCTGTTGAAAGAGTTTTTTCTGCGATGAAAATTATCAAGACTGATTTGCGTAATAGGATGGGGGATGAGTGGATGAATGACAGTTTGGTAGTATACATCAAGAAGGACATTTTGCTACAATTGAAAATGAACAAATTTTACAGCATTTTCAACAGATGAGCACTCGTAGGATCCAATTGCCTCCTCTTGTTTGTATGTCTAGATCTGATGCTGGTGGTTCAAGTATTAAAAAATAATTACCTTATTGGTATGCACATATTTTTATATCTGTATTTAGTACTGTTATCTTTTAATATATTTATTTGATAGTAAGAAATTTTTTTAGTCTTTCTTTAAGCACCCTTCTAAATTTTTCTCTGGATCCGCCACTGCCTGCGATAAGGGTAGTTTCGAGTTTTGATTTAGAGTTTCTTTTGGTTTTCGGAATGCGCCGTGAAGAATTTTGGATGTGCTAGAGATCTAGTTTCTTCTGGTTTTCGAATTATGCTGTAAAGGTTATGGTTTAGGGCTTGCCGCCGTGAATTTCAAAGGAAGAACATGAAAAGGATAAGTATGTGGGGTATTTTGCTTCTTTTGGTTTTCTGTCGTGGCACTGAACAGGAGAGATTATTTGTGGTTTCAGTTTGTATGGAAGCTAGGAATTTTTAGTTTTTCTTTTGTTGCCATGGCACATAGCATGAAGAAGAAATGATGTTTTAGTTCTCAGTAGTAAATCTTTGTAGCATTGAGCATGAAGAATTGATACTTTCTCTTTAGTTCCTAGTAGCAAATTTTTCCTCTAGTTGCATTTTGTATAACTTCTATATACATGTGATGATATGCATGTGTACAAATTTAATGTATATTTAGCGTGAAGAATTGATATGCATGTGTACAGAATTGATCATGAGGGATTGATATGCATTTTGGTTCGGTTTGGTTATGCTTCCTTGCTACATTCATTCAAGTGTATAGATTTGAGTCTCTTTATTCTAACATGTGGTTTAGATATGCTTCCTTGTTACCACTCATTCTAGGATCCAGATTTGAGTTCCTTTATTCTAGCATGTGGTTTAGATATGCTTCCTTGCTACCATTCATTTAAGCATACAGATATAAGTTTCCTTGTTATCTCAATATGAATGAACGATTTTATTTATAAGCATGTAGTGTTTGATATCTCAGTTGTAGGCTTCAGTTTTATATTTTTGTATCTAGAGTCAATTGTGGTAAGAATAGCTTCTTATCTTGCTCCGGATTTTTGTACATATACCTTTAGGAGTAATTATAAGTAAATGAAGACGTAGGTCTTAATTTTGATCCCAAATTCCAGCATTTGAGGATCAGTGGCATGTCTAGTGCTTGAAGAAATGCCGAGGCATTATATACTAGAAGTACTAAAAGATAAAAGTTATTTTATTTAAAGAGGTTAGTACCCGACTTCCAAGGTTGTCGTTAAACAAATCCAGGTGACCAATTCCGAGGTCTTGGCCCTGGTAAGACCAAGGTCTTTACCCTCGTAGGACTGGTAGCTCGCTACCTCAGTCTCTATTAGGGAGCGCGCTTTGGTACTACGCCAGGGCCCAAGAAAGAATTGATTATTATTTTAAAGTATAAAAGTATAAATTTTAAACTAGTGAAATAAGCTTCACATAATTTTAAAATTCAGGAAGTTTAGTTTCTTTTATGCTAGAATGTTGTTCTGATTAGCTTTACATGTTTAGCATTTCAGTAAGCTTCTTTTGCTATTAGATGAGCATGAGTAGTATCTTCTTTTGAGCATTCAGTTTTTAGATTTCAATATATTCACATGCATATTCGAGATTTGTGAGTTAGATAACGCTTACTAAGCAATTTTGCTTATTGATGCATTTTCCTCTTACTACAGATAAAGGAAAGGAAAAGCTATAGCAAAGGAAGGAGACAAGGAGGTGCGGATGGATGTGTGATGCCTGGACTATAGAAGCCTTGGGATTTAGCATAAGAATTTATTAAGATTGCCATGTATTTAGACTATTGAAATTGTTTATTCATGTTGATGATTTTATTTTATCAGAGTGATTTCATGTATTTAGAATTCTTCCATTTAAATTGTTATGCATATTAGACCTATGATCTGTAGCAACCCAATTTTCCCTATTTCAAGTTCTAAAAGTCCATAAAAATATTGGTAAATACCTTTAAAATATTCTAGAGATTTTTAGAGTATTTTTACGTAATTTTTGGAGATCGTTTGGTATTTTTACTAAATGAAAGAAGTTTCAGCAAAAATAATATTCAAGCCGAGATTCGAACCATGGACCTCGGACTTGAACCGAGCCTTAACCGAACCAAGCCAGCCAACTGATCCGCGGGTATTTCGTGAAAAGATATGAAACGAAATATGTTTAAGTTATAGTAAGGATCAGAAATTAAACCTTGGTTATAAAGGGATAATTTCTTTCCCCGAGCCCTAATCCCTTTTCTTCTCGTTCCTTTCTCCCGACGCGTGCGACGGCGCTGTGCTTGGGCGAAGACGAAGCCGAGTTAGGGTGCTTCCTCCGGCGGCCGACGAGGGGTTTTTCCGAGAATCCTTCTCATCCTCGTGACCTCCTCGACGTGAAGAGTACGTAGACGCGAAGAAGGCGCGGTGATTTCAAGTCCCGCCGAACCCTAGCAGCCCTCTCCTTCGGTTGTAAGTGCAAGCACATCGCAGTAAGTACTACTCACCTGCGGTAGGAGTTGCTCCGGGCTTCGATTTGATTTCTTTGCTTCCGGTTTTCATAGTGCCGAGTAGAACTTTATGCTAGGGTTTTCCTTCCTTGCTCTGTTTGTCAAGCCGAACGGTTATACCTAATTGCATTAGAGTTTTGAGTTTTGGAATGGACATGCTCCAATTGTAGCAGACCGAACATCCCTTGTTTGAGGTCTTGTTTCTCCTTGTGTTTGAATCTGCCGTGAGTTCTATGTGGAAAGAATTGGGGGACTTTGGTTTTCTTTTGAGGTTCTGCCGTGAGCTTCACAAAGGAATAAAAAAAAATTCGTTTAGGCTAATTGAGCATGAAGCATGGTTCTGATACCTTAATTTTGGTGCCGGGTAGAATTGTATGCTAGGGTTGTTGTGTTATGCATTCTATCCTTAATTTTTGCTAGGGATTTTGCCATGCACAGTTGAGTTTCTGGTTGGTTCCTTGCTGCCCTATTTTGGATCATACCGTACAGATTGATATGGTTATCCCATGTCGCTGCCATGAGTTCACTTAAGGATGCATTGTCTTGGCTTGCTGTTGAATGCTTTGAATTGTATGTTGTACATGAATTTCCTTGCTTTAAGGTCATGTTGTACATAGTTAAAGTTGATTAGAGATTTGTTTTTACAGCATGTTTAAGAAGTTGAGTAGCATTCTATGTCTGTTTGTTTTTACAGCATGATTAGGATCACTAAAGGTAGCATCCTTTGTCTATTTTACAGCATGCTTAAGAAACCCTAAAGTAGTATTCTTTGTCTATGTTTTATAACATGATTAGAATCCCTAAAGTAGCATTTTTGCCCTATTTTACAGCATGTTTAGAAAGTCCAGATTTGCTTTCCTTTGCTCTATTTTATAACAGGCTTAGGGAGTTCAGATTTGTTTTCCTTTGTGTTATTTTTATATAGCATGCTTGGTTAGTTGTAATCCTATACTTGTTAGATATATATCTAAAGGATTCTGATAAGCTCTAATAAAGGATTATGAGAAGTATGAGTAAAGAAAAAGACCAAGGTCTAATTAAAAAGAGATAACAAGTAAATTAAAGTAAGAGGCTAGTACCCGACATCCAAGAGCTTGTCGTTAAACAAATCCAGGTGACCATTTCCGAGGTCTTGGCCCTGGTAGACCGAGGTCTGCACTTTTAGGATTGGTGGCTCGCAACCCCAACCTATTAGGGAACGCGCATGAGTTGGCACTAGGCCTGGGCCCAAGAAAAGAAAACCTAAGAAAAGAAAAGTTAAGTAAGAAGGAAGAAAGAAAAGAAAAGTTAAGTAAGAAGGAAGAAAGAAAGAAGAAGAAATTAAAAGATTAATTTCTAACACAAGGATACAAGAAATGAAATAAGTTCCAAGCTTAGAATAAATAAGAATGGTTAGTTTCTTTGATTCTAAGTTTACATTGTTGGTTTCTTGTTATCCTGCTTGATACTGAGTATGATTTGTATTCCGTTCATTTTCTGTATACCATGAGCACATGCAGATAGCTTTATTATTTCAGTTTCAGCACTTACGCATTTCATTTATGCATTTCGAGTTTTGTGAGATAAATTAGTACTTACTAAGCGTTTTCGCTTATAGATCTTGTTTTCTTTCCTCCTACTGCAGATAAAGGAAAAGCTAAGATATGAAGGGAGGCGACAGGGTGGTGGTGATGATGGATGTGTGTGGTGACTGAACTATGGAGAGGTCCAGAGGGGACTAGCAAGACTTATTTATTTAGAGTTTATGTCTAGTTCATTTTCCTTATTTCTGTTATGAAATTATGAGTTTATGATTGAGTTTGATGTGCATTGTAGCTTATTATGTTTCATTCTGGGAGCTTGAGTTTAGTTCATGTTGCTAGATTAGTTTTTGATTATGATATGATTTATTACTGCGTGGTTGTGAATAAATTGTGATCCAGCCGCATGTGGCTGTGTATATATCTTGTGTATTATAGATTTGGTCATCGGTACAGGGGAGACTCTGCCGAAATTTTTCGGTAGGAATTTCTCTGAACCGTGATAAATCTAAGTGTCGCTAATAATAGCATAAGTGACACTAGTAAGTAGAGTAGGAGTTAGGTAACGGTCGCCCTTAGAGAGTAGTAGTAAGAAGGGTGGCTGTTACATGATCTTAGTTGTATAATGGTTGCATGCATGTTCAGATTAATACATTTATTTCAGCATGATTAGATTGATGTATAGTTTTAGTTGTGTTCATATGCTAGAGTAGAATGTAGAGATAAGTTGTTTATGTTTTCCGCTACTATCAGTTGCATGTTTAGAGAGTTTATGTATTGATAATTACATGTGTGGAATATTAGTTTTAAGAAAAGTTAGTTGTTAAGTAGCGCTCCACCCTCACAGACTAGCAGTGAGGAGGGTGGGGTGTTACAGTATAGGGGGATAGCACTCATGGCTTTCATGTTCATTTTAAAACTCGAGAATAATGGCAGCAAAATAAAGACAGAAAGAAAGAAATAATGCTAACACGACCAAGATTTACTGGGTTCGGAGCCTGTGACGACTCCTACTCCAAGGCCCGCATGTGAGAGTGCTTTGATTGGGTAATCACTAATAGCTTAAATAAGATTACAAATTTAAATTACAATAGCTATAAAATGAAGTCACCAACAAGAAGAGAATTAGTAGATATTTTTTTGTCAATTGTCGGAGCATCATTTAAGCATCGTTGAGTCATTTCCGGTGCAACGCGCAATAGCGGAAGATGTTTTAAATGTAGTATGTTAGGTGTTGATCGAATCCTACTTTAAAAACCCACTCCATGTGCCTAGAACCTCACCCAGGCCCCCCTATAGGGATAACATGTGTGCTCTCATCAAAACTCTATTCGGCAAAACTTATCCATCACCGGGCCCCCGAACCACCCCCGAGTGCCTGGACTATGAAGTAGGTCTGGCTGTCATCGCAATTCGGCTCACCGTGCTGATCAACTTTTGGTCATCAGGGTGCTTCAGAGCAACTCTGGGTACTCATACCACTAAGGCGCCTCACCAGGGACCCTCTCGGGGGCGTCTCTTCGTCGAAGCCTTCTCGGGCACCCGGACTCTAGGCACTTGGACCCTCTCCGGGCAGCCGGACCAGCTTTTTGCCAAAACCTCCTTTCTGTAAAATAAAGTTAGTCCAGGCAATAAATAATATACATAAAGTATAATTTTGATAGCCTTAGGACTATCTAGTCCTGACTTTGAGTTTCATTAAAATTTTAGTTCGAATTGACGCTTACTATTCCCTCTTTGGGGAACACGACCTCACCTACATCTCTCAAGAGAGATTACTTTTTGCTTGACTAGTCCACTAGATTGTTTGGACTTTTTCTCAACATTCGAGACTTCAGGACTTCATGCTGGACATCTTCTCCATGACCCATCCAGTCTTTCATCTGGTGTTCGCAACCCCCAGGATTTTCACCTAACGTCTTCAACTCTAGGATTGCATCCAACGTCCTCAACCCACCAAGACTTTGCCTAGTCCTTTGGACTAGGACTTCATTGCCTAACTGCAATTAGGACTTTCCACTACCTAGTCTCAACTAGGACTTTCTTTACCTAAGATCACTTAGGACTTTCCTGCATGCTACGAAACTACAAGTGAATGACTACATTGTCAGTAATAAAAATATCAATCTCACAAGGATTGGGAACACTCAAAGACTCACACCTCGAATTAGCTAAACAAATGAATTCTTGAAGAAGTATCTTACATAAAAGTAAAGTGTAGACACACAGTAAAGTAAACTAAAGATAAAGAGTGAGGAAGTCTTGATTAACGAAATGTTCCAGGGGTTTCTGTTAAAATGTGATGGGAATTAATGTGCTTGGCTTCACCCATTCCCTATCATCAATTCTCATACATGTAGGAAGCCTAACCAAAGTACCAACACTAATCAGCAGTTATGTGGTGGACTTGTTTGGATGTATACTATAAGCCTAACTTTTGTATGAACATCTATTTTGAAATATTTTGAAATGAGAATCACTTTGGTCAAATGATTGTATTTTATATTTATATATATGTCAATGCAGTTGTCTATTTAATTTATATTCTAGATAACATAGTGTGTGATGCCACATAGAAGATCATGTTATTGGTTCCTTATATATTAGAAATAGTAGCTCACAACCAAGATGGATGGGGACAACCCATTGGAATGATTGTAGTGTAATTTGGTATTAGTTTGTTTTAACTATAATATCACACTAGTACACTATGTGTGTATTGAGCCGGACCGTTTGAGGTTGTTTGATTTTTACTAACTACATAAGAGAACATAACCTCTGTTATTATGGATGTGCGTCCTCTTAATCCCTATATAATAACAAGCACGTATACTTAGTATTTATGTCTTTAACTTATCAATGGGTGAGATTTATTCGTTAAATCAATAGGTCAGATGAGTTGGGAGATAGTATTATTTATATGGTATGTTGTTGATTATAGAAAGAATCTGTGTCCTAATTATTTAGGTTGATGATGTCCCCTTGAGGAGCTCATAAGGATTATCATGTAAACCCTGCAAGTGGATCTAGTCCGGAATGATAATAAAGTTGAGTGGTACTACTCTTGGAATCAGATGTTAATTAATTGATTTATCAGTATCATTTAATTAATGGGCATATGATATCTTAAACACGGGGAGATTAACGCACTCATGATAAACACGGGCATATGATATCTAGCCCATATTAAAATATGAGATTAGTGCAGTAGTTTAATAATAGCCCTTTAGCGGCATGGGTTATTATTGATGGACTTAGGTTGGGTGTTCGATTCGAACACAGGAAGCCTAAACCAATTCCTCTTCTAGGTCCTTGTTGTAGCCTCTATATAAAGCCTTGCATTCACCCATCCATAACTTGGTTTGGTTTAACTTGGCTTGGTTTAACTTGGATTGGTTTAATTGGGTTTGGTTTAACTTGGTTTAGTTTAACTTAACTTGGTTTGGTTTAACTTAACTTGGTTTGGTTTAACTTAACTTGGTTTGGTTTAACTTAACTTGGTTTAATTTAACTTGGTTTGGTTATAGAAAGAGAGATTTTTTCTACACAGAATTCGGTTATAGAAAGAGAGATTTTTTCTAAACAGAATTCTGTTATTTTTCTTTCTTTGTAACCGACAGCAAGCCTATAAAGAGGAGTAGGTGGTGGCTCTTAAAATCTAATTTTCCTAATTCCACAATTCTCTTCTCTCCTCCTAGCCTTGTGGTCGGCGCTCCTCACCTCCCCTCTTCTTCCTTGGTGGCCGACGCCACCTTCACCTCCACCTAAGGTCGACGCCATTCTTCCCAAGCTAGAGTTGGCACCCCTCCCCTCATCCTTGAGGGCCGAACTCCTCCTTGCTAGATCACTTGGTGGCCGGTGCCTTGGAGAAGAGGAAGAAGTTGAAGAAGAGGAAGAAGAGGAAGAAGAAGAGAAGGAAGAGGATTAGAAGGTGCCCCATCCTAGAGCCTCCTTTTGTAGCCGGTGGTTTGGAAACCGAGAAGAGAAGGAGTGTGGTGTTGTCTTTGTAGATTGTCACCCACACAACGTCCAAGATGAGGAGAGGAATACGGCAGAAGATCAAGAGGTCTTTAGCTACAAAGAAAAGGTACAACTAGTTCTTTAATTCCGCTGCGTAATTAGTTGAGTTTTCTTTGTATTGATTTTGAATACCATCACAAGAGGCCAGCGATCTTATACTTCGATCAAGGTGTGCTTTGATCTGTCAAGAACTTGCTTGATTAATTAAACACTTGTCTGATTTTGTACAGGGGATTTACACAGAACTGAATTCTCAATGCCAACAAGTGGTATTAGAGCGAGTTTTCTGGTTCTGTGTGATTGGTTTTCGATTAAATTATGCACTACTCATATATAAATTTAGGCCGGATAATAGTAGGATGTGCAAGAAAGATTAACTCTATGGTTGCAGACGTCCTAAGTCCAACTATTATGACTTTGTGTGTTTGTGTATGATTTAAACCCTCGGCATGTCGAGATTGTTTGTGTGTGCATGATTGTAATAATTAAATACGGCCAGTTGTCATATTATTTTTTTTTTACATTTTATACGATCTAGATTACATGTAAATTCCTTTGTGGAATATAGGATCGATAAATGTAAATTTTATTTCCTTATGTTGCGGCTTGTATCCTTGCTATGCGTGGTGCTATTTTGAGGACCGGAGGCGCGGTGAAGAAGGAAGCAAGATAGACGTGATGGTTTGATCCATTGGTGGCACATTGACGATATATTGGAGGACAGCGATGGATGAGGCGTATATTGGAAGACAGCGTTGGATGATGTCATAATAGTTGGAAATTTTATTTTCATATTTATTGCCTTTATATGCTATTTTTATGTGCTGTGATGCTATGTGTTGTGATGTGTGTGCATGTTAAAATTCCTTAATTTAAATAACTAAGTGGGAGAGGGATTATTTAAATAAATTACACGATCTCCATTACTAGTTTGTAAGTGATGCATTCAAACTTGCGTGTTGGTTTTAAGTGCCTTCCTCCATATCGGATGAGTTTATTTGTGGATCACTAGATCAAACTTCCTCTATGGATGATTATAGGAAATGATTTAGGTACGTGTGATCTTCTCCATCTAAAGGGGCACAATCCTAATTAATGGACTAAGTATAAAGTAATGGTATATACTTAGGCGCATTTAATAGTATCCTCCTCATCGGAGTCACTATTATTATTTGTGTGACCGAAGATGAACCAACTATTAATTTTATTTGTCATAAAGTTAGGTTGACAAGATAATAAAATTAATGGATAAAACCTCCTCTTACAAATATTTGAATTAGTATACGTCCACACTATTATGGCATACAAAATTCACGGTGTTTTGAGGTTGGTGAATTTAAATAATATTGTTTGAGGAATCAATATTAATTGAAATTTTAAAGTTTTGACCAAATATTTTATTTTGTGATTCTTAGGATTTAAAAATGGCTTTCAATCCTCTTGTTGTTATTTTAAAAGAAAATAAACTTATTGGTCCAAATTGTATTGATTGAAAATGAAACTTAGACGTTGTCTTAACTGCTGAAGAATACAAGCTCGTACTTCTTGAGGTCTGTCCTAGCATGCTTGATAAGGATTCTAGTGAAGAGGAGATAGAGAGACATAGGAAATTGGTCAAGGTAGATGAGATGGCGTAGTGTTACATTTTGGCTTTTATGTCAAATGTGCTGCAACATCAACATCAGATCCTACCCACTACCTATGACATGATGCTCAATCTCAAGGAACCCTTCAGACACCAAAATCGGGCTACCAGGCAAGAGTTCAATAAAGGTGTATCTTATTCATTAGTTGTTGAAACATGTTTAGCGGTGTTATCTACTGGTACCTGGTGTGTAGATACGAGAGCCACTAATCATGTCTGCAATTCATTGCAGGGGTTCCAGGAAACCCGACGACTACATGAAGGGGAGATCACCGCCTACATGGGCAATGAAACAAGAGTGGCGGATGTTGCAGAGGGAGATGTTTATTTATCTTTTGATAGGAATAAAACTTTGATTTTGAAAAATTGTCTTTATGTACCATGTTTTAGAAAGAACTTGATTTCAGTTTCTAAATTATTTATGGATGGATATTCTGTTTCTTTTGATGACAAAGTGGATGTTAAGAAAAATAGGGTGGTTCTATTTTGGTACATTGGTTGGCAATTTGTAAACTTTAATCCAATAACTCCCACGATGAAACAAATGGAAATTAATAACACATCTTCTAATTCTAATAAGAGAATCCAGCCTTCAGAAATGAACCAAACATATCTTTGGCATCTAAGGTTGGGTCATATTAACTTGTGTAGGATTCAAAGGTTAATAGCCGATGGACCTTTGGGTTCATTGGTAGTGGAAAACTTTCCGACCTATGAGTCTTGCTTGGAAGGAAAAATGACCAAAAGGCCTTTTAAGGCAAAGGGGTATAGAGCCAAAAAAGTGTTTGAATTTGTTCATTCTGATTTGTGTGAGTCGATGACTATCCAGGCAAGAGGTGGTTTCGAATATTTTGTCACTTTTATAGATGACTATTCATGATACAGGTACATTTACTTGATGTGCCGCAAGTCTGAGTGCTTTGATAAGTTCAGAGAGTACAAGGGTGATGTGGAGAAATGTCATGGTAAAAGTATCAAGACACTATGGTCTGATCGTGGTGGAGAGTACCTCTTAGGAGAGTTTAGGAGTTAGTTATCAGAGGCTGGGATTCAAATCCAATTGTTTGCACCTGGTACACCCAACAGAATGGTGTGGTAAAACGAAGGAATATGACTCTTATGGAAATGGTTAGATCAATGATGAGTTATTTAGAATTACCAAATTCATTTTGGGGATATGCTCTAGAAATGGCAGCGTACATTCTGAACTTGGTACCTTGTAAGTCAGTACCCTCTGTAACGCCCGCCTTTCCTGCTAGTGGGACGGGGTACTTTACTTACTTACAAGGAACGTACATGCATATTAATATTTCATTTTCTAAAGTAACACAATGGAAGTACTTATTTATTTTTATATTCTTTTTAAACGAAGTCACGATGTCATATTCTATCATAAATATGAATAAGTATCATGAAATCATACGAAACATTAACATAAATAAATATAAGCAGGTCTTTTTATTTGTCTTAGCCGAGCCACCACCACACACATCTCTTTTCTCCCCTAGTTCATCCATTCTTTGCCTTTATCTGCGGTACAAGGAAAGTAAGATATAAGCACACAGGCTTAGTAAGATCCTTTCTACTCACAAAAACGTATTTCATATCATAAGCATACAACAATGGAACCATAATTATCTAACATCATATCGTGTAAACATAGCATCATAACATATCATCTCATAAAGAACATCATACTAAATCATGTCATAACTCATAAGAGCATCATGTCATATAAATCATAAGAGCACATCATATCATAAAGAAATATCATGAGGTAACACATCATAAATAAAAGAGCATCATGTCATATAAATCATAAGAGCATATCATATCATGAAGAACTATCATGCAAGATGTCTTTTAAAACATGTGTCATGTCATGTGTATGATGTCTTAAAATATATCATATAGTACTTAAACATAATATCATCATGAGGGCTCGGCTTGTACTACATACATACATAAATGCGCGCAATCCCTAGGACAGGGTAGCTAGCCCCGAACCTACTAGGGATCTAGGTCCGTACTACGACCGTCGACCTAGGGGCGTACTAAGGAGCCCATCCCTTTTTACTAGACCCGTTCATAATCCGTCGACCTAGGGGCACTTATGGAGCTCACCCTTGGTACAAGCCATACAAAGTAAAATAACATATCATGGTACATGACATAACATAGCATATCATATCTTGTCATATCATGAAGAGTGCTCTTAGTCCCCAAGGGGAAGCAACTCTTAGGCCTTCACTTGTCATATCATAAAGAGTGCTCTTAATCCCAACAAAAAGGGAAGCAACTCTTAGGCCTTTGCTTGTCATATCATAAAGCATGCATACTTGAGCACATAGCTCATCATAGGAGACATTATCATGCATGGATCATAAGCATACCTAAATGAACACATCACTCATCATAGAAAAGCATAATCATGCCTGGTATCATTAACTAACATCTCTTAATTCATAACGTAGCATGTGAGGCACATAATGATTCATAATTGGATCTCAATCACCCATTACTATAGGGAGGCCGAAAACATTCAAAGTATTGCCCTAGGGTACAAACAACATAAAAGCATATGAACCCTAAATCAATTTCATAGCATTTAACATAAAGAACATGATGAGCATATTTAGTTAGGTTCTAAGCATCCTAAGTCTTTCAACCTAGTTGTGGCCGAAACATTGTAAGCATGAACCTAGGTTACAAGTGGCACAAAAGCATATCAACCCTAAACCAATTTCATATCATATACTTTAAGGAGCATCATGAGTATGTTTTGTTTAGGTTCCAAGCTTCCTAGGTATTTAATTCTTGTTCTTGGCTGAATAGTAAGGAGCATGAAACTAAGTTCTAAACAACATACAAGCATGAGAATATCATGTTAACTTCATATCATATCATAAGGAAAGTCATGAGCATGTTAAATCAACTTTTAAACTTTCCTAGGCTCCTAATCCCATCATGGCCGAAAGCTCAAAGAGTGTGAACCTAAACTCTAAGCAACATACAAGCATAGAATCTCATGTTAGCTTCATATCATATCATAAGGGAAGTCATAAGCATGTTAAACCAATTTTTAAGCTTCCCTAGGTCTTGAATTCTATCATGGCCGAAAGTTCATGAAGAGGGAATTTAAACTCTAAACAACATAGAAGCATAGAATCTCATGTTAGCTTCATATCATATCATAAGGGAAGTCATAAACATGTTAAACCAATTTTTAAGCTTCCCTAGGTCTTGAACTCTATCATGGCCGAAAGTTCATGAAGAGGGAAAATAAGCTCTAAACAACATACAAGCATAAATATCAAGCTAACTTCATATCATATCATAAGGGGATCCATGACCATGCTAGATTTAATTTTAAGCTTCCTTGAACCCTAAAATTGATCATGGCCGAAAGTTTCATGAAGAGGGAAAATAAACTCTAAACAACATACAAGCATAGAATCTCATGTTAGCTTCATATCATATCATAAGGGAAGTCATAAACATGTTAAACCAATTTTTAAGTTTCCTTAGGTCTTGAACTCTATCATGGCCGAAAGTTCATGAAGAGGGAAAATAAACTCTAAACAACATACAAGCATAGAATCTCATGTTAGCTTCATATCATATCATAAGGGAAGTCATAAACATGTTAAACCAATTTTTAAGCATCCCTAGGTCTTGAACTCTATCATGGCTGAAAGTTCATGAAGAGGGAAAATAAGCTCTAAACAACATACAAGCATGAATATCAAGCTAACTTCATATCATATCATAAGGGGATCCTAGAGCATGCTAGATTTAATTTTAAGCTTTCTTGAACTCTAAAATTGATCATGGCCGAAAGTTTCATGAAGAGGGAAAATAAGCCCTAAACAACATACAAGCATAGAATCACATGTTAGCTTCATATCATATCATAAGGGAAGTCATAAACATGTTAAACCAATTTTTAAGCTTCCCTAGGTCTTGAATTCTATCATGGCCGAAAGTTTCATGAGCATGGATCTAAATTTTTGGTAAGCATACAAGCATAAGGAACATTCACAAACTCCTATACTAGATTACCTATCATAAAAACAAAGTGAACATGCTTAGTTAGGTCTTAAATTCATCTAAATTCTTTGTTCAAGTTTTTGGCTGAAACTTCAAAGAAGTGATTCTAGGTTTTTAAGCATTCTAACCTCATGGAAAATACGTAAACAACTTGTACCACAGGTGAGGGGATACTTACTACTTGTTGCTTGTTTTTCCTAAGGAAGATGGTACCCTTGTGGAGAGGAAGAAGAAACTTCTCTTCTTAGTTCTCTCTTTTCTTCTCTTGCTTGTAAGGAGTAGATCTTGAGGACTCCTTCTTGTGAATTAGTTTTTCTTAGCAAGAAAAACCTTAGCATGGATTTTCGGAAATGAGAGAGGGAGAGGTTTAGGTTTCGGTGGAGGAGGAAGAAGGAGGAGGAAGAAGGAGGAAGAAGAAGGAGGAAGAATTAACCAACTTTCTTTCCTTTTTCTTCTCTCATTCCTATTTATTCCCAATGTAAATGAAACATGTCCTCATTCATCCCCTTAACTCCTCTATCTCTTCACTCTCTTAATTCCCACGAAAATTGAGAAAAAGAAGGAAGAAAGGCAACTTGGCTTTTGCTTGCTTCTTTTCTTAACCAAGAGGAAGAGGAGGTAAGCTACTTGATTTTCTCTTGTTCGCTTACTTAATCATACTCTCACTTTTAACTACAATTCCCATTCTTTTCTATACATATATTATTCATGACTCTAGTGGTTATCATACACGAATTTAACTCTATCATTTGTGGGAGGTTCAAGGTTCAAACCTTAACCTCTCTTTCTTTTTATTTCATTTTGGTTTCTATTTCCATTTTTTTTTCTTTTATTCTAAAAGAAAAATACCCATAGGTATAGCTTATCATTTTGTGGGTGTTACACCCTCCACTCCCATAGAATTGTGGAATGGGCGTAAAACTAGTTTGAAACACATTCAAATTTGGGGTAGTCCGACACATGTGCTGAAGGGAGACACTGATAAGTTGGAATCATGTACAGAAGTTCACTTGTTAGTGGGATATCCTAGAGGAATGAAAGGTGGTTTGTTTTATAGTGCTAAAGATTAGAAGGTCATTGTTAGCACCAATGCCCGATTTTTAAAAGAGGACTATGTAATGAACCACAAACACATGTGTAAAATTATTCTTGAGGAAATAAGAGAGGACGCTTCTACTTTAGTACCAACGGTAGATGATAAGATACCACAAGTAACTGCAACACATGTCACAAATGATGCACAATTACAGGTAGTACCTCGTCGTAGTGGGTGGGTTGTTAGGCAACCTGATAGATTGATATTTTGGGGAGAGTGTTCGGACTTGATCCCTAGTGAACATGAAGTTGATCCCTGGATATATGATGAAGCACTCTAAGATAAAGATGCAGTATCTTGGCAAAGTGCAATGAACTCTGAAATAGAATCTATGCATTCTAATCAGGTCTAGGAGCTTGTAGAACCACCAAATAGTGTCAAAGCCATTAGATGTAAATTAGTCTACAAAAGGAAAAGAGGAATAGATGGGAAGGTGGAAACCTTTAAAGCGAGGCTTATTGCGAAGGGGTATACTCAAAAAGAAGGAATCGATTATGAGGAATCTTTTTCGCCGGTAGTCATGCTTAAGTCTATCCAGATTCTTTTATCTATTGTTGTTCATATGGATTATAAGGTTTGGCAAATGGATGTCAAGACAGCTTTCTTGAATGAAAGTCTTGAAGAAAATATCTATATGAAGCAACCAGAGGGATTCATTGCGAAGGGCAAAGAGCATCTTGTATGTAAGCTTAATCGGTCCATTTATGGACTTAAGCAAACTTCGAGATCTTGGAACATCTGGTTTGATGAAGTGATCCAGTCTTTTGGATTCATTCAGTGTCCGGGTGAGTCTTGTGTATACAAGAAAATGATGGAAACGTGATGGTATTTCTTGTAGTATACGTGGATGACAGTTTACTCATTGGAAACAATGTCAAAGTGTTGTCAGACTTAAGGGTATGGATGTCTAAGTAGTTTGATATGAAGGACTTGGGAGATTGTGGACATATTCTTGGGATCAAAGTAATAAGCGATCACAAGAAAAGGATGGTGTGCTTATCCCAAGCTTCATACATCGATATTATCCTAGCTCGTTTTAGCATGCAAAACTCTAAGAAAGGTTTTCTACCTTTTTGGCATGGAGTATATTTATGTAAAGAGATGTGTCCTAAGACATTAAGGGAAATAGATGAGATGAAGGGAGTTCCTTATGCTTCGGCTGTAGGAAGCCTAATATATGCGATACTATGTACGAGACCGAATATCTATTTTACCATGGGCATGGTTAGTAGATATCAAAGTAACCCAAGACTGGGACATTGGGCTACCGTAAAGCATATATTAAAGTACCTAAAAATGTCTAGAGATTATATGTTGGCTTACCAGGTAGATGATTTGCTCTCTGTGTGTTACACGGATTCGGACTTCCAATAAGATAGGGACAACAGTAAATCTACTTCGGGGTATGTGTTTACTTTGGGAGGTGGAGCCATAGCATAGAGGAGTGTTAAGTAGAAATGCGTTCCAGACTCCACCATGGAAGCTGAGTATGTGGCAGCCTCTAGGCAGCCAAAGAAGCTGTATGGCTCAAAAACTTCTTGATGGACTTAGATGTGATTCCTAGTTTGCCCAAAGTTATCACAATTTATTGTGATAACAATGGTGCAGTAGCAAATATGAAGGAATCATGAGCCCAAAAGGCAAGTAAACACATTGAGCGCAAGAACCACCTTATACGAAACATCATAAAACAACGAGAGGTTGTAGTCGCCAAGATTACATCAGCAGATAACCTGGCAGATCCTTTCACTAAGGCCCTTCCAGCGAGAGCTTTTGATAGCCATGTTGAGTGGATGGGAATCAGATGTATGGCAGCATTTATGTCAACACAGTCTTTTTGTATAAGTGGGAGATTATTGGGATGTATACTATAAGCCAAGCTTTTGTATGAACATCTGTTTTGAAATATTTTGGAATGAGAATCACTTTGGTCAAATCATTGCATTTTATATTTATATATATGTCAATGTAGTTGTCCATTTAATTTATATTGTAGATAACATGGTGCGTAGTGCCACATAGAATATCATGTTATCGGTTTCTTATATATTATAAATAATAGCTCGCAACCAAGATGGATTGGAACAAACCATTGGAACAGTTGTAGTGTAATTTGGTATTAGTTTGTCTTGACTATAAAATCAAACTAGTACACTATGTGTGTATTGAGCAGGACCGTTTGAGGTTGTTCAATTTTTACTGACTACATAAGAGATCATAACCTCTGTTATTATGGATGTGCATCCTCTTAATCCCTGTATAATAACAAGCACGAATACTTAGTATTTATTTCTTTAACTTATCAATGGGTGAGATTTATTTGTTAAATCAATAGGCCCGATGAGTTGGGAGATAGTATTATTTATATGGTGTGTTGTTGATTATAAAAAGAATCTGTGTCCTAATTATTTAGGTAGACGATGTCCCCTTGAGGAGCTCATAAGGATATCATGTAAACCCTCCAGGTAGATCTAGTCTGACATGATAATAAAGTTGAGTGGTACTACTCTTGGAATCAGATGTTAATTAATTGAGTTATTAGTAACTCATTTAATTAATGGGCATACGATATCTTAAACACGGGGAGATTAACACACTCATGATAAGAAGGAGCCCATATTGTGATATGGGATTGGTGCGGTAGTTCAATAATAACCCTTTAGTAGAATAAGTTATTATTGATGGGCTTGGGTTGGGTGTTCGGTTCGAACACAGGAAGCCCAAGCCTATCAAGAGGTCTAAACTAATTCCTCCTCTATGTCGTTGTTGTAGCCTCTATATAAAGTCTCGCATCCACCCATCCATAACTTGGTTTGGTTTAACTTGGCTTGGTTTAACTTGGATTGGTTTAATTGGGATTGGTTTAACATGGTTCAGTTTAACTTAACTTGGTTTGGTTTAACTTAACTTGATTTGGTTTAACTTAATTTTGTTTGGTTTAAGTTAACTTGGTTTGGTTTAACATGGTTTGGTTTAACTAAACTTGGTTTGGCTTAACTTCATTTGGTTATAGAAAGAGAGATTTTTTCTAAACAGAATTCGGTTATAGAAAGAGAGATTTTTTCTAAATAGAATTCTGTTATTTTTCTTTCTTTGTAACCGACGACAAGCTTATAAAAAGGAGTAGCTGGTGGCTCCTAAAATCTAATTTTCCTATTTCCACAATTCTCTTCTCTCCTAGTAGGGTCGGTGGCACACATCCTTCTCCTTGTGGTCGGCGCTCCTCACCTCCCCTCTTCCTCCTTCATGGCCGACGCCACCTTCACCTCCACCTAGGGTCGGCGCCATTCTTCCCAAGCTAGGGTCGGCGCCCCTCCCCTCATCCTTGAGGACCGACACCCCTCCTTTCTAGATCACTTGGTGGGCGGTGGATTGGAGAAGAGGAAGAAGTTGAAGAAGAGGAAGAAGAAGAGAAGGAAGAGGATTAGAAGGTGCCCCATCCTAGAGCCTCCTTTTGTAGCCGGTGGTTTGGAAACCGAGAAGAGAAGGAGTGTGGTGTTGTCTTTGTAGATCGTCACCCACACGTCCTCCAAGAAGAGGAAAGGAATACGGCAGAAGATCAAGAGATCTTTAGCTACAAAGAAAAGGTACAACTAATTCTTTAATTCCATTGCGTAATTAGTTGAGTTTTCTTTGTATCGATTTAGAATACCAACACAAGAGGCCAGCGATCTTATACTTCGATCAAGGTGTGCTTTGATTCGTCAAGAACTTGATTGATTGATCAAACACATGTCTGATCGAATATGCAGGTTGCTAGGAATAGTTCTATACTTGTACAATTTTTGTACAAGGAAATTTAAATAGAACGGAATTCCAGCGACATTAAGGACTGTTATCCCTATTCTCATCCTTTGCTTCTAAATGGGATGGTAATCTAAGAAGTCCGGTCAAGAGGGATTCACTATCATTAGAACCCCCCCCCCCCCCCCCCCCCGGTTATACATTCCTAAATAAAACAAATTACCTATGAGCAAGGATTATTAAAAACCCACTAAGCGCAGTTAAATCTCCCTTGTGGGAGAATTGCCCTCTTCATCTTGATCTACCCCTAGATGTCTGAGTTAATAAGGAAACCTTATCACTAGAACTCCCTGATCATACAATTTGGAGATCAATCCATACTAACTTAACAATACACACACATCCATTCAATCTAACATGAGAAATAATCTCAAATTCGCACATGCATATTATATTTAACAAGAAAAAAAAATAAAAAAACATCATTAGAGAAGGTCATTGGTAAAATCTAAGAGTTTTACATTAAATCCACATCACACATACTCCCTGATCCCTAGAATAGGAAATCAAATCCATAATAAGGGAATTGAATCTGAAGACAAGGAAAATAAGCCTCAACATTCAGATCAAGAGAGATGAGAAGAAGAGACTTAGCGAGTGTCGATGAGTGATCTTTGAAGTAATCCTTGCTAATGGAAGGATAGAGAACTGGATTTCAGCCTTGAATCATTGATTTGAAACCTTTGAGACACCATATCTAAGCTTTGATCATCTTTCCCAAGAGGGGAAAAACTTCCCTTGAAATGGTGGAGAATCTCCCTATTTATAAGCTGGCACAGCTCCTGCCATGGGTTGAGTAATGGTCATGCCCTTTGGGCATGGCTAAAGCTTATTGGTTGTAAGAAGGTGGTGAAAAGTCATGAGGAATCCACACCGTAGGATCGAAAAGCACTAGAGGGGGAGGGGTGAATAGCGCTCATGGCTAATTCGTTCATTTTGTAAAACCTTTAAGTAAATACACAGTGGAAAAGTAAATACATAGAAGCAATGCTAACACTTTTGGTTACTTGGTTCCGAATCTGTGTCGACTCCTACTCCAAGGCCTGTGATCGTTGATCGCTTTCGGTGAGCAATCACTATAAGCTCGAGAATCTTTACAAGATTAATTACAAGTATATAATTTAAGTGCAGATAAAAATATACCAACAACTAAGAAGTAGAAAATCCGAACTTCAGGTTGTTAGAGCAGTGCTACGACTTCTTCAAATCATTTGGTTAGCAGTACACGGAAGAATTATTGCGAGTATGGAATGTTATTTGGCATCTGCTCAGACCAGGCTTATATAAGCAGTTGAGGGCACCCCCAACCTCCATAGGTGGTGCCTCCAACCCCGATTTAGCCGCGTTTATAAGCTCCACGGAGTTCGTTGCTTATCCACCCGAAGGTGCCTCCAAGCTCCATGGAGGGCACCTTCCATCCAGCGTTCGAGGCGCCTCCCATCTCTTTGAAATGCGCCTTCGCTCATTGCTGCGAGACTTTTATCCAAGGCACCCGAGGTGCCTCCAAGCTCTATGGAGGGCGCTTCGGGTACTGTTCATCCGAGGCTTCCCTTGGGCAACTTCATTCCTGTAAGGCAATATTAGTTCTCAAACAAAGTATACCTTGCAAAACCAAATTAGCACAATAAAATACAAATAATATAAGTATTTAACAGTCATCAGACTGTCCGGTTATGACTTTAGATTTCTTTCAAAAATCCTAGGTCAAATAGACACCTAATGTTCCCTCTTCGGGGAATGCGTCCTCACCTACTCCTCTCAGGAGAGTCTACCTGTTGCCAGATCGATCCTCTAGATTGACTGGACTTTCTTCCTAGGGTTACCACACCCTAGGGTTTTCCTTAGCCTAGGGTTACCACACCCTAGGACTTAGGGTTACCACCCCCTAGGGTTTTTCTCAGCTTAGGGTTACCACCCCCTAGGACTTAGGGTTGCCACCCCCTACCGTTTTCCACCTGCCTAACCACAGCTAGGACTTTCCACCACCTAGGGTTACCACCCTCTTGGGTTTTTCCACCTGCCTAGAATCCACTAGGACTTTTGCCTAAGATAACTTTGGACTTTCCTGCAAGCTCAATGAACCTTGTTAGATAACAAGACAACTTAACTTTAGACCCTTTGACATAATCAAAACACAGGTTCGATCGTCGGATGCTTCCCGCACCAACAATATCCCTCTTTTTGATTATGGCAATATGGTTCAAAGTTAAGTAAAACATAACAAAATAATAAAGGAATTTATGCATGAGCATAAATACAATAAATTATAAAAAAGCTTACTTATTCTCTCCCTTTCATAAAAATAATTATTAAATTCTTAACTTTGACTTTTCTCTCTTCCTTTGACATAAATTAAAAATACAAAATAGAGAGAAAGTTGTTTTACATGTAAAGATAGAAAAAAAAATATTTATTCTATTTAACTTTAAGCTCCCCCTGAAGGTTAGCACTTAAAAAACTTAGCTAATTTTTAAGCGTTTGAAAGTGAGTCAGCCTTAACAAAAACTTAGCTTTTGAAAATAAGTGCTTTGAAACACTTTAAGTTAATATAGAAATACTTTAAAAATACTTAGCTTTTTCCAAAAAAGTAACTTATCTAAATTTTAGTTTTGAAAATAATTATTTTGTCAAATACTTAGCTTTCAAAAGAGGTTGATAAGAACTTAGCTTTATAAAGATTTTGAAAAAGACTTAGTTAGAAGTACTCAACTTACAAGGGATTTTGATTAAAACTTAGATTTAAAAATTTTGATAAAATCTAAGTTAAGTACTTAGCTTTTTAAAAAATTTTGATAAAAATACTTTTAGCTTTAAAAATATTGTGATAAAAACTTCAGCTTTAAAAATATTTTGATAAAAACTTAGCTTAAAAAAACTTTAGCTTTAAACATATTTTGATAAAAAATACTTTGCTAAGTAAAAGAACTCTTTGAAAAATACTTAAAAAAACTTTATCCAAAAACTTAGTTTCTATCATTTCAAAAATAGTTTTAAAATTAAACTTCCTCTTTCACTCCCCCTAAATTAATGCCAAAAAATTTAATTACGTAATTTTGGTTTAGGAATCCTAGAGTCCAAGCATGTAAATAAAAAACATAAACGCTATTATTTATTTTCCTAATTTTCCATCTCACTCATTGTATGTTATCAAGCATATTCAACTTACGAGTGTGTGTGAGACAGAGTTAAATTGATTTTATCTTTAACTTTGAAAAATATTTATGATCTTGAAGTATATTTCAAAAATAATTTAAGTTAAATTTGGCTTTTAAAAATATTGAAATTGAGATTTTAAAATATAATTAAAATTTGAAGACTAATTAAACATTTGAAAATAATTAAGATTTTGTAAATTAATTATACTTGTGTAATTGATTATGATTTTAAAATTAATTTGATTTCAAAATTAATTAATTTTTTGAAATTAATTATGATTAGAAATTTAGTATACTTGTGAAATTAACTAAGATTTTGAAATTAATCATAATTTAATTATGATTTTGAAATTAATTAAGATTTTGAAATTAATTAAGTTAACTTAATTGAATTAATTAATTTGGGTTTGACTAACTACTTTATTTTTTAAATGTAGGACCATTTCACCCTTTTCTAGATTTTCAATTAGAGAACCTTAATAGTTTTTGTGAGATGATTAATTTAATCTTCAATTTAAATTCCAATCTAAGGATTGATTTACAATTGAATTAGACTAAGGTTTTACAGTTAGTCAATTAAATATTTATTTCAATGATTAGCTTCCAAGTTGTGGCGATCCACTAGGCCTTCTTGGATATGAGATCATCCACAACTTCTAGACAAAGCCTTTCAAAGATATTGAATATTTATTTTTCTTTCTAAAAATCCTAGGTCTAACTAGTCAAGTGTGAATCAAGCCTAAGTCCTTATCTATCCTAATCTAGATTAAGCAATTAGTAATCATGAATGATAGTTATCAATTAATTACTTATATGCATGGATCAAACAAATTAAGCATTTATAAGTTAAGTTAACAAGTTACAATTTTAAGTTAACTTTTATGTTGAGTTTTAAGTTTACCAATTAAAATGTAGTGTTTATTGATTGGTTTCATAATTAAAAGACACTTGATAATAGCTTGGTTTGTAGAGTTTAAGTTTCACCTTAGACTTGTAATCCAAGTCTAGATTTTGTGACTTATTTAAATTATTAACAATCTTTTCTAATTTATCAATTTTATCTTTTAAAATATTATTTTGTATTTCTAATTTTCTAAGAGTTAATTTATTATTTTTATGAAATATTTTTGAGTTATTCTTATTTAGATTTGAATTAACTTTATTCATTACATTATTATCATGCATATATAATTTTTGAGAGAAATCTAAACTAGTGCAATCAGGATTAGTTAGGATATCAACATGCATTGCAAAAATTAGATTTTCATATAATGTAAATTTACTAATCTTGATTTCTCCCCCTGGATTCTTGGGTCTTCTTTCTGGGCATTGTCATTTACAGTGACCCATTCGTTTGCACTTGGAGCATTCAATGAGCTTCTTCCTTTCTGGATTGATTTCTCCTTCTCCTCCTGTTGTGCCGGCGGAATATTAAGAGTAGGGCACTTGTTTCTATAGTGCTATCTCTCCCTACACTTAAAACAAGTTATATGAAATTTTGAATTTATAATTTTACCTTTTAGATCCAAGATAGGATTCTCCCCCTTGACTGTTGTTGTCACGCCCCAGAGGAGTCTCTGTCCGAAGAAATTTCGGCAGCATCTCCCCTGTACGGCGGACAATATGAAACTTTCTACATATCACATATACATCAGCCACAGGCGGCTGGAATGATAACAAAAAAATAAAGACAAACACCACGCAGTTAATAAAGATATCCAGCCTCTGGCTGTCACAACCACGCAGTTAATAATAGTAAACAACAACAATAGGACTCTGACTCGAAATCCACCCTACTCCACTACACTCGTAAAGCTCAAATCCAACGAACTCACCTCTTCTGCCGTCCAGGCAGGCATATAGTAGAATAAAAACCAAACCATCCAAAAGTCCATCAAACGGTAACAATCCGTACAATATCCATAAATAAAATCCAAAACAAAACTAAAACATAGTCTGATGGAAGAAAAACCAAAATAAGCAAATAACAACCTAGTAGAGAACTAGCTCTACGTGCAGATGGGGGGCCAGCGTCTGGAACTGCTCCGGACAGCCTCAACCTGAAAATATCAACAATGGAGGCGGGGTGAGTCCAACACTCAGCAGGTACAACTGATATGCATAATAAAACAAATAACAGACAACACTAATCATGCGTACAGTCTCCTGAATATGAGGAGGATAAATGCAACTGAAATGAAATCAGAAGATAACTGTACTGACCGGATCAAAGTATAAAGGTAACAGGTCGTCAGACCGAGTGAGTCATAATCCTGTATGCATGTCAATCAATGCATCCAAACAAATGCAGCATATAAGTGCAGCAATCACAAGCAAATAAAAATGCAATAAATGCATATGTCAACCCCATACTCTGAAATCAATGCTCCTGTGCAATGACAGAGTAAACGGGATGCTGTCGGAGTACTCCTGTCCTGTGACCCCAAATCATAAATGGGGGAGCTCAATGCTCTCATCTCCCGGTACACGATGACGGGGAGGATATCTCTGCCGGCTACCACGCTGAGTCTCCTGACCAACGGAGCCAAACAAAGTCCACCATCTGCCGGCTACCACGCTGCTACCCTAAATGCCAACGGAGCCAAACAGAGCGGAACTGACTGCCGGCTACCACGCTGAGTCCTCAGACCAACGGAGCCAAACAGCAGAACCGCCACACACCAGCCAGATATACAACTAATCCATGGGTGGTGTGTGCAGTACATGTAACTGGCGATGGGCTCAACCAAAGTGAAGCCGACAATCGCACAGCATGCAAACATGATGCATGATACTAAGCATGACAATCTCATGAATAGCATAGCAAGATCCATACATAAATAAAAGGTGTACCACAAATCAATGTATCAGATGGAAGGTACACAAACAGATAGGGTATCATATAAACCCTAGGTCCTGAACATGATGTATCACATGGTTGGGTCACTACCGAAAGCATGTATGGTCAGGTCAATAATAACATGCAGTGCATAATAAATAAACAAACAACATGTAACAGATCATGTAGTGACCAACCGAATCAAAAAGATAACACAATCATTGCTATATGTTAAACACTTTATTATGCATATCAAAAGACATAAGTCAAAGTACCCGCCTCCAATCGAAATGGTCCAACTCGGACGTCGAGATGCTCGTCTCGAATTAAAGTCCTGTGTTAAATCGCACAGTTTAGCTAATTTAATTATAAACAAATAGCTAAACAAATTTCTAACCCACTAACCAGTTATGGTTAGTTTCGTTAACCCCAATTACACCATTACATAACTTCCAAACCTAATTATTAATTATTGCTAACTCAACTAGCAATAATCTACCACAAATATCAAAACCCTAATCCTTACCTTAATTCAACAGGCAGGAAAGGTGCTGTCGATTGCTACAAAAAGTGGCTGCCGGAATAGGGCAACTCTAATATCGCCGATCTGTTGTACCAAGGATCTGAAAAACCAAAAGGTACCGATCTAATGTTATGATCAACAGTAGCTATAGAACAAGAACAGAACACTAGATCACGACCTAAACCCTCACCTTTCTGTCACAATACCGTATCACCACTGCTCTGAGGAGGAAGAAATGCTCACAGCTAGGGCACAGAGGATTCCCGGCCGGCAGCACTGCTGTGAGAAGGTCTCGGCTCCGGTTAGAGTGGCGGCAGAGAAGTAGAAGGGCACAGAGCGATCGGCGGTGGCTCTAGTCGCCGGCGGCAGAGAAGAAATTGGCCGGCACTGTGCAAAAGAGCAACAGCGGCAGTACACAGGGAGGAACTAGGCACCGGAGACTGGTGCTGAACCTGTGGCCGGCGCTCGGCTTCGTCTCGGCGCTTCCACCAATCGAGAGAAGGCGCGGGTTCTCGGGTGGCGGCGCTAGGGCACACGGAAAGAAGAAGAAAACAAGGTTCGGGGTTCGGCCGGCGGTAGAACTAAGGCAGAGAGGAGGGTCGCTGGCGTCGGCAGAGGAGAGAACCGCCGGGGCCGGCGGTTAGGGCAAGGAGTCGAGCATGAGGAAGAGGCGTCGGCGCGAGGAGAAAGGGTGCGCTCGGGTGCGCGAGTGAGAAAAGAAACGGCGAGGAAATAAAGAAAAATATAAAGAAAAAGAAAAAGAAAAGGAAAAGGAAAAGGAAAAGAAAATAAATATTTTCCTCATTAAAACAGGGTAACCTAAACAGACCTTTCCCGGACCCTGTTTTTGTCCCCGTTAACATGTCCATACGAGCTCCGAAAAATTCTCGAAAAATTTCTAAAAATTCCGGAAAATTCCCTTATCATTTTCGGTATTTTACATTCTCCCCCACTAATAAAAATTTGGTCCCCAAATTTCGTTATCTACCATCAGCAAGTACTAACAACAGATATATAGTAGAAATGCTGAACGGTAAATAAATCACATACCTCAAGTGAAAAGATGGGATATCAAGATGGGAATATCGAGCTCGGATCGTATCCTCAAACTCCCAAGTAGCCTCCTCGTCTGAATGAGGCTGTCATCCGACTTTAACCAGCCGGATAGTCTTGTTCCGCAACTAACGCTCCTTCCGGTCGAGAATCCGTACCGGAATCTTCTCATAAGTAATGTCAGGCTGAAAGGAGAACTGAGATTATCTATCAACACATATATCAGATCGGGTACGTATCTCCTCAGCGTAGATATGTGGAATACGACGTGAACGCCTGCCAAAGACGGCAATAGTGCCACCCGATAAGCTACTGCTCCAATCCTTTCCGAGATCTGGAAAGGTCCAATGTATCGCGGAGCTAGCTTACCCCTGAGGCCAATCTCTTCACCTCTTTCGTGGGTGAAACTCGCAGAAATACCTGGTCGCAAATGAAGAACTCTAAGGGTCTCCGACTCCGGTCAGCATAACACTTCTAGCAGTCTTATGCCTCTGACATCCTCCGTCTGATAGTAAGGACCACTCTGCCTCGCTGAGCTCTATGAGGTCCCAACAACTGGGCATCTCGGATTCTCATCCTGATCTACGACTGAGCACTTATGGTAACAAGACTACCCTGCTCGGTCTGTCCCTGCTCCTCAAGGTCTAACACAGAGAAACCCTGAATCAAGTCTATAACCACCACTCGGTAGCAAGTTAAAGTCCCTCTGGACTTCTGTCTAAGTGCATCGGCAACCACATTAGCTTTTCCCGGGTGATAGCTAATGGTACACTCATAATCCTTCAGGAACTCCATCCATCTCCTCTGTCGAAGATTAAGTTCCTTCCAAGTAAAACAGATATTTGAGATTCGATGATCAGTGAGAATCTCAAGGTAATATCATACAGGTAATGCTGCCAAATCTTCAGGGCAAAAAAAAATAATAGCAGCCAACTCCAGATCATGAACTGAGTATTTTCTTCTCAGGCTCCCTCAACTATCGAGAAGCATATAAAAATACTCAACCGTGCTGCATCAGAACAGCACCCATACCCTGTAGAAACGCGTCGGTGTAGAGGACAAATCCGTCCTCTCCAGAAGGTAAAAACCAAAAATCGAAGCCGACAACAATCTCCGCTTCAGCTCCTAGAAGCTGATCTTGCAATCCTCAATCCAAGTAAACTTCACGCCTTTCATGGTCACGCGTGAAAGTAGCATAGCTATGCGGAAGAAACCCTCGACGAAAGGCCTGTAATATCCTGCGAGTCACAAAAGACTGCGGATCTCCTACACTGATTTCGGCTGCTCCCAACGGTAACAACCTCTATCTCCCGTGGATCCACGATACACTCCTACTGGTGACCGTGTGTTCCAAACATCATAACAAAAGACAATCCAAACCAGCACTACTGATAATCACATATAGATGTTCTCGTCGAATCATCTCTAGATCTATGCAAAGATAGTGTACGTGACTCACCTCGGATCCGTAATAAACCACAACATCGTCCACAAAGATAATGGACACCTATCCAAACATCCTCGACATATCAGGATTATCGAGTCCCTGAAAACATCTAAGGCACTGTAAGCCTATATGGCAAAAACCAATACACATAATGTCTGTATCACAGACATTCCTATTCATAAGATCTCCAATAATAAATCGAAAAATCTGATCATCAATAACATAAATCACCAAAGAATAGATCCTCCAGGGTGAGAGCAACGCTCCATCACAGGAAATACTACATATGTGGGAGCAACGCTCTACCACAAGAAATCCTCAATATGTGAGAGCAACACTCCACCACAAATAATCTGAAATATGTATCTGCAATAAATATAGGAGCAATGCTCCGCTACCAGCAATCCGTGATATGTGGGAGCAACGCTCCACCACAAAACAATACCTAAGTACCCCAAGGCACCTAACTATCCAGCTAGAGACTGTACAAGATCTCTCTACCACAATTTCGCTGTGGTTATCCTAGGATATAACAACCTAGTAACTAATCAAATTCATCATCAACTCTATCAGCATCCTAGTGGGTCATCCACTGATAGGAAAATTAGTTGATGGGTTAATTCAACAAATGACATAATGCAGTCACTCCACATTCTGCATTCAGTATAAGTAGAATCATCACACTGCTACCAATGTATACACCTAGCACTCATGCTCACACAACATATGTATGATCAACAAAATCCTCCAATTATTATACACCAATCATACTCACAACTCAGGTATATTCAGTATGATACCTCCAACAATACATACCGAACACGTGTGCAAAATCAATATAGGTAAAATCAACAATACACCTCAAACAACACTCACATAACATATAGTATAACCAACATATACTTCCAATAAAACCTACTAAACCCAGGTGCACTCATAAAATCAAACATAATCAAAAAGATACCTCAGATACCACACCAAACACATATGTACATATCACAACTCAGATTAAATCGACAAAATGCCTCCAACAAAACACCACCGATGTACATATACTACATCTCGGATTTAATCAACAAGATATCTTCAATAATACCTCCAGATACATACACCCAACTACATATCTATGATTCACAAGGAACCTTCAAACCATATCAGAACATGGATACATATACTACTTACAAATGGACAGTCCACCCAGGACTCCTACAACACATAACAATCATCACATACGTGCAATATAGACATGCAAAATCAGCATACCAGCTCAATCAAAGAGACCAACCTTATGCTACCAACACTCATGGGTTACGGGTATATCTAAACAAAATTCATGCATATGTATCAAACATGAATACATCAATCAAAAGCAACTCAAAATGGAGCAGCCTAATCATCCAGTAACAACCCTGCTCTAAGTTCAAAGGAACTAGTATCGGACAAGAAAAATATACACAGCCGTGGTATAACATTGCAAGTCAATGTCATACCCTACCAAGACTATATCAAATGGGAAGAATTTTATCATCACAAATCCAAATGTACTCTCCCAGTATACACTAGTAACGAGTGTATCCCATAAGTGTTAAGCAATTAGCTCTACACTTCCTTACATCAGCGGGGTCATATATCCCAATACACCCTCTAAGTTATCCCACCAGATATATACAGTCCATGGTCAAAGTTTTCATGGAATAGGATACATCGATCCTCTATAACCTATCCAAGCCGACAATGATATACGGCTGAATCCGTCCTTTCCACGTCAGTACAAAGCATGTACTCAAATGTACTCTAGATACATAACTAAGCACAAACAACCTAAAGGTTCGAACCTCTAAAAATAGATCATGGCAATCCTCTACTGATCAACCATCAAAACTAAATCATTCATCTACTAACTAATCAAGAATACCTTAATCCTCCACAAGCAACTAAGGTATATTAAACCACAACTACCCAACTCGACAAACATAAATCAGTCTTCTACTGACCGATTTAACAAGTGTAAATCAATATTTACTGACGAAAATTAACTAAGATAAAATGGTATACAACGTTGTCAAACAACTAAACCAGTTCATGGGTCCATTCAACACTAATACATCATCTCAAACTAGAGAATGTCAATCCACATAATATCATATGAATAAATGTGTACGACCCAAAAGAAAAAAAAAAAAACTAGAATTCAATATCATCAAGTCACCCTCATTTTTTTTTTCCTCAAAAATATCAGCCCACTAATATCAGATGAATAAGTCTCTACTCTCCATGAGGGTAAGTTAGCATTCCAAACACCAAATCATTATTTATCCACATAGTTCAATATCAGATGAAACAAATATCAATTTTATCATCCTGTTAACTAACCATAATTAACCAGATTTATTAAAATCAAAAATCTCATAGGCACATAACTCTCTAGCTTCCAATTTATAATCTGATCACCAACTATAAACATCAACCTGTGAACACCATACATGATACTCACTATATCACCATCAATGACAACCCAAATAAAAGATCATAAAAATAGTTATCCACTAAAAGATCATCAACAACCACATAACATTTACTCTCTTAAATCATTAGAAATCAACACATCAAAATATCTGATCTCACAATATCCCTCAACCTCAAACCATTCTCAACAATGATCAAACATGGTAACTCCCCTAATGAACAATTTTTCATCATATCGGGTATCCTAATATCCAAAAGATATGAGTATAAAACCTCCACTGGCTAAAACAACATAAATATGTAGGTATCATCCACTACCCAGCTAAGAATAACAGAGGCTGGTATGTGCCTCTATCTCCTACTAATAGTAACAGAAGCTAAAATCTACTGATGGTATGATGTGAAAAATCACCAGAGACTATAATCCTTGATCTCTATTAAGGTCAACCATGCTCAATGGCTAACTCATCACAAAAAATATGTGCTACAGCAACCAGACAGGTACTAAATAAAGAATGCTAATACCTGTCATAAACTATAAAATTAAACATCATACCTATATGCCGTCTGGAGATGTTCCGTCGCTGTCCAGTCCCCAAATTGACCTCAAAATTTCCGATCGAGAACAACAACGGAAATCCATATAAATCCGAAACGGAAATCCAAACCCAATCGTAATGGAAAAATCCATGTCACTCAAACAACTACCCAGTTTGACTCGCAAACTTGGGCTAAATCCAAAAATCCAGAATACCCAAAAACAGGTATCCGATAAATCACCAGAACACCGAAAGCAAGTATCATAACCCGCTCTGATACCAAATAAATTGGTATCAGATAAATCTCAAAAATCCAACACACGAAAATCCAACAAGTATCGCCAAACTTTGGCGCTCTGATACCATATCAATTGGTATCAGGTTATTCAAAGTATCCATAATACGAAAACAAAGATCGTATAAATCCAGAACACACAGCAAGTATCGTAAACCTGGCTCTGATACCACTAAAATTGTCACGCCCCAGAGGAGTCTCTGTCCGAAGAAATTTCGGCAGCATCTCCCCTGTACGGCGGACAATATGAAACTTTCTACATATCACATATACATCAGCCACAGGCGGCTGGAATGATAACAAAAAAATAAAGACAAACACCACGCAGTTAATAAAGATATCCAGCCTCTGGCTGTCACAACCACGCAGTTAATAATAGTAAACAACAACAATAGGACTCTGACTCGAAATCCACCCTACTCCACTACACTCGTAAAGCTCAAATCCAACGAACTCACCTCTTCTGCCGTCCAGGCAGGCATATAGTAGAATAAAAACCAAACCATCCAAAAGTCCATCAACGGTAACAATCCGTACAATATCCATAAATAAAATCCAAAACAAAACTAAAACATAGTCTGATGGAAGAAAAACCAAAATAAGCAAATAACAACCTAGTAGAGAACTAGCTCTACGTGCAGATGGGGGGCCAGCGTCTGGAACTGCTCCGGACAACCTCAACAATGGAGGCGGGGTGAGTCCAACACTCAGCAGGTACAACTGATATGCATAATAAAACAAATAACAGACAACACTAATCATGCGTACAGTCTCCTGAATATGAGGAGGATAAATGCAACTGAAATGAAATCAGAAGATAACTGTACTGACCGGATCAAAGTATAAAGGTAACAGGTCGTCAGACCGAGTGAGTCATAATCCTGTATGCATGTCAATCAATGCATCCAAACAAATGCAGCATATAAGTGCAGCAATCACAAGCGAATAAAAATGCAATAAATGCATATGTCAACCCCATACTCTGAAATCAATGCTCCTGTGCAATGACAGAGTAAACGGGATGGAGTACTCCTGTCCTGTGACCCCAAATCATAAATGGGGAGCTCAATGCTCTCATCTCCGAGACAATCGAGGAGGATGTCTGTCATGCTACCACCCTCTCGACCAACGGAGCCAAACAAAGTCCACCATCTGCCGGCTACCACGCTACCCTAAATGCCAACGGAGACAAACAGAGGAATCGATCCGGCTACCACGCGAGTCCTCAACGGAGCTAAACAGCAGAACCGCCACACACCAGCCAGATATACAACTAATCCATGGGTGGTGTGTGCAGTACATGTAACTGGCGATGGGCTCAACCAAAGTGAAGCCGACAATCGCACAGCATGCAAACATGATGCATGATACTAAGCATGGCAATCTCATGAATAGCATAGCAAGATCCATACATAAATAAAAGGTGTACCACAAATCAATGTATCAGATGGAAGGTACACAAACAGATAGGGTATCATATAAACCCTAGGTCCTGAACATGATGTATCACATGGTTGGGTCACTACCGAAAGCATGTATGGTCAGGTCAATAATAACATGCAGTGCATAATAAATAAACAAACAACATGTAACAGATCATGTAGTGACCAACCGAATCAAAAAGATAACACAATCATTGCTATATGTTAAACACTTTATTATGCATATCAAAAGACATAAGTCAAAGTACCCGCCTCCAATCGAAATGGTCCAACTCGGACGTCGAGATGCTCGTCTCGAATTAAAGTCCTGTGTTAAATCACACAGTTTAGCTAATTTAATTATAAACAAATAGCTAAACAAATTTCTAACCCACTAACCAGTTAGGGTTAGTTTCGTTAACCCCAATTACACCATTACATAACTTCCAAACCTAATTATTAATTATTGCTAACTCAACTAGCAATAATCTACCACAAATATCAAAACCCTAATCCTTACCTTAATTCAACAGGCAGGAAAGGTGCTGTCGATTGCTACAAAAAGTGGCTGCCGGAATAGGGCAACTCTAATATCGCCGATCTGTTGTACCAAGGATCTGAAAAACCAAAAGGTACCGATCTAATGTTATGATCAACAGTAGCTATAGAACAAGAACAGAACACTAGATCACGACCTAAACCCTCACCTTTCTGTCACAATACCGTATCACCACTGCTCTGAGGAGGAAGAAATGCTCACAGCTAGGGCACAGAGGATTTCCGGTCGGCAGCACTGCTGTGAGAAGGTCTCGGCTCCGGTTAGAGTGGCGGCAGAGAAGTAGAAGGGCACAGAGCGATCGGCGGTGGCTCTAGTCGCCGGCGGCAGAGAAGAAATTGGCCGGCACTGTGCAAAAGAGCAACAGCGGCAGTACACAGGGAGGAACTAGGCACCGGAGACTGGTGCTGAACCTGTGGCCGGCGCTCGGCTTCGTCTCGGCGCTGCCACCAATCGAGAGAAGGCGCGGGTTCTCGGGTGGCGGCGCTAGGGCACACGGAAAGAAGAAGAAAACAAGGTTCGGGGTTCGGCCGGCGGTAGAACTAAGGCAGAGAGGAGGGTCGCTGGCGTCGGCAGAGGAGAGAACCGCCGGGGCCGGCGGTTAGGGCAAGGAGTCGAGCACGAGGAAGAGGCGTCGGCGCGAGGAGAAAGGGTGCGCTCGGGTGCGCGAGTGAGAAAAGAAACGGCGAGGAAATAAAGAAAAATATAAAGAAAAAGAAAAAGAAAAGGAAAAGGAAAAGGAAAAGAAAATAAATCTTTTCCTCATTAAAACAGGGTAACCTAAACAGACCTTTCCCGGACCCTGTTTTTGTCCCCGTTAACATGTCCATACGAGCTCCGAAAAATTCTCGAAAAATTTCTAAAAATTCCGGAAAATTCCCTTATCATTTTCGGTATTTTACAGTTGTCATCTCAAATTCGAACTTAGTTTTATTGAGACACGACTCAAGTGTGTTGGTGTGTTTTATTGAAGACTTCCCTCCTAATTCTACATACCTGAAAAAGGGCATACAAAGAAACAAAATTGATATCTACACAAAGAAATAATGAAAGGAAAATGTAAGCTACACTAAAAGAGTCCTTTGGGTTGCCTCCCAAGAAGTGCTTGTTTAATGTCTTTAGCTTGACCCCATATGAGCTCATTCCGAAGGCCTTAGTTCAGAGAAATATAGCCTCTTACTTTCTTCAAATTGCATGCCGAGGAGATATCTTTTTAAATGTTGTCCATTTACTTTACATAATATGAACTCTTCATTCGAAATGCTGACCGCTCTGAATGGATAAACTTTTTTAACTTTGAACAGCCTCGTCCATTGTGATTTCAACTTTCCAAGAAAAATTTCCAACCTTGAATTGAACAACAGAACCAAGTCCCCTTCCTTAAATTCCTTTCATAATTTATGTTGATTATGCCATTTCTTTATTCTTTTTTTGTAGGATTTGGCATGCTCGTATGCATCCATCCTCAATTCATCAAGTTCATTTATCTAGAGCTTCCTTTTTTTCTCCTACTACCTTGGGATCCATGTTAAGCCGGTTGATCACCCAATAAGCTTTATATTCCAATTCTACTAGAAGATGACAAGGCTTTCCGTAGACTAGCCAAAATGGGGTCATACCAATTAGAGTTTTGTAACCTGTACGGTATGCCCATAAAGCATTATCTAATTTTAGTGATCAGTCATTACATGATGTCGACACTATATTTTTTTAATATTGCTTTAATTTTCCAATTAGAGACCTCAACCTATCCACTAGTCTATGGATGGTAAGGTGTTGTAACTTTATGACTTACCCCATACTTCTTGAGTAAGTTCTCAAACTATTTTTCAATGAAATGAGAACCTCCATAACTAATAAATGCCCTAGGAATACCAAATCATGGGAAGATCACCTTTTTGAACAATTTGATAACTGTCCTAGAATTTCTTTTAGGAGAAGTTATAGCTTCGATCCATTTTGACATGTAGTCCACTACCACTAGAATATATTTATTTACACACAATGAAGGAAAAGGCCCCATAAAGTTTACTTCCCATACATCAAATAATTCAACTTCTAGGATATAATTCAGTAGCATCTCATTTCTTTTAGTGATGCTCCCAGTCTTTTGACATTAATCATAAGATTGTATATATTCCCATGCATCCTTAAATAAATGTGGCTAAAATAATTCTGCTTACAAAATCTTTATGGTCATTTTCAAGACCCCTAAGTGACCTCCATAAGATGATGAATGACAATGAAACAAAATATCCTTGACTTCCTCTTCAAGAACACACCTTCAGTAGATTGCATCCTTGTATTTCTTATAAAATAATGGTTCATCCCATACGTAGGTACTTGACATTTGAAACTAACTTCTTCTTTTGTTGTCTAGCAAGGTTTGGGGATAGAACTCCGCTTGCAAGAAAATTTGCAAAATCTACATACTAGGGAACCTTTACATAAGACAATGCTAAAAGATGTTCATCCGGAAAACTGTCATTAATAGGTGAGTCAAACTTTTCATCCTTTTGCCCATTTTTCCATATTTGAGATAAATGATCTAGCGCTACATTCTCTACCCCATTCTTATCCCTGATTTCTAAATTAAACTCCTAAAGAAGCAAAATCCATCTAGTAAGTCTTGGCTTGGCATCTTTCTTGTTAAGCAAATATCGAATAGCAGTATGATCAGTGTATACTATAACCGTTGAACCTACCAAATAAGATATAAACTTGTCAAATGCAAAGACTACTGCCAATAGTTCTTTTTCTGTGGTAGAATAGTTTACTTGGATAGCATCTAACGTCTTGCTAGCATAATGAATGACATGTAACATTTTATCCTTCGTTTTTCCTAATACTGCACCTACTGCAAAGTCATTAGCATCGCATATGATTTTGAACGTGAGTTCCCAATATGGAGCTTGAATTACTGGGTTGTAATAAGGGCATTTTTAATCTTCTAGAAGGCCTCCAAATATTTATCATTAAAGTAGAATTCTGCATCTTTAATCAATAGATTAGTTAATGGCATAGAGACTTTAGAGAAGTCTTTTATAAGATTTCGATAGAATCCAACATGAATTACTTCTACTTTTTCTTGATCCACTTCAATTCGATGTTCTAAAATTTAGTATCCTAGGCAATTCCTTCTTTAACCATGAAGTGACACTTCTCCCAATTTAGGACCAATTTCTCCACTCCACAACTTTGAAGGACTCGAAAAAGGTTTAATAGACAAGTGTCAAAGTCATTCCCATAAACTAAGAAATCATCCATAAATATCTGCATTATTTCTTCTATTAGATCTGAAAAGATTGCCATCATACAATGTTGGAAAGTAGCCAGGGCATTATAAAGTCCTAATGACATACGTCGATATGCATAGGTCCCATAGGGGCATGTAAATGTTGTCTTGTCTTGATCTTGATTTGAAAGAAGCTAGAATATCCATCCAAATAATAGAAATATGAGTGTTTTTCAAACCTTTCAAGCATTTGATCAATGATTGGTAGGGGAAAATGATCTTTCCTAGTTTCTTTGTTTAATTTCCTATAGTCATTACACATTCGCCATCCTATGAAAGTTCAAGTTGGAATCAGTTCATTACTTTCATTTTAGATGACAACCATTCCTCCCCTTTTTGGGGATATATGCACCAGACTCACCCACTCACTATTGAAGATAGGATAGATAATCCCTGCATCAAGAAGCTTTAGTACCTCCTTCTTCACCACCTCTTTCATGTTTGGGTTCAATCTCATTTGATGTTCAATCAAATTTTTGTACCCTTCTTCAACTAAAATTCTATACATGCAAATAGAAGGATTGATCCCTTTAATATCATCTATGGTGTACCCAATCACCTTCCTGAGCAACCTCAGCTCTGTAACGCCCGCCCTCCCACTGCTTAAGGAGGGACGGGGTTACTTACTTACATACGTGCATACATATAAAATCATGGTAGCGGAAACAGTTATTTAATTTTTGTTTCTACACTAATCATCATGCTTATCATACTGAACATGTAGACTTACTAGTATTCATGCATACAAATTAATTAATACCATCTACTTGAAACATAATTCATGATATCATAAGCATACTAGCATGAAACATGAAGAACATAAGTGCATAACTATCCATACTAGTTAAAGTACTATCAAAGCATAAAGACAACACATGGTTCATATGCAAACTTAGAACATAAAGACATATAGCAGTTTTCTTCCACCGTGCCACTGCCACACACACTCTTGCCCTTCCTGCTGCTCCTCTTAGTTTAGCCATTCCTTTCCTTTTTCTGCAGTACAAGGAAACATAAAAACTATAAGCCCATAGGCTTAGGAAGTCCCTTTCCTACTCACAAAAACCATGATTCATGGATGAACATAAAGTGATAACATGTTAATTTGTTAAATCATAACATAACATGTGAGAGCATAACATAAAGTCATATCATATCATGTGAGAGCTTAAACAATAAGTCATATCATATCATATGAGGGCATAAACATAAAGTCATATCATACCATGTGAGAGTATAAACATAAAGTCATATTATATCATGTGAGAGCATAAAATCATATCATAACATGTGAGAGCATAAACATAAAGTCATATCATACCATGTGAGAGTATAAACATAAAGTCATATCATATCATATGAGAGTATAAACATAAAGTCATATCATATCATGTGAGAGCATAAAATCATATCATAACATGTGAGAGCATAAACATAAAGTCATATCATACCATGTGAGAGTATAAACATAAATTCATATCATATCATGTGAGAGCATAAAATCATATCATAACATGTGAGAGCATAACTTAAAGTAGTAACATGATCATATAAGCATCATAGACATATTTCAATAGCATCTTAAAGAAGCATAAAGGAAACCATAAAACATGAACTTGTAGATGCAAGATGTTCTTTTGAAAACATGTATCATGAAATGAGTATATGCAAGATGTCCTTTTGAAAACATATATCATATACATACTTAAACATAATCTCAACATGAGGGCCCGGCTTGTACTACATACATACATGAATGCGCGCATCCTAAATAGATCCAAGGTAGCTAATCTTGAACCTACTAGGAACTAGGCCCATTTCATAGACCATCGACCTAGGGGCAACTTAGGAGCTCATCCCTTTTACTAGGCCCGTTTCATAGACCATCGACCTAGGGGCACTTGTGGAGCCCACCCTTGGTACAAGCCATACAAAGTAAAATAGCATGTCATATCATGTCATATCATAACATATCATGTTCTTGTCATATCATGAAGAGTGCTCTTGATCCCAACTTAAGGGAAGCATCTCTTAGGCTTTTCATCTTACATAAGCCTTGCATAAACATAGCATGATGGCACCAAGTGCTCATAACATATAGCATATCATAAAAACATAACATGATAACATGAAGTGCACATTATATAGCATCTCATAAAAACATAACATGATAACATGAAGTGCACATATCAATTAACATGGTGACATAAAAAGTTCATATCATATCATAAGAGTCAACATCATGCATGATTAAGATTTTTTAAACTTCTTACAAGCCCTAAATCATGCTTGGCCGAAACATATAAACATACATCATAGATTTTCAAACAACATGGAGACATGAAATCAACTACCTAAGTCCTCATGATCATTAATCATAACATGTAAGAACTTAGGAACCCTAGGTAGCTTCTTAACCTCATTCTTCTTATCTTGGCCGAAAAATGAAGGCATGTTTTAAATTTTTCCTTTAATAAATTTAAAGCATGAAACTTTTGCAACCTACATAGCATAGCAAGTGAGTCCTTTGGTAACCATAAGTGAGGTTCTAACTCTAATATTCAACCTTGGCCGAAACCTCAAGGTGGTATTTCTAGGTTTTTCATGCAACATAAGCCATGGAAATTTAACCTAACATTGCATAAGAAATCATACATCATGAGGAAGCATAAAACAAGTATAGTTTAAGTCTACAACTTTCTCTAAGCCTCTAATTCAACCTTGGCCGAAACCTAAAGGTAAGGTTTCTTGGTTTTTCATGCAACTTAAGACATGGAAATTCAATCTAACATTGTATAGAAAATCATACATCATGAGGAAGCATAAAACAAGTATAGTTTATGTCCACAACTTTCTCTAAGCCTCTAATTCAACCTTGGCCGAAACCTAAAGGTAAGGTTTCTAGGTTTTTCATGCAACTTAAGACATGGAAATTCAATCTAACATTGTATAGAAAATCATACATCATGAGGAAGCATAATCAACTATAGTTTAGGTCTACAACTTTATCTAAGCTTCTAATTCAACCTTGGCCAAAACATAAAGGTAAGGTTTCTAGGTTTTTCATGCAACTTAAGACATGGAAATTCAATCTAACATTGTATAGAAAATCATACATTACGAGGAAGCATAACAAGTATAGTTTAGGTCTAAAACTTTCTCTAAGCTCCTAATTCAACCTTGCCCGAAACTTAAAGGTAAGGTTTCTAGGTTTTTCATGCAACTTAAGACATGGAAATTCAATCTAACATTGTATAGAAAATCATACATCACGAGGAAGCATAAACAAGCATGGTTAGCTTTCAAAACCTTGCCCTAGACCTTGTGTTCATCCTTGGCCGAAACCTAAGGTAAGACTCTAGGTTTTGTTTATACATCATGTAGCATGAAAACTTAACTAACAACATATAATAGATCATGTATCATGAAGGAGCATAAACAAGCATGTTTGGATTTCAAAACCTTGCTCTAAACCTTATGTTCATCCTTGGTCGAAACCTAAGGTAAGTTTCTAGGTTTTGTTTATACAACATGTAGCATGAAAACTTAACTAACAACATGTAATAGATCATGTATCATGAAGGAGCATAAACAAGCATATTTAGATTTCAAAACCTTGCTCTAAACCTTATGTTCATCCTTGGCCGAAACCTAAGGTAAGGTTCTAGGTTTTGTTTATACAACATGTAGCATTAAAACTTAACTAACAACATGTAATAGATCATGTATCATGAAGGAGCATAAACAAGCATGTTTAGATTTCAAAAACTTATCATGGCCGAACCCTAAGTTTCTTTTCAAAATACTTTAAGCATAGAAAACGTAGGAGACTACTTGTACTACAGGTGAGGGGGAATACTTACTTCTCTCGCTTAATTCTCTAAGAGAAGTAACCTTGGTTGTGAAGCTTTTCCTAGAGAGAAAACCTTTTTGCTTGGTTCGGCAATGGTGAGGAAGAAGGAGCTTGGTTTCGCTGGAGAGGAGGAGGGAGGAGGAAGAGAAGAAAATGAAAGTTTCTCTTTCCTTTTCTCCTTTTATTCCAAATGAAAGGAAGAAGGAAAAATGAACTTTTCCTTCCCTTTTCTTTTACTCATCCTAAATGAAGGGAGGAAGTAAAACTCTCTTTTCATTGTAAGAAGAGGAAGGAAACTTGGACTTCTCCTTCTTAGTAAAGAGAGCCTTCACTTTCCTTACCTTTAACCATAATTTCCCTCTTTTCATATCAGCACACCCCTGCTGGGGCTACTGGTTATAAAATGGAACCACTTACTAAGAGGTCCAAGGTTCAATCCTTGGTCATGCCTCTTTTTTGTTCTTTTTATTATATATATTTTTTTAAAGAAAAATCCACATGAAACCTATTTAATCATGCATAAATTCATGTAAAATTTCTAGGGATCCTATGGGTGTTACAAGCTCATTAATTAATTTCTGTGTCTCTAGCTTAGTCTATTTTGCATTAATTATTACTAAAATAGTAGAATATAAACCAAGGAATGCATATTTGAGGTTGGGTGGCATAGGTTTGAGCTCCACTTGAGGTGACATGATCTCAGGCATAGTTGGATCTTGCTCTAGTAGTTTCATTTTCCCATTCTTTGATATTTCTTCTGGAGTTCTCCCAGTTTCTTGTACCATTTCTTCTATTTCTCCATAGTCCAGGTTCTCCCTTGTACATAACATATCACCACATTTCTCTTCCATATTAGGATCAGTTGAAGAAGTCATTTCTCTTAACAACTGTGACAAGGACTCTCCACACCAAGGGAATAGGTATTGGAAGTCCTTACATTGTAAGTAGATTTCTTCTTCTAAGATGTTTTGAGCTTTAACATCTTCATGGCCTAGTTCATTTTCTTCAATTGATCTCGCATTATTCTCTTTTGTTTCTAGTGTCACTACGACAAAATCGCTCATAGACATCAGTGGAACAATAACGGTTTTAGGCTAAAACCGATGTCTTTGAGTATTTTACACCGGTTTTTCTAAAAACCAGTGTCTATGAGCGCAGATTTTAGCTCATAGACATCGGTTTTTTATGCGGTGTCTATGAGCGCCCTTTTTTTGGTTAATAGATACCGATTTTAACATCGGTTTTTAAAATCCGATGTTAATGAACCCAAAAAATATTTTAATTTTTCCCACAAGCCAAAATCTGCACACTGTGAATTCCCTCCAAACCTAAATCTATATCCCGCCCTTCCTCCACACGACATCTCTCTCGCGATAACCTAAACCTCTGACCATCCGACCATCTCTCTCAGCCTAAACCTAAACCTCCGACCATCTCTCTCAACCTCATCTCCCTCTTCCCCCCTTCCTAGATCCTCTCCCGATCAGGATCAAGACACGACGAACTTGCTTCTCCGTCCAACCACACCGCATCTCCTCCAACTCCTCCATTTGGTTGAGAAGAGGAGGTCTTGGTAGCGTACAGCATTCCTACCCGCGCGTCCAGAGCCACCGGTACCACCTCCACCGCCACCTCCGCGAACAGCGGGCTGAATCGCAGCAGGTACGGCTCCCAGCACGTCGTCCCCTCCGGGCACACTGCCAGGCCCCCCTCCACCGCCAGCAGCCGCCGCATCGTCGCCGCGTCTCGTCCCCTGTCCCGGGTCAGCCGCACAGTCCGCATCAGCGCCAACGCCTCCGACACCCGGCTCAGGTTGTACGTCACGGCCGGCACCGTCCTCTCCAGCGCCGAGCACAGCATCACCGGGTCCAACAGCGTCCGGTGCGTGCACACGTACACCACCCCCTTCTTCTCCCCGTTCGCTTTCCCATCTTCGGCCCTCCGGAATCGGATTCCGGTGACGGCGCGATGAAGATGGATATTTTATAAGGGAAAACGATCCCCATCGCGATCCTGAACACGGCCAAAGGGATTGCCACGGGTATCCACATGAAGAACGCCATCATCTCGCATGGCGTCGGGAGAAAAGCCAGTCTTCCATCATGGAACACAAGTGGCTTCGGGTACTTGTTTCTCGGCATTTTGCTGCTCTCACTCCTTGATTCCTCCTCTCTCACGACATAAATTTCCTGAAAAATAAAACAATCACTTTTAACTCATATCTTTGATCGACTAACGTGGAATCGAAAGAAATGCAGGTCCAACCTTGGCCGAGAGTTGGTGGTGGTGGACATTGGAGAGGTTCACAATGGCCGCACCGGCCTTGACCATGTCCCTGAGAGCTCTCTGTTTGTCAGGCCAAGAGATGACCCCCGTGAAGTAGCAGCCCTTCACCACCTGCAGCTCCGCCCCCACCACCTCCCCCACCTCTAAGTACTCCTTCAAGAATCCCTCCACCATGAGCCTCGGCAAGGTGGTGAGCACAACAGCTCGCCTCCCTTTCAGCACCTCGCATGCATGCAGATGGAGGTTCTCCAAGAAAATTTTCGGCAGCACAGTCCTAACGATCAGCCTCAGGTCCCCCGTCCTCAGCCCGCAGAAGGTCACGAAGGCCATGATCCTCATCCCAAACTCGTGCTTCCCCAAGAGACACAAGGCAGGGGAGAGCGCGAGGAGGAGGAATTAGTATAACCAATCCTCTCGTTTCAGAGTAATATGATTATAACTTTCTTTTTGTTTGAGGTTCACATCCTTACTGTATAAATAATTTTTTGATGATATTGTATATTTATGACTTATCTGATTATTTCTTTCAACTTGCTACTGTGGACCAGGTATGTTCCTTCTCATTTGCACCTTATGGTCTTTGAGTTGGTAAAAAACTCTCTGCGTGCGGTTCAAGAATGTTTTATGAATTCTGATAAGAATGCCCCTCCTGTTAGAATTATTGTCGCTGATGGGATTGAAGATGTTACAATAAAGGTACGATACCAATAAATACTTAATCTTCAATTACTGTTATTCTGCTTGGTAAGCAAGATTGCAATACTTCAAGAATAAGAAAGGATTAGTTAAAAATTCATGCTGTCTTGGCAAGTTGCAGAATTTGAATTTAACACAGAATACTAGGTACTCTAGAAAATAGAAACTAGATGTAGTGAAGATGAAAAATATGAATTTAAATTATATTTTCTTTGGGAATTCTTGACAGTTACTGATGTCTTGCAGGCATTTTTTATTTCTTGAAAAGTGTTGATACTGCAGAACCACCAGATGTAGATTTGCAAGACAGAGAACAATTATACATTGAAGAACATAATTGGACTAACTCCTCACTCTTTAAAGTGGTTAATCAGATTTATCAGAAAACTATTACAAATGAAAGTTAGGGAAATTCTCAAATATTTCATGAATTTGGGGCTCATTGCTACTGGTTATTTTTAAACCAGACAATGATTATGTGAAATCCAAGAGTCTTCCACTTTGTCTATATCTGACTATATGCATACAAGAATACGTCAGAGCCTGTTGAAAATCTTTTACTGCCAACATGTATATCAGCATCTGCTGTTGATACAAGTATAACACCCGGATAAATGCAAAAATTTTCTAATTTTTGTAATTTATCTTCTTCTTAATATCATTAAATTATATCTTATGGCATTTCTCTGTTTGTTAATACTCATGGTTCGAGGAATTTCTTGTTACATATCAATCATCACTGATATAGCATCGCTGAAATTGGGGTGGTTCCTAGCATCGCTGACCCAGTTGAGCTCTATTGTGACAACAATGGAGCTATAGCACAGGCGAAGGAACCTCGCTCACACCAGCGGACCAAACACATACTACGGCGTTTCCATCTCATTCGAGAGATTATCGATAGAGGAGATGTGAAGATTTGCAGAGTACCTACAGAGGCTAACATCGCAGATCCCTTGACCAAGGCTTTGGCACAGAGGAAGCATGATGGTCACAGTAGGTCATTAGGCCTTAGAGCCTATACTGATTGGCACTAGTGCTAGTGGAAGTATGCTAGTTAGAGCCCTAGAGCCAATCATTTGATGATTGTATGGACTCATTGTATCATATTCTTGTATATTAATAAAGACATTTGTTTGGTTA